>NC_054844.1:42230898-42845898 GCF_018345385.1 Vulpes lagopus | reverse complement strand
CCAAGTGAAGGACGTGTCGGTGACCGTGGGCATGGACAGCCGCTGCCCCGTGGACCTGAGCGGCATCGTGGAGGAGGTGAAGGTGCAGTACGACGCCATCGCGGCCCGCAGCCTGGAGGAAGCCGAGGCCCACTCCCGGAGACAGGTTGGGGCGCGGGCTGGGGCTGAGCGGCCTGGCGGGGGGCACCCACGTCACCTCCAGGCCCGAGAACGGGCCCAGGGGAGCACGCGGCGGCCGTGCGGTGGCCGAAAGGCCAGGACCTGCGGCCTCCGGAAGCTCACGCACTGCGGGGCCACTCGGGACCACGGGGGGATGGGGGGTGGCCAGAGAGAAGAAGGGGGGCGAAGGGCACGGGTGCTGCGAGGGACACAGCGGGCCGCCCCTCACCGTCACCCCCGCGCCCCCCAGCTGGAGGAGCGGGCCGCCTGCGCAGCTGGGTTTGGGAGCAGCCTGCAGACCAGCCGCGGTGAGATCGCGGACCTCAACGTGCGCATCCAGAAGCTTCGATCCCAGATCCTCTCCATCAAGAGCCACGTGAGTCCCCGGAGGCCAGGCCTGGGGGATGGGGGGCAGGGAGGAATGCAGGGGCGAGCGCGCGCTCTCTCTCTCTCTCTCTCACACACACACACACACACACACACACGCTGAGCACACGCAAGACCCCGGGCAGGCAGGTCACTGGGAGGCACCGTGCCTCAGTTTCCTCTCGTGTCCTCCTAAGACGGCTGTGAGCGTCATGCAAGGTCCCCTGTGAAGGGGCTCTGTAAGCCGCCCGGAGGGAGCCCCACCAACACTCCAGAGCCCCCTCCTCCCTGGGGGCCTCCAGCCAGGCCGGGTGGGAAGGGGCAGGGCCAAAGCCTGGCTTCCAGGCCTCCTTACAGGGAGTCATGGGGCGGGCTCCTGGGGGGGGGGCTTCCCTCCTCCACGGGCTCCTCAGGTCCCTCCTGCCCCAGCACTGCCACAGCCACACCCCAGAGGACCTCTGCTCAGCCCCCAGCCCTGCACACTGCCCCCTGCCCTGCACACCACCCCCCTGCCCTTCACACCCACCCTGCCCTGCACAACCTCCCTGCCCTGCACATCCCCCCCTCCCTGCACACCACCTCCTGCCCTGTGCATCCCCCCTGCCCTGCACACTGCCCCCTGCCCTTCACACCCACCCTGCCCTGCACACCCCCTCCCTGCACACCGCCTCCCTGCCCTGCACACCACCTCCTGCCCTGTGCATCCCCCCTGCCCTGCACACCCCCCTGCCCTACACACCACCTTCCTGCCCTGCAAACCCCCCTCCCTCCACACTGCCTCCCTGCCCTGCACACTGCCCCCTGCCCCACATGCCCCCCTGCCCTGCACACCCCCACAGAGCGCAGAGACAGGCTCCTGGCCCACTCTCTCCTCCCCCCGCCCCCGCCCGGAGCTCACAAACCCCTTCCCTCTGCGCTCCTGGCTGCAGTGCCTGAAGCTGGAGGAGAGCATCAAGGCGGCCGAGGAGCAGGGCGAGCTGGCCTTCCAGGACGCCAAGCACAAACTGGCCCAGCTGGAGGCCGCCCTGCACCAGGCCAAGCAGGACATGGCCCGGCAGCTGCGCGAGTACCAGGAGCTCATGAACGTCAAGCTGGCCCTGGACATCGAGATCGCCACCTACCGCAAGCTGGTGGAGGGCGAGGAGTGCAGGTGGGCGGTGGGACCGTGGAGGGGCGGATGGTGACCAGTGCCACAGGGGCCAGCTCCCCGCCCACAGGATGCCGCCAGAGGGAAGACCTGGGATCCTATCCCGAGCTCAGCCACTTACAAACCAGGACTTTGGCCCATTCATTAAATCCTCAGTTTTCCTACCTGGAAAATGGGCTGATCATGACATAGCCTCGGGGGGGAGGGTTAAGACGATTCCGCACGCAAATGTCCATCACGGTGAAGTGGCGGTGACTGTTAGCCATTTGTGCAGGGAGGCCCAGAGAGGACGAACTGGCTCGCCAGGGTCACACCGCAGGGCAGGCCAGGGCCAGGAATAACAAGCAAGGTTGCCCTCCACCTGCCGCTCCCAGGGCCCCAGGGCCGGGGTGCAGGGGCTTAGGCCACAGGCCCCTCCACGTGCCACCATTCCCGTCCTCCCACAGGATGGACCTGCCTTCGGCCGCCGTGGTCAGCGTGCTGCAGTCCAGACCCAGACCCGGTGAGTCTCCTTCCCCGGGAGCCCGCGGTGGGGACGGGGACGGGGCGCGGGGCATCGTGGCCCCGAAGGGGTTATTTCAAGTGGCTCCCAAACCTGCGGCCCCTTCCCTGCCCGCCCCCCTTATGTTCCCTGTAGCGGCCTCCAAGCCCGGCCTTGCGGCGAGGGCTCCCTCCCGGAAAAAGAAGAACAAAAAAGGCCCCGTGATCAAAATCACTGAAATGTCTGAGAAGTTCCTGTCGCAGGAGTCCGAGGTCTCAGAGTAAGGCGGCGGGACCCAGGCAGGTCCCTCCCGGCCGCCCGAGGGCCTCCAGCCAGACCCAGGCCGAGGTGTGGAGCCTCCGGGCTGCGCGGGAGGCAAGCCTGATCCGGGACTGAAAGGGGGGGGGGGTCAAAGCCGGGGCTGCTTTTCTGTGGGTTGCGGGGAGCTGGGGGGCACACGGGAGTGTCCCCGGCTATTCAGAAGCACCCGGCTCCATCTCAATGTTTCAGTCCTACCCTTCCAACCTCTGACCAGACTGGGTAAACTGGAATCGGGGGTCAGGTGTATCTCCACCTCCTTTCCCCTCTGAGGCTCCTCCCCTAACAGAGGGCTCTGACCAAGGAACCTTTGACCCCTTTTGCCCAACCCTTGCCCTAAACTCACTTATCAAGCCTCACCTTGCCTCTGCCTCAGGACCGAGGCTGGCGCCCTCGTCCACCCACCCCCAGCCAGCCAGGGATCAGGAGCCGAGGAGGGCGGCTTGGGCCCCCTCCCCACATCTGGAGCTCCTGCAGAGGCTGGGTGCTGAGCACCACCTGGGGCCCCCCAGACACCTGACAGTATTAGGGAGTGAAGGGAGGGAGCTCCCCAGGTGTGTGGGACCTGAGCCTGGACCTCTGAGGTCAGCCCAGACACGCGTGCCCCTTCCCTCCTCCCGCGGGGCCCTCACGGTGGGCCAGTCAGGATTGCACAGGCTGCCCAGGCAGCTCCTGGCTCCTTCTCCAGAAGCTCTTCTTGCCATGATAAAACCAAACCCCCTGTGAGAGGGAGGCCAGATGGCAGCCTGACACCAGGCAGGGGAATCTGGCCCTCTCTTCCCCTCCCTGCCATCCCGGGGTTCACCACCCAGCCCAGGGTGCTAGCTCTCTGCCCACTGCTCCCCCACCACACTTACCCCTCCCCACGCCTAGGCGATTCCCAAGCCTGAATCCTGGCTTTGGTGTCCCAGGCCCTGGAGACCCCTAGTACCACCTCCTCCACCTGGGCCATTTCCCACAAATCCCAACTCTCAGGGTCCCTGTTCTCTCCATCAGGCCAAACAGCCCGGCCCACCCCTCCACCTCTTCTTCATTTACTGAGGAGCCCGGCACATCCCACACCTGTGGGGTTAGAGCTCCTTCTTCTCTTCCCCGTCCGCCCCCTCCTCCTACAAAGCCCACTCCCCTGCCTGCCCTGGCGGGGTGGGGGGTGCGTGAAGAAGGCACAGTCCAGGCAGGTCTGGGAGTCTCTGAGCCCTTCTGGTTGGGCTGGGGAGCCCCAGTGACAACCAAAAAGGAATTCTGCATCCAAAGAGAAGATCTGGTGCTGGGAGGAGCATGCCTCTTTCCTCATCTTGGCTCTCACTTTGGGGGCTTGCATGGGGATCCTGGCAGCTCCGGCTGCCCCCTCCACCACCCACCCTCCTCCCCAGCCCCGCTCCATCCCTGCCCCTCGCCCCATCCCTCTGCTGACCCCAGTCTTCAATTCCTTCATCTCACTTTCCGGGACATGTCCCCCAAGGCCTCGGCCCCAGCAAGGCCTCAAGGTCCTCCACGCCTGTGCGGGAATGTCAGGCTGGAGAGAACTCAGACATACACCCATCCCTGAAGTCCCAAAAGGGTGCTGATTGCTGCTTTTTCTCTGCCTATTTATTGGTTTCCAAGGGAGCAAATCCTCAGTGGGGATACGAGATATATAAAGTATATATATATATTATTTTTCATAACTTATGTGGCTTTTAACTTATTGCTTCCCTTCCTGTTTCTGCATATCAGTGCTGTATTTACTATCTGGGCAGACAACACGTATCCCAGCCACCCCACCCGGCTGGCTGACTGTCCTGAGGGCAATGCCCCCACCTCCTGCCAAGGGATGAATAAAGTGCTGAGATTTGTCCATGGACAGAGCTGTAGTGTCTGTTTTTATCTCTCTGCTCAGGACCGGCCGGGTACAGGTCAAACAGGGGAGATTCTCCAGTTATGGGGAAAGGGTTCCAGGGACTTTTTTTTGGGGGGGGGGCTCCAAGGACTTAATGATACCTTCAGACCAGGGCAACCTGGACACAGAAAGCTCTCCCGCCCCATCATCCAATCAGGAGGCTTTCCCATGCTGACCTAGGTCGCCAGCACCTCCTGGCACACCCGGGCACCACGTGGCCGCCTCGGCCAGCACGGATGCGGGGGCTCCCCCGAGCGACGGCAGGTTCCTTCTCAAGCACTTCTCCCTGCCCGTGGGGCTTGGCACAGCCCGGGGTAGATTCTGATGGGTACAGGCCTAATCCTGCCAAACCAAATTCTAGATCAACAACCAAGAATTGAGGACTTTCTCCGAGCCCAGCCCTGCTCTAGGACCCCAACTGCTGCCCACCCCTCCACCTCAAGGAGCTCACGGCGTCGGGTTGAGGGATAGGCCGTCTACCTAAGACAGCCACCCCCTACTTCCTGACCACGGAGAGGTTCCAGGGAGGGGAAGGGAAACCAGAGAATCAGAACAGGCTCCTGGGGGTGGGGGGGAACGGGGCTTCGAGCACCAAGGAGCCAGCTAGACTGGCAGAGGAGCAGGTGTCTCAGGGGCAGGAAGCCTGAGCCAAGAAGGGCCTTTGAAGCCCCCGTGTCCTGGCTCGCCCACTCACGGCCACCTCAGACAAACGGAGCCTCAGTTTACTCATTTGCAAAACGGAGCATAGACCAGCCCTACCGACCTGATAGGGTGTCGGAGGATCTGAGGAGATAGCTGTGTTCACTTCCGTCAGCAACACCACGCCTTTCGTTTCAAGCGCTCGGAGCGGAACACATGTAAGGGACCGCTAGTGGGGTCGCTATCTAATGAGAGGTTGTGGATTCAAGATGACCCACTGGTTTGGATCCCCCCCACTCCCCATCCCCCACCGCCCACCCCAGGCTGGCTCCCTCGGGGCACAGGGCAGCCAGGCCCCCCCACCCCACCCACCCCCGGCCTGGAAGTTCCCAGACTTCCGCTCAGAGCAGATCCTTTCTTCCGAGGCCCCTGCGCTCAGAACTCAGGAGAAACTGATGGAAAACTCCACATCCCCCTCCAGAAGAGGCCTGGAACTGAGAGCAATCCTCTACTTATCTTTTTCTGTTAATTTCTGACTTGTGATTTTCTTGAATGCTAATTTGGATCTCTGAACCTAAATATGAATTTCAGAGCCAAAAAACTATGTGACATATTTGTTATTTCCTTCCTCCCACTTTCTTTGAATTTATTGATTTCTTAAGCCATCTCCGCGCCCAACACGGGGATTGGAACTCACAGCCCCGAGGGGATCAAATAAATGAGTCAGCCAGGCACCCCTGAATTTATTGTTTTTATTTATTGTTTTTATCATTTTCCAACTTCTTGGGTTAAATGCTTTAATTTTCCATCTTTCTTCTTTTTCAATATAAGATCCTCAGAAGACCATGAATGCCCTTTTAAGAACCGTTTTGACTGCTTCCTATTGTTTTCATGTACAGCAGTTTTATTAGCATTTCTTTAAAGCAATTTTACTCTTTTTTTTTTCCTTTAAAGATTTTGTTTAGGGACGCCCGGGTGGCTCAGCGGTTTAGCGCCGCCTTCAGCTCAGGGCATTATCCTGGGGTCCCAGGATCGAGTCCCACATTGGGCTCCCTGCATGGAGCCTGCTTCTCCCTCTGCTTCTCTCTGTCGCTCATGATTAAATAAATAAAATATTTTTTAAAAAATAAATAAATAGGGATCCCTGGGTGGCGCAGCGGTTTAGCGCCTGCCTTTGGCCCAGGGCACGATCCTGGAGACCCGGGATCGAATCCCACATTGGGCTCCCGGTGCATGGAGCCTGCTTCTCCCTCTGCCTGTGTCACTGCCTCTCTCTCTCTGCGTGACTATCATAAATAAATAAAAATTAAAAATAAATATATAGGGATCTCTGGGTGGCGCGGTGGTTTGGCGCCTGCCTTTGGCCCAGGGCGCGATCCTGGAGACCCGGGATCGAATCCCACATCAGGCTCCCGGTGCATGGAGCCTGCTTCTCCCTCTGCCTATGTCTCTGCCTCTCTCTCTCTCTCTCTCTCTCTCTGTATGACTACATAAATAAATAATAAAATAAATAAATAAATAAATAGGAAAGAAAGAAAGAAAGAAAGAAAAAGAAGAAAGAAAGAAAGAAACAAAGAAAGAAAGAAAGAAAGAAAGAAAGAAAGAAAGAAAGAAAAAGAAAATGACTTCCCTACCCAAAGAAGGAAACTCTCCTGCCCCTTTCCCACTAGCTGCTCCTGAGCAGCTCTCCGGAGACTCGCGGTCAGGTCCCCCCTCCACGCGCAGGCTCCCTCCTTCCTCCTCCTTCCCTCTCCTGCCCTCCAGAGCAAGCCCGGGAACACCTGGCCAAGGATGTCACTCCTGCTCCGAGTACAACAAAACTAAGCCCCTGCCTGGGTTTGGCTCTTGCTTCTCCTTGGTCTCTGGTCCTCCCAACCTGTGAGACAGAGAGGACAGGTGTCATTAGCTGAGGCCCCGAGGGGCCAGTCACTGTAACCCTGGTCACTCAGCAGTGAAAGGAAGCATTTTGGTTCCGTGGAACCCTTCGTTCCCCGTGGACCCCCCGCTATAGGGTGGTCGGTGCAAATGACCAAACCCCAGAGTTGAAGAAATGGAGACTCTGAAAGCCTCACCCTCAGACCAAAAGGGTGGTGGGGTTGAGCACTTGCCCAGCAGCCGGTGCCCAGCCGAAGCCCCGGGCTCAGCGTGGATGGTCAGAGCTCAGAGGCCGTGGGCCAGAGCTAGCAAGTCAGCACCCTGGCAGCTCCAGAGAAAACTCCATGTAAGGGGGGAGCCCAGGACAGGCCCTGGGGGCTAGGGGTTGACTGCATGACCTCCTCGACTAGAAGGAAGGTGGTCCCTAGATTTGGGAAGCTCCAGAGGCTGATGGGGGGGAGTTGAGAGATGCACCCACACAGAAACAGAGACAGACCCAGAGATACCTGGGCAGAGCTCAAGACCTCCACACTGGGGTCTGCAGGGCAGTGGGGGGGGGGCCTTAGTCAAAGGGGACTTGGAGGAGGGAAGGAAGCAGCTGGAAAGGAGGGGGTGTTACGGCTGGCAAGGAACAGGGAGTGGAAATGGCCTGGGGCAGGGAAGTGGAACAGACTTGCTCAGCCTCCAGACCGGGGCAGAGAGCAAACCACGGGCGACCAGACAGGAACAGAGGAAGCCCGCACTGAGTGAGGAAAACTATGGAAGCACAGGTCAGAATGTGGGGTAACCCCTGAAACTCCGCCCCCGCCCTGCCCCGCCCCAAAGAGAAGCCGACCGTGAGCTGTACCATTCAAGGATGCATCCCCGCATCTAGCAGAGGTGCCGGGCACACAGTCGGTGCTCACTAGATGCTGGACAAGTGAATGAAGGGGTGATTGGCAGGTGATTGCAGCTGCATCAGGATGAAAGATGCGCCGCCCACCTCGGAGGGCTTTTTGAGCACCTACTGTGTGCTGCACCCTGCGCCCAGCCCAGCAGGGAGGGAGGAGGGGAGAGAGGGTAAAAAGGAGTCCTTGCCCTCAAGGGGCTTCTGGCTTCCGGCCAGGATCCAGCTCCTGGTCCCCTGTTGTGTCCAAGTCCCCTCTGTTGCGGTTGGCCACGTGCTCTCTGCGGGACCTGGGGCGAGTCACGTCCCCTCTCTGGAGTTGTTTCTCCATCCGTAAAATAAGGCATTAACTGGCTGCCCCTGCAGGTCCCTCTGATGTCGACACCTTGACACCTGCCATCCCCTCCCTAGTCACCTGATTGATTCTCTGGGCCGCTCAGCCTCGTACAGGGGCAGCAGTCAGGCTAACCGACACATGGCCTATAGAGCAACCCTGCTTCTCTAGCTGTTGGCCCTGGACAGCTGTGGGGGATAGGGCACCACCCCTGGGTCTGGCCTGAAGTTTAAAGAGAAGATGCACCATAAAAGAATTTAGCTCAGGGCCTGGCACATGCTAATGCTTCAATATAGCAGTAACAGCAAACATGCTGATTATGAAAAGCTTCCCCCTCACCCCCCTGCCTGGCCCGGGGGGGTGGCGGGGAGCAGATGGGTGAGGGCGCACACCGCGTGCCCAGCATCACCTGCACCTTCGCCCCCCAGGAGAGGCTGGGGCTCACAGCTCTGTTTGGGGGCAGCTGAGGGTTAGAGAGGGCAGGGAAGGGGCCCATCCTTCCGGTTCCCTGCGGGAGGGAACAGCCCACAAGCCATCGGGCAAGGTCAGCCCCCCACCCCCCCCCCCAAGGCCAGAGGACACCGCGGCGACCACTGCCCTCTGCCGGCCGCGGCGAGGCCAGCACTTCACCAGAGCGAGCTCAGGGAGGTGGAGGCCGGGAGGAAGCCAGGCGGGGCTGCGCTCCCCAGCCCCCCACACACCTAGCTCCAATCCCAGGCCTCAGCGCTCAGAGGCTCCCGGGGCTGAGCCGCTGGAGCCGGGACCTCAGGCCAAGCCATCCCTGCTCCGGGAAGGGCTGCCACCGCCTGCCAGCCCCAGGGAGCCTGTGCCCACCAGACAGGTCACTCCCTGGGCTTTGGCTCTTCTCACTTGTCACACCTCATCCATCAGCTCAGATGTCACCTCCTCGGAGAGACCCACCCCCCAGAAACAGCCCCCTGCCACCCCCACCCTACTTTCTATTTCTTGCTTTATCATTACCCCAACTCGAGTTCTTCGGAGCACTGAACACCATCTGCCTTTCTTGATTTTTCCTTCTCTGGTCTATCATCTGGTATCCGGTCAGGTCACACAGAGGCAACTGGATGCACACAGCTGATAGCACGCAGCTGATAGCGTGGGGACTGAAAGCTTCAAGAACAAAGTGCAGGGGTGGAGGGTGCTGAGGAATTCTAGAAAGCGAACCCAGGAGGCAATACCAGCTGTAGGGCCTTCCCCACACCCAGGAGCTCAGGCGAGGGCCCCAAGGAGCTGGGTCTTGGACACGGGTGCAGGGAGATTGGACAGAGCAAAATGTTTTCCTTCTACTGGAACATTTGGGAAGTAAAGCCTGGGTGCCTGTTGTGACAAGATGGCCACGGCCCCCCAGGCTTCCAGAAGCTGCGCACATGTCCCCGGTGGAGGATGTGTGACACCTGCAGATCCCCTGCTGGAAGGGCTCTGTTCAGAAACAACCAACATCCCCCCCAAAATAAACAACTGGGACCACATCCAACTAAAAAGATTCTGTACCACACGGGAAACCATCAACAAAAGGAAAAGGCAGCCCAAGGAACGGGAGGAAATGTTTGCAAATCATGGATCTGATAAGGAGCTAATCAAAATATATAAAGAATTCCTACAACTCCACAGCAAAAAAAAAAAAAAAGCAAACAGCTCAATTTTTTTAAATGGGCAGAGGTGGCCAGCAGGTACATGAAAAGGTGCCCACCATCACTCATCATCAGGGAAATTCAGATCAAAACCACAATGAGATACCACCTCACACCTGTCACAGTGGCAGGTATCAAAAGTGCAGGAAATAGCAAGTGTTAGCAAGGATATGAGCAAAGGGAATCCTCGTGAACTGTTGGTGGGAATACAAATTGGAAGTATGGAGGTTCCTCTAAAAATCAGGAATAGAACTTCCATATGATCCAGGAATTTCAGCTCTGGGAATACACCCAAAGGAAACGAAGTCACTACCTCCAAGAGATATCTGCTCCCTCGTCTTCACTGTAGCATTACTCACAATAGCCAAGATATGGAAATAGCCTAAGTGTCCATCTACGGATGGATGCATAAAGAAATGGTGGGACACTGTGCATATCCAACGGAACACTTACTGTCCGGTCATAAAAAGAAGGAAATCCTGCCATTTGCGAACATGGATGGACCTTGAGAGCATTATGCTCAGTGCAATGTCACACAGAAAGACAAATGCTGCATGATCTCGCTTATTTTTTTTAAAGATTTTATTTATTTATTCATGAGAGACATAGAAAGAGGCAAAGACACAGGCAGAGGGAGAAGCAGGCTCCTCGTGGGGAGCCCGATGCAGGACTCGATCCCAGGACTCCAGGATCAAGCTCTGAGCCAAAGGCAGACGCTCAGCCACTGAGCCACCCAGATACCCTGATCTCACTTATATATGGAACCCAAACAACAGATTCACAGAAGAAAAGGACGGACGGGTGAGTGTCAGAGATGGGGGGGTGAGAGGAGGGAATGGGTAAAAAAAAAGAAAGAGAGAGAGAGAGGAAAAAAGAAAAGAAAGCAAAAGGAAGAAAGGAAGGAAAGGGGCGAGGGAAGGAAAGAAAGAGAGAGAGAGAGAGGGAGGGAAGCAGGGTCAGAGGGAAGGTGGAAAGATCATCCATCACCCTCTTTTGATTGCTAGATTTTTTTTTTTTACATTTTCAATGTTTTCAATGTTTTTTTTTTCAATTTTTTTTTCAATGTTTTTTTTTTACATTTTCAATGTTTTCAATGTTTTTTTTTCAATGTTTTTTTTTTCAATGTTTTTTTTACAGTTTCAATGTTTTCAGGCCTCTCAACCCTGTGCCAACTAGGGCAGGGAGTTTAGCGGAGCTTACCACAGCCACTCAACTCCTGTCCCAAAAAGTTATGTTTTTTTTTACAGTTTCAATGTTTTCAGGCCTCTCAACCCTGTGCCAACTAGGGCAGGGAGTTTAGCGGAGCTTACCACAGCCACTCAACTCCTGTCCCAAAAAGAGCGAGAAAGAACCAGAATACTCCTGCCTTCTCCTCCCCATCCCGCAGTCCTCCAGCCCCTAAGGGTCTGTGCCAGCTGTGGTCCAGCCGCGCCGCAAAGCCGGGCACCTCCCTCCACGGATGCGTGCTCCACCGCCAGGGACTGCACGCCACCTGCCACCTCGAGCCAGCATTCCACACTCACTTGACAAATATTTACCGATGCCTAGCAACGTGCCGGGCGCGTTTCAGGCTCTGAAGATACAGCACAAACACATCTGCCCGAACTCTGCTCACACGGGGTTTACGTTCTCACAGGGGAGGGTGGATAGGAAAGAAATGTATTGTAAAAGAGACAGGTGGCCAGATGGCAATAATAAGTTCTAGAGGGAAAAAAATAAAATAAAAATAAATTCTGGAAGGAAACATAAAGGCGGGCAGGGGAGTGCAGCCTTAATCCCTCTCACACTCATTCCTCTTACTCCACCTCGTCCCTACCCATCCTATCTCTCCCCAAAATCCCCCTCCTTCAAATCCTCAGAATTAAAAAAAAAAAAAGCAAACAAACAAACAAAAAACAAATCCTCAGAAGTCCCGGTGCCCCCCCAAGGCCCTCATACATGCTGCTGGGGCACTGCCACCTGTGCCGAGGCAGGAGCCCAGGTAAGGGGACAGCACACAGCCAAGTCCCCAGGTCCTGGGACTCACCTGCAGTCTCCCTGGAGCATTTCCCTAGGCGGCGGGAAGCTGAGCCTTGAGGGACCTGAGTAAGGAAGGCAAGATCGGGGCTCCCTGGGCCAGTGCCCTCCTTAGGGACGGAAGGAAACCCAGGCCACCGGGAGCCTGGGTGGCTCTGCTTTCAGCTCAGGCCCTGAACCCAGGGTCCCTGCCCCCCGCACCACAGGGAGCCTGCCTCTCCCTCTGCCTCCCCCTTTCTGTCTCTCATGAACACCGGCCCAGAATGCTCCAGAGGGGGACGAGGCTGACCCCGGGCCTGTCCCTCCAAGGTTCTGTGAATCGGGGTGTCTACCTGCCCCCGGGAGTCTGCTAGCCCACCCACCTGCAGCGACTACCGCACCTGCGCCGGCTCGCTCCTCCCTCCATCCGCGGGCCTCCAGCGCCGCCTGCCGACCGCTGCTCCGCTCGCACCTGCAGGCCCCGCAGCAGCGGGGGGCAAGGGGGAGCCCTGGACCAGAACCGGCCTCAGCTGGAGCAGAACCCGGCCTCAGCGCTTCTCCCCACACCCCAACCACAGGGGAGTCCCTCCTCCAGCGCTCGGAGGTCGAGGGGGATTACCTGGCGCAGGTAAGGGGACAGCACACAGCCAAGTCCCCAGGTCCTGGGACTCACCTGCAGTCTCCCTGGAGCATTTCCCTAGGCGGCGGGGAGCTGAGCCTTGAGGGACCTGAGTAAGGAAGGCAAGATCGGGGCTCCCTGGGCCAGTGCCCTCCTTAGGGACGGAAGGAAACCCAGGCCACCGGGAGCCTGGGTGGCTCTGCTTTCAGCTCAGGCCCTGAACCCAGGGTCCCTGCCCCCCGCACCACAGGGAGCCTGCCTCTCCCTCTGCCTCCCCCTTTCTGTCTCTCATGAATAAATAAATAAAATATTTTTTAAAAGAAAAAGAAAGAAAGAAAAGAAAGAAGAAAGAAAATAAATCCACGCCAGCCCCAGTCCCAGCCTTAATCCCTCTCACACTCATTCCTCTTACTCCACCTCGTCCCTACCCATCCTATCTCTCCCCAAAATCCCCCTCCTTCAAATCCTCAGAATTAAAAAAAAAAAAAGCAAACAAACAAACAAAAAACAAATCCTCAGAAGTCCCGGTGCCCCCCCAAGGCCCTCATACATGCTGCTGGGGCACTGCCACCTGTGCCGAGGCAGGAGCCCAGGTAAGGGGACAGCACACAGCCAAGTCCCCAGGTCCTGGGACTCACCTGCAGTCTCCCTGGAGCATTTCCCTAGGCGGCGGGAAGCTGAGCCTTGAGGGACCTGAGTAAGGAAGGCAAGATCGGGGCTCCCTGAGAAAGAAAGAAAGAAAGAAAGAAAGAAAGAAAAGAAAGAAGAAAGAAAATAAATCCACGCCAGCCCCAGTCCCAGCCTTAATCCCTCTCACACTCATTCCTCTTACTCCACCTCGTCCCTACCCATCCTATCTCTCCCCAAAATCCCCCTCCTTCAAATCCTCAGAATTAAAAAAAAAAAAAGCAAACAAACAAACAAAAAACAAATCCTCAGAAGTCCCGGTGCCCCCCCAAGGCCCTCATACATGCTGCTGGGGCACTGCCACCTGTGCCGAGGCAGGAGCCCAGGAAGGGGACAGCAGGTGGGTGAGCTGAACACTGAGGGCAGCCTTTGCGGAGGACCACGTGCACACAGGCACGTGGCTATGACTATGAGCAGATGTGCACACACACGCTCCATGCACACGTGTGCACACAGGTATGCAGGTGCACTCTGCACACATATGTGCTTGTGTCACATGCTCATACGTGGGTGTTGTGTGCCCACCTGCATGCATGGGCACAGGTGTCTACACCTAAGTGGGCGTCCTGAGGCACAGACCGGCAGGTCCCCTATCAAAGCACACACCACATGCACGCACCCCCCCCCCCCCACTGATGCTCCTGTGCACACATGTCCGCACAAGTCTAGGGGTAAAGCGATACTCTGGAGTCAGAGAGACCTCAGGATGAACCGCCGCTTGGCTTTACCACTCAGTCGCTGTGACCTTGGATGTGGGTGACTTTTCAGAGCCTCAGTCTCTCTGTCTATAAACGCAGGTAACAGGGGTGCCTGTCGGGGTGTAAGGACCCTCATGGATGGGTGTCAGCCCGCAGAACCCCGGCCTCAGGCCTGCGTGTGGCTATGACTATAAAGTAGCCAGGCCGCCACCTGCAGTTTGAGGCCGTGGCTCCCCTGAGCCCAGAGCCCCCCACCACCCGGCACAGGCACCACACAGGAGCTGTCTGTGTGTCCCTGCTGTTTGCACGGGCTGCTTAGCTACCAGGCGGATGGAAGAGCACGCGGGCCCCCGGGAGCCAGGCCCTCCCACCCCAGCCTGTCGGGCAGGGCCTGGCCAGGATGCCCGGCATTCCTGCTGCCTTTCCTCTTACTCTTGGCCACAGACGCGGGCAGGAAACGAGGGACTCGGGGACCCACTCACCCTCCAAGGCACCACCGGCTTTGCCCTGCCCCCAGCAAGTTGGGGCCCTTCCCTGAGACTGGAAGACTCCAGGGTCCTCCTGGCGGTTCCCCAGCCTGCCTGACAGCTCCCTCCCCAACTGCGTGGCCCCACAGAGGTCTCAGGCTGCTGAGACCATGCCTCGGGGAGGGCGAGAGGTGGGAGGCCCACCGCCCCGGTGCCCTGCTCCCCACACACGCTGCCCGCATTGCATCCTAAATAAAGGACCCAAGGTCCTCTCCTAGGACCCAAGTCCTCTCAGAAAACTGCCAGGCCAGGCCACCCCAACCCCGTGGCCACCTCGGGGCCCGGGCCCAGAAAGAGCTGCTCCTTGTCCTGGTCACGGTGCAGAGAACAACCTGGGTTGACAGGCTAATTTTGAAGAACTTCCCAAGGGATTGGGGACAGCCGCGTGGCAGGCCACCCCTTAAAATTACACCATTCAGTCACCAGGCCCCCAACCTACCAGACCCCACAGGAATGATCTAGAAATCTTGCCCCTGCCCATTCTGACCCCCAGGTGGGCAGGGGGCCCCTGGCAGGAATTGCTGCCATGTGCAGCTGACAATGAGAGACATTTTCTTTAGTCCTCAGGCTAAAGGTAGGCTGCGCAACCCACTCAGGCCCTTGCCCTTCAGGGTCCCTCCCCCCAAAATAGTTCCAGGGCACCCCAGGTGTGGGGATGCAGAGTCACAAGCCTCCCGGGGTGGAACCCTAGCACAGTGAATGTAGCCTCTTGCCTCATTTCACAGATGGAAAAACTGAGGCCCAGGGAGAGGAGAGGCCTTGCTAGAACCACACGGTGGAGGTGAGCTTCAGGCCCGGACCTCGGCCTCCTGACCTCTCCCTCCCCTGCCCCTACCTCTTGGGAGAGAGCCAGGGCTCCCATGAATCCCTCTGAGCTTTGCTCTGTGTGCTGGGACTGTCCAGCAGGCGGGTAGAAAGGGAAAGAAGGGACACACACACCAAAATCGGTGGGTACTCTGCCGGGAGGAGGAGCAGACCAAGGAGACTTCTTCCCAGGGCCTGGCCGTAGAGCTGACAGGACCAGCACTGCCCAGACAGGGTCCCTCCTGGAACTTCCGGGGCCTAGAAGACGGCCAGAGTGAGCCAGTCACTAGGGTGACACAGACACACCTGGGTTTGGGAAGGGGGACCCTGAATACAGTCTGAGCTCCACGCCGTCTCCACCACGATGGCTTGGCAGTTTTCAAACAACCCCAAAAAGCGTGGAGATGAGAAAATGAGGAAAGAGCCTCCATCTACTAGCCCGTCAGATGGAAATAGGGCTTATGCTCTCCTGCCCCCCACTCACCCCATGCTGCCAGAGGGGAGGCCCTCCCTGCAAGTGCGGGATGTGCCTCCCCACCCCTCCGACTCAGCCCTGCAGGCCAAGGGCCGGGTCAGCCGGAGCCCAGGGGCTGAGCCACCCTCCAGCTCCCTCCAGCGGCTCCGCCAGCCCTGCTTCTCCTGGGAGACACGGGACACGGGAGAGCAGCCCCAGCCTGTAACCAGAACAGGCCAGAGTTGGCATTTCTCTTTTCCGTGCCCTGCGCCCCCACGCCCGCCACCCACTCCCACCATGAGGGCCACAGCCAGGCCTGGGACAGGATGGGGGGACCCTGAGGCCCTATTCCAGGACCTGGGGTAGGTGAGCAGGGACCAGCCAGCATCCTTTGGCAGGTCGTGGGCCACCGTCCATGAGCGCCCGAGCACCACTGCCCACGACTGTCCTGCAAGATGGGCTCACCAGCCTCTCGCAGTGGATAAAGCCAATGAGGCCAATGAGGCCGGGCTCCCGCACAGCCCCGCTGCCCCAGGGCGCAGGGGGGCATAGGGGGGCGCAGAGGGGCGCAGGTGGACGCAGGGGGGGGCGCAGAGGGGCGCAGGTGGGTGCAGGGGGCGCAGGGGATGCAGGGGCGCAGGGGGGCGCAGGGGGCGCAGAGGGGCGGCCCCCGAAAGGTGCCGTGGACCTGGGGTGAGGCCGGTGTGAGGGCCGGGCCTCGGGGTCCCTCGGGGCCTGTGCGCCCTGCAGCTGCGCCAGCGCCAGGGCCCTCCCCGGGGCGCCCGGCAGGGGTGGGGGGGGCGGGGCCCCGCAGCGCCGACACCTGGTGTCCCTCCCCGCGGCCGGCGTGCCCGGGCAGGGAGGCGGCTCGGGGCGGCCCGGATGGGCCGGGCCGGGCCGGGACGCGGGCGGCGCCGCCACATCTGAGCATCCGAGCCCCACCGCATTCCGGGCGCCCCGCCGGGGCAGGGCGGGCAGGGCAGGGGCGGGAGGAGCTTCCCCAGGCCTGTCGGGCACCGCCTCCTGCCGGCCGCCGCGGGCCACTGCAGGGTCCTGGGAGAGGCCTGGACGGGCGCCCTGGGGTGGCTCAGGGACGCCCCCGCCGCGCCCCTCGCTCCGCAGACACGCCCCGGGGTGCCCGGCTGGAGCGCACTGCAGGGCGCGGCCCCCTGCACTTGCCAAGGCTCCGAGCCAGCGCCCCGACACCCAGCACCCCAAGGCCGCAGTAGGCACGCGGCCTGCGCACAGCCGGGCTGCAGAAGGCCTCCAGCTCCCGGACTCCCCCGTGCAGGAAGGGGCCCAGCCTGAGCCTCCTCTCCCCGGCTTGAGCTGCTCGGACATTTTCCGAAGGCGCAGGTCATGCGACCCTCCACAGCCCCTACTCCTGCCACAAGCCAGCCCCCGGGCGTCCCCCGGGCCTTGCCAGGCCACTCCAAGACCCCTCGTATCAACAGCAAAATGCTTATATGGCAGCACTGTTCTTCCTGCTTTATAAATACGCATTTAGCAATTCTGCTCAGAACAAAGCCCGCATGGCCCCTGCCCAGGCACACACACACACACACACACACACACACACACACACACTACTCGTGCCAGTCAGTACATCCACGTTCCTGGGCCTGGGCTTCCACGGATTTCCTGCCTGGGCCCCCCCACCAGGGGCCACTGTGCTTCAGAACACTGGGCACCGCCGGTCCTTCCCCCAGCCAGCACCCCCTTCCCCGCCGATGTGCCCAGGACTCGGGCAGCACCGTGGTCGACAGGTGCCGGGGAAGGAACACGGACTCTGGCCCCAGCTACCGCAGGTGCTGTGTGACCTGGGGCAACGCGTGACTCTCTCGAAGCCCCAAGTTCCTGAGCTGGTTGGAAGAGGCCATTTCTAAAGCCACGTCCGAGCTGCCCATCTGGGATTCTGCGTGGGCTTGTTTGCTTCCCAATGTGGTCTTTCTCCTGGGGTCATGGTGCTTTGTATACAGTAAATGCTCACTAAATGCATGAACTAACAGTTGTTCACAGCCTGTAACCCTGTTCTCAGCATCCTCACTCTGAGCCCGGGAACTGGGAGCAACTCTACCCTCTGCCTCCCATGCCCTGGTCCTCCTGGCTTCTAGAACCTCCAGGTGGATCCAGGTCCAGGCCCAGAGAAGTCATGTCAGGGAGGGAGTGCTGATGGGGAACAGGCCGGGCAGTCTCCCCCTCCCTCTAACCCCCTGAAGGGCCTGGTTCCAGCCTCCAGCCGAGGGGAAAAACTAGCCCAAGTTCTCACATGCCCAGATGCCCACACTAGGAACCAAAGGTCCCTGTGGGCAGCACCTACAGGCTGTACCCTGGGATTTCCCACTTGGAAAGTCTGGAAGAGTCCATTGACCATGGTTTTCAGCGTGAACCTTAACAATCCCGTTACAAACACTTATCGAGTGGCACCGGGAACTCCCGAAAGTCCTGGGGACGCAGGCTAGTTCAGGACACAGAGAAGATTCTGGAAACCAGCTCAGTGCAGAGTCAAGTGCTGGGGCATAGCACTTCCTGGAGAGGGGAGTGTGTGCAAGGTATGGAAGGCCAGGCCGGGGCCAGCAGGCTGGGGGAGAGGCTTGGAGACCCTGCAGGTGGAGGAGAGAATGAGGGCGCTTGCAAACCCGACCTCCACATTACTGCAGCCTGAGCACCGGTCAGTCTGCAACCTCCCGTGGACGTGGCAAGAAGAGAGGGGGTTCAACACACGGCAGGAGGGATAGAGTCAGACCACAGACAGAACTTCCTGCTAGAACCTCTGAATTCCAAACTGGCAGCAGACTGTGGGGTTCCCTGTTCCCCAGGACCTTCGAGAACAGGGGCCACCCTGGGGGCTTCGGCCGGGGTCCTCTCTACGCCATGGCAGGGGGCCCAGGGCAGGATTCCAAGGGCTGCATCACGCAAGGGAGGCTGGGAACGGGAGAGGACACCTCAGCCGTCCTCACGTCTTTGGCCTGGTTTTCTTCACACAGAAGTTGCTTCGTCAGCTCCCTGGGAAACCTCAGCGCAGTATCTGTGCTGGGAGGCTCCTGCGTCGGGACAGACGGCCGGGGGGAGCCCAGCAGGGCTGCTCCGTCGGGGCAGGTTGGCCCCCGGCCCCCACGGCCCCCACGCCGTCCCCCCAGCTGGGCCACGTGGGCGCACTCACCAAGCAGGACCCGGTGCCCCGCAGGCCCAGGCCCGGCTAGACAAGGAGCAGCAGAGAGCACCGGCCTCCCCCAGGAAACAGGCCTCCGGTGCCCAGAGCCCACCGGAGGGGTGCAGTCAGCTAACATCCAAGGAGGGGCGCCTGGGGGGCTCGGCGGCGGAGCCCCCCCTCTGCCTGTGGCTCAGGGCGTGATCCTGGAGTCCCGGGATCCAGTCCCAGGGAGCCTGCTTCTCCCTCTGCCTGTGTCTCTGCCTCTCTCTGTGTCTCTCATGAATAAATAAAGTCTTTAAAAAAAAAGGAAAGAAAGAAAGAAATTTAGAGTCCATGCTTTTATCTCCGGGGCGAAATTCCAAGGTGGTGCACCTGCCACACAGGACGCGCATCCTGGGAGCCTACAAAACACAGCGCACCCAAGGGCTGGAGAGGGCCCGGCCAGGGGTGGGTGGGGGCTTCTGGGGAGGTCAGCTTCTCAGAGGAGGCCCTCGTGGAGAGCTGGAGACAGATATTCCTGGCAGGGAGGCAGGCACTGGAGAGAGGCCTGCGTCCTCGGGCTGTCCCCACCAGGCCTGAGGCGGGCAGGTAGGCGAGCTGGGGTAGGCCGCCCCACCTGGAGACCTGACCCGAATCGCCCTGCAGCCTCAGCTCCCTTGGAACAGTGAGGGGTGGCCCTGGCCTCGGGAGCCGGACGGTGGGGGGCCGGAAGCTCCTGGGCTCTAGGGGAAGGTGGCCGGGACCGCGCCCCAGAGTGGCTGGGTGAGGGGACACTCCATAGGGCTTAGGGTCCTCACCGTGAATTCACAGCCCCTGACCTCCCCTCCCCTCATCCCAGAGAAGAGGGAGCGGGCCCAGAAAGGAGCAGTCACTTAGCCAAGGTCACGCAGCAGCCTCATGGAGGCCGGGCTGCCTCTTGTGCGTCCCAGGTGGGGAGGGCCAGGCCTTCCCCGCCCCCCCAGGGTCTGGGCGGGTAGCAGGGGCTCTCTGAGGTAAAGGGGTGAGGGCAGGGGGGCCCTGGAAGGCTCGGGCCACAACGGGGCTTCCACCCCAGCCAGAGCTGCTGTTGGGCCCAGGCGGGGCAGGCAGGCCTGGAGGCTGGGAGGTACCTGTCCTCTCCACCCGCCAGACGGCATTTGTTACCTTATAAGGCGCTTTCTGCCTCTCCCTCCAGCAGCTTGCACCGGGTGGAGTGGGGCGGGGTGGGGTGTGGGTGGAGGGGGTGGGGCCGCCTCTTGGAACTGCACCCTATTCACCTACCCACAGCCCGGGAACAGCCCTCTGGGGGCTGCAGCCACCAAAGCAGCCCCTGGGCCACTGGAGGAAATCCACTAACCCCAGGCAGTCTCCGAGGACCCGAGCCTGGCCTGGGCACAGGAACCGTGGGTGCCCATCGTCACCCCTGGGGGAGGGGGCTGTCCCTTGATGAGCACTGCTTGCCCCTCGGCCCCTGGCTCTCCTGTGGCCTCACACTCACACGCAGACACACACACGCTTGTGGGGAAGGGCTGGTGCTCAGGGGGAAACCACACTGCCTGTCCTGCCCCGGGAAGGGGAAGCCCGGCTCCCCCAGCAGGCGGCTGGCCCCCAGGGCCCCGGGGCCTGCTGCCCCTTGCCCAGAGAAGGCAGATGGGCACTGCCCAGCAGGGCCATGACTGTCTCCACGCTCAAAGGTGCAGAAGGGCCTAGCACCCGGGCCCAGTGGCTGGTACTGGAGGGCCCCAGTGCTGAGCCGCCCCGAGGCAGAGGGCAGGCCCGGGCCACCGTCAGATGCCCCCACATCTGGCCTGGGGCAGGCCCCGGGGAACACCTGGGGAGGAGAGTGGAGGCAGGCGGCCCCTCAGCAGCCCCTCAGCAGCCCCCTCAGCCCCCCTCAGCCCCGTTCCTTTATCTGTAGGGGCAGGATAGCTCCCTCCTCTCGCAGTTGTTTCACGGGGCCCGGGGGTTGGCAGTTCCGGTGGTGGCACACGGTGGCCTGCAAATGCTCTTTATTGGGCAGCTGGGAAGGGGCGGTGTGGCCCCTGAGGGGTCTCTGGCCTCGTCTCTGGGGCCCAAACCCCCTTCCAGCCCCTCCAGGGCTCTAACTGGAGGGAGCCGCGTGGGGCCCAGGGCCCTGGTCACAGGACCTCCTCGGGAAGGGCTCGCAGCACGGCTGAGGGGAGAACACTGAGGGCAGCTGCCCCTCTGCTCCAGCTCCCCGCGTCCTGGCCCCGGAGGGCTGTGGGCTGTGCATGCGTGTGTGCGTGTGTGTGTGTGCGTGTGCGTGTGTGTGTGTGTGTGTGTGTGTGTGTCCGGGCGCCGCTGGGCCACACCCTGGTGACTCAGGGCCGCAGCATGCGCCCTCCCCGGCTGCTGGGCAAACACAGCCACCAACTCAGGTCCCAGGCATCCAGCCTGAGTCACAGGAGGACACGCCCAGCCAGGTGCCCCCTGCCCCCCCCAGCCAGACCCATCATCAGGGATGGCAGTGGTGGAGCCGAGGCAGCCCCTCACCCCGCACTGACCACCACGGCCAGGCCCGGGTACCCCTGGCAGAGTCAGGAGCTGAGCCCCACGGAGCCCCAAGGCCTCTAGGTGGACCAGCAGAACAGGGCGGGGGACAAGGGTTCAGGGCGCAATGGGGCCCCGCTTCAGCAGATACCCGGGCTCTAGGGAGCCCAGGCCTCGGGTGCAGGCCGCTGCTTCCTCAGGCCCTGGCCTGGGCTCAGAGGCTAAGGGGCGCCTGCCACCACGGCCCACCGAGAAAGGAGAAGATGGGCCTGGCAGGGACACCCCAGGGAAGACAAGCAGCTCCCCAAGACCCTCAACAGGTTCCCGCCACACGGCAGCCTGAGCCGGGCCCCAAACTGTGCCTGTCCCACCTCGCTCCCGAACCCATCGCCGGATCTGACGTTTCACTAGCCCAAACCCTGCCCCTCAACCCAAACCATACCCCAACTCTACCCTAAATCTTAGTATGGGTGCTTCCCTATGGCCAAACCCCCCATCCCAAACCACCCATGTGATGGTGTGATGGGCACACACCTACAGACCAGGCTTCTGCACGGCCCCAGCCCCAAACCCAAAATGTTCCCCCAAACCTGCTTTCCCAGGCCTTCCCTCATCCTAACCCCATTCCACATCCCAAGAGCACCCGATGCCTGCCTCTCCCCTCCCCCAACCCTCCCCTAAGCCCCCCACCCTGCAGACCCAGCTCTACCCCAGGAGTCTACACGCCAGCCCGTGTCCACCACGGGATGGCCAGGGACCTCTGCGAGCTCAGGCCTGCAGGGACCCAGAGCAGTGGCTCCCGTCCCATGTGGCCAGGTGGGGAGTTGAGGTGGAAGGGCGGGGGCCAGTCCGGACACCCCCTCCCCGCCCCAGGCACAGCCCCTGCAGCCTGTGCTCAGACGTGCGTGGGGGCCCATTCAGATCTCGGCCCGCCCTGGCAGTAGGGGGTTGGGGGGCAACTCAGAGCAGTCCAGTGCCCACCCAGGTCAGGAACCCCCTGCAGCACAGCCCCTGGCCCACTGTGGGGGGGAGCAGTACCAGCACCTCAGGAGAGGGAGTCAAACCCAGGCCCCTGGAACTTGTGCCAACATCCCCCAGGGGACCCCAGCACCCCAGCCCCTGTCCCCAGCCTATAGGCCCAGCCGGCTTTGTTCAAGGCCCTCCCTGTGCCGCTGGGGCAGGGGGAGCGGGGCTGGCTGGTGTCAGCACCCCTCCTTCCCCCAGGCCCCGGCTACATTCCCGGCAAGCCAGCACCCGCCACTCAGAGTAAACAAGCAAGCTCAGCACCCTCCTCCGCCTGTCCTCCCGGCCAGACCTCCCCCTCGGCTCCAGCCTGAGGCCTTCTTGCTACACTGGCTGCTACAAGACTCCCCATGGCCCCTCTGGGCCAGGCCCAAGCACCCCAAACTCATCAGGCCTTCCTCCCCTCAGCACCCAGACGCCCTGCACCCACAGCAGCAGGACGATCCGAGTGGGTCCTTTCCCCAGCCCACCGCCTTCCTTCCCACCTGAGCCTGGTCGGTGGGGTGGGAGAGCCAGGGCTGCAGCTCCACGCCCCCCACCACAGCGACCCAGAGAGGTCACAACCCATCACATATCACCCAGGAGAGTTAGGGCCTAGACTCCCTTGCCCCACCGGGGCCTCAGCCGGTCCAGGGCACACCCAGAAGCCTGGATAAGCAAATGGGGCACCTGGAGGCAGTGGGAGCTGGGAAGAGACGGGGGACTCAGGGAACGGCCATGCAGGACCAGGCCCAGATGGGGGCCTGGAAAGTTCTTGCAGTCCTCTAACCCGATTGCTTGCAGGCCAAGGGAGAAGGTGATTTTCCTCCTCTCCATCCATCTAGGCGCCAGCCGAATGCAGGCCCAGGGGCCCCTGGCCTGGTAGGCACTCGGCCCCACCCCAGCTGGCGTCCCCGGCTCTGGCCCTGCCCCTCCACTCCGGCCCCGGTGCTGAGCAGAGGAATCTAGCCCGCCCTGGACCCCTGGACCCCGAGTCTTCCCGCAGTTCGGGGCTATGTCTCAGCCCGCACACCCAGTGGTCGCTTGCCGCGGCCTGCTGCCTGTAGAACTCCCTGCAGGACTCATCACCGCAGCCAAGGACCCCACAACCTGTCAACCCACCCCTGCAACCTGACCCCGCTGCTCTCCAGCCACCCTGTACCCCAGAGGCTCCCCAGAGGGGCCCTGCTGATCCCGCCTCCCGGCCTCCGCTTCCAGACACTTCCAGACGCTTCCAGACGGGAAGGACATCCTCTCTGTGCCTGAGACCACCTCAGCTGCAGCCCTCACCTCCAAGGGGTGCTCCCCTTCTCCAAAGCCCAGGCCACTGTGCTGTCTCAGATGGCATGTCTGTGTCCCCCGTCCTGCAGCTCCCTGGTGGATCTCCGTCACCCCCTGAGCTCTAGCTCCCCGGGGCCACAGACTGTCTGGACACGTCGCTTGCTCCCCGGAACATCACCTAGGCAGGAGATGGGGCTGTGATTTCACGGTGGTCTCGTCTGACGCCGCCATCCCTCTCCCGTGGGCTGCGGGCCCCTGGGTGGCAGCCGGGGGCTGGGTGGTAATGGTAGCCCTCAAGACAGTCTTAGGACATTTGTGTTATTGTCCCCCATCCTGCTTACAAGAACACTGAGGCCGCAACAAGGTAAGTGGCTGACCACGTGGCAGAGTGGGAGTTAGACCTCAAAGCCCACCCTCCAGAGAACTGAGGTCCTGGCCAAAGCGGATGTGGAGGTGGGGTCTCCTGGGGAAGGGCCAGGAGGGGTGGTGGAGCCAAGGCCAGACCTCGGCCTAAGTCCTTACAACCCCACCACGGGGTCCCCAGGCCCCCAAGGACAGCCGCGACCCCAAGGTGCCTCCACTACAACCCACAAGGCGCTGCTCCGTGCTCCCCCAACACACACACACACACACTCTGAGCTGCAGGCCCAGACCCAGCACCCACAGTCCCACACACCCTCACCCCTGCCCCCGCTCCTGGCCTCCACCTGCTGTCAACACCCAGACCAGCCAGACCAGCTGGGCCAGCTGAGACTGAGACAGGCTCCAGAGGCTCCCCGCACCCACTTGGAGCTGGGATGCAGGGATTCCGTGGGGCAGGAGCTCCCCCAGCTGACCAGTGTGGGACAGGCAGGAGCCTGGGACCCAATCTAGGCCCCTGGCCAGACAGGAGTCCTGTGTGCCCCTGGACCACCATTTCTTGGCCTTCTGGAGCACCCAGGGCCAAGTCCGAGGAGGCAGGTGCGCAGGAGCAGACGAAAGGAAAAGAGTCGGCCTGGGAACCACAGGAGCACAAACATGCAGGAGAGGAGCCGCCGGGCCAGAGGCAGATGGGGTGTCGGGAGCCTCGTTCGGGCCTTGGACTTGGTGATGGATTAGGCCGGGCTGGAGAAGGAAGAGTCAGATATGACTCCCAGATTTCTAGGACCGGGTGGATAGTGAGACCAAGACTGGAGCCACTGGCGAGAACAGGTCCGGGAGGGCAGCTGAGGACTTGTCTTGAACATGTTGGCTTTGAGGGACCAGCAGGAGGTGGACCGAAGCTCCGGAGGGTCCGGAGGGGCCGTGGACGTGGCAGGGAGGCAGGCCTTCCATCACAGCACTGTGCCCCTCTGGCTTCTGACCCCAGCCTCGGGCGAGTGTATTCTCAAAATGGGTTTGGTGTGGATAAGCTGCCCCTGAGGACCCATCCTGCCCTGTGCTTGTCACTCTCCAGGCCTTAGTCCCCTGCCTCGGCCCCACCCATCCTTCATATGCACACGTGTGCTCTCGCTCTCTCTCCCTCTCTCTCAAATAAGCAAATAAAATAGAAAGAAGAAAGAAAGAAAGAAAGAAAGAAAGAAAGAAAGAAAGAAAGAAAGAAAGAAGAAGAAGAAGGAAGGAAGGAAGGAAGGAAGGAAGGAAGGAAGGAAATACAACCACCAGACAGGGCTACGCAGCCTTGAACCGGAATCCCTTCTGCAGCATCCTCTGGGGCAGGTGTGCTCCGCTTGCACACCTCCAGGGCCCAGGAGCTTACTGTCTTACCAGGAAGCCCACACCAAGTGTGGGCAGCTCGGACTGTCAACCAGCCACGCACCCGCCTCCCTGTAAGCCCCCACCTGGCCTTCTCCTCTGAAGTCCCATGGAACACAGGGGCTTGCTCCTCCATGTGATGGGGGCAGCTGGGGACAGAAATACCGCTATTTGCCAGGCACTTGGGGTGCAGAGGTGAGCAACAAGCCGTGGCCCGTGCCCTCAGAGGATGTGACAGGTCCCTGCGTGACACATTGGAAAGGAAAAGAACAGAGCAAATTTGGCTGAGCACTTGCTGTGTACCAGACGCTGCTCCAAGCACTATGTGAAGTGATTTAATTATCCTAAAAGCCGCCTTATGACCTTCACATATGCAATTGGCCCCAAGTCCTGCAGACCCTACGGGGAGCCAGGATTTGAGTCAAAGGAGCAAGGCAGCTGGAATTAGCAACTAAGGCTGCCTGTTTTAAGCGTTGGCCAGAGGGGCACCTGGGTGGCTCAGTGGTTGAGCATCTGCCTTTGGCTCAAGCCCTGACCCCGGGGGTCCTGGGATCAAATCCAGCATCCTGTTCCCTGCTTCTCCCTCTGCCTGTGTCTCTGCCTCTGTCTGTGTCTCTCATGAATAAATAAATAAAATCTCTAAATTAATTAATTAAGATGTATTAATTCTTTAAGACAAACTTCCCAATGTTTGAGACCAACTCTGCATCGCCCAGTTGTCGGTGATGAACCACAAACAGCCCTAGGGGAGAGGCCCACACTCTCAGGGAAATCTCAGCATGTGAGCCCGCACCAGCCCCCCCAGAAGTAGACCAAGCCCCCAGGGCAGGAAACTACGGGGCAACTCCGTCCCGAGGCTGCTGCCCCTTGAGCTCCCGAAGTCTAACGGGCATGAACAGCAATGGGCATTTTACTCATTTGAAAAATAGTAGGCACTCGGGGCAGCCGGGGGGGCTCAGTCGGGGGGCTCAGTCGGGGGGCTCAGTCGGGGGGCTCAGTCGGGGGGCTCAGTCGGTTAGGCGGCCACCTTCGGCTCAGGTCACGATCCCCACTCAGTGGGGAGCCTGCTTCTCTGTCTCCCGCTCTCGCTGCTGGTGCTCTCTCTTTGTCAAATAAATAAATAAAATCTTGTCGAAAAAGTCTTTTTTTTTTTTTGTCGAAAAAGTCTTAAAGAAAACTGGTAAGCGCTGTCACTATGTGCTCGGCACCGTGTGAGGGGCCGGGAATCCACCGTGAGCTAGACGCGGCTCCTCCCAACAGAGAGGCGGCTCTATACTGGAGATGAATCCTGACCAGAAACAATGGGACAAGATAGAGGGTGGGAGGTGTCATAAGAGGGACACGGGGGACGAAATGAGCACTTCCATCTGGAATTAGATACTTGGAGGAAGAGGCGTAGAGCTGAGCCTGTCAGAGGATTTGCTGGAGGGCAGAGACTTGTTCCAGAAGGACAGAGGGTGCCAGGAAAAGGCCAGAGGGTGAGGATCCAGGGGTAGGGTTGGGGAACAGCAGGCGGAACATAGATTTTGGGAAAGGAATCCTGGATTCCGGGGCCAGAGGAGGAGCTTGGGCCCCCTGGCGGCAGGCCTGGAAGGAGCTCAGACTGGGATCCTCAGGAGCGGGAGCCACGGGAGGTGCCCGAGCCAGGGAGCCCGTCAGCACTGCGGTGATGCACTGGCAGCCAGAGGGGGGGCAACCAGAGGCAGGGAGACCCCTGGAGCTTACCGGCAAGCAGCAGCGTGGGCCCGCCTGGGAGGGGGCAGCGGAGGAGGAAGGAGTCCCACCTTGGGGCTGGCTCCGTCACTGAGTCTGTCTAGGGTGAGGAGTCGGTCGGTGGAGAAGTTAACCAGCCCGAAGTCAAGCACACCCATCTGTTTCTCGCCTTATCCATTCACCCCCACTTCTCAGTCCTCCTCTCTCAACACCTCCGTGCACCCTCAGCCACATGCCCCCTGCGGCCCTGTGAGCACCCTCAGACATTTCAGCATGCACGGAGCACCTGATGTGTGCACGGCACCCACTGGGCCCCATGGGGTCACAAGAGAAGCTCAGCCCCATCCTTAGGAGCTTACATGTGGACGGGCTAGAGGTAGCCCTAGGGGACAGCTGGCATCCGTAAGGTGGGGCTTTTCCACAGTCTTCTCCTCCCACCTGGGGGGAAAAAACATCCCCCACCTGTCTTCCCACTAAGGGCTGGTTTCACCATAAGAGATGCATTGCTTAGATCCCAAACTTGAGTCCAGCAATGGGTATTTTACTCATGTGAGTAATGGATTGAACAGTGGCCCCGAAAAGAGACGCCCACATCCCAGAATCTGTGAATGTGATCTTATTTGGCAAAAGTGGCTTCGCAAAAAAAAAAAAAAAAAAGTCTTTGCGGGTATAATTAAGCTACCGATCTCCAAGGGAGGTCACCCTGGATTATCCAGGTGGGACCTGAACCCACTGACAAGAGGCGGAGCCTGGAGTGATGCAGCCACGGGCCAGCCGTCACCATTACGATCCTGGTGCACAGAGAGGGCAAGCGGCTCGCCCAGGGCCACACAGTTTCTGAGTGGCGGACGCGGGCTCAGCGCCCAGGTGCCTGCCCTCACCCAGGATCCTCGCAGGGGCCCCTCCCGCCAGCTAGGCATTTGCTGCTTGGCTTCCCTTGCAACGTTGCTCTGCTTCCTTCTTTCTTTCTTTTTTTATTTTTTTTATTTTTTATTTTTTATTTTTTTTGCTTCCTTCTTTCTGAGAACAGCCTCGTGACCGCCCATTGTGACCCCTGCTGCTGGGAAAGTCAAGTCAACCCTGATACTCAGCACAGTCACGGGGTGACGCCTGACGGCTACCAGCTTTGTTCCCTCCCCGGGAAGGGGCTCTAAGCTGGCTGCTTATGGTTAAGGACAGCCTGCTTCCTCCTAGAGACGATGTGGGAGGCAGCCCGTGTGGCCCTGAGACCAGCAGGGATTGGAACGGCTCCCTGGGGGGCCGTGGGCCGTGGATGGGCCTCGGGGGCGGGCGGTGGATTGGGCCTCAGCGGCCAGGGCCCAAGGGGAAGTCCGGTCCGTTACTATCTGCAGGAAGCAGGCTATTCTCTCTTGGCGGCACAGTTTTTCCCTTACAATAAATTCTTTTTTTCTTTTCTTAAGATTTTACTTATTTATTCATGAGACACACAGAGAGAGAGGCAGGGACACAGGCAGAGAGAGAAGCAGGCTCCACGCAGGGAGCCCGACCTGGGACTCGATCCCGGGACCCCAGGGTCACGTCCTGGGCCAAAGGCAGATGCCCAACCGCCGAGCCCCCCAGACACCCCCCACCTGTATAATAAATTCTGGTGCGAGTTGCTCCCGCGGGCCTCCGCAGAGGGAGCACTGCGTGACGCAATGGGTCGCCTGTGTCCTGAAAAACCTTTTTTTGCTGCAAAAGGAAAGGGTCGTTTCATGTGACTGTCGACCCACCCAAAGGGCATTGCACCAAGGGACGCTGGGGGGGGGGGGGTTGTCCTCCAGGAAGGAGACCGAGGCGGTCCCCAGGCAGATGCTCCCGAGGCAGGCGGCTCAGTCGGGACCTGAACTCGGAGCCCGGGCCTGGCTGGACAGCACGGCGCCTCAACGCTGCGCCCCACGCGCCCTCATGGGCTGTGCTCTGTGGGGACTTGTTCCCGAGCGGGGTCCCGTCCCTCCCGTGACAGCCTGCCGGCTGCGTCCTCAACAGCCCGCTGGTTGCCAGGCCCCACACCCTCTTGCCCAGTGTGAAGCACCCCCCCACCCCGCCCTGGCCCCTCAACTCTGCTGTACAAACTGTGAAGCTTCCAGGATGTGGTTCGTACCTGGGCCCCCGGGCAGCCGGGCACAGCCGTGGGACCGACTACAGCCAACAGCACGGGAGTGGAGGTCAGGAGTCCAACCCCACGCGGGGGGGCACTGACACCCCTCCGTCTGACAGCCCAGTGAACCCAGGAACTACCGTGGACACCCAGTGCATGGGCCCCACTGTGGCCACCGCCACCCCCGGGGCTTTTCACAGCAGCCCTGCGGGAGACTTTCTCATCCTGTTTTGCAGATGGGGAAACTGAGGCAGAGACAGCTTCTCCCCACCCCCACCCCCACCCAAAAAAACTCCGAGAGCTCAGAGGCAATAATAACTGGCAGGCCAGCCTCAGGGCCTGGCCAGCCTGCTTGCTCCCGGCCAGGACTGAGAATTGCTCACCCCTCAGCGGCACGCAGCGGGAGGGGGCTGTCTGCGGAGAGGCCTTGGTCAGCCTGCGTGGAGGCCAAGCTCGGACCCCGCGGGCAGAGGGAAGCTGCTCTGCATCAAATGGGGAGAAAACCTGGGCTCTGGGGGAGGCTGGAAGGGGAGGGGAAGACAAGGGGCCGGCGGCGGGGCTGGGCGGACCACCCAGTCCCCACGCAGGGTGCGGCCTACCACCCACTAACCTTCAGTCGGATCCTCCCACAGTCGCAAACCACTGGAAGGAGCGGGCTTGCTCATGGACACGGGGGAGGACAGGAGCCCGGTGCCAGGGGTTGGGCCCAGCCCCATCTGGGGGGACGCACGGTCTGCCTGGGGCTGCCCTCGCCACGGCCCTCCCCTTGGGCCAGTTCGCTGACCTCGCCAAGGGCACGTGGCTGCACGACCCCAAGGACAGCTCATTCCCACAGCGTCCAGGGAGCCTGGGGCTGGGCAGGAACCCTCTGGAAGGACCTGCTGAGCAGGAGCCAGGATGCGGAGAGCTGCGGCCGTGCCTCAGACCTCCTCCCCTGAGCGGCAGGAGCGGCCCCCAGAGGCGATCACGCTCTCAGAGCCTGTGGGCCAGGCTTTGGGACAGGGCGTGCGCCCGGACAGGACGGAGCCTGGAGCCCCAGCTGGGAGGGCTCGGGGGAGACTCCGCCGTGTGGGGCTGGAAACTTTACTCTTTGCAGAGAGAAGCTGTGGCCAAGACTGCAGGAGGGGTCCCCCGGGCCATGGTGCTTCACCAAGCGTCCTCCCTGACTGGGTGCCTGGGAAGAGAGCAGGAAGGAAAGGAGGGGGGACGACCAAGGTCCTGAACGTGCGCTGTGGCCACTGTCGCCGTTTCGCCAGTCTGGTCCTTCCCGGAGCTTCTGCTTCGCCCCCACCCACACTTCCCTGCTCCCTGTCGCACTGGCCCCTGAAACAGGGCCCCCATCGAGCCCTGTACCCCTGAGGGGTCCCTCCACCCCCTCCCCCCGGTCTGGTGGGGTGCTCTCTCTTTTGGAGCCGAGGGCCCCGAAGACGTGTTTTAGAAGCAGATTCAACGTGCTCTTTTCCTCTTTTCAAACCAGCCTCATCCGCACGCCTCCTGCACCAGCAGCGCGGGAAACAAATCATGCTAAGTAAAAAAAGGGGTTCAATTCAAGGGAATTGGGCGCCTGCAAAATCATGGATGGGGGCAGCCAGTGGCAGCCGGACAGGCAGGAGTCAGGAGGCTCCCAAGGGAGTTGCTGAGTTCGAGGACGCGCCCACACACCGCCGTGTCGCCATCCACGGATGAAGAATCACGGCGGCTGACGCTGCCACCGCCACGGCCACCATCGGAGGCCCAAGGCAATGGTGGCCAGACACTGGGACACGAGAGGCCAGACCCCAAAGCCTCTGTGGCACGACCTTGCTGGTCAGCAGGAGACGGTCCCCACCACGCCCCCCACTTACGAACCCTGCACAAGGGCATCTATATGGTGGCACCTCCAGCCCTCTGGCTGCAAGGGGCGCTGAGGAGTGTGGGGTCTGGCTTCCCGGGCCCCACAGCACAGAGGGGCCCAGTGAAGGATGAGGGGGTGGATGCTGAGCCCAGAGGATGAGGCAGGAGCCCGCAGGCCCATTCTCCCAGGGCTGCGGGTAGGAGAACTGGCGCTTCCCTGGGCTGGGGACCATCAGAAAGCTGGGTCTTGGGGCCCCTGGGTGGCTCAGCCAATTAAACATCTGCCTTCCGTTCAGGTCATGATCCCAAGGTCCAGGGATCAAGCCCCAGGTCAGGCTCCCAGCTCAAGAGGGAGTTTGCTTCTCTCTCTCCTTCTGTTCCTCTCCACTCCCTATTCTCTCTCTCTCTCTCTCTCTCTCTCTCAAATAAATAAATCTTAAAAGGAAAAGAAAAGAAAGCTGGGTCCCATCTCCCCAGGACATTGCTTTGCCACCTCTAGAGCCATCAACCACCCCTGGACCTCTCGGCCTCAACAGACTCGCAATGTCCTCTCCGCTGGGAAGTGGAAGGAGACAGGCTGACACCTGCTCCTCTGCCACCTGATCCCTTGAATCTCCCCGAAAGGCACATTTTCTTTATGGGAAGTACTTGCATAAAAGGGAACGACTTCTGAGAGACAACGTTAAAGCCCCAAGCGACTTGGATTTTCACTAAGGAATGTACCTGGGCTCCCCCCTCCTTCCCTCTACATCAGGCATCTGCCCCTTCCCTGGGGATCGGCCCCTCACCTGCCTGCAGGATGGGCCTCAGGTCTGGCTCCCGCAGCCCTAAAGAGCTCCCAAGGCTGGGGAGCAGCTTCGAGGAGGTGGGGTGCAGTCCCCGGGAGGCGAGAACGGGAATCCTCCCGTTAGTTTCCTTTTCAGGGTTCCCGCTAGAGACACCCCAGTTCCTTTTCAGGTAGCTCCAGGCTAGATGACCCTCGGAGCAACTCTCAGGGACAAGGAGTTCAGACGAATGGGATTACAGGAAGAGCATTTCCACATTTGCAAGGGGCCTGAACTGCTCCAGAGGTCATCGCCCTGTTATTCCGCCCACGATCCTTCAGGGCTTTCTGGTGCCCCAGGGCCTACTGGCATCAGGAGAGAGCTCTGGCCTCGGTTACCTTCTTGAGTCCAGAGCTTCCTTATGAAGAAATTAAGGGTCTTTCCACCCCCAGCACACTTTCAGGGGGCCTTGGGAGAAGCTGAGACAGCAGCCCTCCCCTCCCTCACCCCCACTGGCCCCTTAAGTATAATGGGGTGCAGGAGGGTGGTTGGTGCTGGGATATGGTAAGGAAAGTGCTCTTGGCAGGAGTACAGCCTCCGAGAAGGCCTGGAGGCTGGCAAGTCAGAGGAAGAGACCGTGGCCCGCAGGGCTGGAGCTCAGAGGGAAGGGTGGGCAGGGAGCCTCTAAAACCAGCTCCCAAGGCCCGACCTCCGCAGGCTTCTTCATTAAGTATCTATGGACTGAGGCTGTCCCTCCCTGAGGCTGGGGGGGGGGGGGGGGGATGGGGTGCCTATCTGATTTGCACCCACTCCTGCACGGGACACTCCTGCTGCCCTCTGGCTAACACCCAAAGGGAGATGGGGCACCAGGGTGGCTCAGCGGTTGAACATCTGCCTTTGGCTCAAGGCGTGACCCCGAGGTCCCAGGATCAAGTCCCACGTCGGGCTCCCTGCAGGGAGCCTGCTTCTCCCTCTGCCTATGTCTCTGCCTCTCTCTCTCTCTCTGTCTGTCTGTCTCTCACGAAAAAATAAATAAAATCTTTTTTTTTTAAATAAATCAAATCTTTAAAAAAAAACAACAACAACAACAAAGGGAGAGTCTGGTGGGCTGCAGTGGGCCTCAGATGCCTCCCCAGCAACCATTCCCCTTTCCTTGGTAATGTCCCCAACTTTATTTCAGCTGTACACACTTGCCCAAGCAGCCCACTGTGCTTTGTGGGGAACTGACCCCCATGGGTCCCAGGGTGGGCACACAAGACCATGCCCATTCCCCCACCAGTTACAGGGTCAGGATGGGAATATGACCTGTGTGGACCAAGATGAGTTTTGCCATGAGCTGCCTTCAAAGTCGCTTCCTCAGCCTCCCAGGAGAGCCCCCTAGAGCTACCCTCCCGCTCCACCTGGACCTGGACCCGGGAGCCGCAAACATGGGAGCTGCTGTACCCCGTTGGGAGCCCACGTGGGACCAGTCTCAGGCAGCTGCAGCACTGTGCCTCCCCGTGGAGACACTGAACTCTCCAGCCCTGCTCATCTGAGCCACAGACCAGGCAGGTCCTGACTGGGTGAGGATGAGTCAAACCATCCCTGGGCTCCCTCTCACTCCACGCTACTAGCCAGCTGGTTGAGCTCCTAAACCTTTTTTCCTGCTTAGCCCAGTGTGACTGAGGTGGATCCTTGCAAATGAAAGCCTCCTGCGGGATGGGGACGCCTGGGTGGCTCAGTGGTTGAGCGCCTGCCTTCGGCCCAGGGTGCAATCCTGGAGTCCTGGGATCCAGTCCCACTCGGGATCCCTGCATGGAGCCTGCTTCTCCCTCTGCCTGGGTCTCTGCCTCTCTCTGTGTCTCTCATCAATAAATAAATAAAATGTTTTAAAAATAATAATAATAAAATAAAATAATAAAAAAGGATCCCCCTGCAACCTCTAGGCTGCTCCTCAACATTATGTTCTCCAGTCTCTCCTATCCACCAACTCCCCTACCTCACCTGACCACCACCCCCTAATCTGCCCCCTTCCCCCAGAACCTACTGGGCTCAGCCTGGGGAGTGCAGACATGAAGGAAACACAGCCCGACCTCAGAGAGAGAGAGAGAGAGAGGCAGACAAATTATCAAGAGCAAACCAGGTGCTCTAGTAAAGCTGGGCCCAGCAGGGGTGCTGTGTGTGAGTGGTCCTGGGGGTGGAGGGCGCCACCAAACTCCAAACAAGAGTAGTGTTTGCACCCAGCCCGGGTTATGCAGGCAACCACGGGGCTCCAGGCTGCAAGAAGCAAGGGTGCTCAGGCACGAAGGCAGGACAGAGTCAACACAGGCAGGAGGCTGGAGGGGGGCCGGTGGCTGGAAGGGGGGATGCCTGTGGAACAAAATGGGGGGTGATGTTGACCGGGGCACCCAGGCGAATGGGAGGTGTAAACTGGGTTAAGGACACAGAGGGAAGTGGACAAGCGGGGAAGTTTGGGGCAGCAAGGTGATGGCACAGCCACACTGTCCTATAAAATTTCCTGCAGTGACAGAAATGTTCTGTATCTGCACCGTCCATTGTGGTAGCCACGGGCCACGATGCAGCTACCAAGTACTTGAAATAGCGCTACGAAGACTAAGGAACTGCATTTTTACATTTTATTTAACTTCATTTTGTTAAGGGTTTTATTACTTTATGAGAGAGAGAGAGCGTGAGGGGGGAGGGAGGAGTAAAGGAGGAGGGAGAGGGAGAGGGAAAGAATCTCCAGCAGATTTCCAGCGGTGCGCAGAGCCCCAGGAGGGGCTTGATCTCAGGACCCTGAGATCACGACCTGAGCCTCAGCCAAAACCAAGAGTCGGAGGCTTGACTGACTGAGCCACCCAGGCGTCCCCATTATATTTAATTTTAATTAATTTATACATCAATAGCCACAGATAGCCAGTGGCTACAATATTGCACAGCACAGCTCTCTAGAGGAAGGCCTGGAACGGAGAGGACTTGGGGGCAGGGCCGCCCGTGGAAATGGTCCAGGTAGGAGAGGGTAAGCGTGGGAAGACTGTGGCAAGGAAATGGGGAGGACAGTGCCCGTGCTGGAGATGAGTTACTAGAACCAAGGGGCAAGTCACTGTGAGGAGCTGAGAGTGGGGAGGGGGAGGGAGAGCCTCGGGGCTCCCAGGATGACCTGGGTCGCAGGATGCTTGCTGTGTCCTCACGAAGAAGAGGAACCCAACACAAACAGGGGTGGAGATGACGAGTTCCATTTCAGACACTGGGACATTGCCATGCTTTGGGACATCCAGGTGGAGGTGCCCGGTGGGGAGCTCTGTACGTGGCTCTGGTGCTCAGGAGACGGGTTAGAGCTGGAGTTAAATTTGTCAGTCAACAGTACTCACAACGGGCAGCCCATAGGCCAGCTCAGGTCACGCATGGAAGTTTGGATTGGTTGACTTTTTTTTTTCCCTAAAGGAAACTACATTTTAGGGACACCTGGGTGGCTCAGCTGGTTAAGCATCTGTCTGCCTTTGGCTCAGTTCAACGATCCCGGGGCCCTGGGATGAGCCCTATATGGGGCTCCCTGTTCAGCGGGGAGCCTGCTTCTCCTTCCTCCTCGGCCTGCCACAACCCCTGCTTGGGCTCTCTCTGTAAAATAAAATAAAATAAAATAAAATAAAATAAAATAAAATAAAATAAAAAACAAAATAAAAACAAAAAATAAAATAAAATAAAAAGAAGAGAAGAATGAACTAGAAGAATTTAGCTAGGCTAGGTTACAGAATGACAGATCAAGGGGAGAGAAAAGAGCCCCCACTATTCCAGCCCCTACCCCCACCTGCACCAGTGCAGCTGCCCACCCCCGCACCTCACCCCCCCGGGGCCCTGTAAAAATCTGTCGAATCATGAGCAGGTAACAAAGCAATGATGGTGGTCATTTCAGGCCACTACAGTTTGGGGTATCCTGCGGCAACAGAAAACTGAAACAGGAGTTACAAACCCAGGCTGGACGAGATCAAGCTGGGAAAAGGGAGCGAGGAGGCCGGAGAGAGGACAATGCAGGGTGTGATGGGAGGACGATGCACAACTCACCTGGCTGCGCTGGGGCCAAGGGCCCTCTCTGAGTGAAACTGAACTCAGCAAAGGAAATGTTCTGTGAGAAATTTTCAAGCTGAAGTCTTCCCCCAAATTACTTTACTTTTGAATAAATAAAATGGTCCCACAAAGCACCTGTGAGTTTGCACTATTTTAGCACAGCAGCAGAACCAACGCGACAACCCCCCGCCGTAACCACAGCAGCCAGAGTTATGACTCAGAACTTCAAGTTCAGGATGTATAATATGATCACACCAGCAAGGTAAGCTCAGATTAGTCTAGTAAAACATTACTGGCCTCTCAGCCAATGCAGCCAGCTTCCCCGCAGAGTGAGTGCCTTAGGCCTTGGACTTCCCCAGCGTGCACCCCGGGTCCCCTCTCCTCAGCCAACAGCCCAGGCCACTGACCCCGGTGTCTGCGTCAGTTCACTTTAGGCAACGTGGTGGCTGACCTGCTCTAGAGATCGCTCACACCAAGCAAACCCAAGTAGCTCTTCGAGGAATGGACTTTGAGACAACCACGCTGAAGGAAAAGCAGCCAGGCCCCGTGGCGTCGCAGGAACCCCAGAGCACACTCAACTCTGGGTGACATGGTTGTGGCAAAATGGAAGCTCTGGGGTTGTTGCATTTACATCCTGCATCAAATTCTTGAACATATTTGGCCATTGCTCCCTGTAGAGGTTTGTTTCACATAAGGAGGAGTTCCGAAATGCGTTTTTTAAAAACACTCTTTGGGGAAAAAGTGAATTTAAATTTAGTAATGTGACATTACAGTGCTTGGAAGGAAAATTAATTTTATACTGTTGTTCTGACAAAGGAAGGGAAAGGCAGTATCTGAAGGAGCGTGATCTAATTTTTTCCAGAATTTTTCTTTGCTTCTAAAGGGAAGATTTTTAAATGACGTTTCCCGAGGTATATTGTTGGAACGGTGGTCCCATGAGATGCTCCTTAAAAAGGGGGAAAAAAAAGGGGGGGAGGACAAAGGAGGGAAAAAAGAATGGTTTGGTCACATCTACTCGGAAGTCCTCTTTGCCTCCCTGGGACCCATCCTAACAATGGCATAGTCCTGCCTCTTCAAAGAAGCCCAATAAAGATGTCTGTTAGCTTTGCTTAACACCTTAATCCCCACACTGATTAGACCAGACTCTTTTTTTTTTCAAGTACCGCCCATGAAAGACCCCTGAGGCTAGAGCAAGCAGGGAACCCACTTTAAGATAAAACCCGGCCTTAGCCACTGCAGGCAGGCGGGAGGCGGCCCCTCATCCCCTGCTTTCTGCCAAATGGTTTTGAAATATTCATCAATTAATTCATCTCGCCTACAATTCCTGTAACATTTGGTATCTGATAAAGAAATTTTAAACAAGAAGATACATTCACAATTGGGAACCAAAAGGCAGCCAAGTGTCCCGCTCACCAGCCGCCTGCGTGTCTGAAGCGACTACTTCTGCTCCCACAGTTTGGGAAGCTTCTGGAACACACCCCCCTTGCCCACCCAGCCCCGCACACCCCACACTAAGGAGCGCTGCTCCAGTCTTCAGCTAATCACCCAGCTCAGCCCCTCCAGCCAGTTGGAGACTGGGGAAAACGTGCTCATCTTTTTTGCAGACCCATAGAGAGCAGCGTCTGGAGAACTGACGGTGTCGAAAGCATCCAGGGAGTTAGATTTCCTCCCCAAACTTCGCTGTTGGCTCATCAATTAACTATTGCTAAATCCCAAAGGTGAACACAGCAGTATCTGGAAGTCTACCGACTGCCCCCCCCCCCAATTTTGCTGTCATTTCTCCAAAGCTTCCGTTCACGCCAGCAGCATATCATGTGGGCAACTCCAGTGTGCCTCGCTCAGGGTCTATCTAGTTCATTTGGGGAAGTTAACATATTTTTTTTTGCTCGAGAAAACTAAGGGGCCATGATGCATTTACAGTTTCTCCCTCCCTTCCCCCTGCCCTGTGATTAAAGAAGGAATGTAAGAGATGATGCCATTTATTCAAAAATAAATTTCCCAACGGCCCTCTACGTGCAGTGAACAAAACAGCAAAAATCCCTCTCCTAATGGAGCTGACATTTGAGCAGATGGCTCAGGCAGAGAAGTTTCCAGCTAATATGGTGGCTCTTATCATGATCACCAGTCCAAGAAGGAGGCAAATCTTTGCCTTTAGGTTGTTTTGCGAGGAAGGGGTACAAAGTCGTGAAAATAGGAAGGTTCACGTAGACTCTCACCTGCGCATAAGGAGCAGCTCTCAGGGGGGCTGAGGGGTCTAGGTTGCTCAGAAGGGGGAAGACCTGGCAGAGGGATGGAGCTGGGGTTGCAGCCTCCGCCTGTGGAAACAGCAGAGGCCCAGCCGGAGGACACCCCCAGGGGCCGCCAGGGAAGGGGGGCAAGGCAGGGAGGTAGTTAAGTCAAGGCCCCTGCACCGCTATGGAATCCCAGCCCGACCCTTCTCGAAAATACATCTTGGGCCTTGAGAGAAGTTCAGTGTGTTCTGGGCCAGGGACAGGAACAGTATTCGAGAAGAAGCCGTCCCACTCGCTGGCCCTCGGTGGGTTGTGGGCTGAGGAGAGCACAGGCCCCTGGGCCTGAGAGCTCAGGAGATGGCGCCCAGGCCTCCCTCTGTCCCAGAGTGTGCCATGGCCAGCCGCTGTGGCCGTCACTTCTGGGGTACCCTCCGGCGTGGGCAGAGCACGCTCATTAGTGCTTCCTAAGGAGACGGACAAGCGAGGTGCATTTTCTGGCTCTCTGGGGAAGATCTGCTTCGGGGCCTCCACGGTCCTGCCATGGCACCCTGGCACCCCCGGCCTCGTCACGGGGTCTGAACCACCACAGAGGTGGGCTCCTTCCTCAGGCCCCCAGCACTCGCTGTCTGCTGCCCAGAGCGCTTTCCCCCCACGTATCTACTGATTCTCTCATTCAGGTCTTTGGTCAAATGTCACCTTCTCAGTGACGCCTTCCTTGATGACCCCAACTTAAAATTTCAATCTTCCCCGCTCCCCCACCCCCACACCGTACACTCACCCTCCCTATTTTGTTTTTCTCCATAGCACTTAGTACCATCTGGTTTGGGTGGGATTGTGTTCCCCCATCACCAAAGATATGTTGGGGTGCCTGAGTGGCTCAGTCAGTTGAGCATCCAACCCTTGGTTTCAGCCTGGGTGGCGATCTCAGGGTTGTGGGATCGAGTCTCACATTGGGGTCCCTGCTCAGTGAGGAGTCTCCTTATCCCTCTCCCTCTGCTGCTTACCCTATCTCTCTCTCTCTCTCTCTCAAATAAATACATAAAATCTTTATTTTGTTAACGATTTTATGTATTTATTTGCATTAGAGTGAGAGAGAGATAGGAGGAGCAGGAGGGCAGAGGGAGAGGGAGAAGCAGGCCCTCCACTAAGCAGGGAGCCCCACGCAGAACTTGATTCCAGGACCCTGGGATCATGACCTGAGCTGAAAGCAGATGCTTAACCGACTGAGCCACCCAGGCGCCCCATAAATAAAATCTTAGAAAAAAAATATATATATATGTTTAAAATATATATATATAGAAGCCCAAACCCCCCAGTACCAGAATGTGATCTTATTAGGAAACAGAGTCATTGTAGACGTGGTCAGCTAAATTAAAATGAGGTCTTTGGAGAGGGATGCCTGGGTGGCTCAGTGGCTGAGCGGCTGCTTTCAGCTCAGGACAGGATGCTGGGGTCTGCGGATCAAGTCCCACATGGGGCTCCCGGTGGGAAGCCTGCTTCTCCCTCTGTGTCTCTGCCTCCCTCTGTGTCTCTCATGAATAAATAAATAAAATCTTAAAAAAAAATAAATGAGGTGGCCCGGGAATAGGGTGGGCCCCCAATCCAATGAGACGTGTGTCTTTATAAGAAGAAAGAGATTTTGAAATAGGGTCACACCAGGCCCCAGGACAACGAAGGCGGCTGACACTTCAGAGTCGGGGCAAAGAGGTGGCAATTTAGGCACCCCAGGCGGGAGGGCAGGGTAAGAGGAAGGCCCAGGGCAGAGTCCCGAGGCCCGGGGCAGGGGGAGGAACCGGCCCGGGGAGGGGGGGGGTTGAGCGCGGGAGCCAGACCCTGGCCAGGGCCGCCGCGGGGAGGGCGCGCTCCCGCACTGCCTGTGAGCAGCCTCCGATTTTACTAGAGAGAGAGAGAGACAGAGACAGAGACGGAGACGGAGACAGAGAGGGAGACAGAGAGACAGAGAGACAGAGAGAGACAGAGAGAGGGGGAGAGAGACAGAGAGAGAGAGGGGGAGAGAGTGAGAGAGACAGAGAGAGAGAGACAGAGAGGGGGAGAAAGAGACAGAGAGAGAGAGAGACAGAGAGGGGGAGAGAGAGACAGAGAAAGAGAGAGACAGAGAGGGGGAGAGAGAGACAGAGAGAGGGGGAGAGAGACAGAGAGAGGGGGAGAGAGTGAGAGAGACAGAGAGAGAGAGAGAGAGAGAGAGAGAGAGACAGAGAGAGGGAGAGAGAGACAGAGAGAGGGAGAGAGAGACAGAGAAAGAGAGAGACAGAGAGGAGAGGAGAGAGAGAGAGAGAGAGACGAGAGAGAGAGACAGAGAGAGGGGAGAGAGACAGAGAGAGGGGGGAGAGAGCAGAGAGAGGGGAGAGAGGAGAGAGACAGAGAGAGGAGAGAGAGAGAGAGAGGAGGGGAGAGAGACAGAGAAGAGAGAGGAGAGAGGGAGGAGAGAGAGACGGAGAGAGAGAGAGAGACAGAGAGAGAGAGACAGAGAGAGAGAGAGACAGAGAGAGACAGAGAGAGGGGGAGAGAGACAGAGGATTTCCGTTGCGGAGTAAGTGGCGCACCCAGAGGGGGGCCCACGGACACAGCTGCCCGCCTCCGGGGCCCTGGAGCCTCCTGCTGAAGCTGGGGGGAGGGATGCGGTGGGGAGGGGCCGCGGTGGGGGAGGGATGCGGTGGGGGAGGGGGAGGGATGCGGTGGGGGAGGGGCGGGGCCGCTGAGACAGGACCCCGGAGAACCGAGGCCCGGGCCGTCCCCGAGGTGGGCGATGTCCGGCCACCAGCCGGGACCGGGCAGGCTGCGCGGGGGTGGCCGGGACCGGGCGCAGGTGCGGGTCCCCCCTTGGAGAAGGCGCGGGGCGGTCACCCTAGGAGCGCGGGGGGCCGAGGGGGCTGTTTTAAGCCGGAGGAAACCTGAGTGTGCTCAGGAGGAGGAGGAGGAGGAGGAGGAGGAGGAGGAGGAGGAGGCGGCCCGTCAGCAGCCCCGGGCGGGCGGTGGGAGGGGGAGGGGCCCCCTCAGCACGGGGAGGGCGCGGGGTCCCCCGAAAGCTCCCGCTCCCAGGACGTGCCCCGCAGACCCGCGGACGGGAGTGGAGGCGGGTCGAGAAGCAGGAGAAGCAGGTGGCGAGGACCCCGAGCGGAGGGCAGGGGACAGGGGGGGCGAGAGTGGGGAAGGCTGGGACCCAGCGGGAGGCCGAGCCCGCTGCAGTGAGGCCCGGGGTGGCCAGCGCCCACGGGGGCCGGCCTTGGCGCCCTCATCCTGCCCCGGGCTGTGATGCTCTTGGGAGGCGCTCTGCAGCCCTCGGGCCTAAATTCAAAAGTCGGGGAGTTGCATCCCCCAGGGCTGAGATTCCAGCGGGAGGAGTGACCCCGGGGAAGTGGAGGTAACGCTCCAGGACTGCAGCCCGCTGGAGGGGGCAGGCGGTGGGGGCCGGGTGGGGGCCGAGGACAAAGAGGAGGGAGAGCCGGGCAGGGGGCAGGTCAGGGGACCACACGTCTGAGCGCAGGAGGTGGCAGCATCTGGAGCAGGAGCCCCGCAGGCAGGGTGGCTCTGGGCCACCAGCAGGTGGAGGACTCACAGGTGGGGGGGTGGCTGAGCGGCCACCCTCCTGGGGGACGCAGGACTCAGGGAAGCCTGTCTGCTGCGCAGGGTGGCGGGTCGGAGGCCCCGCGTAGAATAGGATGAGGTTGCATCGTGAGCCTTCCTTCTGCAGCATTTGGTTCGGCCTCGGCAAGACGTGTGCGTGGTGAGCGCTGGCACAGCGGCACCTGGACAGAAGGAACCCGCCCTTCCCTCAAGGTGGGGTCACCGGTCACCAGAGGGAACCGCATTCCCACATTCTTCTGACTGGGGGCTCCTTGCCTCCGAGGCAGCGGGTGGTGGGGGCAGCTCAGCTTGGCCCGGGATCCAGGGAGAAGCCTTCCCCACCTGCCCTGGGCAAGGGCTCGGGCGAGGCCACCCCCCCACCCCCCCACACACACACACCAGAGCTGCTGGGGCGCCCACTCGGCTCCGAAATTGCTTCTCCCCTGACGCCAGGATAGCGGGCTCCCCCGCACCCCTCCGCCCCTCCGTGGATTCTCATCCTCTGCCTCCGCCCCAGCCCCTCTTCTGCGGAGCCTTTAGGTGGTGCCCTGCGGGGTGCCAGGCTCAGCCTCCTCGCACCTTGCCCCAGTGGCCCCCTCAAACCTGACCTGTTCCCACAGCTCCACTGTCTGTCTCTGGCAACATCACGGTCCAGGTCTCTCTCTCTGCCGAGCGCCCAGCCCCGTACACCAGTGTCCACCTGGCAGCTCCCCTTCCACCTGAGCCGGCCCCTCCGCCTGGGGCCCCTATCTGCAGCAGCCACGAGCTGGCTTATGGCCACCCAGCCTCTGGTCACCCCAGGACTGAAACAGGCCTAAATCTGCTGAAGACACCCCCTTCCTTAGGGCCCTGTGGTTTGGGGTGTCTTGACATTCCCCCCCACACACACACACACACAGACACACACACTGTGAGTAGAACATGTGACTGAGGCCTAGACCATTCTATCCTCGAAGCATGGGACTTCAGGGTGAGTACACAGCCAAACAGGCCCCGTTCAGCTGCTCCAGGGGCTTGGCCTGATTGACCTGAGAGATGACCCCCCCTCTCTTTCCTGATAGATTTGAACGTGAGAGGCCATAATTCCAGCCTCCTGCCTCACGTGGAGGCTGAGAGAATAAGATGGGCACTTACTGTGCATTGCTCTGCGCCGGGCACCCGTGTGTGGCTCTCATTCGTCCTAATTTAAAAATAATAATAATAATAATAAATAAGCACTAGCTAGGCGCTGCCTTTCACCACTCTAAAGAGGAGGGAGGGCAGGCCTGGTGGCACAGCGGTTTAGTGCCACCTACAGCCCAGGGCGTGATCCTGGAGACCCGGGATTGAGTCCCACGTCAGGCTCCTTGCAGGGAGCCTGCTTCTCCCTCTGCCTGTGTCTCTGCCTGTCTCTCTCTCTCTGTGTGTGTCTCTATGAATAAATAAATAAAATCTTAAAAAAATAAATAAAAATAAAAAATAATAAAGAGGAGGGAATCGGGTGCCTGGGTGGCTCAGTCGGTAGAGTATCCAGCTCGTGGTTTTGCCTCAGGTTGTGATCTCACAGGTCATGGGACTGAGCCCCGAGTCAGGCTTCACACTCAGCACGGAGTCTGCTTGCTCCTGTCCCTCTGTTCCTGCCCCTATATGCTCTCTCAAATAAATAAATAAAATCTTTCTAAAATGGTTTTTTTAAAAAAAATTTTTATTTATTCATGAGGAACAGAGAGAGAGAGAGGCAGAGACACAGGCAGAGGGGGAAACAGGTTCCGTGCAGGAAGCCTGACATAGGACTCGATCCCAGGTCTCCAGGATCAGGCCTTGGGCCAAAGGCTGCGCTAAACTACTGAGCCACCCGGGCTGCCCAATAAATAACATCTTTTTAAAAAATAAACAGCCCTGGGTGGCTCAGCGGTTTGGTGCCTTTGGCCCAGGGCACGATCCTGGAGTCCCGGGATCGAGTCCCACGTTGGGCTCCCAGCATGGAGCCTGCTTCTCCCTCCGCCTGTCTCTCTCTCTCTCTCTCTCATGAATAAATAAATAAATAAAAATTTATTTAAAATAATAAATATAATAAAAATAATAAAAATAAAATAAAATGGGCAGCCCAGGTGGCTCTGTGGTTTGGCCCTGCCTTCCGCCCCGGGGCGTGATCCTGGAGACCCGGGATCGAGTCCCGCGTCAGGCTCCTTGCAGGGAGCCTGCTTCTCCCTCTGCCTGTGTCTCCACCTCTCTCTCTCTGTCTCTCATGAACAGATAAATAAAATCTTTAAATAAAAAGGAGGGCATCAAGCCACCAAGGGATGAAGTACGTTGCACAGATCCCACTGCTAGTGAACGTGGTGCCAGCTGTGTGATTCCAAGCCCTTGCTCTGACCACTAGACCGCCCTGCCAGAGGCTGACCACAGAGAGTGGACCAAGCCACGGAGGGAGGAGAAATCAAGGCTGCTCATCGTCTGAGACTGGAGTCCTAGCAGGCGGAGGCCAGAGCTACCCCTAAGCTTTTCAGTCACAAGGCCCAATAAATTTCCGCTGCCCAAGCCAACTATCGCTTGGGTTTCCGGTAAATTCAGACCAAAAAAGTCCTAACAGATATCACGTCACCTGAGTGGGTGGTAGGCGTCTCCAGGCTCTCAGCGATTCAGGGCAGGAGCCAGATCCTCCCCTCCTGCTTCCCCCTCATCCCTCACATCCAACTAGTGACCCACGCCTGAACCCCGAAAGTCCCTGGGATCTGTCCCCTTGCTTTCCACCCTAGTCCAGGCCACTACTCCTTTGCCGGGCTGTGATGACGGCCTCCTTCCTGTCCAGTCTGCTCCCACCCACCAACTTTCCTCCCAATCCCCTGAGATCCAGATCATACCGCGTCCGTTCGCAGCTCGAAACCCTCTAGCCGCCTCATTACCTCCAGGGAAATTTTACTCTGCAGCCACCACCCTCTGGTCTCCGCTCCCTTCACGCTCTGCTCTACCTTCCCTGCCCATAGGGCACCCCCAGCCCCACACCCTCCACACCTCTGTCCAGAGCGCTCTTCTTCCCCTTCCTCCCCCCTGTGCATGGCCATTCAGCACACCGCCTTCTCCATGAGCAGGTCACTCTCTGCTCTTGGCTCTGTTGATGCTGGAAACTACTTATTTATTTTTTTTAAAGATTTTAGTTACAGAGAGACAGAATGGCAGAGACACAGGCAGCGGGGGAAGCAGGCTCCATGCAGGGAGCCCGACGTGGGACTCGATCCTGGGTCTCCAGGATCACATCCTGGGCCGAAGGCAGACGCTCAACCGCTGAGCCACCCGGGTGCCCCACTTACTGTCTATTTTAACTTTAGTTTGGTGAGCAGTGCTCTTTACTGGACTGTGAGTTCCGCAAGGGCAAGGGCAAGGGCTCCGGGTCATTCACCTACTCACCCTCAGGTCCCAGGGCGTGCCTGGCACAGAGCCGTCAGCCATCCAGTGAACACTCATGGAAAAGATGAAGAACTGAAGTGTTCCCAGGAACAGGGTGGCCAGTTCTACATCTCTTCTCTGAGGATGGGCAGGTCGGGGGCAGGGGGGGCAGGGGGGGCAGGGGGGATGGGCAGGTGGGGGGTAGAGGAGCCAGGGGGGATGGGCAGGTGGGAGTGTGGGGGAGGGGAGGCAGGGGATGGGCAGGTGAGGGGGGAGAGGACCCAGGGGGATGGGTCTTCTCTGGGGATGGGCAGGTCGGGGGCTGGGGGGGCAGAGGGGATGGGCAGATGGGGGGGCAGGGGGAGCAGGGGGGGTGGACAGATGGGGGGGAGGGAGGCCAGGGGGATGGGCAGGTCAGGGGGGAGAGGAGCCAGGGGGGATAGGCAGGTGGGGTGGGGAGGCAGGGGGGATACCATCCCATGATAATTACCGGGTAGAAAACCTTTTACTGGGACACCTGGGTGGCTCAGCAGTTGAGCATCTGCCTTTGGCTCAGGGCATGATCCTAGGGTCCCGGGATCGAGTCCCACGTCAGGCTCCCTGCGTGGAGCCTGCTGCTCCCTCTGCCTGTGTCTCTCCCTCTCTCTCTCTCTGTCTCTCATAAAAAAACAAAATATTTTTTAAAAAAGAAAAAAAAACCTCTTATCTATGGACAACCGCATTACCCGTTTGATCCTCACAAGGACACTGTTGCCCCCATTTTACAGATGACGGGACGGAGGTTCGGGAAGCTTTACAGCCTAGAAGTCGGTCACACGCTCACAAAACCCACTGTCATCTCAAAGCACCCCGCCTTAGGGCTGCACTGAGACCCCGACGGCGGCGGCAGCGGGTGGGGCTCTCGCCCACGCCGGCCACACGGGGGCAGCCGAGCGCTGGCATGAGCCTCCCGGCCGCCCTGGAGAGACTGGCTCTGGGTGTGAAGGGCAGCAGCCACCCCTAGGAGAGGCCGGGGCAGAGGGGCTGGGCTTGCTCTTTCAGGATCAGCTAGAAACAGTTCAACCTGGACGGTGGGTGGCATTCGTAGGCCGCTGCCACTGAGGCCAAGCGTCTAGAGCTGGAAACATAGACTGCGTACCCCAAACTTGCATTACCAACGTATTTAATAACAAGCACGGGAAGTGATAAGGCATGGCTGAGGGCTGGGGCACCCGGCGTCTCCAAATGGCCAACACTGACCCACAGCCCTCGGCTGGGACAGGTCAGTGGCCTGTCGGACCACAGCAGCCCGGTACCAGAGATGGGACAGGGGCTGCACTCCCGTCCTCGGAGGCCTGCAAGTCGGGGGGCATGGCCAGCATCTGCTGCGCTGGGCATCCAGGATGTATGTCCACCGCGGCGCCCCGGACGTGCAGCGGATGCTCAGGGGGCTCCCCCATTCCTGGAGCGCTGACCTCCCAGGCCCACGTCCACGGGTACAGCAGGAGGCTGAAGGGAGCAAACCAGAGGCAGGGCTGAGTGCAAGGATCCCAGGGGGAGGCCTCCCCACAATCCAGCCGTCTCCCAGGCTCGTCTGCATGGCTCAGGGACCAAGGGTAGCAGGAGTTCCCCGGGCTGCAGGCTGGCGACGGAGCTCTCTGGGAGACAGAACACGCGAGGCTGAGCAAGGCTCGAGAATCTGTAACAGAGAGCGCACCCACCCCACCCCCCCCCACCCCAGTCCCCCGTCTCCGCTGCAAAGGGTGCTGTACCACGTGGGAGCCGAGGAATGCACTGGATAAATGCCGACAGCCCTCTCCACCTCATGCCGAAACTCATGGGCCACAGGAGTACAGGCCAACGGAGCGTGCTGGGGGTCCCGATGCCCGGCCTTGCTCCTTGGCACTCGGGCCACACCCACTCCCCCACCTGTCACTCCAACCTGAGGCCTGAGAGGTGGCAAGACAGCAGCACTCGTTCCTCAATTTCCTGAATCTCTTCCCTCCCCACTCAGACAGCCTTGGCCAGGGTCAGAGTTCCTTAGCAAACATCTCAGTATCTTCCCCCAGGAACACCGAGGTCCCCGGCACAGGCCCGGCCCCGGCTCTCCAAGCACTGAGCTGAAGGGACAGCAGAGGCAGGAGGTTGGATAAAGAAAGCCTCTGCCCTACACCGCCCTCCCAGCAGACACATGCCCCTGGGGACACAGCCCTTCCTCCACCAGAGCTCTCCATCCCCCTCCCTGCACCCAGACTTGAATCCAAACATGATCCAGAAGTCATCACCGTCACGTCCCATCCCTCTGCTCTGTCCACTTGGCGTGTCTTCCACAGATACATGTTCCAGCCGACCCTCGGGGCCCGCCCCAGCCTCAGGACCATGCCCGAGAGCTGAGCCCAGCCGGCTGGGGAACAGCTGCCAGCAGCTGGAAGGTTGTACCCAGCAGTAAAAGGCTATGTAATGAGGCCACTGGGGAAGAAGGGTCGGGAAGGAGGCAGTAACGTGGGGGTTTGGAGTTCCAGCCCCAGAAACCGTATGCCGAATGGGGGTGTGCATGTGAAGGTTCCTTCCTTCACGGAGAGAGGATTTTGCATCAGCATCTCGGGGAGTGGTGGGAAACCAAGGAGGACAGAGCAGGAGTAACCGAAGGGGGGGGAGCTTCTCACTCAGGGATGCTGGCCCCCCCAGCTCCGAATAGGGAGCCCCAGGGTTCAGCTCCCGGGCTGTCATTCACTTGGGCCTGCCACTTCTTCTCTCTGAACGTCCCCATTTGCAAAATGAAGGGTTCACAGTGGATATGGAAATTCCTGTAGCCCAGGTGGGGAAGGAGAGGAGAGCACAGGGTGGAGAAGGGGTAGACGAACACCAGGACGGTACCAGGCAAGGGGGCGAATGAGCCCGGGTGCAATAAAGAGGGCATTCTCAGCCCTGCTCGGGCCACGTAGCAAGGGGAGGTGGCCAGTGTTGCCCAGGTCCAGCTGCTGCCCTTGTGGAGCAGCACGAGGAGTCACACCGCGCCCCCCCCACTGCCCTGGCCAGCCCTTTCTCCAAGGGGGTGGCAGTGGCGTCCCTGAGGTGAGAAATCCACAGCTCAGCAAAGCCAGCGTGGCACAACTGCCTGGGATTAGCGCTAAGCCCCGGGCTGCTCGGTGCTGGGATCACACCTCGTCAGCTTCACAGCTGCTCGCCGCACCCTGCGTGTGCCCTCACCTTCCCCTCACCAGCCTCCCCGGGGAGCTGGGACCTGGCCTCTGCCTTGGCGAGCAACGGGTCAGAGGCGCCCCCGAAGAAGAGCCCCACAGAAACGTCCTAGGGGCCCACAGGTGTGACGCTGAGCAGAGGAGAGGGACCCAGAGGGCTTCCCTGCCCAAGCCCCGTGGCTCTACCCAAGGTGGCCTTGGCCTGGAACTACCTTGCCTTTAGGCCACCCAGGCCCTTCACTCCAGATGGTTCTTGTCCTTGGAGAGTCAGGGGCGGGAGAGCCAGATGGAGCCCGCGCAGCTGGGAATCCTCAGCGCCAGCCTCCTCCGGCCACGTGCTTCTGAGGCCCCCCGGCTGTCAGGAAGCTTCCCATCCACCACCTTCCCCACAAGGCTCCTCGCTGGGGCCACACCTGCCCCCCTCCACACACACAAGGTCAGGGGCTGGGGGAGGGGGTCCCCGCCAACCCCTCCCTCCCCCTCCCTCAGAGTCACCCAGGCCCCTGGCTCTGCCATAAAAACAGGACCCACGCTCCCGCGCCTGCCTCTAAGGGGAGGCCACAGTGAGAAGTCTTACCCAAACCCCCTTCTAGGGACAAGCTTGAGGAAGGGGAGGAGGAGGATGCAGAAGCCAGGGGCACGGGCCGCCGAGTCCCCGTGTCCTGCGCGCCAGGTGGGGCTGGAGCAGAGCCCCACGGGGTAGGTGCGCTCGGAGGGCTGCAGAGCTCACCCGGCCCGCAGGCGCGTCCTCCCACCCACCCCGCCACTCCCTCGGTCCGGCCCCCCTGCGGGGCTGCAGGCCCCACCCGCTGCAGGTGCACAGCCCCACCGGCCCGGCTCACCTGCGTCGCGGCCCCCCAACAAGGGCCCTAGGGGTCGTCCTCGCCTCCGCTGGCGCCGCCGGGCTCGGCCTCGCAGGATGCGCGCCGCTCTCGGGCCAGCGAGGCTGTCAGGCCCTGGGCCCGGAGGAGGAGGCCACCGCCCAGGAACAGGACCCCGCAGAGCACCAGCAGCGACAGCACGCCCAGCACGGCCGCCTGCACGACGCGCGGCCCCTCGGGGGGCTCCGGCGTCCCCCCCGACTGGTTGCAGCAGGAGCTCAGCCAGGTGGCTGGGGCCGCAGCGCCCGCCTGGGAGCCGTTCATGCTAAGGCGCCGGCTGCCCAGATGTGCGCGGGAAGGGCCAGATGTGCAGGAGCCCAAGCCGGCGGGCGGGCGGGCCTCGGCTGCTGCGCAGGGAGGTCCCCTAGGGGCGGATCCCAGGCGCCGTGGCTCCCACCCTGCGCGCGGAGCGCTCTGGCTCCTCCGGTGGGGACTATGGCCCAGGCTCCTTGTCCCGAAGGCCTCCACACCCACGCGTGAGAATCCTGCCCGTGCACCCAACCAGCCAAACCGGGGTCCGGTCCCCAAGGCTTTCCCTGTCCCTTGGCAAAGGAAGTCAAGAGAGCGCCTCCCTCAGAACCCTGAAAAAAGCCGTTCAGAGCGCTGGAGTGCTGCCCCACTAAGCAGGACACAAGACAAGCAAGGATTCGGGGCGTCCTGGAGCCAAAGGCCCATGCTGCCAGGTGGCCCAGGAACGGGAGGCAAATGAGCAGCCTCCGGGACCTAAGGGGTGCACATCCTTACTCCTCCATCAGCCCTCCTGGGAGCCCCTTAGAGTTGGACAAGCAGGTTAATGCCTCCTTGGGACGGCAGCAAGGGGAGATGGAGGGGAGGGGAACTTCAAGTCCTAATCCCACCCCCCACCCCTCATTTCTTTGCTCAGGCCCCAGAGGTCCAGATGAGAAAGTGGATTTGAGTCACCAGGGCTCCTGTTCCCACCTTGAGTGAACCAGTCCCCTATGTCTGGGAAGTCATAATGCCAAAAGTCCTGTCCACCAAGGGGACCTCACTGCCAGGTGGGTGTCCCACTGCAATGGGGTCGGGCGGGTGGAGCAGAGTCTGGCTGCAGGAAAGTAGAGTCTCAAAAAGCTGAGATGGAGGGAAGACCCTCCTGAAAGGCAGCAACCTTGAGCTCTCTCTTCAAAAACAAAGTGATGGCCAACAAACAGCTCTATCAGCCAACCAACCACTCAGGAGGGATTAGCTGATGGCCAGCTCGGAGGAAAAGATGATCCCCAGACTGCAGCAAGGCCAGGTAGGGATTACACACCATCAAGGACTTGTTGGGAAGTGGCCTTCCCCATCTCCAAAGCCCTGAGAACCTCCTGAGTTCTCCCAGTGCCCCAGAGATCAAGGGCAAGACTTCACAAGATCTGCTGTGAACTAGCACAGGGCCAAGGTGGCTTGGAATGGGAGAGATCTGCAGACACTCCTGGCCGCCCCGGCTACCTACCTGGCTCCAGGACCACGGGCAAGACCCCGCCACCCCCCACTCCATTCAGCCGAGCGGAACTGCCCATATACAGCCAAAAAGTATGACAAATTAGAGAATAAATCAGTAAGAAGTACACAAGGAGTTCACGGATTTGGAGTATGCTCGAATGCAGAAATGAGTGTTACAGCAGTGTCCTAACAACCTCCTGACCCGGAAACCCCCAATTAACTGAGCTTTCCGGTGGGGGCGCCTGGGTGGCTCAGTGGTTGGATGTCTGCCTTCGGCTCAGGTCACGATCCTGGGGTCCCGGGATCCCCTCAGGGCTCCCATCAGGCAGCCCACTTCTCCCTCTGCGTATGTCTCTGCCTCTCTGTGTGTCTCTCATGAATACATTAAGAAAAGAATTTTATTTTTTTTTTAAAGATCTTATTTATTTATTCATGAGAGACACAGAGAGAGAGGGAGGCAGAGACATAGGCAGAGGGAGCAGCAGGCTCCGTGCAGGAAGCCTGACGTGGGACTCGATCCCGGGACTCCAGGATCACACCCTGGGCTGAAGGCAGACAGATGCTCAACCGCTGAGCCACTGGGGCGTCAAAAAAATTTTTTTTTCAATGGGCTTTCTGGTGCACATGGGGAGCTGTATGTGCTCTAAGGTTCTCTCTGAAGCCATCGTCAAACAGGACCAGATAATATAAAGGGCAGGGATGTCACAGCTTCCTGAGGAAGCGAGAAGAAACAGCAATCCTATCCAAAAGTAACAGCTCCATAGGACTGACCGCAGTGACACCTGGGGGGTCAACACGGGCTTACGTGAATGTCCAACAAGGTACAGAATTGGTCAGTTTTAACCTCTCCCACCCCCCCCTTCATGGTGGAATAATGCCTTAACACACACCTATATCCTCACAGGTCCGCCACAAAGTGTTGATGTTCCAGGACAGAACACAAGCCAAGGGAGAGACGGCTCAAGCTAAACACATTCTCAACTTTATTCAGCATCCTAGCGATGGCTCTTCCGTACAGTGGAGGAAGGGAGACCCCCCCCAATAGGGCCCTAGAGGGACAGTGAAGCCCAGACTTGACCATTAGCCAAGGTTAGAGGGATGACCAAAGATTGGCAACCGCAGAACAAGGAAGCCAGGGGTGGCCATTCCAAGTCTCCTCAAGGACCTGGAGCAGGTTCCAGAGCCCCAAGGGCCCAACAGTACGATCCCCAGAAGCCCAGGTCTGCAAGCCATCCAGGAGAGCCCATGGCCCCGTAGGCCTAGAGGGCCAGGGTGTCTTTGATGAGCCTGCGCATGGTGGTGGTGACCGACGTGCCTAGAGCATCAGTAATCTGGAAGGAAATCTTGTAGAGGTAGGGCTGCACATCCCGCAAGCCCGTGTCGAACACATTGTCCACCTCCGACTGCGTGGGCATCTTGGGCAGGTATTCGTGCCTGTTCATCACCTCCACAATGTTGATGACCTTCTCACAGAGCTTCTCGCCCACCTTCTCCCGGCAGATCTGCCGCTCCTGCTCTGTGGCCAGGGCTACCACGTGCACCTTGACCGTCCACACTTCCCAGGGGATGCATTCGTCGGAGAAAGGCCAGCGAGACTTCTTCTTCTGGTAGAACTCCAGGGACATCTGCCCCAGCCCATCACCCCCAGAGTTGCGCAGCGCGTCCTGGGGAAGGAGGGGTAACAGATGAGCAGGCCAAGGCCTCGGAGAAGCTGGCTCCCTGGGAGCGCCTGCTTCCTACACCCCAGGGAATGAGGCTCTCCTAGCTTTATTCGTCCTTCTGGGAGGCAGGGAATGAGACCCCCAGAGGACACAGGACTCCTGTGAAGTGACACAGCAAACCGTCCGCCTAAACTCGAGTGCTCCAAGCAAACCAACAAAATCTCTCCCAAGAAAATTGGAAGAGGGGATTAAAGCCTCATGATCCTAGGGGCGTCTGGGCGGCCCAGCAGTTGAGCGCCTGCCTTCGGCCCAGGTCGTGACCCCGGGGTCCTGGGATCGAGTCCCACGTCCGGCTCCCTGCATGGAGCCTGCTTCTCCCTCTGCCTGTGTCTCTGCCCCTCTCTCTCTGTCTGTGTGTGTCTTTCAGGAATAAATAGGTAAAATCTTAAAAAAAAAAATAAAAGCCCCATGATCCTTAACTAGAAAAAAGGAAACTAAGGGGCGCCTGGGTGGCTCAGTCGGTTTAGCATCTACCTTTGGCTCAGGTTATGATCCCAGGGTCCTTGGGATTAAAGCCTGTGGTGGGGAGGGAGCACTCCCTGCTCAACAGTCTGCTTTTCTCTATCTCAAATAAATAGGAAGGAAGAGAAGGAGGGAGGGAGGGAAAGAGGGAGGAGGGAGGGAGGGAGGAAGGACGGAGAGAGGGAGGGAGGGAACCAGGAATAAAAGGGGGAAGGGAGGGCAGCCCGGGTGGCTCAGAGCCACCTTCAACCCAGGGCCTGATCCCGGAAGACCCAGGATCCAGTCGGAAGACCCAGGATCCAGTCGCAGGTCAGGCTCCCTGCAGGGAGCCTGCTTCTCCCTCTGCCTGTGTCTTTGCCTCTTTTCTCTCTCTCTGTCTCTCGTGAATAGATAATATCTTAAAAAAAAAAAAAAAAAAAAGAAGGGGGAAGGGAAGAACAGAGCAGACCTGGCTTCTCCGTCTTCTCCTCTGGAAGCAAACGAGAGCACCGCACCCAGTAATTCGGGCCATCCCCTCGCTCCAGGGGTGGGGGCCCCATTCCTCCTCCTAGGGCAGCCAGGCCCCTGCAGCGCCTTTCCATGGGAGTTGGGGCCAGCTCGGAGGGTAGAGATGCTTCCCTCAAGTCCTGAACTGTGCACCAAGGAATTAGTTCTCTCCTCTGTGGACAAAGTGAGGCCCCGGACCTCGGCTGGTCCTAACGCCAACCCCCTGGAATGCTAACTGCGGGCCCAGCTGGTTCACACACTTGCCGCGCTCGGTTCACCTGACCCCCTAGTGCCTTCGCCTCTGAGGCAGGTGCCTCTGAGGCAGGTGCGATTATCAGTCCAACCTCACCCAGAGACCCCGAGGCCGGAAGGTGAGGTCACCTGCCCAAGGTCACACACTCGGGCTCCAGCCTCCAGGCTCTTAGCCATCGTACCTACGGGCCTCTTACAAGGCGTCCAGCGGACAGACAGCGACTAGCACGGCCGCCCTTCAAGGACTCGGAGACTCCTGTGAACCTACCCTTTGTGGTCTCCGAGGGACTGGGCGGGGGACCCGGGGCCTGGCAGAGTCCACGTCCCGCCGTGAGCACATGCTGCCAGCACCACGTAGGACTCCAAACGTTTGGGGAGTGGAGTCAGCCATGAGCTCACAGATGGCACCTTACAAAAATGCCCGCACTCTAGAATTTAAAACAGCCCCTCACGGGAACAGGGCGACCCTGCAACCCTGCATGAAAACCCAATAAAAAATCAGCCCGACTCACACCGCCGGAGGCGACCAGCACCCGCAGCAGCTGTGTCCCTCGCACCCTCCTCCAGGCCCACAGGGGCGGGCGCATGCAAACCTGTGCCACATGGCCCGGGGGGCTGCGCCACCGCAGGGCCGTCACCTGAGCCCAGCAAGCTCAGGGGATCTCCCAGGGGAGACCCAGATGGCTGAAGGGAAGAGGGGCAGACGGAAGGCCCGGCCCACGGGGACAACAATCACCGTAGGGCCCCCCCCCATCACTGCTGCAGGGCCCTCCTGCTCCCCCGCCCTGGCAGGTTGGACCAGCCTCTTCGCCATGCCGCCCACAGCCATCCTCCCCGCAGGGAGCGCTGAACACCCTGCCCTGTTCCCTGGGACGGGAGAGCCTGACCTGAGCACCCAGGAAGGCTCAGCTGGCCCGAGGACCCCCTGCCAGCCGCCGGGCCGTACCCCTACCTTGAATTCGCCCACAACCTTGCGCAGGGCACGGTCCAGCTCCTCGGAGGAGACGCGCACGTAGGTGAAGTCGATGAAGTCACAGTCCACATCCTGGGTGCCCACGGTGCCAATGGAGTAGGTGCCTTCCTTCTTGTAGTGGAACTTGCCTGTGCTACGGTGCAGTAGCACTGTGTGCAGCACGGCCAGCATGGCCTCCTCCACCTGCCGCCCTTCCACCGACACCTCCAGCACCTCCGAGCGACAGTTCATCCTGAGGCCAGCAGCCCACACCAGGGCGGGGGATGGGAACCGAGACGGGGAGCTTCACCCCGGCCAGGGGCCACCCTGCAAGAGCAGCCAGGTCAGAGAGCTCACACCTTCTCACTGACCCACAGGCTACCTGTCCCCTTCCTCCCGGCCCAGCCAGCCTCTGCCTCTGCTGGCCCTCCTCTGCGTCCCGGCAAGGCCTACTATCGGAAGGCTCGTGGGGGAGAAGGGGAAGGGAGCTTCAAAGCTACCGGCGAACAACAGCAAAGGCTCGACTTCAGTAGGGCATCCAGCGCAGCGTACGGCAAACGGTCCCCGTGCAGCAGCCGTCAGGCACTGGCCGTTCAAGGCAAGCAGGGCCCCTGCCCGAGAAGCCGCAGTGCTAGAGTGAGGCAGGTGATGTTACCTGAGCGGCCAGAGCACAAGGCGGGAGGAGAAGGAAAAGGAAGCCTGGAGCCTGACTGCCTGGGCCTTGGATGACCTGACCGGGTTAAGGCATCCGGACCCTGCTGAGGGCGGTGGAGGGTCAGTGCCCTGCTGTGCCAAGATCAGATCTGCGTGTCAGAAAGTTAACTCGGGACACGAGGCGAGGGATGGCTCTCAACTATTTTGCGGCCAGAAACTGCTTGGAGAAATCAGTAAAACTATGAAGACAGGGCTCTAACACCTGACGGACACACACACACCCCAAATCTCACCCGGTGCCGGGGCCAGCCACAGCCTCCAGGGTAAAAACTTTTAGATTGAAGGCAGAAGGGCTGGGCAAGAAGAGGTCCAGCTGGAAGCCACATCAGGAGGGAGTTACAGACGCAGCCGTGGGATGCGGGACAGTGAAGTGCAGAGTGGGGGGAGGGGGGTCATGTCCAACGGTCCCGGGGGGAACCCCAGCTCCTCTGTGCCTAGCTCTGTGACCTCACGAAAATCACTCACCCTCTCTACGTGTGCTTTACCTGTAAATACAGATTCTTGTGGGGATCAAATAAAATCACGTATATAAAACACACCAGAATGGTGGTTAAGAACAGTGACTCTAAAGCTAGGCGGCCCGGCTCTGCCACTGGCTCACTGTGTGATCTTGGACAAGCTACTTAACTGTGCCTCAGTTTCCCAAATCTATATACACGGGATCTATAAAAGCTACCCTGAAAGGACTGTCCCAGGGATTGGAGGAGGTGGCCCCTGCAAAGCACTTTTAAAGCAGTTCCTGGCAAGTAGGAAACACTAAGTATCCTCCGCCACTATAATTCGTTACGATCACGGTGGCCGAGAGGACACAGGCTATGACACAGAACTGGTGGGCCAAGGGCGCAGGCCAGAACACACTTGAGAACCAGGCCTTGGTAAATAACTGAGTATGAGCCCCAAAGGAGGAGGAAAACAGTCGAATTTCTTGCCGAGTGTTCAGCTTACAAACCTGCCCTGACGGGGAGCTCACCACCCGTCCCAGCGCTCCGTCCCACTCTGAGACCGCTCTACTCAGCCATTCCTTGTACAGGGGGAAGCCACCCGCAGCGCCTCACACGGCCGCCCGCCCGCCGTAGTTTTGATCCGAGGAGCCAGAGTAAGGCTCACCCCCTTCCACTAATGGGCCTTTCGGGTACCTGGACCATCACCGCCCACTCCCACCACAGGGTAGAGGTCCCCGGGCCCCACACCCACGCCAGCTGCCCGCGGGCCGTCACATCTTATCTGGCAGCTTCCTCCAGGTGTACTTCAGCTCGTCTCAATCTCCACTCAACAGCGGCGCTCAGCAGTGACCACGAGGCAGCCTGCGCACGCTCGAGGTCCAGCTGGCTCTGCCTCCCGCCCGCTACCCGCCGGCCTCCCTGTCCCGGCAGTCCTCTCTTCACCGGCGTCCTCCCGTCCTGGTCCTGGCCCTCCCACTAGACGGACAGATCCTCCAGGGCGAGGACTGGACCCTACTCATCCCTGGGAGCCCGGTGCCTGGGACCTAGTACTAAGCAACGGCTTGATGACTCAGCGTGACCCAGAGGCTCCAGGTCCTTCCAGGGGCTGCTGGGCGGGTATGGCCTGCACTCAGGACTCCTGCTCTCCTGCTCACTTCTGCCCTCTAGTAAGATTTCCCTAAACAGCCTCCCCCCCCCCCCCCCCCCCCCCCGCCCCCCGCAGCGAGGCTCCCAGCCCTGACCCAGCTGCCCCTTCTTCCGGTGTCCCCCACAAACCTTCACCCAGGCCACTTACCTCGGCCCCGTTCCCCACACCTCCTCCGGGAAGTCGGTACTGACCGGCCCCACCAACCCCGCAGCAAACCACCTGGGCCTGAGCTCCTTCGGCCCCCACCCCCACCCCCAGGCCAGGTGTGCGAGCACAGGGCCAGGCTGCAGCCAGGGCAGCCCCACGCCCACTCACCCGAACAGGCCGAGCGCGGGTCCCTCCGGCGCGGACCAGGTCCCGGCTGCTCCCCACGCGCAGGTGTCCCCTCGGCAGGTGCGCCCCGACTGAGCGCAAGGGGTGGCCTAGGAGCAAACACAGAAGGCTCCAGGCGGCGGCGGACGCGGGGCGGGGCGGGGGCCGCAGGGAGGGCCTGGCGCGGGTCCCCTGGCTCCCTCCAACGGTGGGGGGGATGCCCGGGAGCGCCCGCGAGCCTCGCAGGGATGGGGGCAGGGGGCGGCCGGCAGGAGCGGCCCCCCCGCCCCCCCCCGCCCTCGGGAGGCTCCCTCCGGCCGCCCCGCCCCCGCCCCTCGCCCCCGGGGCTCCCACCACAGCGCGGCCCGGCCGCGCCCCCCTTACGGACCCCTGCCCCCCGGCGGCTCCACCCCCCTCCCCCCGCCCCCACCGACCCCGGGGCCCCCGGCGGGAGCGCGAGCACAGCCCGGCCCGGCCGCGCCCCCCTTACAGCCCCCGCCGGCCCCCCTGCCCCCGGCGGCTCCCTCCCCGCCCCCCGTCGGCAGCTGCGCCCCCCGCTCCCCCGGCTCCCCCCCTGCTCCCCCCCCCCGCCCCTCCCTGCTCCCCCGGCCCCCCCCCCTCTCTCCCCTGGTCCCCGGCGGCTCCCCCCGCCCCTCCCCTGCCTCCCGGCCCCCTCCCCGCTCCCCCCGGCCCCCGGCTCCCCCCCTCGCCCCTCCTCTGCCCCCCGGCTCCCCTCCTGCTCCCCGGCGGCTCCCCCCGCCCCTCCCCGCTCCCCCCTGCTCCCCGGCGGCTCCCCCCGCCCCTCCCCGCTCCCCCCTGCTCCCCGGCGGCTCCCCACCGCCTCTCCCCTGCCCCCCGGCCATCCCCCCGCTCCCCCCCGCCCCCCGGCGGCTCCCCCCGCCCCTCCCCGCTCCCCCCCTGCTCCCGGCGGCTCCCCCCGCCCCTCCCGCCCCCCGGCGGCTCCCCCCGCCCCTCCCCGCTCCCCCCTGCTCCCCGGCGGCTCCCCACCGCCTCTCCCCTGCCCCCCGGCCATCCCCCCGCTCCCCCCCGCCCCCCGGCGGCTCCCCCCGCCCCTCCCCGCTCCCCCCCTGCTCCCGGCGGCTCCCCCCGCCCCTCCCGCCCCCCGGCGGCTCCCCCCGCCCCTCCCCGCTCCCCCCCTGCTCCCGGCGGCTCCCCCCGCCCCTCCCCGCCCCCTGGCGGCTCCCCCCTCCCTCCCCTGCCCCCCGCGCCCCCCCCCCCGGCCCGCTCCCCCCCGCCCCTCCCCGCCCCCCCGCCCCCTCGCTCCCCCCCGCCCCTCCCCGCCCCCCGGCCCCCCCCCGGCCCCCGGCAGGTGCGCGATCACCGCCCCGCCCCGGCCGCGCGCACGGCCCTCCCGAGTCCCGGGTCACCTGCCGGCCGCGGGGCCTCGGCGGGGACGGGACGGCGGGGCGGACGGGCCCACTCACCGCCGCGAGCTGCTCGGGCGCCGCCGGGCCGGCACTTCCGCCATAGAGACGAGGCGGGAGGCGGGAGGCGGGAGGCGGGAGGCGGGCCGGGCCGGGCCGCGGGCTCTCGGCCGCCCCCCGAGGCCGAGCGGAGTCATCGGCGCGGAGCCCTGGGGCCGTCGGAGGCCGGCGGGAGGCGGGCGCTGGAGGCACCGCCAGGCCTAGGCTTGCGCAGTGCGCGGAGCAGCCTCCCGGCCCGGGGCGCCGGCGAGGGGAGCGCCTGGCGGGCAGCCGCGGCCCACCTGGGGCAGCCCCCAGGGCGCCTCACTCCGCCGTCGCCCCCCACCCGTGGGAGCCTCCTGACGTCACTCCCCCTGTGCGATGTTCTCCTCTATGAATGGGGCGCTGTTGTGAGGATCCCAAGAGAGAATTCCCACCGGAGGTCTTGGCGGAATGTAAAGCCCTGCACGGATGAGTGCGTTTTTAGTGCCGCGTCCCTCTGGTTTTCCGCCCAGATGGCAAGCCCGGGCAGGCCGAGGTTTACCCCTTGTTTTCTTTTTTTTTAATTTTTTTTTAATTTTTTTTTTTAAATTTATGATAGTCACAGAGAGAGAGAGAGGCAGAGACACAGGCAGAGGGAGAAGCAGGCTCCATGCACCGGGAGCCCGACGTGGGATTCGATCCCGGGTCTCCAGAATCCCGCCCTGGGCCAAAGGCAGGCGCCAAACCGCTGCGCCACCCAGGGATCCCCTACCCCTTGTTTTCTGAGCACCCCCAGAACCCCGCATGCCCCAGCCCACGCACAGCCGAGTTACTCGAGGACCCAGAAGCTCCTCTTCCTAACACACACCTTCTCTCTCAGCATAACAATAGGTAACATTCGTGGAGCGCCAGGTGAAGCGCAGGATTCTAAGCGCTTTATGCACATGAATTGTTCAAACCTGGGGGCGCCCGGGTGGCCCAGCGGGTGAGCATCTGCCTTTGGCTCAGGTCGTGACCCCAGGGTCCTGGGATTCAGTCCCACAGCAGGTTCTCCCCAGGGAGCCTGCTTCTCCCTCTGCCGGTGTCTCTGCCTCCCTCTCTGTGTCCCTCATGGATAAATAAATAAAATCTTTTTCAAAAAACTTAAGCCTGATAACGATCGATACTAGAAGGCAGATAAAGAAACTAATGCCGCAGGCACATGGGTGGCTCTGGTCATGATCCCAGGGTCTTGGGATCAGCTTGGTGTGGGACTCTCTGGTCAGCAGGGAGTCTCCTTTCCCTCTCCCTCTCCCCCCCACCCCACCCCACTCATGCTGGTTCTCTCTCTCTCTCTGAAACAAATAAAATCTAAGAAAAAAAGAAAAAAGAAAGAAAGAGAAAGAAGAAAGAAGAAAGAAAGAAAGAAAGAAAGAAAGAAAGAAAGAAAGAAAGAAAGAAAGAGAAAGAAAAGAAAGAAAGAAAAGAAAGAAAGAAAGAAAGAAAAGAAAAGAAAAGAAAGAAAAGAAAAGAAAAGAAAAGAAAAGAAAAGAAAAGAAAAGAAAAGAAAAGAAAAGAAAAGAAAAAAGAAAAGAAAAAGAAAAGAGAAAGAAAAGAAACAGAAACTGATGCTGGGAGAGGTTAAATAACTTGCCCAAGGTCACCCAGTAAGTAGCAGAGCCTGGGGTTCAAATGCAGGATTCCATACCACTACAAGGGTTTTCTTTCTGGTTCCTCCACCCTGATCCTCCCCATGCACCACCGCTCTCCAGTGCACCCCGCTCCAAAGCCTGCTCTCTAGTGGGAAAATGCCTTGATCAGTTTAGTGTTCGTTGTTTTCTACGATGTCTGATTTGAAGCTACAGGACGTCACTGAGTGCAGAGTCCAGAATGAATGAAGGATGACATTTTGATGATCAGAGGTACAGTGGGGTCTCCAGCACCAGTGCCAGCTGGCTCCAGCACACCAGTGTCACCCACCCACCCTTTAGGCTTCCCCTCTCCCGCCAGTTTTTCTTTTTCTTTTTTTTTTTTTAATTAAAAATTTTATTTATTTGTTTGTTTTAGAGAAAAGGGGAAAGAGAGAGAGTTTGATGCCGGGAGGGGCACGGGAGAGGCAAAGGGGATCTCAAGCAGACTCTGAGTTGAGCACGGAGCCAGTCACAGGGCTCATGTCACGACGCTGGGATCATGGCCTGAGTCAAAAATCAAGAGTTTTGACGCTTTAACCGATTGAGCCACCCAGACACCCTCCCACCAGGTTTGTTTTTTTCGTTTGTTTGTTTGTTTGTTTTTACTTTTGAAGATTTTATTTATTTGAGAGAGAGAGTGTGCACACAAGTGGGAGGAGGGGCAGAGGGAGAGGGAGAAGCAGGCTCCCCACTTGAGCAGGGAGGGTGTCAGGAGGCTTGATCCCCAGGTCCACCAGGTTTGTTTTTGTTTCTGTTTTTGTTTTTAAATCCCACCAGGTTTTCTAAACCACCACACCACTCCTTTTCTGGCTGACCCTTCCCCCTCCTCATCAGTTCCCTACCCACCCTCCTCCTCCTCTCTGCAGTTGGGTCCTTGTGCAGCCTCGGTCTCTGGTTTGTCTCTATCCCAGGTGCAGCTACCTGTCCCCTGGCAGCCTCAGGGTAACCCCAGCCTCAGGAGTGAGAAAGCTGCCTGCCTTACAGACCAGCAGCCTCCTCGGGCTGCACTTGGACTTAACCAGGAGGAATCAGCATAAAATGCTGCAAGGAGAGAGTGTATGAGGAGCCAAAAAAGGGGGGCCCAAGGAGGTGAGAACCAGCCCTGGGTGGGCGAGGGGATCAGTGAAGGGAATGGCTGAGCTCTCCTCTACCCTTGACACCCCCTACACCCCTTGGAGGCCACTATCCTGACTTCATCATCATCATTGCTACCCAGCCCTGAGCCTTACAAGGCACCACCAGCACTTTGAATCCACTATCATGCTGATTTCTCCATCTACCTTTGAAGGTAAGTACAATCCACCCCCCCCCCCATTTACAGTTAATGAAGCTGAGGCTCAGTGATATGTAGTGACTTACTTTGATGGCTAATTTTTTTAAGACTTTATTTATTTATTCATGAGAAAGAGAGAGAGAGAGAGGCAGAGACACAGGCAGAGGGAGAAGCAGGCTCCATGCAGGGAGCCCGACGTGGGACTCGATCCCGGGTCTCCAGGATCAGGCCCTGGGCCGAAGGTGGCACTAAACCACTGAGCCACCGGGGCTGCCCCAGACACTTGATCAAACATTATTCTGGGTGTGTCTGTGAGGGCATTTTCTGAATGAGATCAACATTTGAATCTGGTAGCCTTGAGTAGAGCAGACCTCTGCCTCACTTAATGAGGGTGGGCCCTGTCCAATCAGTTGAAGGCCCGGCTAGCATAAAAGGGCTCAGCCTGCCGCCGCTAAGGAGAACTCCTGACTGCTTTCAAGGTGGGACATTAGTTTGTTTGCTTGTTTGCTTGTTTCCTGCAATACCTGCCCTGCCTGGGGCTCCCGCTTGCCGACTGCAGATCTGGGGCCTTGTCAGCCTCCATAACCACATGCGCCAATTCCTCAGAATAAATCTCCTACAGATATACATCCGATTAGTTCCATTTCCCTGTAGAACCCTGACTAACACACTTGCCAAGGCCACATGCTCCTCTGTCCTCATTCCACCCACTCTTGTCCCTCCTCCAAAACTCACTGTGTCCCTGGAGAATTTTCTGCCTGAGGCTGAAGCTAAGCCCTCTCACCTTGCTTGTCTCCTGCCAGATGCTGGCCAGTCCTTGCCTGCTCTTACTTCCCCAGATCCTTACAGGGCAGCTCTCACTGCAGCTCAGACCTTGGGTCCTATGTCCATGTGGGTGGTCCTGTCAGGGAGGGAGGGTCCAAAAAGAGAGACCGTGTGGCGTGAATTATCCCACCCCATGCCACTCTCTTCATGATCAAGATATAATCTTTTTTCCATTGTTTTTAGAGATTTTACTTTTAAGAAAACTCTGCACCCCACATCGGGCTTGAACTCACCACCTGAGTTTAAGAGTCTCATGCTCTAGGGACTGAGCCAGCCCGGTGCCCCTCAAGATGTAACCACTTATTCATTCACTTGTTTATTCATTCATTCATTCATTCACTCATGCCACGCGTATGTAACTATCCGCACGCCACGCCGTGTCATACCAAGGAGGACAACGTGGCCCTCTGGAAGCTCAAAGTCTTGCAAAGGAAATGGGCCAGGGGGCTGCACCTGCGCAGGAGGACACAAGGCCTGATGTGAAAGAAATGGCAGCAGGCTTCACGGGGACCGCAGGGGCGAGGATGGAGACTGCTGCCCTACACTGAGAATGAAGAAGGGGCCCGAGCCCTACTTTCGGCAAGGTGAGGGGTGACTGGCCACCAGAAGACTGAGATGGCTGCAGAGGGCGCAGGATGGGACGTGAGGGATGCGCAGGGCGGGCGAGTGGTTCCAGAAAGGAGTGGAGCTACAGGGCATTATTCTGGGGGCGGGGGAGGGCTGCTGCTTCCTGGAGAAGGAAGAGGCTGGGGGAGAGTTCTCGCTGAGAGCTCAGGCTGGAAACGCTCTGGGCAAGGAGGCGAACACGGAGAGCCCAGGGCCCCGGCCAGCCAGGCGGCCGGGCCGGCGGCGAAGGCCTGTGCAGGGACCTTGAAGGCCAACCCAGGACCTTGGGAGTAGGCAGCTGGCTGTGCGGTGACTGTGGCCTTGGACGGCCCCACCCCATCCTAGCCTGTGCCCAGGGGAGAGCTGAGCCCCGAAGCCGGCCCTGCAGGCCACCCCCAGTCGCTCCGGAGCTGACCCCAGTGGCGTCACGGGGAGTGACTCAAGCCCCAGCAACAACAATGAGTGGGGCTGACGTCAGGCCGGGGGCTCCTGACGGTGCCTCGCCTGGCCCGGCAGCCAGCACCCTGTCTGCTGACCCTCTAACCCTGGCCAGGCTGCCGGGCCAAGGAGAATCGGCCGTCTCCTTCTGACATGTGTCCCCCTCCCCCGCTGGGGTCCCCGGGCAGGGGCTCCCCCATCCCCCCCCCAGCAACCTGTCCTCCGAGGCAGAGGAAGTGGCTGGGCTTCCGACGGGTGGCAGAGAGCGTGAGAAAGAGGCGCCTCCCAGCCCCGACCTCGGCAGGCAGCCTCTGGACCTGGCCCGCGCTGCCTTCTCTCCTGGGGGAGGTGGGCCCGTGTCCTTCGGTGCTGGGGACCGGTGGCAGCTACTCGCTCTGGGGAGGTGCGTGTTTGTCTCCCTGGCCAAGTCGGGGGTGGGATGGGGGCTAGTTTCTGTTTGGGTCCCCAGGGGTCGGGGGTCCGTCGTCTCACTGTCCTGCAAGGTCTGTGCACCTGTTCCTTTGGGAGCCGTGTGTGTATCTGTTCCCTGGGCCAGAGGATTCTCTGCGACTGTCCTTGCAAAGGGAGAGGGTTTCCCCCCACCCCAGTAAGGGGTTCTCTCCATGTACCCCTGGTCTCTTGTGAGGTCAGGGGCATCTGTCTATCCTCTTAGTGCCCCAGTTCCCAGATTAGGGTCCAGGTCTCCAAGGCCTGGCTGGGTGGGGGCCTGGTCCCTGCGATGTGCCCGACGAGGAGGGCAGCGACACTCAGCCTCCCGGCCGCCCGGCTTGCAGCTGGGCACCGCTCCCTGCTAACACAGCACGTGCCAGGGCGGCCCCCCTACACCCCCCCACCCCGGCACCCAACTCCCGGCCTGGCTGTCACCCCCAGTCCCCGCGGCCATGCCTGGGTAGGAGCTGGACGGTGCCAGGGCCTGAGTCAGACCTTGAGGAGACCTCAGGTGCCCCCCCCCAATCCCTGGCCTGGCAGGGTCAGGGCCCAGCAGGAGGCCAGGGGGAGCCAGGACGGTAGGAAGAAGACGGAGCACAGGCCTGCGGTGGGAGAAAGGGGGCAGGAGCCAAGGCCAAAGGCTCCAGGGCCCCATGGTCCTCAGGCCGGCTCGGAGCCTAGCTGGGGACCCTGGGATGGGCCTCCTGCCCTCAGCACGTCCCTGGTGGTGTGCGGAAGGCAGTATTGGGGGAGTAGAGGGGGGTTAGCCTCGCGCTCCTTCCTGCCCTCACAGCTGGAGGCTGGCGGCTTCGAGGTCCCCGGGCCAGCCTGGACGGCCCCCAGCAGCCCCAGCCGGGAGTGACCCAAAGGGACAGGGCACGGCCGGAGCCTGAGCCGGGAGCAGGGGCGCGCGGGGGTTGGCGCCGGGCTGTGTCCTCCCGGGGGGCGGCCGGAAGCTCAGCCCTCAGCCCCATCTTCTGAGGAGGCCCCGTTCTGGGGCTTCGGCGGGGGCGGGGGCCAGTTCAGATTCAAGCGAGAACCCCCGGGACACTCCGGGCCTGGCTGTCGCGGCAGGAGGGGCCCGGCCCTGCCCTCAGCCGGGCCGAGGCTGCCCAGGGCCCAGCGCGGGGCACCGCACCGCGGCTCAGGTCCGGGCCGTGCCGTGACCTTCAGGGCCTCCTCAGCCTCCCTGAGGCCGACCTTCGCCGGGTCCCTCCTAAACCAAGTGCCCCCGTGGCCAGAGCCCAGGCCCCAGAGAGGACACCAGACAGACTCCGGGGTGCAGAGCGCCCACTCGGATCCTAGGCCTCAGAGCCACCCCAGCCCGTCACAGTGGCACCTCGGGCCTGGGGAGGGGGCCAGGGCCTCTGGGCACAGGGCCCAGCGTGGGTGGGGTGGGGGGGGACAGGGAGGCAGGCTTCCTGGGTCTCCATGTGAGGACAAACAGCAGGCTTTGAGGCCTTGGAAAATCCCGCCTGGGATTCCAGGCCCTGCCGGCGTCACTGCCTTTTGACTATTGTCCCCGTCGGAAACGGGCCCAGCCCCCGGCTAGCCGGGACAGAGCAGCCATTGTGAGGCCCCACCAGGCTCAATGCCCCCTTGTTCGCCCTCCCAGCCCCTAGCAAGACTCGGGGGCCAGTTCTTCCAGTTGCTCAGTGGAAAGAAAGGGCCTGCCTCTGGGCTCGGCCCTCGGGCGGGGCAGGGTGGGGCAGGGCGGGGCTGGGGAAATCAGCCCCCCACCCTGTACCCCAGTGGCCGGAGTCCTGGAGAGGAGCCACCTCGGATGGATGGATGGATGGATGGATGGATGGATGGACGGATGGATGGATGGACGGATGGATGGATGGATGGATGGACGGACGGATGGAGCACCTTCCATTACGAGGCCCTGGGCAGGGAGACCTAGTGGTTAGGTGGTTAGACACACCCTGCTCGCCGCTTAGAAGGCGAGTGACCTTGGGAAAGTCGTTTCCTTTCTCCTCTTTTGTAAAAGCAACAGCTATGATTTATCCCGCGTTTGCTCCCCACCAGGCGCTGTCTGAAACACTTCGGCACTGTAGCAACTCTACGCCATAGATACAGTTGTTTCCCCATTCACAGAGGGAGATGCTAACTTAGCCAAAATTCCACAGCTAGAAGGAGCTCTGGAACCGACTTAGAGCCACGTAGTCCAGTTCCAGGGGTCTTGCTCTCTGCTACTCGGCTCTGCTCCCTGCCCATGGGGTGGAGATAACCACACTCAATTTATAGGGTGGTAGTGAGGGTTCGAAATGACAAATACCATGTGAAAAGAACTTGGTGGGTGATGGAACCTCGTGGGTGGTGGTGATTATCATCACTCCGGGCATAGATACCCATATGGACCAAGATTCTCCACGGCCCGCCCCTGCCCCTGCCCCAACTCCTGCCCCTGCCCATCCTCTGCCCTGTGCTCCGCATCTATCTTTGCTGAAGTTGGGGGTATGGAAGAGAGTGACCCAAAGGGACAGGACTCCATCCAATCCCACAGCAGGTGGGAGATTTCCCAGCAAGCTCGGCTCCTAACCAGAGGACTGCCACCACACCCACCTCCCCAATGAGCGGATGGGGAAATCAAGGCTCAGGGAGGAGGAGGGGCTTCTCAGAGAGCAGCACGGAGCTGGAGGCAGGGCGGAGAATAGAAGCAGATCTAACTGACCCCTGCCTGCCTCGGACGTTGCCAAGTATGGGCTTTGACAGAGGCTCATTCGGGGACTCTGGCTGGGGGTGCCGGGGACACATGCTGGAGGTGGTGGCCCCCGTGCGTGAGGCCCAGGGCTCCCCACCCCAACCACATGGAGACCCTTGACGAGGCCTGGGGCTGCACTGACTTCCTAGAACCCGAGCAAGGGCATGTGATAGAGAGCTCCCGGGGCTGTGGCTGGAGCACTAGGAAAGGCCCTTGATTCCATCCTCGGGAGCAAATCCCTAGTTTATATGACTTCCATCCAGGCAGGGGCCACAAAGGTGGAGACTCGAGTCCTGGGCCGAGGGTTGTGAGGAGCAGGTGTAAGGGGCAGTGCTTTCAGGTCTCCTACCAGGTCCTTGGGAAGAACTCCAGAAAGGCACTGAGCTCAGTGAAGCGGGCTGGACCCCGCACGGCTGGCAGCTACCTCGGGCCTCTCAGGCTAGGGCCGACCTAGGTTCATGTTTCTCAAAAAAGTGGCCCTGAGACAGCTGCCTGGCAAGCACTCTGGGTGTTTGGCATAAGCGCAGATTCACGGGTCCTACCCCTCAGCTAATCGGAGTTTCTTACATAGATCTGAGGAATCTGCATTTTAAGCCAGTTAAGCAACTGATGAGCTTGGAAGTTGGGAGGATGTACATGGGGCACTTGAGTACAGGTAAGCACCCCAGAACAATCTTTTTACCAAAGGGACAAGGGCCACCAGCAACCCGGCTCTTATAACTGGGGTGCCAGGCAGGTCCGGAGGAATGGTGAAAATGCAGACAGAAAAGAAACTTCTACTAACAACAGCTAATGCCATCCTGGGCTGCCCTGTACCCAGCCCCAGGCTCAGCCCTCCCGCCCAAGCTCCTGTACTCCCAGCAACAACACGAGGTAGGCACTGCCCCTCGCCGTTTTGCAGATGTGGAAGCCCAATCAGAGACCGTGACCCCAGAGTGGTGCTCTCGTCCCTCAGCCAGCTGGGCTCTGCTGCAGGCCCCATCCATGAGGCGGGGGCTTATCTGAGGCTCTCCGCACATTAGAGACTAGTCTGAGTGCTCTGTGTAACGACCCCAGGGAATGGGTGTCATTATTATCCACCTCTTACAGAAGAGTAAACTGAGGCCTGTTAGCTCAGGTTGGTAATATCCACGACTTACCTAGAGTTATTTCTGTCTCTTCGGTAATTATGGGGAAAAGGGGCCGGGGGGCAGGGAGCTGTGGTGTGGGGTAAGGTGTCAGAGATAGACAGGCTCCCGATTTCAGCTACAGGCCTATTTTTTATTCAATATATTAAATATATTAATCAGAAAAGTCACATACTATAAATCCAGGAAAATACACAAATATAAATGTCAGAATCTGTCATTTGTCTTCTTTGTAGAGTAAGGTTATGTACATGTGGAAAGAGGGTGGGAAGAGAGAGTAGGTGCAAGGAGGCGGGAGAGGCTTGCCCAGGCTGGTGGGGGCCGCCCCTCCCTCCGAGCCCCCACTCCCATCTCGGCCTCTTCCTTCCTATATTTACAGCAGCATCTGGCTTATTTACAGCACGGCGGTGTGTGTTAAAAACGGTTTATCTTACAAAAACATGAAGGCCAGGGCTGGGCTGGGGGCTAAGACAAGTAGTAGGGGTCACCCCCATGAATGCATCCCCCTCCCCCAGGGCGTGAGCTCCCTGCCAACCACCCAGTACAAGGGGGGAGGCCGGCTGGTCTGCGGCTCAAGCCCAGGCTGGGGGTGCTCTGAGGGTCCGTGGGCCATGGGCTAAAGGCACGTGGGGTGGTGTAGGAGCGTGCATTCACGGCGCACGCGTGTTCCTGGGCTGGGGTCAGAAGGGCAGTGTGTCCATAAAGATCTTGTCGACAATGGGCGGAGGGGGCACCAAGTCCTCCAGCTTGAGGTAGAAGATGCGTTGCAAGCCCTGGGTGCACAGGGTCCGCAGCTCGGGCAGCTTGCCCAGCAGGCGTGACAGGCAGCTGGCCGGCTGCGGTTCGCCCGCCACGGCCGAGACGTGCTCCTTCAGGCAGCTGGCGATGCGATTTTGCAGCTCCTCCACCCGCCTTGGCTCCTGCAGCCCGTGCCGGTCTGGGGGGGGAGGCACAGAGCGGGAGGGGCAGGTCAGCCACCTGCCAGAGGAACAGCCACTCCCGCACCCCAAGACCCCGCCTCGCCCCACTTGCTCCCTGCCCGAGAACTGTCCCCACTGGCCATCCCTCACACTCCCCCGGGCTCTGCAAAAGCAAGTTCCCACAGGAGCCGTATTCAGGCCCCACTGGAAGTCCAGTGGTCTCGACAGGCAGTCGTACTCGTTATCCTCATCTTCCAAATGAGAAACTGAGGCCCTAAGAGGTTAAATGATTGGCTCAAGGTCACTCAAACAAACTAAATCCCTAACCAGGTTTTCTGCCTTGGCCAGTGGTTCTCTCCCTGTTGGTTCTCTCCCTGTTGGTTCTGAGAAGCCCTGGAGCCGAGCAGTATGGTTTAGAGGTCACCTCCACGGAAAGCTGATACCAAAACCCACCACTCCTTAAGCCCAAAGTGCCCCGGATTTTGTCCTATATTGGCTGGGTCCTCTGTGGAATTTAAGTGGAAAGGGAGATGGGTGCAGATTCGGGGGCTTTAAAAAAAATTAAAAGAAAAAAAAAAAAGATCTGAAAACCTCTTCACTTAACACCAAAAAATTGTGTTCTAAGTAACTGTACTTGCATAAAGTAACCAACAGGCACAGGTAACCTATGCTGCTGGAGGTCAGGGCAACGGTTACCCCTGGGGGAGCTGACGACACTAAGGGGATAGGTCCAAGGTGGGGTTCTGTTTCCTGGTCTAGGTGCTGGCTACGTGGGTGTGCTGAGCTCACCAAGGTTTAGCATCCGTAAGCTCTCCTGCATGTGACACAATTCAGGAAGATTTTAAAAACAAACCCAAAACCCCAGGCCCCACATGACAGCCATGCAGGGTGCATCCTGGAGGGCAGGGGATAATTCACAGACTGCCTTGGGCTTTGCGGTCAGACGCTGCGGGGCCTGGACCCCGGCTCTGCTGCCTCCTAGCTGTGTCACTCTGAGCGAATGCTTGCCCCTCTCTGCATCTGGGCGCCCTCACTCCGAAATGTGGGCTCCCCCGCCCCCCGAAGTGCCAGATGCCAGGCCCTCACACCCTCCCCGGCTCCCCACTGGCCACTCACCTGTGATGAGGACGAGCGCCGAGAGGCAGGCGAAGGCAGGGACGTCCACCACCAGGCCGTGCAGGGACCGAGAGAAGGCCAGAATGCTGTCGATCCAGTCGCCAAAGCCGCGGGCGCACTGCAGCCGGTGGAGCACCAGGCCCGAGCAGAAGATGAGCTTCCCCTCGGCCGGCTTCGAGCTGGCGGGGAGGGAGGATGCAGATGTGGGTCAGGGCGGTGGGGGGGCCCGAGGACAGGGCAGCAGGCGAGGGGCTGAGCGTGCAGCGGCAACTCACCGGTAGGCCAGGCGGAGGATGAAGAGCTCCAGGAAGGCCGACTCCAGCAGCAGGTCCTGGTCGCCCGGGGACAGCTCGGCAAAGCCGGGGATCTTCTCGGCCCACTTGCGGATGACCTCCAGGGAACCCGAAAGCAGGTCGTAGAACTGCTGCACGTCCCCGGCATCTTCCTTCCCGAAGTGGGGCAGTACCAGCTCCTGGAACTGAGGTGGTCGGGCGGGGTCACCATCCCCACGTGAAGGGCCCTGCACCGGGGCCCCCTCGTACAGCCCCGTCTCCCACTCGGATGATCACCAGATCCCGGGGGCGGGGGGAAGCGGGAGAGAGAGGAACCGAGGTTCAGTCCCTGCTCCTGCTCGCCAATTCTCAGACACCAACCCGGGGCCGAGGCTGCTGGAAGCAGCACATTTTTCTAACTGGCCGCCCACCTAAGGGGGGTGCACTGTTCAGCCAGGCAGCCCAAAGGGGGCTCCGCTCTCCCCGACGTGTTGGCCTGGGGCAGGGCCCGCATGCAGTGTGCACCAAGGCCCTAGGTGTGGAGCGCGCCGGGCCTCACCTTGGAGTAGTCCAGTTTGGCTGTGCTGGGCCCCGAGTCCAGGTGTGCCCTGACCAGGGACGTGAGGAGGTTGGCAGGGGAGGCATCCGGGGGCTGCTTGGGCTTCGAAGGGAGCCGCCCCCGCCGCCCCTTCAGGCTGTCTGTCCGGACAACTGCAGAGAAACGGGCAGGGCTAAGGAAGTGGAGAGTCCCCAGGGAAGGGACTCTCCACTCAGGCTCTGTGCATCGATGCTCGAGGTACCTTGGAGCCTAAGGACCTAGAGCCCCTGAGACCCTACAGAGAGCACCCTCCCGCCCCCGATGAGCCAGGCAGGTGGACCAGAGGTGGAGCGCAGGCAGGTAAGGTCAGATCATACCATCCACTGCGGCCCACCAGGACAGATGTCTTGGGACGGCCCCCCGCCCCCTCAGGCCTGCCTCTGTCCGGCCAGCCCATCCAGCCACCCACCTTCCTTCACCATGCCTACAGCCAGGCACTTCTGGAAGCGACAGAACTGGCAGCGGTTTCGCCGCCTCTTGTCCACAGGGCAGTCCTTGTTAGCCAGGCAGATGTACTTGGCGTTTTTCTGTACTGTGCGCTGGATGGGGGGGCAACAGAGAACAGGCTGTCAGAGTCGGGCGGGGGGGGGCAGGGGAGGGGACCGTCCAGATCCTGCTGCCATCACAGACAAAAGCACCCTCTGTTCACAGCTATTTTTCTAACATTTGGGTGGCAGGGGAGGGAGAGATGGCGGGGGGTTGGGGGGGGAGGAAGGAGAAAATCTTGGGGACACTGGGGGAGGTTTTTGCCGAAGGAGGGAGACCCCCCTCCACCCCAGGACACATGATCAGGGGCCAGGGGTTCGGGGCTCCCTGGCAGCCCAGGTATCTGGACTTCTCAACGTGCCTTTTCCGGGACAGACAGGCGAGGACAGAGGAGGGGTAGGGGGTGGGGACGGGAAGCTGAGCAGGCACCCAGAGCTGGGACAAACATACGGCCTGTTCCCTAGTCCACCCCCAGCCCTCTTCCCGGATCCTTTTATCTCACGCCAGGAACATGAGTGCCTGGGGCCCCCTTCTCACCAGGACCTTGGGTTGGGGGAGGACGGGCAGAGGGAAACCAGAGGCTGGCCTTTCGAATGTACCCTCCCGGGGGCACCCCCGCAGCCTGCACCCTCGCCCACGTGTCACCATCCCTCTACAGGCAGCCCGCTGCCATCTGTGGGTCCCCAGGAGGGTGGCCCACCTGCAGAGGTGACCCCTTCCTGAAGGGCAGGACTAGTTGGGAAGAGAACCCCAGGGAGGCTGCCACAGAGGCAACCTGCTGGGAAAAGAGACCGGCCTTGCCCGCTTCCCACAAAAAGCCGCAGCCAGGGCAGCCCAGTACCTTGAAGAAGCCCTTACAGCCCTCGCAGGTGCGGACGCCGTAATGCTGGCACGAAGCGTTGTCCCCACACACGGCACAGCGGCCCTCGCTTCCACTGGGGGCCCCGCTCCGGGCCTTGGCCGAAGGCACCGGTGCGTCCAGCATCCCTGGGCCGTCGAGGTGTGGAGAAGTGGGCGCCAGGCCTGGGAAAGCCGTGGATATGGAATAACTTTCTCTCTCCCCCAGCTGGCAGGTGGCCTGTGAGGGGAACAGCTTCAAGGGGCTCTGGGCAAGGCTGGGACTGGGACCAGTAGGGGGGCTGAAGGAAAAAAAGGCGGGCGGCTGGGGGTGCCCAGAAGCCTTGGGCAGTTGCTCTGTCCATGCCCGCAGGCCTTCGTACGTCTGGCTGGGTGAGAAGGGGCCGAACGAGCCATCCCAGGGAGAGAGCTGGGATGGCTGGAAGCTGGGCGTGGAGGGGGATGGCGCTGAGCAGGGGCTGCCGTAGTAGTCGGAGCCGCTGGAGGACAGGGTCTCGTCCAGGGGACCGCTCAGGGGGCCAGGGTAGCAGCCGTACACCTGGAAGTCCTCAAACTTGAAGGAAGCAGAGGCGGGGGAGGTGGCCGAGGAGGAGGACGTGGAGGAGGCCGAAGAGGAGGCCGAGGAGCATGGCTGGGCCGTTCCCGGCAGCTGGTACAGGAAGGTGTCAAACTCCCCCGTGTAGCCGTCCATGAAAGTGCTGAAGCTGGGCAGGGCCGTGGGGGCGGTGGGGGCTGCCTCAGGGCTGGCCAGGTCCATGGTGGGCTTGCTGAGCTCGGGGGTCAGGGGGTCGCTTGCCAGGTGGTCTCGGGGTCCTGGGCTTGGTGCTGGTGTCCCATATTGGGCTTGGATACAGGGCATCTCTGCAGGGGGAGGAGACCAAGATTGCGGGGAGTGAGAGTCAGCGAGAGAAGCCTGAAGCCTGACCTTTTAGGTCCCTGAGCAGCCAGGTGGCAGGAGTCCCAGCCAGACGCAGGGCACCATGGCCCACCAGAGAACCCAGAAACCCTGGTCTGCAGCCTGAGTGCCATCTCAACCCCCATGTCCCAAAGCCCCCGGGCAGTGGCCCAGCAGGAGTGGGCTCAGCTGGAAGGCCAGCCACACCCCGGTCAGCCTGGGAACCCTAGGGAAGGCATCTAGCCAGCATTTCTCTGCTGGAACAGGGGGAAGCTGTGTTCCTTCAGCCCCCTGCCCTCCCGCACCGGGTAAGGCGTGGGTAGGGGCTGGAAGAAGGGTGGGTGGGAGAGGCAGCCAGGCAAAGCCTTACTTAGCCCACTCTCTGGGTGAAGGTATGTCATTTCTCCAACCTGGCACTTCTGGGAATATTCCCAGGCACAGCCCAGCCTTTGCAAAGCCCCCTCTCCTCCTCCCCACACGGTGCCTGGGAAGGACATCCTGAAAATGGAAGAGGAGCCGAGACTGAAGGCCCAGCTGCCAAGCGAGAGGCCTAAGCAGCCCCGAGCCAGTCCCCCATCCCTGCCCCCACCCGACACACTGAACAAAGGCTGCAGCTCCCACGCGCACCCCAGTCCTGCCATCTGGGGATGGGCACCCACTCAGCACCGCCTGGGATGCTCCCAAAGGCAAAAAGGAAGGGAGCCCGGGGCCTCCTCAGCAATCCCCAGTTCCCCAGGGGATCAAGTAGCCGGACTCCAGACCTTTAAAGGCTGTACGCCGGAGGGAGGCCGAATAGGGGCAGGAAGGAGGAGAGAACAGGCCCCCTAGACTTCCAGGAGAATGGACAGTCCCTAAGAAGAAGTTCTCTGCTACCCCCAAAGCATCGCCTCTTGTTAGTTTTATAAGAGAACTCTGAGTCCAGCAGGCTCGAGGTGGCCATACAGGGAGGAGCCTGTTGGCGGGAGGTGGGCAGATGGAAGCCATCCTGCCCCCGCCTGGGTCCCTCCACGAAGGAGTTTCTGGGCCCTGAAGAACCCAGGCGCTCAGGCAAAGAGGGTTGGTTACACCCTCAATCATGAGCGGCCTGAAGGAGCAGAGACAGCACCACTTAGGAGATCCGTAAGTCTGCAGCCCCGTGGCAAACTAGCGCAGAGGCGGCCCCGGGACCGTTTCCCATCCCATGTCCACGCCTGGGGTCTGCACGGCTCTGGCCCTCCCAGCCAGGGCGGGGGGGGGGGGGGGGGGGGGGCGGGGCAAGAAAGCAAGCTGGAACACAGAGTGCCACGATCAAGGGAACAGAGAGGGGGCAAAGGCTGGCACCACCTCCTGGCCAAGAGCCCGGGGCGGGGGGGGGGGGGGGGTCCAGCCCTCTCCCACCTCCACGGGCGACGCACCCCTGGCCTGACACTCCCACAACCGGCCGGGGGCCACACAGCCCCTCAAGCTCTGCACCAGCCACCCTGTAGTGCCCGCCCGCCCGCCTGCCCGCCCGCAGGCATACGCGGCACCTGCAAGAGATAAGAGTGGCCACGTCTCCCTGCGCTAAGACAGCCGGGGCAGGGATGGGTTTGGGGTGGAGAAGAGGTAGCAGCCACCTGGAATAAGGCTGGGTGTTCCAGCCTTATTCAAATCCTGTTTCTCCACTTGGACATCCCACATCCGGATCAACCCCCACCAACCTGTCCTCCCCCTCCACCCCCCTCGGCGCAGGTACTTAACTACAGCAGATATGGACCTGCATCCAGCGTCAAGGGGGTGGGGGAGAAGCAGTCCCCCAGGGAGGAGGAAGAGGCGGGGCTGGAGGAGGGAACAGGGAGGATCCGGCTTCAGGCAGGTCCTGGCAACAATGTGGTTTGCACCTGTTATGCTGAACAAGCTTGGGGCTGCACCCTACCTGTAGGATCCAACGGGGACTGGGGGGAGGGGGGCACGGGTGTGACCGGCCTGTGGGGCTGGGGGGGTGTCCTTCAGGTACTACAGCAGGGACTCCAACCTGGGCAATTCTCACTCGGATCCCCAAGGACCAAGATTTCCACACCTCTCTCTCTCTCTCTGTCTACACCGTGGAGACACACACGCCCCAGAGGATCCAAGACACCCCTTAACCAATCTTCCCGGTGCTTCCCAGACCCTGCCTCTAAGAAGACCGAGTGGAACACCAGCAGCCCCCTCCACAGCTCCGCCGAGCCACCCATGCTGGCCACTTCCTCCAGCGATCCACAAGTCTCCTAAGGCTCAGGCACCAACTTCGGGGATCCCTGCAAACTAAGCCACAGCCTCTAAAGTGTTAAGAAAACAACTAAAGGAACGGGGTGTGTGTGGGGGGGGAGGAGGCCACAAGCCGGGGAGGAAGGAGGGAGACCCTTTTGGAAACCCAGAGCTGGCAGGAGTCCCGCGGATCCTTGCAACTCAAGTTCTGGGGATCTTCCCCCCCATACACACCCCCCCCGCCCCACTGTACCGAGTGAGCCCATCAGCACCTCGGTCCGGGGCGCCCTGGGCCACTCGCGCACCCAGGTGGGGGGGGGGGGGCGCTGACCCACAGCCGGCCTCGTCCCCAGCAAGTCCCCACTCTCGGGGCCACCCCCCCGCGGCTTCCACCTGGCCTCCACCTTGCACCTCTCGCTTGCCCCCGCTGCAAGCGCTCCCCCCGGCGCCCGGGCTGCACCCAGCGCCCGCGCCCTGCACGCCGACCCCACGACATCCCTTCTGCCCGCGCGGACGCCCGTCTGCCCCATGCAACACCCCCGACCCCCGAAGACCGGGGCTGGGGCGCGCGCTCCCCGCGGGGCACCTACCCGGCCGGCTCCGCTCCGCCCGTCCGCGCCGCGTGTGCGCTCCGGGCCGCGCTCGGGCTCCGCAGCCTGTGCCGCTGGGGCTCCCCGGCGCAGCCCGACCCTCCTCTTAAGCGCTCCGTGACGCACGGCGAGGGGCGGGGGCGCCACTGACGCACGCGGCCCGGCGAGCTGTGGCCATACAAGGGCGCGGGGGGCGGCGCGGTTCCGGCGGGAGGCGGCGGGGGGGGCGCGGGCCGGGGAGCCCGGGGGGCGGGGCGAGAGGGCTGGAATGTCTGCGCGCGTGACGCACGCGGGGTTCCATTGACGCAGGGAGCGCGGGGCGTTTGATCTATAAATAGCCCCCGCGCGCCCGCCGCGCCCGCTAAAAATAGCAGCTCGCGGACTCCCGAGGCTCCCCCCGCCCCGCGCGCCCCGGGGCCGCGCACCCCGAGGAGGGGGCGCTCTAGAGCCGCGGCCGCGGGGCTTCCCCGGGCTGAGCTCCCTGCAGCGCCCGCTGCTCCGCCTTCGCAGCCGCGCAGCCTCCCCCAGGCCTGGGGCGCACCCCGGGCCCCCCCCCCCGCAGCCTGCGCCCCCTCCAGCCCGCGGCGCAGCGCGGCCACTACTCCCCAGCAGCAGGGTCACCGGGGTCGTCCGAGCCTCGACCCCCCCCACGCTTGCCTCGGCCCCCTCCTCTCCACGCAGGGCACCTTCCGAGGGCAGGCGTTGGCCGTGGGCGCCGCTCCACGCGCTGGCCCTGAGCCTCCCAGTCCCTTCCAGGGTGGGTGCGCTGCAGCTGGGAAATGACCGAATTTCAGAACCGGGTGGGGCCTGAGAAATCTGGCCCAATTTGTGCAGACTCTTTTTTTTCCCCCCATTTTATAAATAAACAAGCTCCGAGAAATGATGGCACTTGCTCAAGGTCACACGGCGAGGTGGTGGCACACGCTGCCCCCCGCCCCCAGGGCCTCTCACTGCATCTCTAGGGGATCTTCTCACGCCCTCCCCTGACCACCTGTGGAGAGGGGAGCCTCGACCTGCCCCATGAAGCCAGAAGGGATGGCCAGGGCTGCATCGATGGATGGATGGATGGATGGATGGATGGATGGATGGATGGATGGAGGCACAGGCCGCACTGCAGCCACCTGGAGGCCTCCCTGGTCAGGTTGTCACCTCTCCACCCCCATTCCACGCCTGAACCTGGGGAGCCTGCACCTGCTAAGTAAGAGAGAGAGGGGAAGGAGTGCTAACGTTTACAAGAAGAGACACCCTCCCCCCCAAACACTGGGGTCCCACCCGGTCCCCTTCTCCCCGCAAGTCAGCTTGAAGAGTTCCTGCTTCCACTGCGCCTGCGCTGATGGCCCTACTCTCACCTCCTCTGGTCACCCGACAGCACTTCCCCCTAGCCTTGAGGCACTTCCTGTTCCTCCTCACTTCCACTCTCACCACACCCTTGTCTCCAGCCTCTCCTGCTGCCCAAAGGTCCGGCCAGCATCTCGAACCTCATGCGTTGCCCACAGAGCTTGTCCTCGCTGTACCCTCTCTGCCCACTGCCCCGTCTCTGCTCCTGATGCCCCACAAGCAACTTCTCATTTTTTCTTGAAATTCTATCTTGGAACGTCTCTCGGATCCCCGCTCCTACTGCCAGCCACAGCCCACGCCTCACCGGCGCGGGAGGACAGCAGGCCCGCTGAGTGAGGCCAGTGACCTCCACTCCTCCTTGCCCACAACCAGTAAGGAAATGGCCTTTAGACCAGCTTGTCTCCTCTTCCCAAACGCCCCCTCCCCACCAGCGGAGCAGTCTTCATGCAACACCAGTCTCACTCAGGGATCTGGTCAGAACTTGCCACAGCTCCCCCACTTCAGCACACAGTCTCAACATGGACCAGTCTTCGGAAAGCTCTGGTCTTTCCCAAACCATCATCCGAAGACCCTTCAGGGCCATCTGGGCGCAGGTGAAGCGTGGGCCGAATAATGCACCGGGGCCTATCCAAGATCCACGCTCCACTTCCACACCAAAGTTTTGTTTTTCTTTGTGTTGGGTTTTTGCATAGATTTTGCTTGGAAAAGAGATTCCACAGAAGAAAGAAAAAAACAAAAGGGCTTTAAAACTGCAAATATGGGGCACCTGGGTGGCTCGGTCAGTTAAGGGTCTGACTTGATTTTTTTTTTTATTTTTATTTATTTATGATAGTCACAGAGAGAGAGAGGCAGAGACACAGGCGGAGGAAGAAGCAGGCTCCATGCACGGGGAGCCTGATGTGGGATTCGATCCGGGGTCTCCAGGATCGCGCCCTGGGCCAAAGGCAGGCGCCAAACCGCTGCGCCACCCAGGGATCCCCTGACTTGATTTCAACTCAGGTCCCGGATCTCAGGGAATCTCTCAGGGATCTCTGGGTCTTGAGATGGAGCCCCATGGGGGTGGGTGGGGGTGGGGCTCCGTGCTCAGTGGGGGTCTGCTTCTCTTTCCCCCTCTCCTCTGCCCCTCCTTTGGCTCGTGCTCCCTCTCTCTCTAAAATAAATAAATCTTTTTTTAAATAGGGATTTAAAAAAGAGAAATAAAATAATTTTTAAAAAATAGAAAACTGCAATATAATTTTTTTTTAAAGATTTTGTTTATCTATTCATGAGAGACACGGGGGTGGGGGGCAGAGACACAGGCAGAGGGAGAAGCAGGCTCCATGCAGGGAGCCCGATGTGGGACTTGATCCTGGGTCTCTGGGATCAGGCCCTGGGCTGAAGGCGAGGCTAAACCGCTGAGCCACCCAGGCTGCCCCCCAATATAATTCACATCATCCTATTTTGCAGATTAGAAACCCAACGATTCCCAGAGGAGCCATGCCTTGCTCAGAAGTATATAGCAAGTTTGGGCTGGGGAAGTTAGCCCCAGCCACATCATGGGCTGGCTTCCCATCTAGCCTGTCACCCCACCCTGGGGTGCCTCCCTCCACCCCAGCAGGGCCTTTCTCAAAAAAACCCCAAAAAACAAAAAATCCCAAAGTTAGCAAAACATGATTAGCCAAGTCAATGTTCCCACCATCCCACACCAGCTAAACAGGTGTATTACGGGGCAGCTGGACCAATCTGTGGCCAGCCCACCCGGGAGCCCCAGGGAACTAAGCGTGGCGAGGAGCTGCCCCAGGGCCTGGCCTAAATCTCCAGATCTCAGCATCAGCCTTCAGATGTGTGCCTGCAGCCCAGGCCCCACGTCCCCAGGATACTACAGGTTTGGAGGCTGCATTCTCACTGCCCCAAAGGCAGATGGAGGGGAAGACAACCACAGCCGCCACTTGGCCATGTTCGTGGAGGCAGGGATGCTGTGGGCTCTGTCTACACTATGCTCTGGAAATAAGCAACTAAGGAGGAAAAGGCAGAGCCCCTCTGTGGGAGCACAGCCAGGGCCACCCCTTCAGTGGTGAACATTCACTCCTGTGGAGCACCTAGCTTGAGGCAAGAGGGGTTTTGGGACCCTGGGTCTCATCCCTGTGGGACAGAGGCCCTCCAGGGTGTCATCCTGGGGCTCTGAGGGTGGAATCTGGCTAAGGTGCAACTCTGGGGACAGGCTCAATGAAGGCAGACCCTGGCAAGCCTGGAGCCTAAGCTGGTCCTAGCCTCCCAAGGGATCCCGCAGTCCAGCCCCCAAGAGCGAGGTCAGGGTGAACAGCCCCTTGTGGGGGGAGGTGTGGGGTGGGAGGGACAGGTAATGACCAAAGAGGTAATGATGGGACAGATTCAAAACTAGAGGCAAGGACTAGAAGGCAAGGCAGGGCCATGACAGCCCAAGAGGTGCGGGGAGAGACCAGGTCATGTGGGAGATAAGACGACAGTCCCCGCCCGCCTCCCACAGCACAGCCTGGCCCAGCGCACCAGTGTTCTCATTACCTTTAGCTCCCTGCTGCTCCCCTAAAAGGACCTTGGGGCGAAACTTCTCACCACTCGGTGAGCATAGTGACCCCTCTTCCTCCCTCTTGCTCTAATCCCGCTCCTCCTCCAAGACTTCAGGCCATCCCCCTTCCCCAGCCTAACTCTTCATAATAGGCACCTTCTCACAGGTGAGGGGGATTATGGGGAATACCTCGAGGGTCAGACCTCAGTCCATGGCACTGCACAGGGTTTCTTCCTCTCAATTCCTCCCCCTACCTTTCAGGTTTAGATTGTGACCCAAATTTTATCAACGAGGAGATGGAGCCTCGGGGGCAGGACTCAAATATAGGTGCCCTGACCCCCAAAGCCTGTGCTCGGCCCATGGATCCACTCTGGACTGCAGACAGTGGCTTCTGGCCTGCTGGGCCTTGGCTCTTCCCAGTGTACACAGATCCAAGTGTGTGCAAGCGCACACACGCACACACACGCACACACGCACACAGCCTGTATTTGGAAACAGCAGCACCTATGAGGGGGTCTTTGGTGGGACCGGAAGCATTCCAGTTTCCAACCAGGGCAAGGATCAGCCAGGTGTGTTCACCCGGGAAAAGTCATCCCACTGTCCTCTTAAGATTTCACACTATGGGGGGTGCCTGGGGGGCTCAGCAGTTGAGCATCTTCCTTTGGCTCGAGTCATGGTCCCGGGGTTCCAGGGTCCTGGGATCGAGTCCCGCATCGGGCTCCCTGCAGGGAGCCTGCGTCTCCCTCTGCCTGTGTCTCTGCCTCTCTCTCTGTGTCTCTCATGGACGAAAAAATAAAATCTTAAAAAAAAAAAAAAAGATTTCACACCTATGATTTGTGCACTTTTCTGTGATGTAGGTTACATTTTCAAAGACAAAAGTTTCAAAAATAGCCACGCCTAAATGGGAGAGACGCATTCATTCACACGGACGCAGAATGCTGCTGGAATTCATTGAGGACAGATTCATTCAAGTGTGTGTTGCTGGCATCAGAGGACAGTGCCCGTTTCCCATCACGAAGGTGGTGTGTGGGCACACGCCGGGCACAGCTACAGTTAGCAGAGGCGATCGTCTCCCGTTACACAGGGGTCTTCACACAGGATGCCTCCCTCAACCCTGGATGTTTCCTGAGAGCCCTTGCCCCTCCTAGTGTAATGTGGCCTGGGGACTAATGTGCTGACTCATCCCTCACACCTATGTGTGAATGTGAGAGCAAGGCCCTGGCTCCCCGACCTCAGCAGGGGGGGCGGCTTCATGCATCAACAGTAACTAGCCCAGGGCAGGCCCCGATGGGCAGCCTGTGTCCAGCATCGTTCACCAGCCCAGAGGGTGGACGTGGATGTGGGTAAACGGGCAATGAGGAAGTGGAAGTGCCCGGCCTCTTTCTCACGCTGACCCCCCCACCCCTGCACCAGCCCTCACCCCCCCCCCCCCAGCGCCAGTCAGGGACTTGCCCTACTTTCACCAAGACCGTCCCCACCCACAGGCCTCCACACCCTTCCCGCGTGGTGGGCCCAGGGGTGACCTCTGCCTCCTGCTGCCACGGGAGCGTCCCCCCTTCCGCTGCACGACCTGGTCATTCCTCTTCCTGCCTCGGCAGTGGGGAGGAGGACTTGTGCTGTGGGCGAGGGAGCAGCGCCTGCCACCCCAGGGGGCCTCCGGCCAGCAGCTGGGTCAGGCCCCAGCCTCTGGCTCTCATCCCCCCCGCCCCGGCCCTGGCTCTGCCACGACCACACGTGCAGTCACCTCCTTGGAAACAGATTCCCACTGCCCCCCCGCCCCGCTTCCTGCCCCAGCCCTGGCAGGGACAGAAGATGGAGGGCTCTCAGAGGCATCTGTGACCAGAAGCTGGGAAGCCTGCTGTGTCACCCGGGGCCAGTCCCTTGCCCTCTCCGAGGCCGTTCCTCATCTGCCCAAGGCAGCCGCACCACACTCCCCGGGGCTGGGAGGGTCAGTTCGTTAAGGGCACCGGGAGGCTCAGCAGTGAAATGGAGCAGGCCTGGGGCCCCGGACTCCAGGACCCCGCAGCTGGGATCCTGGGGCAGTGGGCAGGCCCATACCAGGACCTTCAGCTGGACTCGGGAGTCAGCACCCCCTTCAAGAAATGGAGACCAGTAACCCCATCCACACCTCTTCCCCCCTCCAGGGCTGAGTGGAAGGAAATGAGAGCGTGCCCAGAGACGTGGCTCCACCCAGCACTGGGAAAATACCAGCCTCTGTATGCAGCAAGTGCTCAACTAATACTCTGGAGAAAGCCTGTGAGTTGAGGAGGTCACGGCCCTCTCCAGGGAGGCTGTCTCTAGTCCAGGCTGCCTCAGTCCGACCCTCACCTCCCTCCAGGGCTAGGAGGAATTAGCATCAGCTCGAAAGAGTAAGATCAGACTTTGGGAAGAAGAGCCAGACAGCGCTGGTGCTGGAGAAACCAGACGAGATCACCCAGTGCCTCTGGGAAGGCTCGGCCCACGCCTCCGCTGCACCCTCCTCGCGGCTCCTCCGTGCCCCCCGAGCCTGCTCAGCTCCCGGCCAGCTCCTCTCCTCCACCCTTGGAGGGCCTCCCACCACCTTGCAGAACATCACCACCCACCAAATTCTCCTGCCCCTGCCCAAGGTCTCCACCCAGCCTCCTTGGGCAAAATTTCAAATTCCAAAATAAAAACCCTCCGATAACGAGCCCCAGCCGGAAAGACTGATGCATTTTCCTATTGTTAAAGTATTTTTAGTCACAGGCTCTGGATTCATTTAGAGACTCACGTTCAGAAAGGGGGAAAATTTTTTTTTTTTTTTTGAGAACCGAGGAGAGTACAAGAGCCTCCCACGTCAGGAGCTGCCACTTATTCCATGCCGGGCTGCAGCCCCTGGCCCCGGGCCCGGGGAGCGTGTTTGTGGCAGGATGGTTGGCGGACTTGCCAGACCTTGCTCCAGCCCTGTTTCGCAGGCACCAAGACCAGCGAGGGAGCCAGGCAAGGAGAGCGGGGCAGGGGCTGAGAGCTCCGGGAAGCCAAGTCCCCTAGGCCCAACCAACGGGGGGTAAGGGGAGCTCAGGGACCCTGCTCAGGGACCCACGCAGAGGCCCCCCCACCCAGGGACACCCAGCCCACTTCAGCGTCCCTCCCCAGCCTAGCAGGCCCGTGCCTCCTCCAGGGCCGGGGCAGCAGAAGGGGAGGACCGAGAACGCGGTGGAAATCTCCAAGGAGGGCCAAGAGATGCCAGCACCTGTCTCCTTCCCTGTCTCCCAGCTCTTGACCACAGCGAGCTCCCAAGGGCAGCTCCCCCCCCCCACCCAACCCCAGTCAAGCTTTACTCTCACTGCCTGGGAAGGTCAGCCCTTCCTGCTTCCTCCTCCGCCCCCCTCCTCTCAAGGCCAAAGAAACCACAACACGGATGGTCACAATGGCACAAGAGCCACACAGCTCAGCTCCTGTGCCTCAGTTTCCCCATCCCTGAGACTCACCAGCTATCTCTTCACGATCTGCTTAGACTCTCTGAGATCCTGGACAGCTGCACCAGGCGAGAATCCTGGGGTTGGTCAGGGGCTCTTCCTGGCGGCCTCAGGGAGCCCTGCGGGAACAGACGGGACTGCCCGGTTAGCCCGGCCTGCCCGGCCAAGGCTATGCACCAGCTGAGCGGGCTTAGGACGTGGAGCTGTCTCCAAGCCAGCATGTCCTGCTCTGTTTATATAGCCGAAACCAGAGCCGGCCTCTGGGGACAGAGGGAGCTGCCTCGGGGCCCTCCTGGCGGAGGCCTGACTTTGGCCCAGGTCAGCAAGAGCCCAAAATAGTCAGCTGACGGGAGCCCCGGCGTGAGCGTGACCCTGGGCCCGTGCCCGGGCCTGGCAGACAGGTGCCCACGTCACAAGACCAACAGCTCTAGCACTCACGGGGCCCCGGCTGGCAGCCCCTCGGGGTGGCCTTGGCAGTGTATATGGCATGGGAGTTCCACTCAGGCACCACCATCACCCAGACAACGAGGGGAACACAAGCACTCTGCCCACGGGGGCCGCTCTGTACCCGGAGGGAAGGTAGGGGTGGGGGCCGGGCTGGGGGAAGCCATCTGGCCTGCTGCTGTCATCTTCACTCACGTGCCTCCCGGGTCCAGATCCCCGGCTGACCAGGGACACCTGCCTCTCCTCCGTACAGTAATTCCTCTCCCTGCCCCCAGCCCAAGGTCGGTGGCACGGAGCCTGCTGCCAGCGGGTGGCCAGGTGCACACCCAGCCCAGCCCCTGGAACAGGAGGCCCTGCTTCCTAGGGCTTCCCCTCCTTCCACCCAGGCTCCGACTGGACACCCCATCCTCCCCCACTGGCAGCCACCTCTGTGGGACTCCATGCCAACATGTGTGCCCTGAATGCCAACACCACATGAGACAATGGTGTCTGGGGCGCTGGGGGAGATACAGAGCCAGCCCCTACTTCATCTGGGGATCTCTCAAGGCCTGAAGGGGGCTGTGGCACAGTTCTGGAGACAGTTCTGGGGGAAGAGGAAGGCCATCACAGGTCCCCGGCCCGGGTGTCAGGCTGAACTCCAGCTCTTAGGTAAACATGGTAACCAGGACCATGGTGCCCTTGGCCCCATCCTATTATCTGAGATGGCTCAGGAAAGGCCAGGTGAAAATTCAATTCCTACACTCCACCCCTCACCCCTGAATCTGCTTGTACCTCCACCAGAGAGTTCTCCAGAAGTGTCCTCAGGCGAGGAAGGCGTGTGTCCACCAGCCGGTCAGGCCTCTGGTAGACCTTGATTCTAAGCTTTGCTCTAGGGACGCCTGGGTGGCTCAGCGGTTGAGCGTCTGCCTTTGGCCCAGGGCGTGTACCCGGGATCCGGGATCGAGTCCCACATCAGGCTTCTAGCAGGGAACCTGCTTCTCCCTCTGCCTGTGTCTCTGCCCCTCACTCCCTCTCTCTTTCATGAATAAATAAATTATTTAAAAAAAAAAAAAACTCTGCTCTACACATCCTCACTGTAGGATGTTAAAAAGTCACTTCTCTGCTCTATAACTCCGTTTCTTCATCTATAAGAGGAGAAGGTGGACTAGAGGCCTAGAATCCCTCTGGCCGTGGCCATAAGTCTGAGATTCTCCCCTCCCGCTCCGGGCTGCTGGGTGAGTCGCCGCTGAGGGTCTAGCACTGCCCTTAGTCAGGAAGATCCTCCCCCTGCATAGAAGCACCTCCCCATACCTGCCGTGGAGGAAGGGGGTGGTCACTGCCCTGATGCAGGAGATGATCCCAGCCTTCCCCGGTGCACTCCCCTGGTGTACGCCCTGGAAACAAACCAATTTCCTATCCCCTATGCCCCGCTATACTCCCAGCCTGGCCTTGAGCCATCCGGCCACACCCCATCAGAACCAGACACATGCTGCCTTGGTAACAGTCGTCATTCACCCCCACCCCTGCCCCTCTCCTCCCACACCAGCCCATGCCCCCCAGACAGAGCCCCTCAGCCTATCCTGCTAAGAAAGCTGGGCTTTCCCCCTCTCCATCCCTCCTCACCCCCCACCTGTCACCAAAGAAATCAGATCTCCCAGAGTTGAGCAGCACCTCGCCTGCCACCTCTGCAGGGCTTCCCCCTCCATCCCCCAAACCACATCCCCTTACGGCAGCTTCACACCCACCTCTGCTCCCCCAGCCCCACCTGCTTGAGGGCCCCAGAGGTGTACAAAAGACAACAGTAGAGCACTTACCAGTCTGGATGAGCCAACAGACTTCGGACAACAGTCAACCGACCCCTGGGCCTTCAGGGTCTGGCAGAAGGAACCGGGACACCAGAGAGGGACCAGGGCGGGCCTCTGTCCATGGTGGAAGCCTACAGAGGGAGAATCAGTGTGAGTGAGGAGGAACCCGCCAGCAGGGACAATCCCTAGAGACAGCACAGCCAGGAAACACAGGAGTAGAAACAGGGGCGGGACCCAGGCCATGAGAGGCGACAGGCCAGCCCGAGGACTGCCCTGGGCTGGGCAGCAGAACCGGGAGGCACACAGAGCCGCAGGCAAACAGCTCTTGGGGACATGGGACGTGATCAGGAACTGCTGCCAGTATCTGGGCCGTGTCAGGGCCATGGAGACATGTGCCAGCATCCAGCCCCTCAGCGTCCTCCCCACTCCTGCGTTGGGTGGGGAGGCTTCAGTCCAACACTTGGCCCTGATGTGCACAAAAGGGCATTTTGTAGGCAGAGAAAAGGGAGCTACTGTGAAGACAGGGCTAATAATACCCCTCTCTCCCTAGGGGGCTCCACATTGGGCCCTAAAGTCTCTGAGGACCCCACAAGGCAGGGGCTCAATCATCCCAACTCCAGGCAGCCCAGACTTCTAACCAGAGCAATGGGGACTCCCAGGAAAAACTCTGTGAAGTCACTCTGGGCCCCAAACACGAAGGCCCAACTTGAAGCAAAGTGGTTAAGGGCCCCGACGCTGGAACCCCGGCACCTGCGTTCAAGTCCTGGCTCTGTCACCTGTCATCCTGGGCAAGTTGCAGAACCTCTCTGCGCCCCAGGCTCCCCCACTGTGGAAATGCCAACCAGTGATAGACATCTCCAAAATGAGCAACCACGGGGCTGCCGGGGGACTTAAAATGAGTCCACGTGTGTAAAGGACAAAGCAGAGCGCCAGACACACACACAACAGCACTATGGTTATTAGGAGAAATTAAATGAGGACACGTCAGAGCCAGTCCCAGGCCCTGGGTTTTATTCCAAGCCATCTGTGGGCACCTGGTCTCCCCTTCCAGAGCCAACTGTGAGCACCACCCTTCCAGCCAGAGTACTCCAGGCCCTACATCTCTCCTTCCCTTTTTCTCACCCCAATTCAGCCCTCTCCTCTCTCAACTGAGCCTCAAAGTGAGAGCAGGACCGGGTGCCCTCTGGGGCAATGTGAGGTGTGGAAAAAGGGAAGTAGATGCTCCCATGCTGGGAGGTAGAGGGTGCAAGGAGGAGGCTACATGATGTAATGGGCTTCCTTGAACTCCTGACCCCTGCCCCAGGGTCCACAGATTAAAGGGAGCTACTCTGCACCATGGTACCCAGATCCTCCTCTAACAGAGCTATGAGCACTCCCGTGCTCCTCTGCGTGAAATGGACCAAGGGGTGAAGGCACCGGGAGTGAAAGGCAGGGGAGCAGTCTTGAGCATCTGGGGGGCTTCCAACCCTAACAGAGGGCAAAATCAGGGGGCACCTGGGTGGCTCAGGCATGATCCCGGGGTCCTGGGAGCCTGCTTCTCCCTCTGCCTGTCTCTGCCTCTCTGTGTCTCTCATGAATAAATAAACAAAATCTTAAAAAAAAAAAAAAAAAAAAAAAAAGGCGGCCAAATCAGCTTCCAACCTGTCTGAGCTCACAGGCTACACCTGCTTCCCAGAGTGACACCATCATCGTCCCGTACCCCGGAAACAGGTCTGCAATAAGGCCCCAGGGCTCCCCTGCACAACCTTCCCTTTTCTCCCTACCAGTCCACAGCTGAGGAGGAAGGGCAGGAAGGACCAACAGCTCCCACCACAGTCAGGCCCGCCCCAAGTGCCCAGGTCTTCCGCACGCATCTTCCCCAGACTCTGAGAAATAGGGGCCAGAGTCGGGGATCGGTCATGCCCAGAAAGTGCTTCTTAACATCTCGGAGCCGACATCTGAAGCCGTCTCCTGTCTCAGATCAAAATTCCCTCCACAAGCCTTGGAGGGCCTTGGAGGGCCAGGCAGTGAGCCACGAACCCCATGTCTGGGCCCCGGGAGGCTGCGATGGGGGAATGAATCCAGGTCAGTCACCTGTGCAGAGGGCGAGCCTAGGGCCGAGGGGGCTTGGAGGAGAAGAGACTGATGCCCCCTAAGTGGCGTGGAAGCATCAGGCCAGACCCGGGACCCAGCTCTTGCACCCCCTCCTTGCTTGCCCCCTGCACACCGGCTTTCTCTCCCCAGGCAGGGCCTTTGCTTGGCTGTCCCCTCCACCGAGGCCGTTGCCCGGGGGGTCTATATGCTTAGCTCCTTCTCAGCAGCCAGGCCTCCTGTCCTCTTTCACCTCCTTGGAGAGCCTCGGCCCCCGCCGCCGGCACACGGCCCTGTTTTGATTAGCTGCAGCGGAGCGAGCTGTTCACTCATCTGCCCTAATCGCTGTGGTCTTCACTCTCCCAAACACAGCTCAGCGCTACTAGGTACTTGGGAAATATTTGAGGAATGTTGCCGAAGAAGAAGACTCACGCATGCCTGCCTCAGAAGCGGGCTGAGCGGGGCGCCTGGTGGCTCAGTGGCTGAGCGTCTGCCTTCGGTTCAGGGCATGATCCCGGGGTCCTGGGATCGAGTCCCTCATCAGGCTCCCAGAGTAGAGCCTGCTTCTCCGTCTGCTTAGGTCTCTGCCTCTCTCTCAGTGTCTCTCATGAATAAACAAAATCTTTAAAAACAAAAAAGAACTAGGCTGAGAGAACCGGCCAGCTGCCTGGAAGGAGGTGTGGAAAGGACACCGGAGCTAAGGAACTGTCCCTTCTGTTCGACGGCAGATCCAAAGTCCGAGGATCCTTCCCTACGCTGGGCTACGACCCCGACTCCTAGAGCCCCAGCCCTGCATCCCAGCTCCACACAGGCCCCCCCCAAACCTCCTCCTCCTTCCTACCAAGTATTTGTCTTCTCTTAACTCAACTTCTCCTCACCACAGGACGTGGTGGGCAGACCCTCTGCAGCCCTGGTGCCTTCCTGGATGTAAGCTCTGCATCAGCCAAGTCCCCCCGCCCCCCAGAAACGGGCATACTACTAGTATTAACGTTATAACAGCAGATAACACCTACTGAACACCATGCGCTAGACACATTACCCAGCACTTTACATGCACATTCTCATTTCGGCCTCATGACACTATGAGGAAGGGATTATTATAACGAACTAAGTTTTACCAGAGGGGACACTAAGGTGCAGAAATGCTATGCAACTTGCTGAAGGTCACACAGCTAGGAAGTGACAAAACCAGGATGAGGACCCAGGGAGCCCCAGGGCCAGGCCTCCTTCTTCCCCGCTTGGACGACTCTAGTGGGTAGAGGTCTCAGATTGCACAGAGTTGTCTGGCAGCTGACGCCAGAAAGCAAGTGGGAGGCTCTGGGCCTTAGAGTCAGGCTCTAGGCCTGAACTCCTGCAACTAATTTTCTTCACTCCAGCACAGGCCCCAACATTTATAATCAGTCACATTCATCTTGTTCATCTTGGTCCACCCTTCTGCCCGGCTGCCATCATCTGGAATCTTGATTTTATCCTATCGTACACCTGTCATTCCCCTTGGCTCTAGGTCTTTAGAAAGAGTCAGCCGGCCTCCCTTTTAAGTCTTCATCCAAATCATCCAAATCACTGATCTAAACGTTCACTTGCAGTGGGTGTAGGGACCATGGCTGTAGCCACCCCCCAGCCCCCTGTCCAGGGTGTTATCAGCCCCCTGAGCCATCAGCACCCTTTGGGCACAGCTTTTGTGAAGACACCTGCCTCTCCCCAGCCTTCCTTTGCCCTGCGTGCCCCAACACTAGCCCCAAGTCCAAATGAATGCTTCGCTGGAAAGCCCTGTAAGTGCCACTTCTGCAGCATTTCTAACCCCAGGTCGGCTCCTGACTACCTGACCCTCTCCGGTTTGATTTCTTCTACTCAATCCCAGGATGGGGTTGCACCGGGCAAGTCTGGTCCCTCCCCTCCCCAACTCCTGGACTCCTGGAACCCATCGCCGCCCCCCCCCCCCCCCCCCCCGCAGCCGGTGGGGAAATGGAAGGAATGTCTCGGCCTGGCCACCTCCAGCGCCCCTCGTGGGCCAAACCCCACCCTCCGCGGCGGGGAGAGAAAGCCTTGGAAAGCCTTGGCCGCCACACTCGCACCCGGGGGCTAACTGAGCCGGCAGGTTCCTCCGGGAACCAGCCCCCCCCCCCCCCCGCCCCCGCACACGCTGCGCCCCCCGACCTCCCCCCCCCCCCGCACACGCTGCACCCCGACCCCCCGCGGGACCCCCCCGGACCCCCCTCGCACACGCTGCACCCCCCGCCCCCCCCCCGCACACGCTGCACCTCCCCAGCCCCCCCCCCGCACTCTCTGCACCCCGACCCCCCGCGGGCCCCCCCCCAGCACTCGCTGCACCCCGACCCCCCGCGGGACCGCCCCCCCGCATAGCTGCACCCCCCCGACCCCCGCACACGCTGCACTTCCCCAGCCCCCCCGCACACGCTACACCCCGACCCCCCGCGGGACCCCCCCCCCCCGCACACGCTGCACCCCCCCCGCCCCCCCCGCACAGCTGCACCCCGACCCCCCGCGGGACCTCCCCCACACGCTGCACCCCCCGCCCCCCCGCACAGCTGCACCCCGACCCCCCGCGGGACCTCCCCCACACGCTGCACCCCCCGCCCCCCCCGCACAGCTGCACCCCGACCCCCCGCGGGACCCCCCCCACACGCTGCACCCCCCGCACAGCTGCACCCCGACCCCCCGCGGGACCCCCCGACACACGCTGCACCCCCCACCCCCCCCCGCACAGCTGCACCCCGACCCCCCGCGGGACCCCCCCGCACACGCTGCGCCCCGACCCCCCGCGGGACCCCCCCCCTCGCACAGCTGCACCCCGACCCCTGGCGGGACCCCAGCACACGCTGCACCCCGACCTCCCGCGGGACCCCCCCGCACACGATGCACCCCCCGACCCCCCCCCCGGCACACGCTGCACCTCCCCAGCCCCCCCCCGCACACGCTGCACCCCCCCCGGGAGCCCCCCTCGCACACGCTGCACCTCCCCAGCCCCCTCCCGCACACGGTGCACTCCCGCCCCCCCCCGCACAGCTGCACCCCGACCCCCCGCCCCCCCGCACTCGCTGCGCCCCGACCCCCGGGACCCCCAGCGCGGCTCGCGGCCCTCGCGGAGACCGCACCGTCCCGGGCCTCCCGGGGACCCCGTCGCCCCCACCCGGCCGCCGTCACCTGGGCCGCCGAGTCCGCTCGCCTCGCACCCCCGCCTTCCGGGGCCGCGCACCCGCCCGCGGGGAGCCGCTCCGCACCGCAGGGCGCCCATGCCGGGGGCCGGGGCCGGGGCCGGGGGGCGCGGGGTCCCCGCCGGGTCCGCCGCCGCCGCCGCCGCGCGCTCGAGGGCCGCGGCTCGGACCCCCGCCCGGGCAGCCCCCCGCCCCGCAGTTCCGGCCGCGGCCGCGCCCCCCGCCCCCGCAGCCCGCGGCCGCCAGCGCCGCCGTCCCAGCCCCGGGCGCGCCTCCCCCGGTGGGCGGGCGGGGACCGTGACGCGCGCCCATTGACGTCTCCGGAATCCCGGCGGCGGCGGCCGACGCAGCCTCATCAATGGGGCTAAAAATAGCGGCGCCCGGAATAGCCGCGAGCGCCCCGCCCCGCCCGCGCCCCCCCGCCCGCGCGCACCCCCGTTGCATAACCCGCCCCGCTGCGGCCGGGGGCGCGCGCGGCCGGGGCGGCCCTGGGGCGCGCGGGCACCTTCGGGGCAGCACACCTGGAGCTGGAGCTGGGTTCTGAAGGTCCCCGGGCGTCCCCGGGAGGAGAGGGAGAGGGAGAGGGAGAGGGGCGCCCGAGAGGCCCCGCGGGGCGGAGCACACAGCACCTGGGCTGGCCAAGGGGACAGGGCCCGGGCCTCGGAGCCTTGGGCGCCCCCCCACCCCCACCCCCGGCCTCGATGGCTTGGCCCGCGTGCCACCCCGCAAGGGCCAGGGACCCAGCCTCCACGCAAGCCGGCAGCGGGGCCGAGGCATTCCCCGGGGTGGCGGTGCTGGCTTCCCTGATCCAGCTGTTCCCGCGCTCCCGTGTGACCAAGGGCAAGTCACGTCGCCCCTCTGACCTTGGCTTCCTTACCCACGAAACGAGGGTGATACTATGACCCACCTTTTCGGGTGATCCGGAGATGGGACAGCTGCGCAGGGGCCCTGTACGCAGCAGGCACTCATGCTTACCTTCTTCTCCTTGCTCCCTCCTCGGAGTCGGACTTCCCCCAGTCCACACAGGAGGGCTTCGTGCAGGAAATACACAGGGGCTCCCCACAGGGCCCAGGAAGCCATGAGTGTCCCCCCTCTTCTGGCCCGAGTCTCCAAGCCCCTGCCTCCTCAGTAAGCATCGTCCTAGGGGTGGGAGTACTCGGAAGGTTTCTCTCTCACACCTGGGAGGGAACTACCTTGTCCAGAACAAATCCTTCTCCCCCTGCCGCCCCCCACCAGCTCCCCATTGCAGAGTGGCCGGTTCAGGGGAGGCAGGCCAAGGCTGGAGAGCGGGACTGGGTGGGGGCTGACTGGGTGGGGCTGGGTTACGGGGCTGCTCTGTACTGCCGGTTGGGTCAGGCAGGCCTCTTGGGGAACAGCCATGAGGCAGGACCCAGGACCCAGGACTCTGCTGCGCCAGCCACCAGGCCCTGCTCATTTTTAGAGCCACCTTAAATTACAAGCATGCTATCATATCCCCAGCACCCAAGCCAGGCCCCACGCAGCAAAGAATCTCTTCTGTATTCAAAACTGTCCAAAAGAGGCCCCACAGCCCCACTCAGCCCTCATTCCAGGGGCACATTCCTCTCCCCACCTCCCTGCCCACCCGCAGAAATCCTTTTGTGGACCTGTCCTAAACTGCTGCAACTCAGAAGCCCCTTTCTCTCGTTCTTCAGAATGATCCCAAGGACCTCTGGTTGGTCTCAAAATCCAGGTTCTCCTCGGAACCTCGACATTTCTTTCCCAGATTCAAGGATTAGGCAGACATAGAAATAAAAAAAAAAAAAAACTGAAGTTTCAAAATGGCAAGGTAGGGAGGCCTTGGGGCCAGCAACCCCTTCTCCTTCCTAGCCCAGCAGCTCCTTCCAATTAGGCATTTTCAAGAAGCCACTACCCCCACCCTCTCTTTTTCTTTTTCCAGAAATCTAACTTTCAAAATACATTTTAAAAATATTTGCCTGTGTAGGAGAAATACATTTATTTGGACAGGAAGGATAAAAAAAAAAAAAAAAGAAAGAAAAAGGCTTGATTACCAGTTTTTCCATGAAGGCTTCCAACCCACAGAGGTCTCTCCCTTCTATAAATACTTTAGCACAACTTGGCTTTATTATATATTCTCCTGTTTTATAATCAAGTAAATCATATACTAAGATATGTCATGCCAAAGCACACACACACACACACACACACCTGTGTGGCTTCCGATGGCCGCACGGGGTGGTGGAAGGAGCATAGGTTCAAGAGGCCGGTGCCAACTATTACCAACTGTGTGACTTCAGGGAAATTACTCATCCGGTCTGGGCTTCAGTTGCTTCGCTTGAAACAAGAAGATGAAAACATACCGATGACAAGATGTCACAGAGCTGTCGTGAAGAGTGTGTCTTTGGTAGTGGTTACAAAGGATGTAGGAAGTAGCCTGGCTCATGTAGCAGACCTGCTACTTCCACGCAGGAGGCCTTGGGGGACCTGGGAACTGGTCCTGAATGTGCACATGCAGGATACGCACCTAGCTTTGTCCAGCGGGTATGTTTTATCTGAGGGCTTGAGAAGGAGCTACACAGTGATGGAGGCAATGTCACCTTTTAGTGTCATTACAGACGTCCAATAGCTCTCAGCCCCCCCTTGCCTCCTTGACCCAGGCCACTCAGCTAGTCAGTGTCCAAGCTAAGACCACAGCCCTGGTCTTCTGACTCCCAGACCAGGGCTCCAGTTTCTACGCACCATCTTGTTCCTTCAAGCCCTTCTTCTTGCTATACAAGTTCCAGGAACTACCACACGAGCCCCTTTGGCAGATGGGAAAACTGACGAGAGGGAAGTCCAACCACGTGTGTTGGACTAGCAGGAGCTAGGACCAGAGGGGACAACAGGCCCCTTGGCCAGTGCTGTCACAGTCTGGGAAATTCCCAAGGGAGAAGGACAAGCTCCTGGGGCAGAGAGTTGCTTCCCAGTGTGATGGGGGAGGCAGGACACGGAATGGTTATGAAAACATTGCCAGAAGACGCCAAGGGTGGCCTCCAGGAGGCCTCCAGCTGGCACTGGGATGGGAATTTGGAGGGTTAATCTGAGAGGCCTCCCTTGAAGAAGAGAACATGGAGCACTCAGGGTGTAAAGGGAGAGGACCAGGCAAGGCAGAGAGGAGCAAGGGCATCCATGGAGGGGAAAGGCTGACCTTGAAGGTTTTAGGTACCGGGTGGGGGACAGGGTGGAGAGCCTGGGGGTGGAAAGCCCCAGAACCTGGATAACGGAGTCCTGGTGGTCTTCCCCACACCCCCCTCCCTCTCACAGCAGCAAACTCTTGATCCACCCAGTCAGGGAGATGCGGTTCTACCCCATGACACCCCTGTCCCACCGGAGCTGGGGGTAAAACTATGTCAAGGGGGTTCCCCAGCCCCTGTGGGGCCAGCAGGGGCTCCCCTGTCCTGAGTGAGGAGAGGGGCTATGGAGGGGATTCCCTTCATGGTTCCCTTTCTCATCCTGAGAAATCAAGAAAGACTTCGCTGGGATCCCCCACCCCTCCCCAGTTTTAGGAGCAATTCAAGGGGGGAAAAATAGGGACGCAAAGACAGGGCAGGGCCTTCCTGGGGCTCTCCCAGGGATCAGGGGCCTCCCAGGGACACCGCCCGGATGGGGTTACACGCTCTGAATTACATAAGGAGGAGGAGGAGGAGGCCTGGCTGGGTGCTTTTTCGAAAGTGCCTCCACGTTTGCTTTTTCCCTGGTTGTCATGAGAGAAAGGCCCAGCAAGAAAAAGCGACCAAGGTCACTAGGCTGGAATGAAGGCCAAGATTTCCCCTAAATGCAAGCCAGGCCCTTCATTGCAAACAAGCAGCAAACCTCGACAACTTAATTTTCTTTTTTTTTTAAAGTCACAAAATCAAGCAGGCTTGTAAACAAATGCAGAATGTTACGGAGCGACATGATTTACGAGAGAGAGAGGCTGGTCAGCGACTCCCCAAGGAGCTGGGTTTGCTAATCCTCTAGCGTCTGCTTCCAGATTTCCCTCCGCCTCGCCAGAGATCAGATGCGGCTGGGACCGGAACGCCAGGCCGGAAGGAACAGGGCCGGGCCCCGCCGCCGCGCTCAGCCCGGGCCGCGCCCCCCGCCGCCCCCCGCCCGCCGCCGGGTGCGGCCCGGGGAAGCCGCTACGTCACCGCGCGGAGGGGGGAGCCCGCGCCGCGCCGCCAGCCTTCCATTACGTCACCGAGGCGGGGCCGCGGGGCGCACGCCGCCGCAAACCATTGGCTGCCTTGCGGCCCTTCCGACCAATAGCGCGAGCGTATGCAAATCAGCCGCTGGGCCTCCGCTTCCTCCCGGTGCGGGGTATGCAAATAGCCGCCTGGGCGAGGACCCGCGCGCCCCGGGTCGAGGGGGGAGGGGTCCCTAAGTCCGCAGGGGCTGGGGCCTGGTCCAGCCCGTCCCCGGGGGACAGGAGAGTAGACTCAAGGCTCAACTCCCTTAAGTCTTTTTTTTTTTTTTTTTAAGATTTTATTTATTCATGAGAGACACAGGCAGAGGGAGAAGCAGGCTCCGTGCAGGGAGCCCGACGTGGGACTCGATCCCGGGTCTCCAGGGTCACGCCCTGGGCTCAAGGCGGCGCTAAACCGCTGGGCCACCCGGGCTGCCCAACTCCCTTAATTCTTGAGCTGTCTTTCCAGTTAGACCTCGTTTCTTGGAGAGTCGGTGAACCTAAGAAATGATGCAAAAAGTATTTAGGTCAGGGGACGCCTGGGGGGCTCAGTGAGTGAGCATCTGCCTTCAGCTCAGGGCTCAGGGCGGGACCCCGGCGTCCTGGGGTCCAGTCCCCGCATGCATCGGGCTCCCTGCAGGGAGCCTGCTTCTCCCTCTGCCTGGGTCTCTGCCCCTCCTCTCTCTCTGTGTCTCTCATGAATAAATAAATAAAATCTTTTTTTTTTTTTTAAGTATTTAGGTCAACTTGGAGCTGAGGAAGAGGAACAAATAAGAAATAAAGAGAAACAAGGGTGTCTAAGTGGCTCAGTGCATTAACCCTCCTACTCCATTTCTGCCCCGGTGGGGATCTCAGGGTTGTGAGGTGGAGCCTCGAGTGGGGCTCCGCTGGACATGGAGTCTGCTTGATTCTCTCTCTCTCCTTCTCCTTCTGTTCCCCCCTTCCTCAAAAAGCAAACAAACAAAGGAATAAAGAGATACAGGAGCTGGAACGTACTTTGGAGAACACCTAGGCCAAGTCCTCCGTGGAGACATCCTAAAGAACAAAACAGACACAGCCTCTGTCCTCCCACACGAACTCTTACAGCCCAGTAGGGGAGACTAATGCTAAACCACCCTGGGAATAAGTAATAAATAAGTGCCATAAAGAGAAAACGAGGGGATCCCTGGGTGGCTCAGTGGTTTGGCACCTGCCTTTGGCCCAGGATCGAGTCCCGTGTCGGGCTCCGGGTATGGAGCTTGCTTCTCCCTCTGCCTGTGTCTCTGCCTCTCTCTCTCTATGTCCACCATGAATAAATAAATAAATCTTAAAAAAAAAAAAAAAAGAGAGAGAGAGAGAAAACGAGAGGGCTGCCCCTCCAGGGGCAGCCGGATGGGTAAGAAGTACTGTGCAGTAAATCATTTGAGCCCTGGGGGGAAAAAGAGAGAGAGAAGGGAGAAGAGAAAAACTAAATGCAGGATGCCAGCAAGATATTTAATGGGGAGCTGTAATTTAGAAGAGGTGACGGGTAAGGGAATGCTTCTCCAAGAAAGTAATTTTTCAACTGAGGAGTCTTTGTCAGGTGGAGCATGGGGGTGTGTGTGTCAAGTTTTCCAGGGAGAGGGAACAATATGCGCAAAAGGAGAGCTGGGAGAGAGTCTGGTTCCCTGGAGCAGCAGAGGAAGGTGAATGACCCGAGCCCAGTGACTAGAGGGTGTCGGGACGTGCAGCCAGAGAGGAGCGCCTGGCCCAGGGCTGCAGGACCGCGTGCCAGGCGTTGGGCCAAGCACTTTCCTTGCTTTGTCTCTTCTTTCTTTCAACAGCCTTCTAAGGTGGGCACTATTTAGTGTGGAGCCTTGGAGGAACCAAGGCTCCGGGAGGCTAAAGAACGTGCCAGATGTCACGCAGCTGAGAAATAGCACAGTGCAGATTAGTGTCCAGGCCAGCAGGGCCTCAAAGCCTATGCACTGAACCGCCAGTTACTGCCTCCCCGATTGGAGTGTGCGGTTCAGAGAGGTGAACTGACTCGCCTTCAATCTCACGGCTGGTACCAGGGCCTGGGATCCCCAGAGAGGTCACTGGGCTGTGAGGGGAGATAGGGCTCAAGAAAAGGAATAGGGACGGGGAGGATAGGAAGGATGGGGAGAAAAAGCATTCTCAGCCCAGACGTTTTGGGGTTTCTGGAACTCGCCTAGCACTTGGCGTTTCCTGATGCAGAAATAGGTAGAAAATTTTAAGCATCTGTGTCTGGGGGTCTGCTGGTAGCCAGCAGGCAGCTGCCTGCCAGGGCAACCCAGATTAGCTGGATCTTGTGTGCTGTCCTTGTTGCCAAGCGACACCTCCTCCGGCTCTCACCAGCAGAGCCAGCTTTGGTTACCGGTGACAACACCCAGGGGAGCGCCTGGAGAGACACGGAGGCAGACAGGGGAACAGGAGAGGCCAGGCCCTTCTCCGTATGGGTTTACTTGGCAGCGGGATGGGTATCCCTTAACCCTCAGGCGTGCCTTTGGGGCCCGTCTCTCCTGTGCCTCCTCCACAGGCCCAGAGGTCCAGGACCCACAGGCGCACAGGAGGGTGGCAGAGGGTGGACAGTGCCCAGGCATAGGCAGGCCTTTCCGGAGAAGGCTGTTGGCAGGGGAGGTCCGCCCCCACTCCTGAGCGCCAAGAACAGCAGCACGGCGTGTGCCCGTGTGTGTGTCTGTCTGTCGGTCTGGTCGCTGAGCAGGGAATCTGTCATCAGGAAGATAACTGCCTTCTGTTGGGCAACTCACCTGCCTTCTGTTGATTTTGTAAAACTTCCCACACTGCTCCAGTTGGGGCGTTCCTACGTGTCAGAGGGTTCTGGAGTCTTGGAGTAAAGAGGTCTTAACTCCCTCGGATGGGAGTGCTCATTCCACGCAAAGATTTGGGGGAAAATACTTAGCTGATCTAATTGCTAGGTAACATAAAGCGTTAATCTTATATTTTTAGGGAGAGGGCGGTGGTTGTTATTTGGTTGTTGTCATTTGTTTTTTGAGGACTAAGTATCTTAAAGGCACAAAATTATAATAGCCATTATCATCACTCTTTTTTTTTTTTTTAAGATTTTATTTATTTATTCATGAGAGACACAGAGAGAGAGGCAGGGACACAGGCAGAGGGAGAAGCAGGTTTCCTGCAGGGAGCCCGATGCTGGACTCGATCCCAGGACCCCGGGGTCACGCCCTGGGCTCAAGGCAGACGCTCAAGCACTGAGCCCCCCAGACGTTCCCCCTTATCTTCACACACCATCCCTGTACACTGGGAGAACAGCCCCCATGCCCCGGGGGCTCTGTGAGGGTGTCCCCAAGTTGTGTTCAGGAGGAGGGGTGTGTGCCTAGTGACCGGAGGTCGAGCAGCTCTGCCCTTTCCACTGGGTGTCAGAGTGCGTGAGCCCCTCCTCCGATTGAGGGGCCGTAAGGGCAGTGACCGGGCAGGTGTGACGTGGGTGCGGGGTTGGGCTGGAACAATGCGGCCCACAGCCTCCAGCTGTCCCCATCGCCCCCCAACTTCTCAATGTCCTCCTGCTCTCTGTTGGGGCCCTGAGTGGAGGACCCAGAGGAGCAGAGCTTCCCGCTGTCCCTGGTGCTGCCTACATCCTGGGGGCCTGCGGGGGCGGAGTGTGGCTATGAGCTGCCCTAGCCACTCAGGCTTGTGAGCAGGACGATCCTTCAGACGCTCGCACCATAAATGTCCAGACGCAGAGTCACTTTGGAACTGTCCTCTGCAAGCCAGGCAGGGCCTCCTCCCAGGGAGGGCTGGGTAACCTGAGCCGCCGGCAGGCCCTCAGGTCACTTCGGGAGCGGTCAGCTGATGCTCCTGGGGACCATTCATCATGCCCCCGGCCCAGCCCGGCACTGCCGTGGCTATTTCCAGTCCCCGGGTATGGAGCAGCTTATGTAACAGGCTGGAAGCCAGGGGCTGGGCTGGGGGCCTTGGTGGCAAGGGATGGGGCTGCTCCCACCTCCCACTATCTGGCCAGCCCCTCGGCGCCCCTTTTCTACCTGTGGAGGGGGTGGAGGGGGTGGAGGGGGTGGCGGGGAGGGGAGGGAGCTCATGGGCCTGGGTGGAATCACGGTGAACAGCCTGGCGTCTACCGGCACCTTTTCATTTCCTCCCTCCCGTCTTGGCCCAGAAGGCGGCTCAGCCTCCTTCCTTCCACGAACTTGAGGCGCCCAGCAGCCTCTTTCAACCACTGGGCCCCATGCGGCCTCTGTTCTCTTACCCTCCCCTGACCCTCAGAGGGGAAAGCAGGCGTGTTTGCTGCTGGTCCCTCGGAGACACCCCGGCCCCCCCCACCCCAGCCCCTTCCTTGCTGGACTCCACGGGGACTGGGAGGTTCAAGCAGGGTTCAAATACACCTGTTTGCATCATGGCCTTCGCAGCCTTTGTAAAGCCTGCTGAGCCTCAATTTCCCACGGGGGAAACAGAACAATAAGAGCCGCTTCTCCGAGTGGTTGTGACCACGGGGGCTTGGGAACCCATTCCGGGAGGCCACTGCCTAAGTCTGTGTCCCTGCCCTATCTGTGTGGCCTCGGGCAAGCTACTCAAGCTGGGGATTTAAGCTTCTTCATGTGCAGCCTGGAGGCAGTGATGGGCCACAGCTCCCCAAGTTGTGGCGACCCGATGGGTTTGGAGGCAAGGAGCACTTGAGCGGTGCCTGGCACAGGGCAGCGTCGCCTAAGTGTTGGCTATAATTAGACCGCCTTCCAGATCACTTTCCTCAGCCTTGGCTCCTAATAAGCTCTTGGTGAAAGGTAGTTGTTATTTTTAACAACTTCTTCCTCCTTCGCTGTCTTGATCTTCCTAAGCCCACCTTCCTTGAGCCTGGCAATTCCCTTCAAGTGCCCTCGGATCTCTCCTCCTCTGTCGCTGACCTGCCGCCACCACCAGCGAAGGCGTGTAGAAATCGCATTTGCCTGGTATTTATGTTCACAAAACACGTGGAGCACGCTCCTCTCTGGGCCCGGGGGCGAACCGGGGAGCAAGCCTCGCAGCTGGTGTCACTGCCCTCATTTGGCACCGCCTGGGCCGGCGTGACCCACCCAGAGGCATCAGCTGCTAGCATGTGTCTCGGGGCAGCAGTCAGGGTACTCCGACCTCGGGCACCAGGCTGCTGGAGGACGGGGCCAGGGCTCGCCAGCTCCGTGCTGCAGGACAGCTTAGCCCAGGAGCCCCACAGAGGCCCACGGGGTGGGAAGCCCGTGGGCTTCATCAGTGTCTCCCATCCTAGTCCCAGGCCGGACCACCCCCAAAATGCTGTGCGGTGGTGCCCTCTGCTGGACAGACGTGGCCTCTGGCGGGCAGCTGCCTGGGAAGGGAGCTTGCGAGGGGGGTGGGGGGCTTATTCATACTCACACCCCAACCTGTCCAGGGCCCACTCTGTGCGGGGCAGTCTTCTAGGGACCACAGGGGTGGGAGAGCAATAAAAAACCCTCCGTAAGTCTCTACTTCCTTGAAGATTATGTTGCTGGGGAGGGGTGCCGGGGCCGTCGGTTCAGTGTCCGCCTTTGGCTCCAAAGTCCTGGGATCAGGCCTTGCACCCCGCTCCCCGCCCTGCAGGGAACCCGCTTCTCCCTGTCCCTCTGCCCCTCCACCCTGCTTGTTCGTGTGCTCTACCTCAAATACATAAATAAAATAAAATAAAAAAGATATATTGCTGGGGAGAGGGGAGGTACAGATAAACACATGTAACATACCGAGAAGTGCTGTGTAGACAGACAGGGCAAGTAAGTGGCATCGGAATGCCTGGGGCTGCTAATTATATATATATATATATATATAGAGAGAGAGAGAGAGAGAGAGAGAGAGAGGTTTTTAAAGATTTTATTTATTTGTTTGTTTATTTATTTATGAGAGGGAGAGAGAGAGCACAGAGGGAGAGGGAGAAGCAGACTCCCCACTGAGCAGGGAGCCTGATGGGGGTGGGAGGGTGGGGGGGCTAGATCCCAGGACCCTGAGATCATGACCTGAGCCAAAGGCAGACACTCAATCCTCTGAGCCAGCCAGGCGCCCCTGGGGCTGCTAATCACAAAGGAACAGCCAGAGGGGCTCCAGGTAGCAGGGACCCCAGGGAAGGGAGGGGAAGAGCCCTTAGGTGGGGGAAGGCCGGTGAGGCAGAGGGCGGTTGCAGTGCACTTAGGAGGGGGAATTCCGAGTGTGCTGGAAGGATAATGGACCCGTGAGCCAAGAGCAGCTTTGGGGTGGGGGCAGCTCAGAGAGGGACGGCTCTCCCTCCCGCTCTCCCTCTGGCTCTCCCTCTGCCCCGGGCTGTTTCGGCTCACGTAGAAGGGGAACATCTTGCACACTCCAAGAATCCCGGGGCTGGAGAAGAGTCTTGCTGAAAATACAGGCACGAGACAACACGGGCTGACCCAGGTTCTGGGGTGGATGTGCCGGGGCCTGCGAACGGCTGTTCCCAGCATCAGCACCATTTTGCAGACAGGGAACGGGCTGCGAAGGGCAGAGGCTCCGTGGTTTGCCTGAGGACAGAAGGACTTGAATCCAGGTGTCTGTCTGACTGCAGAGTCAAGGCTTTTAGCCAGGACCTGTGCACCTGGAGAGGGAAAAAAAAAGCCAGATATAAAACAGTATGTAGGGTACGGTCACATTTGTATTAAAATCCGTGTATATGCTTCTGTGTATGGGGCAAGGACTACCAGGCAGTGTATCAAAATGGGAGGATCCCTAGGGGTGAACCTGCTGCAGCTCCCCATGGGCCACATGGGAGGGTGGGGGGAGGGTGGTCCCCCCTAAACGTGACCCACGCCCCGGGAAGTAGGGGAGGCCCAGCAGCGCGCCTCGCTGTGTACCGAGAGCCAGTGCCCGTCCCCGTCCCCGTCCCCATCCCCGGGCCGCGCGTCCGGATTCCTGGGGCGGAGGTCACGGAGGGCGGAGAGGCCCCGGGTCGGGAGGGAGGTCGCGGAGCAGCGGGGACGCGCTTCCCGGGTCTGCCGGCAGGGGGCGGCGGCGCCCCAGGCTCCGCGAGGCCGCCCGGGCCACGCCCCCTGCGCGGAGCGCGCTCCCGGACCCCGAGCCGCCCCCCTGCTCCAAGGGGTGCCGAGGGGTGCCGAGGGGCCTGCGGCGCGGGAGGGCGGGGGAGGGGGCGGGGACTACTCCCCGGAGAGGTGGCCCGGGCCTCGGGGTGGGTGCCCGGGCTGTCGGGTGGGTGCCCGCCCCGGGTCAGGTGCCAGGGCGCGGGGTGGGTGCTGGGCCTCGGGGTGGGTGCCCGGGCCGCCGGGTGGGTGCCCGTGCCTCGGGGTGAGTGCTGGGCCTCGGGGTGGGTGCCCGTGCCCCGGGTCAGGTGCTGGGCCTCGGGGTGGGTGCCCGGGCCGCCGGGTGGGTGCCCGCCCCGGGTCAGGTGCCGGGGCGCGCGGGCGAGCTGGGGGTTTGCAGCGGGGCGGGCGTCTGCAGGGAGCAGGTCCCGGCGCGGGCGGGGGGCGGGGGGCGGGGGGCGGGGGTGCAGAGCGTCTGTGGGGCTTCCCAGGGCAGAGGGATTTGCTGCTGCGGGGAGGCGGTTACCACCCGAGCTTCGCCACCTGCTTCCCTCCCAGCTTCCAGCCAAACGCAACCCAGAGGCCCCGTCTCCACCCCCAGCCCGGCTAATGACGGCTGCGCCCCCAGGCTGGAACCTGCGTCTGCAATCCGCAGCTTGAGAGTGGGGGGAGGGCCCTCCTCCTCCTCCTCCTCCTCCTCGTCCTCCTCCGCCCGCTGATTCCAGGTGGTGCCCTGAAGTGGCACCCCCACCCCCAGCCCACTTCAACCAAACCCAGAACCTGAAGGTCACTCCTGTGGCCCTTGAGGCAGCTCCTGGGGCTCCCCCACCGAGCACCACCACGAGTCTGCTCTCCCCCTGCGGACCCCCCGACCCCCAGCTATTAGCCTAGAGATGAACCCATAAGGACCAGCCACCTGCAGGGAAGACCTAGCCTGCCTGCCCCCCAGGTGCCAGCCTCCTGTCCCCTCCCCTCCCCCCTGAGCACCTGCCTGAGGCCTGGAGCAGGTCCCGGAGGCCTCTGCAGTGTCCCCGCTCCTACCAAGGTGTGGACACACCTGTGTCCGATGGGGTCTCCTGCCCTCCAAGAGCTCCCAGCCTGTGGGGGAGCGGCCACCGCCTCGCGGGGCAGAAAGGGCCAGTGGGCCACACGGGTCATCGTTCCCTGTGGATGATGTGACCTCAGGGGAGCCAGACTTCGGTGGACCGTGGAGTGCCACGGGTCTAGGTGGGAGGGAGCTCAGAGGTCTATAGAAGCATCTTCAGTCATCACCCATTCAGTAATTGCTCACTGAGCATCTGGGGTGGCTTTAAAACACCGGAGGGGCCTCCTACGCGGAGAGTCCTGAATCAGAATCTCAAGGGAAGGGGTAGGGTCTTAGTTACTGTAAATGTCTCGCAGGTGGTTTGTTGCCACAGTTGGTCATCACTGGTCTTGCAGTCTCACTTCACCAGAGACCAGTTTTTCAGAGAAAGTGGGGTGAGAGCCAGGCCGGGTGGGCCTGTGAGGCAGCAGGTGGGGGGCCGTCTGGCCAGCTGTGAGGGGGTTCTTGAGTGACTCTGCGGGGGAAGCATTGGGGAAAGAGGCCCACAGGGTCACTGTTTGCATAAGTTTTAATTTAAAAAATGTTTTTATTCAATTTATTTAAAAAATTTTTTTTTAATTTTTATTTCTTTATGATAGTCACACAGAGAGAGAGAGAGAGAGAGGCAGAGACATAGGCAGAGGGAGAAGCAGGCTCCATGCACCGGGAGCCCGACATGGGATTCGATCCCGGGTCTCCAGGATCGCGCCCTGGGCCAAAGGCAGGCGCGAAACCGCTGCGCTACCCAGGGATCCCCTTATTCAATTTATTTAAACAACAACAACAAAATCAAAACAATTCACCCATTTATCCCATCCCCCACCTCCTGCCTCTTGCTATCACCAATTTTTTTATCTGTATCTATCAGTTTGGGTTGTTTTTGTTTTATTTTATTTTATTTTTTAAAGATTCTATTTATTTATTCATGAGAGAGAGAGAGGCAGAGACACAGGCAGAGGGAGAAGCAGGCTCCATGCCAGGAGCCCGACGTGGGACTCAATCCCGGGACCCCAGGATCGTGCCCTGGGCTGAAGGCAGGCACCAAACCGCTGACCCACCCAGGGATCCCTGTTTTTGTTTTAGATCCCATATATGAGAGATCATATAGTAGTTGTCTGCCTCTGACTTACTTCACTTAGCATGATGCCCTTGAGGTCCATCCCTGTTGCCGCAGAAGGCAAGTTGCCTTTTATGGCTGAGGAATACATAATATCTACCATGATTTCTTCATCCATTCAGCCCTTGAGAGACTCAGAGTGTTTCCCTATCTTGGCTATTATAAATAATGCTTCAGTAAACATGAGGGTGCAGATAACTTTTCAAATTAGTGTTTTCATTTTCTTCGGATAAATACCCACAAGTGGAATGGCCAGATCATATGGTAATTCCAGTTTTCATTTTTTGCAGAGACTCCATGCTGTTTCCACAGTAGCTGCACCACAGTAGCTGCACCAGTTTCCATTCCCACCGACTGTGCAGGGGGTTTCTTTTTCTCCACATCCTTGTCAACACTTATTATTTCTTTTTCTTTTTTTGTTTTTTTGATACCAGCCATTCTGACAGGTATAAGGTGACAACTCATTGTGGTTTTGATTTGCATTTCTGATGATGAGTGATGTTGAGCATCTTCTCATGAGTCTTTGGCCATCTGTGTGTCTTTTTTGGAAAAATTTCTATTCAAATCCTCTGCCCATTTTTTTCATCTTTTTTTTTTTTTTTCTTTTAAAGTAGGTTCCAGGGACGCCTGCGTGGCTCAGCAGTTGAGCGTCTGCCTTTGGCTCATGGTGTGATCCTGGGACCCAGGATGAGTCCCTCATCGGGCTCCCTGCAGGGAGTCTGCTTCTCCCTCTGCCTGTCTCTGCCTCTCTCTTTCTCTGTGTCTCTCATAAATAAATAAATATAAGAAAGAAAGAAAGAAAGAAAGAAAGAAAGAAAGAAAGAAAGAAAGAAAGAAAGAAAGAGAAAGAAGAAGAAGAAAGAAGAAGAGAGAAGAAGAAAGAAAGAGAAAGAAAGAAAGAAAGAAAGAAAGAAAGAAAGAAAGAAAGAAAGAAAGAAAGAAAGAAAGAAAGGTTCCAACGCCCAGTGTGGAGCCCAACATGGGGCTTGAACTCATGATCCTGAGATCAAGATCTGAGCTGAGATCAAGTAGGATGCTTAACTGACTAAGCCATCCAAGTGCCCCCCTCTGCTCATTTTTAACATGGATCGTTTGGGTTTTGTAGGAGTTCTTTACATATTTTGGATACTAGCCCCTTATTAGATACATGATTTTTTTTTAAAGATTTTATTTATTTATTCATGATAGTCACACACAGAGAGAGAGAGAGAGAGAGAGAGAGGCAGAGACACAGGCAGAGGGAGAAGCAGGCTCCATGCAGGGAGCCCGACGTGGGATTCGATCCCGGGACTCCAGGATCGCGTCCCGGGCCAAAGGCAGGCGCCAAACCGCTGCGCCACCCAGGGATCCCTAGATACATGATTTGCAAATATTTTCTCCCGTTGAGTAGGTTGCCTTTTCATTTTGTTAATGGTTTCCTTTGGGGTGCAGAATCTTTTCAGTTTGATGTGGTCCTACTTACTTATTTTTGCTTTTGTCACTTTTGTTTTTGGTGTTAGATCATCATCAAGATCTGTGTCAGGGAGCTTACCGCCTACATTTTCTTCTAGGAGTTTCATGGTTTCAGGTCTTACGTTCAATTCTGAGGGAATTTTTGTGTGTGGTGTAAGACAGTCGTCTAGTTTCAGTTTTTTACATGTGGCTGTCCAGTTTTCCCAGCACCATTTATTGAAGAGTCTGTCCTTTCTCCATTGTATATTCTCGGCTCCCTCGTAGTAAATTAACCATATCAGCGTGGATTTATTCCTGGGATCTCCGTTCTGTTCATTTGGTCCTGTGTCTGTTTTTATGCCAATACCATACTATTTTAATTACTGCTGCCTTATAATATAGTTTGAAATAAGGGAATGTGATGCCTCCAACTTTGTTCTTTCTCAGGATTCCTTTGGCTATTTGGGGACTTTTGTGGTTCCATACAAATTTTAGGATTGTTTGATTTCTGTTAAGAATACCATTGGAATTTTGATGATGATTGCATTGAATCCGTAGATTGCTTTGGGTAGTATAGACATTGGTTTACCAATATAATTCTTCCCATCCATGAGCATTGGCTTTCCACTTATTTGTCTTTTTTTTATTTCTTTCATTATTAATGTCTTGTGGGTTTCAATATACACCTACTTGGTTAAATCTATTCCTAGGTATTTTATTCTTTATGGTGAAATTGTAAATTTCTGATAGTTCTCTATTGTAAACATTGTTGGTGTTTAGAAACACAACAGAAACACAGATTTTCATGTATTGATTTTGTATCCTGCAACTTTACTGAATCTATTTATTAGTTCTGGCAGATTGGGGATAGAGTCTTTGTATACTATCATGCCACCTGCAAATACTGGCAGTTTTACTCCTTCCTTTCCAGTTTGTATGCCTTTTTTTGTCTTTATCTTGCCTAATTGCTCTGACCAGGTCTGCCAATACAATGTTAAATAAAACTGGCAAGAGTAGATATCCTTGCCGTGTTCCTAATCTTAGGGGAAAAGCTTTTAGCCTTTTGCCATTGAGTAGGATGTTTGCTGTGGGTTTGTCGTACATGGTCTTTGTTGTGTTGGGGTGCCAACTTTGTTCAGAGTTTTTATCATAAATGGATGTTGAACTTTGTCAAATGCTCTTTCTGCATCTATTGAGATGGTCGTATGATTTTTATGTTTCATTTTGTTTATTGGTGTAATCACATGGACTGATCTGTGGATGTTGAACCATCCTTGCATCCCTGGAATAAATCCCACTTGATCATGGTGTGTGATTCTTTTCAGGTACTGTTGAATTCAGTTTGCTAATGTTTCATTGAGAATTTTTGCCTCTATGTTCATCAGGGATATTGGCCCGTAATTTCCTTGCTTTGTGACGTCTGTGTCTGGTTTTGGTATCAGAGTAATGCTGGCCTTGTAAAGTGTGTTTAAGACTGTTCCCCTATTCTATTTTTTGGAGGAGTTTGAGAAGGATTGATATTAAGTATTTGAATGTTTGGTAGAATTCACCAGTAAAGCCATCAGATCTTGAACTTTTGTTTGCAGGAGGGTTTTTTTTTTTTCCCCTTAAAGATTTTGTTTATTTATTCATGAGAGACACAGAAAGAGGCAGAGACATCGGCAGAGGGAGAAAGAAGCAAGCTCCCTGCAGGGAGCCCGATGTGGGGACTCGATCCCAGGACCCCAGGATTGTGACCTGAGCCAAAGACAGATGCTCAACCACTGAGCCACCCAGGCGCCCCATGCAGGAAGGTTTTTGACGACTGATTCAATATCCTTACTAGTAATCAGCCCGTTCAGATTTTCTGTTTCTTCCTAATCCAGTCTTGGTAGGTTGCACATTTCTAGGAATGTAGCCACTTCTAGGCTGTGTAATCTATTGCACGTAATTGTTCATAGTGGTCCTCATTATCCTTTGTGTTTCTGTGGTGTCAGGTGTGACAATTCCTCTTTCATTTGGTTCTATTTATTTGAGTCCTCTTTCTTTTTTTTCTCAGTGAGTCTAGCTAAAGATTTGTCAGTATTATCTATCTTTTCAAGGAACCAGCTCTTGATCTTTTCTACTGTCTTTTGAGTTTCTGTTCCATTTATTTCTTCTCTATGTTATTTCCTTTCTCTACTAAATTTGGGCTTCATTTATTCTTTTTGTAGTTCCTTGAGGCAATAAGTTAGGTTGTTTATTTGAGGCTTTTCTTGTTTCTTGAGAGAGGCATTTATTACTGTGAACTTCCCTCTTAGAATTGCTTTTGCTGTGACCCATAAATTTTGGTATATTCTATTGCCACTTGCACTTGTCTCAAGGAATTTTTTTTTTTTAAAATAAGCTCCATACCCACTGTGGGGCTTGAGCTCAGCACTCTGAGATTGAGAGTTGCACACTCTACTGACAGCCAGCCAGGTGCCCTTGTTTCTCCTTTGACTTCTTCTTTGGCCTAGTGCCATGCCCAGTAGCACGTTTCAATCTCCACATATTTGTGAATTTTCCGTTTTTCCTCATGTAATTAATTTCTAGTTTCATACCATTGTGGTTGGAAAAGATGCTTGATATGATTTCAATTCTCTTCAATCTAGTAAGCCTTGTTTTGTGGCCTAACATATCATCTCTCCTGGAGGATGTTCCTTGTGCATTTGAGAAGAATGTATATTTCTGTTGCTTTTTGGTGGAATGTTCTATAAATGTCTGTTTAGTCCATCTGGTTTCACATGTCATTTAAGGCCATGTTTATTATTGATTTCCTATCTGGATGATCTATCCAGTCATGTAAATGGTGGGTATTAAAATTCCCTACTATTATTGTATTGCTGTCATTTTCTCCCATTAGGTCCATTCATGTTTGCTTTATACATTTAGGTGCTCCTATGTTGGGTGCATAAATATTTACAGTTGTTATATCCTCTTGCTGGATTTTGTCTAATAGAAGCATAGCTACTCCAGCTTTCTTTTGGTCTCCATTTGCCTGAAATATCTTTTCCATCCTTTACTTTCAGCCTTTATGTGTCCTTGCATCTAAAGTGTGTCTCTTGTAGGCAGCACATAGAAGGGTATTCTTTTTTCTTTTTTTTTAAGATTTTATTTATCTATTCATGAGAGACACAGAGAGAGAGAGAGAGAGAGAGAGAGAGAGAGAGAGAGAGAGAGAGAGGCAGAGACACAGGCAGAGGGAGAAGCAGGCTCCATGCAGGGACCCTGATGAGGAACTTGATCCTGGAACTCCAGGATCATGCCCTGGGCAGAAGAGAGGCACTGTAAACCGCTGAGCGACCCAGGGATCCCCAGGTATTCTTTTTTTTTTTTTTTAATTCATTCAGCCACTATGTCATTTGATTGAAGAATTTAGTCCATTTACATTTAAAGTCAGTATTAGGACAGCCCGCGTGGCTCAGCGGTTTAGCGCCACCTTTGGCCCAGGGCCTGATCTTGGAGACCCAGGATCAAGTCCCACGTTGGGCTCCCTGCATGGAGCCTGCTTCTCCCTCTACCTGTGTCTCTGCCTCTCTCTCTGTGTGTGTGTCTCTCATGAATAAATAAATAAATAATCTTAAAAACAAAAAAGCATATGCTTATTGGCATTTTGTTAATTGTTTTCTGCCTTTTTTTTTTTTATAAAGATTTTATTTATTTACTCATGAGAGACACACACAGAGAGAGAGGCAGAGACACAGGCAGAGAGACAAGTCCCACACAGGGAGGCCAATGTGGGACTCGATCCCGGGACTCCAGGATCATACCTTGGACCGAAGGCAGGCACCAAACCACTGAGCCACCCAGGGATCCCCTTTGGCTGTTTTTGTAGTTCCTGTCTGCTCCTTTCTTCTTTTCTTGCTTTTTTCCTTTGTGGTCTGACGACTTTCCTTAGTGCTATACTTATGTTCCTTTCTCTTTAGTTTTTTATGTATTTACTATAGGTTTTTGCTTTGTGATTACTGCGAGGCTTACATATAACAACTTATAACAATCTGCTTTATTATTTTTTTAAGATTTTATTTATTTATTCATTCAGAGAGAGCGAGAGAGAGAGATTAAGAGAGAGGCAGAGACACAGGCAGAGGGAGAAGCAGGCTCCATGCAGGGAGCCCGATGCAGGACTCAATCCTAGGACTCCAGGGTCACGCCCTGGGCCAAAGGCAGGCGCCGAACCCCTGAGCCAGCCAGGGATCCCCTAACAATCTGTTTTAAATGGATAACAACTTAAGTTTGATCCCATCCTAAAGCTCAACATTTTTACTCTCCTCCCCCACCTACATGTTGTATTTTTGATGTCACATTTTACATCTTTTTACCTTTATATCCCTTAACCAATTATTGTAATCATATTTTTACTACTTTTGTCTTTTAACCTTCATACTAGCTTTGTAATAATTAACCTACTACCTTTACTATATATTTACTTTTTAAAAAGATTTTATTTATTTAATTGACAGAGAGAGAGCAAAGCAGGGGGAGCAGCAGGCAGAGAGAGGGAGAAGCAGACCCGTTGCTGAGCAGGGAGCCCAATGTGGGGCTCAATCCCAGGACCCCGGGATCCTGACCTGAGCTGAAGGCAGACACTTAACTGACTGAGCCACCCAGGTGCCCCTGTGTATTTACTTGTCCGTGCTTGCTTTGGCAGCACATATGCTTTTCCAATAAGATTTATCCTTACCTGTTTTCTTGCTACTAATTAGCACCCTTTCTTTTCCATAATTTTTTCTTTGTGTGTAAATTGGTGTGTTTTTGAAACTCCAGGAGCGAAGCATCCCCTGAAGCTTAGGAGGTCTCCCTTAGGGCAGAAATTCCGCGTCTTGCAGTTCAGCAGGCGAGTTCCACTACCCCCCAACTCCAGTCTATGCACCTTCAGACTCAGTGGGCCTCCACACAGAGAAGCTATGTTGGTTGAAATAAATTAAGCCTGATGATTTATCAGTTCTGAATGTGTTGTTCATTCGTTCAGACTTACCTGCCTTCAAGCTGTGTGGTCTGAACGGCCCACCCAGCGCCAGGAGAATCGAGGTCGCAGGGAGCTTCGGATGGGTGGCGGTTCAGAGGCCAGAGGCGTCTCCCCTCTGGGGGAGCGTGGGTGGGGCAGGCCTGCTCTGCAGACCCCGCACCCTATTTCTGTAAGGTCAGGGCTGAGAGGCGCAGTGTTCTGAGGTCACCACGAGGGGTCGGGCTCGCCTGCGGTGTCATCTCTCCCTCTCCCTCTCTTTTGGCTCTTTCACCTCTTTGAGGAGCCCTCCTTGGTCCCGCTTCTCCCCACCCCAGGCTCCGTTCTCTCCGCCTCCCTCAGCCCGCTCCTCCTCCCTTAGGCCAGCCCATGCAGCCTCAGCGCAGGCCCAGACAGCCTCCAGACTAGACAGCCTGGCATTTCTCTGACCCCCGGGGAGTCCCACAGCCTCTCACTTCCCCGACTTTAGGAGTGACTAATTAGTGAGCAGAAAGTGCTTTCTCCTATCTTATCTCTTCTCGGGGCCGCCCTTCAGCTCAAGTTCTCTGGTTTTGTCTCCAAGCAAAATGGGAGGGTTTATGAGTTACTCCTTCTAACGTGTCTTCTTATGTGTGTCAGCAAAGCTCTTCTCCAAGCCCAGGTCCCTTTGTGGCACCCAGAGCCCAGTTTCAAGAGCCCCTCGATCCTTAGATGGGAATGTTCTCACCTTGCTCCAGCACAGCACGCACACGGAGCCTGGATCGTCCTGGACCTGATCTCCATCTGCTCTCTGGCACATCTCAGACCCTGCTCCCCCAGGTCCCACCTTTCATCCACCCTCCATGCTCCCTCTTTCCCTCCCCAGAAGTGGCTCCTCTAAATGGTTCCTTAGCATCTTGACATCCTGTCCTTCACACACTCCTTCATCCAGGAAGTCTTCCCTCTGCCCAGTCCGGGCTCTCAGGAATGCTGGCTCTGCCAGGGACTAGCTGTGCTACCTTAACTTCTCTAAATTTTTAAGAAATATTTTATTTATTTATTTATTCATGAGAGACGGAGAGGCAGACACAGGCAGAGGGAGAAGCAGGCTCCCTGCGGGGAGTCCAATGTGGGCCTCGATCCCAGGACCCCAGGATCACAACCTGAGCCAAAGGCAGATGCTCAACCACTGAGCCACCCAGGCATCCAACTTCTCCAATTCTGAGCCTCCTCTTCATCTGTAAAGTGGGGACAGTGGCACATGGCTCTCAGATACGCTGTGAGGCCGAGGTGGTCAATGGCTCTGGAAGTGTTTAGCGCGTGCTGGCATATGCAGGTGTTCTGGGAGGCAGGTCCTGTCCTTTCCTTCAGGTACCGCACCCCCAACTCCACTGCGGATGGAAACCTGCCCTTGTCTCCGTGCACTGGCTACTTCTGCTCCCCACTCCACTCCTGAGCAGAGCTCTGCCTGGGGAAGAGGGGAAGCCCCAGGGGCACTCAGGGGCCTGCAGCCACCCCATGCTAGGGAGATGGGGGCAGAGGCAGGGCTCTGCAGGGACCCCAGACCAGAACTCCCTCTGCAGGGCTGTGTCCTGACTCTACGGCACACAAGACCTAGAGCGGCGTCCACTCTTCTCCCTGGAATTATTCGGGGCCCCTCGTGGCCTGGGGCTGGGGAAGGGCTCCCACAGAGTCCCCTGAGGCATTGAGGGGACCAGAAGGCTGGTGGGAGTTGAAGGAGGGGAGGCAGGGGCAGGGGAATACCAGCCACACACTATTCCGCGTCCCTGCTCCCTTCCCATCCACCCCCACCCTCCACCAAACACGATCCCTGGGTTAATTTTTAGCATCACAGCTCGCACATTAGTCACTCCCTGTCACCCACCTACACGGCAGGAGGCTGCTGTGCTGGTGCCGTCATCCCATCATCTGTGAGGTGGGATCCAGCCCCCCTCTGGGCACCCCCTCACCCTGCTCGGTGCGTGCCCGGGCCAGGAGCCCCCTTCCACCTGGGTGAGGGGTACCGACATCACTCCCAGGGCTAGCTGCATGGGAGGAGGGGAGGGAGGAAGAGGCTGCTCAGCGAGGGGCTGGTAGCTCTGCTGGGAGGAGAGCCGGGGCAGCCACAGACCCTGCCCCCATGAAGGTGCTAGGCTTCCCCTGGGCGGCTGGTCTCCTGGCAGTCCTGGGCGCTGGAACAAAGGTAGGGCCCCTCCCCGAGACCTGAGCCTCCGGGAGCTGCAGTTTGTCATGGCTCAGAGCAGCTGTTCAAACAGGGAGCTTGGGGAAGCTCCATTTTCTTAATCAAATGTCCTCCTTCCCCGGGAACCAGGGAGGGCAGGGCGGCCAGGTGCAGGTGTCAGGCCTGGAGCTGACACCCAGCCCCGAAGGGATATAATGAGAGGGGCCCGCAGATGCCAGCATCAGCTGGAGCGGGGCTGGGGGGCGATGACCTCCCCTCGGCTGGCCTGGCCCCACTCTTGAGCACCTGCTGCGTGCCACCCGTCAGGCCCTGGAGGCACGAGGTAAGCAAGGCTGTTTCCCGTGCCTGCCTTAGGCGCAGACACCTGTGCAGAGAAGTCGGTATAGTTACCAATGGGGGTAAGTGGTGTGAAGGAAAAAACAAACAAACAAACCAACAAAAAAACCCACTAGAGGCCTGGAGATGAAGCGTAAGGACAGGGAACTGCTGATCTGATCTGGGGAAGCTGAGAAAGTGTTAAGCTGAGGAATCAGCCTGGTGAAGAAGAGGATTCCAGGCGGAGAGCGCTGCATGGGCAAAGGGCAGAGACGAGAAAGAGCTTGGCACGCGTGAGGAAGGAGACAGGAAGAAGCGTGCGGCTTACACACGAGAACGCGAGACGTGTGTCAGGGGAGGAGAAACGATCAGAGCTTGAAGAGAGGCCAGAGCTCTGGCCTGCAGGGCCTCCTGCCGGGCGTCCCAGCACAACGGCTCCCAGGTACCAAATTCTTGGGCCTGTGTGGCTGCTGTCAGCTCAGAGGAAGGGGTGTCCTTTTGTCATTTGTCTGCCCGGAAGGACGACGTGTTATGGGTGAACCACGGGCAGTAGTTTGGATTTTATTCTTTTATTTGAAGGGAAGCCATAGGGGTTTTAAGTGAGGAGGGTTACGATTCAATTTCCCAAACTGTGTGAAGGGGTCTCTGGGGCCAAGAGAGGCAGCAGGGAGCCCATGCAGGAGGCAAGTGCAGTGGTGCAGGTGGGAGATGGCCTGGCTCGGGGAGGGGGCTGCTTAGACCCCTTGAAGCTGTTCCTTGTATGCTGGTCACCGCCAGGGAGGACGGGCACACGAGGCTCCAGTCCCAGGCCCAGCTCTGCTACTTGCTTTCTGTGTGACCCTAGACAGGTCGCTTGCCCTTGGTCACTGCCAAGAAAGGTAGCGTCCACCTCACGGACATGCTGTGGGCACACACTGTCGTTATTGGGGTTCTACTATGAGCTCGTACCAGGCAGGATGTAAAGCAGCAGATTAAGACAGGAAAGACCCCTGGGCCCCGCTGCAAGGAGTGTGCCTCGTAATAGGGACGGGAGCCAGGCAAACACCAGAATCCACAAAAGTCAAGACAACCGTGGACAGTGATGAGTAATAGGACAGAAAAAAGCAGGGCTCTGTCACGGTGGAAGGTGCGGCTACTTCAGACTGGGTGGGGAGTCCCTCGGGAGGCAGAGCTGAGGACTGAAGGGGCCAATTATGGGAAGAGCGAATGCAGAGGCCCCAGTGGATGGGGTGGGAAGCGCACCAGATGGAGCAAAAGGGCCAGAGCAGGAAGCGAGAAGGGGGACAAGAAAACGAGGCGGGCGAGGGTCAGATAAGCCAGCGTGGGACTTAGAATCTCATTCTAGAAGTAGGGAGTTCGACAATGGAGCGGTCAGTGGTTGGGCCGGTCACAGGCGGGGTGGCTGTGGGTGACCCAGGCCTAGGGCCCAGAGGGTTCCAAGCACAATTATTTGCGCAGGGCAGGGTGGGCGAGGACTTTAGAGGAGGCTTGGCCACCACCTGCTGGGAGTTCTGGGGAGGGTGTGGGGCCTCTTGCTCAGGTTCACACATGTAAGTCAAAATCCCCCTGGCTGCAGGCTCCAAGCAAATAAGATGTAAAATACAGTGTGTGCCTGCGCATGTCTATGTTGGGGGGGGGGGAGGCGTGTGTGTTGGGGGATGGGGTGCGTGGTAGAGTCGGAGCTTGCCGGAGCCCAATCCTGCCCCCACCCCCCACCCCCGCAGTCACCACGCTGACAACAGATGCAAAAAAACCGTCAATTTTATACAGTTTGTGGTTCAGAAGCAACAATATGCAAAACGGCGGAACAGTCTGTGCTGCCCCCACCCCACCTGGACGTGCCCATTCCTGTCCCCCAAGGGGGCGGAGAAGAACTGGGGACCCCTGCCCGGCAGGACCCAACTTAGTTACAGGCCCCTGGAAAGGGGCCAAGCCCTTAGGGGTCCAGGCCGGGAAGGAGGGGGCCCAGCACCTTGGGAGGCTGTGCGTGGAGGGAGGGGGGAGGCCCGACCCCAGGCCCTGTGTCCCCCAGGGCCAGGGCGAGGAGCACGTAAAGCTGGGGAGAGGGCTTCGTGGGAGGGGGCTCCTCCCCTCCAGGGGAGTTCTCCTGGACACCCCACAAGGCACTACAGACCTGGATGTAGGATGAACGCCCCCAAACCGTCCCCAACCCAACCAAGCTCCCCGCCGGGGTTAGAGGAGGAGGCGGGGAGGGGTGTGGGCGCCCCTGCATGGGTGGGGGGCGGCAGGCCAGCTGGGGCCGGGGGACCCTCCCCCTTGGCGCTGGGCTGCTGGGCTCCCGGGGTCCCCCCCACCCGCCACCCCCTTTCCGCACAGGCTGCCACGAATAAATAAATAAATAGCTTCCCCGCCGGCGCCCCTACAGCTGGCTCTCCTCCTCCTCCAGGGAGCGGTTGAGTCCGGGGATGAACTTGAGCAGCCGCCGGCGGAAGCTGCGGTACTTGGCCTTGCGCAGCCCCGGGGCGCACAGGGCCTGCTCGCGGGCCTCAGTCCAGAGCGCGCCCCCCGCGCCCCCGCCGCCCCCGCCGCCCCCGGGGCCCCCGCACCGCACGCTGGCGCTGCGGCTCAGCGCAGCCCGGGCCGGGGGCGCCGCCGGGGGCGCGGGGGGCTCGGCGGGGGGCGGGGGCGCGGGCGCGGGCGGGCGGGGGCGCGGGCTCGGCGGCCCCGAAGAAGCACGTGTGGTAGACGGCGTCGTCCGCGTCGCCCCCCGCCCGCCGCGCAGCCCCGCGGGGACCCCCGGGCGCAGCCAGCAGCGGCCCGAAGGGCAGCGAGCCCGGCAGCAGCCCCGCGCCGTACAGGCAGGAGCGCACCGACTCCAGCGTGTCGTAGATGCTCGGGTCCTTCACCACCAGGCCTGCGGGGGGCGGGGGGAGGGCAGGGGGGTGGTCAGGGCGCGGGGACCCGTGCATGGGGCTCCTCCGTGGAAGGGGCATGCACGCAGTGCCCCGTGACACTGGGGCCCCCCGTAAGTGCAAATGTCTGGGTCACATAGCCCAGGTCAGGGCTGCACCCGGAGCGCACCCAACCTTTCTTCACTTTGGAGAGGGAGGGAACCCCCTCCCTTGGCGGGGGGAAGCATGACTAGGGGTGTACGTAGGGGACCCTCTGCACCCCCACCCCTACTCACCATGCACCAGCCGCTGCTCTTGCACCATTAGGGACCTGTACTCTCCCCACTTCTCATACAGGGTTTGCTGCAAGAGACACCCCCCCAGGTCGTCGCACTGTCAGGAGGTGGGTACACGCAGGCTGGGAGGGCTCAGGCGGCACCCAGGAGGCATCTTAAGGTTTTTTCCAGGCAGGTTCAGACAGATCAAGGAGCCCCCAACTAAAGAGTGAGGCCTGGAGGGACGGGCTTGGGGAGGAGAGGGTGGCGGCTGGGCGTTCCCCGGGCTGCTCTACCTTCAGGTACTGCAGCCGGGCCTCCAGTTCCGCCTTCCGGATGGACGTCCCGTAGAGAGTTTCCAGCCTGAGGAGGTTGGGGAATCAGAGGATGAGCGAGCCCACGGGGTGTGGAAACATTGAGAGAAGCTGAGCTGGGGAATCTTCAAGGACGGCGGCGGCACGCAGACGTACCTGAGAACGTTGCCCGACGCCTTAATGATGTCAACAATCTCTCGATGCCGAATGCCCTCCACGTTCAGGCCGTTGACACTGGCGATGGTGTCTCCTGCCAGGCGGAGAGGAGGGTCAGCGTGTGTCCCATGGGGCATGACGGGACGGTCCCAGCCCCCTAGCCTAGCCGGCAAGGGTCAGGGTCATAACCCCACAGAACACTCCTGAGCTCCCTCCTGCCACTCCCCATGGTCGTGGGGAAACCTGGTCCTGACCCAGCACCGGGGCGTGGGGGTCAGGCCCTCATTCGCCCACACCTTCACCCCATCCTCAGGAGGCTGCACCCAAAGGCCAAGCCCTCTCAGCAACCGTGGGCTGCAACCAGAGCCGGTTACTCCTGTCTAGCCCACAGGCGGTCATGAGACCCAGCCAAGACAGGAAGGGGTCAGGGTGAGGAGCACGCAGCTGGGAACTACCACTGGCCCCAGGCATGAGAGGCCTCGGCTTCTGACTCCCCGCGCCACCGCAGAGCCTCCTGACTCGAGGCAGGGCAAGCCACCATCTCCAAGGGCCCCATTTCCCATCTGTAGAAAAAGGATGTGGATCCTCACTGTGGCTACTTCGGGGATCAGGAGGGAGAGCGGGCCTCAGAGCATTTTGCAGAGTTGCTGTACACCACTAGGCTACCAGGGGCTGCTGGTAAGTGGGCAAGGAGGCGGGGGCTTAGAGAAGAAAGTGGTGATGGAATTGGGGGGGTTCATACAGTCTCAATCCCCTTCCTGGGGCCCGGGGACTCTAGACTTGGCCAATCCCAAGGGCCCCCCAACTGGAAGCACCATTTCCTTGTTGGAGGAAGTAACACAGGTGCCCCGCGGAGTTGGGCCAGGTTGGCACAGGATGGGCCCTGATCGCCGCCATCAAGCAGATCTAATGGAGTGGCGCACCTTCCCCGACTCCTGCCCAGGGCCAGAGGGCCAGAACGCCAGGAGGAGGCAAACAGTAGCAGCAACATCTGCCACTCACCAGGCCTCAGCTCTGTGCCCAGGGAAACCCTCGGTGGGTCACTGCCCCCATTTTGCAGCTGGGACTGCTTGAGAGCACACAGTACGTGGCCAATTTGCTTGGATCCAAAGCTTAGACTCTATCCATTCTTCTTTCCGGCCTTCTCAAAACAGGAGAAGGAAGGGGAGTTGATTCCAGAAGAGATTTCTCACCCCTTCTGCTTGGGAGTAAGGCCATCCCGCCTGCCCGGAGCCTTGCCACCTGGGCTCAGACCTCACCTGGTGTGAGCCCGGCCAGCTGGGCAGGGCTGGACTCATGGACCCGGCAGACAAAAGTCACCATCTCCACGCGCTGCTCCTCCCGGTGGTGGAGGCCGTAAGTCTGTAAGGGGCAGGAGGACCATCAGCCAAGGCTGCAGCAGGGTCCAGCCCTCCCTCGGGCCGGCCTCCGGATCCCCCCCTTCCTCTGCACCCAGCTTCTCCCACCTGGATCTCAAAGCCGAAGGTCTGGTTCTCCTCTTTCTCCAAAGTCAGCACTTTCCTGCAAGGGGACACGGGGGCCATTTCGGGACTGTCAGGGTTAGAAGGAGCTTGGTGGTCCCGTCGCGTGGCCTTCCACTGACGGGGTCTGCTCTAGAACACCCGGCGGGGCTCACTGTCTCCAGCGACAACTCACTCTCATCATGGGTCGCTGGAACGCCCGTCCCAGTCCCCAGCTGAAATCAGCTTCGTGGAGCCACAGAGAGTCAATCAGTCTGGCCTCCAGCGTACACTGGTCCCCAGAGGGAACGGGCGTCCGGAGGTTGGGAGGCAGGCCTGCAGCCTTCCAGCGAGCCCTGGAGTACCACTCGCTGCCTAGCCGGGGCCCCACTCCAGGCCCTGGGGAGCGGGCTGGCCCCACCCCCGGAGGCCGGTCACGAGGCTCAGCCCAGACCACAGCTGCTCCTCCCAGCTGCGCCGGGCCAGCCCAGCCCACCAGATGTGAGGCCGGGGGAGGGGAGCCTGGAGGCCGCCCCTTCCCGCACTGAAGGCCTGCCCGCCGGACACAATGGTCTGGAGCCGCTCCAGATCCTCGCCTGCTGGGGGAGCCCAGAGTTTCCTCTGCCCACCCCCACCCCCTTCCTTCCCGCCCCCGCCAGAGGCAGAGTCACAGCAGCCTCCAAAGGCCCCTTCGAGTCTCCCGGCCTCTGAAAGGCCCTGGAGACGCGGGTCCACAGCTCCCAGCCCGACCCAGATGCCCCCCAAATGCTGAGCAGCAAGCAACTCCCAGCGCTCCCTGGAGCGCCTCCCCACTGGGATCGCTGGGCCGCCCGCTCCGTGTGTGTTTTGTGTCGGGCGGGCAACAGGGTGACTGAAGTTCTGGGTTACTCTGGGTTTCTTCAAGTGTTGGCAAACTTTTTTCTGCAGAGGGCCAGCTAGTAAATATTTTAGGCTTTCTCTGCGGGCTCCGTTGGGCCTCTGTCCTATATTGTTCTTTGTTGTTATTTTTACAACCCTTTAGAAATATAAAAACAACTCTTCGCTCAAGGGCCCAACAGGCCAGTCTAGCTAGCAGGCTGGAGTCCGCTGATCCACTTCAGAAGCCAGGCCCCAGTCTGCCTGGCCTGAGCGGCTCAGGGCCTGAGGGCAGCGCCTACTTCTGCCCTCACGTCGGATGCTTCCAAAGAGGGCTGCCATGGGATGGGAGCAGCAGAGGACGGAGCTCCTGGAGGCAGGAGGCGGCCACACTCAAGCAGTTGGACACAGCTGGACACAGCTGGGCTAGGGTCTGGGCCCCCTGGGGCTTTGCTGGGGCTGGGAGAGCTCTCAGGGGAGCCCCCAAGGACTTCTACTTCCTCCGGCTCCCAGATCTAGATCTGCCCGGGGAGGGGTGACTGGCAGGGACTGGGGGTGGCATGAGGAGTACCTGATGACTCAAAAGTCCCTACCTCCTTTCTCTGCCACCCCCTTAACACAGCCCACACCCCCACCTGCCCCTCACTCCTAGTGAGGGAACCACGCTGAAAGGGTAGGAGCATGACTCCCCCTGGGCTGAGAGCTGTGTCGTGCTGCCCTCCACCCCCACCTCAGCACCTCACCCTTTTGGACCAGGGCAGGGGCTCCGGGGTGCTGGTGACTCACCGCTGCTGTTCAGGACTGTGGCCGAGATTCTTCCAGCGGAATCCTGAGCCCTGGGTGGGAAGAAAGAGAGGAAAGAGCAGGTGAGAGGAGGACTGTCCTGGAGCAGGTGCTGAGAGTCCACTCTGGGAAGACGCTCCCCTGGGCTCCAGCTCCTGGACCCAGCACCTCACTTCCTGGTGCCCGCCTGGCTGGTCCCAGTTCCATACTTGCTTTGGCGACAGCGTGACTATTTGCTGAGTGCCGCTCGGCTCTAGCATCACTCCACAAAATTCTCCCTAAGGCTCTACCCCATAAGGGAGACTGTGAGACACAGCAGTCCTCCTGGGGTCCAGATGCACGAACCTCTCAGCACTGTGGCTGGTCCAGGCCGGGGGCGCTGAGGGGACTCATTAAGCTAGAATAGTCTCTACCCTCGGGGTGTGTGTCTGCAGGGCTCAGGCGCCCCCCAAACCCTGAAAGCTGAGGCAGAGGCTCTTTACAGATGTTGCCAAGGAAGGGCAGGGGGACCCTGGGCTTGCCCATCAAGGTCCTCCAGAGACCCCCCGGCCACACAGTTAGGCATCTCCTTCTAATGTCTCAGCCACTCGGGGAAGCTGGGGTCGGAGACCCGGGTCTGGAGGGCCGGCAATCCCAGCCTGAACTTGGAAAATCAGGAGAGGGTAGGGCCAACCCTCCTCTCCCAAACTACAGGCTGTTTCAGGGGCCCACGTGGATGCCAGCTGCAGGTGTCCAGCTGCGCCCTGCTCCACCCGGGGTTCTGGACATTGCCATTTATTTTGTTGCTCTCTGGGACAAAACAAACACACACAGAATCTCAAACTTGTCCTTAAGTCTCACTATACTTAGGAGAGAGACTGGGAGGGTTTTGGGGAGGTGGGCGGGAGGGAGATGTCAGAGCTGAGGGTTCCTGCCTCCTTGGGGCCCCGGGAGCGGCTCCTCTCTCTCGTTCCCTAAAATGTTGGGCCTTGGAGGAGGCCCTGCCAGGCCAGCCCTGGTCCCGCGTGCCCTCAACCGCCCAGTCAACCCTCCCCCGGGGGCCCACCCGAGGCTGGGAAGAGAAGCGAGTCCTCTTTCTCCAGAACCCAAGACTGGCCCTCAGGGGTGGGGGCAGCTCCCAACCGGGCCGGGACGGAAGGGCTGCGCAGCATTGAGAGACCCCTTTGTCTTTCATTCCGATTTTCATAAAATGCAAATTCTCAACAAGCTGTTCATTGTATGGGGGGGAGCCGGGGGCCAGGGGAGGGGGGGTGGCTGAGCGAGGAAAGGCCACCAGCGCCCTCTCCCTAACCTGGGTGCGTGTCCCCACTTCTGGGCGCTCAGGTGCCCCCAGGCCGGAGGAAGCGCCGCGGAGGGGGAGCCGCAGAAGGCGGGCGCGGCTCGCATCCTTCCTGCCCCGCGGGCGCCGGCGCCCCCTCCCGCCGCGTCCGGTCCCGGCCGAGTCCCGGGCGCCCCGCACCCCGACGCCGGGCAGGGCGGCAGCCGGAGCGCAGCAACCGCGCGCCCCCTCGGAAGCGTGAGCCCCGGGGACCCCGCCCGCGCCCGCTCCCCGCGCGGCGGGACCGCAGCCCCGGGCCTCCCCGCTGCAACCGAGGCCGCGCAGACGGGGGCTCCCGGGGGGGGCTGGAGGCACCTGGGCGCGGGGCGCGGGGCGCGGGGGCCAGACGGGGCGGGAGGAGCAGGGGTGCTCGGGAGGAGCCGGCGGGCTCGGGGCGGCGGGGCAGGCTCGCGCCCTTGCGGGACGGGGCCGAGGGGGCCGGGCGCGGGGCAGCAGGACGAGCGCGGTGGGGTCGGCGGCGCAGCTGCGCGCTCCAGGGCGCGGGCGCGGGCGGGGGGCGGGGGCGGGCGGGGGCGCACGCACCTTCCGGCGGGGCAGGGTGCCCCCGGACACGGCGAGCGCGCGGTACAGCTCGGCCGGGTGATAGTCCTCCAGCGCCGCGTACAGCTCGTCTCCGGGGGCCCCGGGGCCGGCGGCGGCTGCACGGGGGCCCGAGGCCGGGGTCGCGGCGGGGGCGGCGGGGGCCGCTCCCGAGTCGGGGGCCCGGGCGGCGGGGTCCGGGGCGGCCGCCGCCTCCTCCTTCTGCTGCAGCTTCCTGAGTCGGCGGAGGGTCATGGCTCCGGCGCCCGGCGACCCTCGGAGGCGGCGCTCGCTCGGCGCGGCGGGGCTGCCAGCGGCTCGGGGCTGCCAGCCGGGCGGGCGGCGGGCCGCTTCCCTTTATAGGCTCGGGGAGCGGGGCGGGGGCGGGGGCGGGGCCTCGCGTAGCCACGCCCCCCTGCGCGGCAGGCCCCGCCCCCGGGGCCGCTGCCCCAAGCCCCGCCCACGGCGTCCCCGGCCCCGCGGGGCTGGGGAAGCCCAGAGACCCGGGCGCGCCCCGGGGGAAGCCTGGCCGCGGGGGAGGGGCCGGGGGTCCCCCGGGTACCTGCGGCGGGTGTGCGTGTCTGCGTGTGTGTGCGTGCGTGTAAGGGGCTTGTGCACGAGGTTTGAAAATCCCGAGATGGATGACTTTGGAGATTCATGGGGAATCTGGTGGCGTGGGGGGCACAGAGAGGGGTCGTCGGAAGCCCAGGGAAGAGTCTAGGCCATCGGGGCGCTGCGGGAGCCTTTAGGCAGGGGGAGGGTCGGGAGGGCAGTGCAGGGGCAGGGGTATGGACAAAGGGGGGTGAAGTGCCTGAAGGAAGTGAAGGTTAGAAATACCCCTGGCTCTGCACGAGCCCCCCGGGAGTGAGGCCCGAGCATTTCCCCTTCCAGAGCTGCCCCAGAAGAGGTGAAAAAGGAGGCAGTGGACACCCACGGCCTGTCCCCACCGGGGGTCAGGAGCGGTCCCTCCTGAATGTGCCTTTCCCCAGCTCCTGAGGTTGGAGCTCAGATGCCCCTTTTTGCAGCAGAAAAATCTTCACTCTGTGTTGACTGCTGGGGAGGGGACCGTGCCTGAGCTGCGTGGGTGCTGGGGGGCGGGGGGGTGGGTGCTCCACCACTGTCTGACGGGACTTTGGGATCATCTTCCCCCCAGCCCCCGACCTGCCGCCTGTGTTACCGTGGCTGCCAGGCAGTGGGAGAGACTGGGGTGGCCCAGCTGAAGTCTCTGTCGTCAGAGGTGCCCAAATAAGAAGTGAGAGGAGGAAGTGGAAGGCCAGTCTTGGCGTCTGAAGAGCAGCTAGCCACCACAGGGCGTCAGCACCAGCTGGGGCCTCCGCACCCCACCAGTGGCCACCGGACGGGGCTGGGGGTACTGTCCCCATCTGTCCCCTTCCCCAGTCTTCCCAAACCTGTGTTTCACCTTCACAGCTGACATTTACTGGGCAGTTGCCGTGGGGCCGCGCACACTGTCCTGCGGGGGCTGTTCCTTGCGTGCATTAACTCGCTTGCTCTTCCTAGCAACCCTATGAAATCGATACCTCGCACTTGAGGAAACTGAGGCCCAGAGGGGTTGGGTGACTCGCTCTAGGCCCCTGAGTGGCAGAGCCGAGACTCAAACCCAGGCAGCCGGGTCCCAGAGCCTGCGATCCCACCCGGTGAGACGCTGTGTCCCTCGGGTCCCCATTTGCCTGGTGCGGCCCAGGCTGGCACAGCGCGGCCCTGCCTGCTTCCCCGTCGCAAGCTGCGGTAGCTGCGGTAGCACCGGCCTGGCGAGTGCGGAGGCAGGCAGCCAGGTCCCCCCGGAGAGCCCCGAAGGGCTCCGTCTCTGTGCTCCCTTGCCTCCGGATCCGGCTCTGCCCTGCCCCGGCCCCAGCCCCAGCCCCGGCCGGTGCCCACGGGAGGTGTGGGTGGGGGGTGCACAAGTCCAGATGGCAGGCTGCTTGCTGGGTGGGGGGGCGGCAGACGGGGGCCGCGGGCTGCTGGGAGCCGAGGGCCAGCTCCTTCGGTGCCTTCCTCTCCCTCCTCCCACCTCCCCCGGGGCACCACCAAGTGGCCATCAGCCGAGGGCCGAGGGGGTGTTGGTGGGGAAACACGGGACTGTATTGTGAAGCGCGAGCACAGATGGGGACCCCCGGACCGTCTGCTGCCTCCCCCGACAGACGGCGTCTGGGGTGTGGGCGGGGGTGCGGGTGGCGGTGCGGAGCGAGAGGCGATGGCCTCTGTTCTCTGGGCTCCTGGTCAGCCATCCCTGGAGGGAGCAGCGGAAGGGCACCTGTCGTGGGAAGGGCCAGCGACCCAAAGACTCGGCCTTGTCTGAAAGCCGGAGCGGTGGGCGCCGCGGGCGACAGGACAGGGCACCTGCGTCTCAGCCCCTGAGGCACTCCTCCCCCTGGCCTGGCCCGGAGGCCGCCTTTCTGCCCCCCAGGGAGGGCGCAGCAGCAGAGAGGCCCGGTAGCTCGGAACCCCAGGGTCAGGGTGGGCCCAGGAGATGCAGTTCCTGCGAGGCTCACTGCACCCTGCCCTCCCACCCGGAGCTGGAGAGCCAAGGAAGGGCCCCGGGCCCGGGCACGACACAGGTGCAAGGACAGAGGGGGCCAACCGAGGCCAGGGAGGAGAGCCGGCGGCAGGCTGGGCGCTAGAAGCCACTAGGCCCGAGGTCTCCGGACTGCATTCAGCGGCTAGGAGCTGCCCGGGGGCTGAGATCTGTGCCCGCTTCCTGCTCCCGGCTCCAGTCGTCCAGGGAGGGGATGGATGGGGAGCCCAGGATGCCACGCGACCTGGGTGGCGATGCCCCCTGGTGGCCACGCGTCTCTTGCTGGAGAGTCTTCAAACCCGCGCAGCACAGGCCGGTCTGGTTGGGGCCCGGCCTCCTCCTGGGCCCAGAGCAGGGTTTGCGGAGCTCCCGCGTCTCCTCCGGTGCAAGAGGGCCTGTGTCCCTCTGAGACGCCACGCTTGGGTCACCGAGTTCTGGAGCCTGGCCGCTGTCGCGGTTCGGAAGTTCTGTTTGTGACACCCCCCACCCCCACCAACCCCAGGGCTGCTGTGCCGCAGGCGCAGACTCAACCAACAGAGGGCAGACAGCTGGCAGGCGTCCTCTGGGCGGCAGACACGCGGGGTCCTTGAAGCTGTGCCTTCTCCCACCCTCCGCGACTTCCTCCTAAGCCCAGTCTCTTGTCTAGCATCTGTTCTCCCCATCCTACCTTCCGCAGCTCCTTAAAGCTCGGGGGTGGCGGGGAGGATGGGGGGGCATGCTGCACGCTGCCTGCAACTGCGTGCGAGGACACGTCCCTCCGGGAGGCCTCCTTGCACAAGTCCCAGGGCTCCGGCTCCCCAGACATCTGCACTCAATCTGTAGCTTATCCCCGAGCCAGTCCCTGTCAGAACGAGCAGCTCCCCAGCTTTTCTTACTTTCGCTCCAGCTGCCCTGGCTCTGCTCTCAGGATGGGGCTGGCCGTCTGTGTCGGGGGCTCAGCCCAGGAACAGGGCCCCCGGGACACCCCTTCTCTCTGGGATGAGCCCCTGCCTGGATGCCTACGGGTCCCCAGTCCCCGGCAGAGGAAGCGGGACAGCTGCATGCTGTGCCCACCTCCGTGCTCAGGTCTAGGGTACGGTCGGGGAGTCGGGGCACTTGGGGCGAGGGCGCCAGCAGCTCGGGCCGCTCTGGAGTCTAACTCAGCTCCAGCATCGTCACTTGATCCCAGACCTGGGACGATGAGTAACAGGTCGCCGAGGCTCCTGTGTGGGCACTGGCGCTGCTTCTGAGCCGGGCGGTGGGAGAGAGGGGCCTGGGCCTCAGCGGGTGCTCTGGCGCAAATGAGGGCCTGGGCCCCCTGGTCGCATGACAGCGAGGGAGGCACAGACAGCCGGTGGGCAGCTGCCTGGGCAGGGAGTGGTTGTTTTTCCTACTGGTTCTTATTGCCCAACAGTTTCCACTGGAGAGACAGAGAGAGCGTGTGTGTGCGCGCGCGCGCGCGTGCCTGGTGCTGGGGCCCAGGGGAGCCCAGCAGCAGGGAGGATCCAGCGCAGTCCCCAGAGCCTGTGCTGAGGCATCTGGGAGTCAGGGCAAAGCAGATAAAGTAGTTTGTGTTGCATATGGGTGGCCTCTGGGTGCAGTCTGGCCAGAGGCCTGGGAGCACCTTGCCTCTCGGGTGGGGATGGCACGGGGTCTCCGTGAGCAGGCTGGTCGCACAGAGGGAGGGGTAACTCCCCAGCCTTCCACGCGGCATCCACACGCCGCTGCTAGGACACCGGATAACAGGAGGCAGAAACCACGGACTTGGGGCCTCGGACACCCCGGCCCACCTCCCCCCTTGGCTCTGGTGGCTCATCCCCGGTTCTCTCTCCCTGGGCACAGTGGTGTTGTGCACCCAACTAAGTTCCTCCCACCTCTTCCGATCTGAAGTCAGCCCCCCTCTTTCTCTGCCTGCCTCTGGTCACGCCCCAAGCCTGTGCGCTCTGCCCGCCACCATCTCCCCCTGAACCCCCCCACCCCCCCACCGCACCGGCCGTCTGCACCGCGACCTTCCCAGACAGGACCACGGGACTCCCCTGCCAATGGCCTATGCCCTCCACCAGGAAGCAGGGACCCCAGAGAGGTTTCAACCTACGGCAACTCCACGCAAGCCGTGCTACGGAGAAACATTTGGAGGCCGAGCCCAGACCGCTGACTCGACGGCCGCAGGTAGCTGTCACGAGGGATGGAGTCTTGTCTTCTCAGCGTGTGACAGCCCCAGCAGGCTCCCTCATTGCAGCTCTGGCTCCCTTGCTCTAGCCTTAGACATCTGTGAGGACATCTGTGGCTCTTGGTGACACACTCTTTTTGACTAGAACCCTCTCCTCAGTCAGCAGGCCAACACCTACAACAAAATAGAGAGGTCCCCTCTCCTGACCCCAACTAACGTCACCCTGTGCTCCTGAGATGCCCTGGGTCAACCCCTACCCAGCATGTGCCTCGCACTGTGTGGTCATCTACGTGCTGGTCCAGTCCAGCAGTTGGGGATCCCCTCGGGGGCAGGGATGCACGGGGCTCCCTCGGCACACACCACACTCTGCCCTATTGTTCCGTACAAACCCTCTGTCTCGAAGGGCGAGGGCCATAGGTGGCCTTGGTGTTGTCCGCTCTACACATTAGGGTTGCTCAACAAATTAAAGAGAGCCTCGTCTATGCAGTTGTTCCTTAGACCTTCCTACACCGTTAGCCCCCATCCACGGCTCCCAAGGAGCGGCCCCAGATGGACCCGAGGCTCCGCCATGTTCCTTAAGCTCCATCCTGTCCGAGCGCGGGATGCCCAACGACCTCCAAGGTGTGGTGCCCGTTGTTTGGTGAAACCTGTCTAGATGTTGCTGTGAAGATATTTTAGATGTGATGACATTGAAGTCAGCAGCAGTGCCTGGGTGGCCCAGTCGGTTAAGCGTCTGCCTTCGGCTTGGGTCATGTTCCCGGGGTCCTGAGATCGAGCCCCTCATCGGGCTCCCTGCTCAGCGGGGAGTCTGTTTGTCCCTCTCCCTTGTACTTCTCCCACTCCCTCTGCAGCTCCCTTTGCTTGTGCTTGTGCTCCTTCACTCTGTCAAATAGTCTTTTTTTTTTTTTTAATTTTAATCAGATTTTTAAAAAAGATTTATTTATTCATGAGAGACACAGAGAGAGGCAGAGACACAGGCAGAGAGTGAAGCAGGCTCCCTGCAGGGAGCCCGATGCGGGATTCGATCCCAGTTCTCCAGGATCACGCCCTGGGCTGAGGGCAGATGCTCAACCGCTGAGCCACCCGGGCATCCCTAAATCAGATTTTGAATAAAGCAGATTACCCTCCATTATGTGGATGGGCCTCGTCCAATCAGTTGAAGGCCGTAACCAACTGCAGTCCCTGAGGAAGAAGGAACTGCCTTCGGACCCAAGACTGTAATGTCAACTCTTCCCTGGATCTCTAGCTGTCGGCCTGATTTCAAACCTGCCAGCCCCCACAGTCATGAGTCACTTCCTTAAAAATATCCACCCATCCATCCACCCATCCATCCACCCACCCGTCTGTCCGCCTGTCCATCCGTCCATCTATCCATCCATCCATCGGCCCACCTGCCCGTCTGTCCATCTGCCCGTCCATCCATCCATCAGCTCGCCCGCCCACCCACCCATCCATCAGCCCATCCATCTGTCCATCCGTCCATCTGTCCATCCATCCATTCTGTTCCTCTGGAAAACCCTAGTACACTATTCCTGGCTTGTTCCAAAGCCTTCCCCCCTCCCGCCACCTTCATTATGCATCCCTCACATGTTCCTGAGCGTCTCTTGAACTCCACTACTTTAATTTTGTTTTGGTTGTACTTAGCAAGCATGTTCTCCGGATTGTAAAGATCAGAAGACACAACCTGCTGGGAACAAAAATTTACAATGTGTTTAACAAAAACCCAAGTGATACACTGTTCAAAGGAATCCAGGTCTCCTGTGTCATGGGCCTCACAAAGGTGAGACTTTTGTGTCAAGGGCACACAAAGGGGCATCACAACAGTTGCCATTCTGATGTTCAGAATGGTAAAGCTGAAGCTGCAACCCGTAGCCTAATGAGTTTTAGGCCCATGCCCGGCAAGATGATGGATTCTTCACAGGATGGCTTTTTAATGGGGTTGAGATTCCCCATGAGCCACTTCACCTTTCTTTCAACAAAGAGATGCAACAGCCACAATAATACCTTGCCACTTCAGAGAGATATTTGGACTTCTGCTGTTATCTCTGTCCATAAATGAATTATGGCGAGGGCACAAGGACAATTTAATTAGCAGCTATTCCAGGTTACTGGGATATGTGCCAAACTTAAAGCCAACTTTTAGAGGTGAGTTACTGGATTTTCCCCAGCCCAACAGTCTCAGATGAGAGAACAATGGAAAACTCTGGATAACAATCAGCATTTTTATTTTTTTTAATTTTATTTTTAAGTAATCTCTACACCCAACATGGGATTTGAACTCAATCCCGAGATAAGAGTCACATGCTCTACCGACTAAGCCCGCCAGGCGCCCCCACAATCAGGATTCTTAAATACAGACAGGCTGGAGCCAGAGCACATTCTCTGGTGAGATTTAACAGGGCAAACATGTAAGGTCCTGCACTTGAGCTCAAAATACCGACTTCCCACGTGCGGGATGAAGAAGGTGGCTGTGCTTCACCCAACCCAGGAGATGCAGTCCTGGGGTCCTCGCATGTGACCCGCGCGAGTCGGACACAACCTGGTTCTTGTTCCGGTCCGCGCTTTGCTTATGCTAGAACCCCGTCCCGGCTGCAGGCCCCAGCTAGGTTCAGGGGGAGCAGTGGGCACGGGCGGGGGCGGGGAACCACGCGGGCAGGACAGTGCACAGGCGCACCCTGGACCCGAGGTCTTTCCCACCCTGCGAGCTCCACAGATGACCAGCTCACAACCTAACCCTCAGCTCCTAATCCACAAAGGGAGAGTAAGCCCACCTCCTAGGCTGTTTGAGGGTCAGAGCAGTTCATGTACCTAAGGCAAACTCGGTGCGCTGCTGGGCACACGGTGAGTTTTCAGTGACCCTAACTACTGTTAACTGAAGGGCCGCACAGGGAAGAAAGAGGTCTGCTCTCAACGGCCTGTGGAGAAGTCGCCAGAGGCTGCCTGGTTCCACGAGGGCCTGCGACTGAGCAGATGGGCTGCAGGTGCAGGTGTGGAAGGCGAGGGCCGGCAGCAGGGGGCCGGTGTGCAGGGGAGTCCGGTGCCCGACACCGAGGGACCAGGCAGGCGGCCTCTAGGGTCCCAGCTACACTTGAGCTTCCACGACCCGAGGACTTGCTACCTTGGGTTCCTGTGGCCTAGAGAGACATTCACCGCCACCCATACCCTGAAAGGCTGAGGAGCCACGGAAGGCTCCCATCTCAGTCACCTAAGTGCCCCCGGTTCACATTTACTCTCTCATCGACAAGGGGCAAGGCCCAGACTGAGCAGAGCTCTCCGGCTGCCTTCGAGAGTCGGTGGCTGGGGACGCAGCGGCATCGAGACCGTGTTCTGTACGCGGAGAGAAGCTGAAAGGCACAGGCAGATACAGACAAAGCCCAAGAAAAGGTGCTCCCTTGCACAGGCCAGGCCGCTCCCTGCGTTTCAGGGAGGAAGACCCCCGTTCCGACCGGCTCCTCTTCCGACGATGACAACGGGACCGGCCGTGACTGGGTGGTCACAGCACCTCAGAACGTCCGCCCCATTCGCCTCTCCCCCAAGAGCCGGGCAGTCGGTCTACACGCACGAAAGACAGAGGACGCCAGAAAAGCTCTGTGAATAAAACTTTAATAATGTACAGCAGAAATTGGACAGGCTCATTCTTATATTAAAACAAAAGATCTCCTATATTACAACTTATTTACATTTGCATACTGAAGAGGTAAAGTGTCTAAGTGGCTATTTTACAGTCCTTTCTAATAAAATGTACAAAAACAAACAGAAGTACCGAGAATGCCGTTCGGGGGCCTTGATGGCGACGTAAGAACGGGCTTGGACTTGGTCTGTGAATCCAGAATCCAGAGGTGCAGGTAGCCCTATGGATCAGGGTTAGCCCCAGGGGCCAAAAACCACGGCTTCGGGCTTTAGTGTCCCCCCACCTCTCTAACTCCTAACTCTTGGTGTTGAGAGTGGCGGGATGGGGGTGGGAGCTTCCCCAAAAAACTGCTCACTCTTCCCCAGGGTGTGAGGCCAGAAGGGCCCCCTGGGAAACAGGCTAGTGGCTTGGGAGTCCCTGGGTCGAGGAGTGTTGGCAGATCCCAGAGGCTGGTTGTGACTTGGGCACAGGAGTCTAAGTTCCATTACCGCCTCTGCCCTGCCAGGTTCTGCTGCAGGGCAAATGTGGGGGGATCAGCAGGGGTGGGGCAAGAAGGTCCCCCTAATGACACAATTGGTATTCAAGGGAAATTAGTCAGTAGCCAGTAAATTGGCCCAAAGGGTGAGGCGCGGATCTCCTTTAATGCAAGGAAAGAAGCAACACATCAGGAAAATAAATAGGAAGACCAGGAGCATTGGGGAGACCCCCGTAAGCAGGGCGAGGCTCGCCCCTCCTCCACAAGCTTTGGCAGAGAGTCACTGGGCTGGAGGCGGGCGAGCTCTCAGGCTGCAAACACCATCCGCCTCCCCCGGGGGCAGGAGGGAGGCTGGGAGCGAATGCCCGGAGGGTCTTGCTGCCCACCACCGGGCTCTTTGGGGTGGGGAGACAACCTGCTCCTCGGTGGTCTTCTCTAAGAGCAATCGTTCCAGGCTCAAAAGGCTCTCAGAACCAACTACGCAAACTTCTGGTCTTGAAACAGGCACCCACTGACTTGAATCAGCCCCTTCTTCAGTGCTCCCAGAGGAGGACCGACGCCTGTCTTGCTCACATCTATATATTCCAAGTGCCCAGCACAGTGCCTGACACTCGACAGGCACTCGGCAAACATCTGTTGAATAAGAGCCTGGAGGAAAAGGTGCAACCAGCTGAACGATGCACAAAAGGATAGGGCCCTGATGCAAAAACCACTCACAGAACTGGGGGCAGGGGGTGCACAGTGCAAGAGAGACTAACCTCCAGGGCAAAGAGGGAGGAACTCTCACTGCTCAGTGGGAACAGGCTCAGGTGCAAGGACAAACATTTCCAGTGTGATTGAGCTATGTGCGTTTGATTGGAGCACTTTTTTGTGGTTGTTTTGTAGGAATTTCTTTAAAAACAAAGAGATTGAGAGGTAATCATCACATAGAGATGGTTTTCCTTTTATAAAAACTTAACAATATTAAAAAAAGTTAAATTCAGACCCTTCCAATAAAATTAAAAAAGAGAGAAGGAACAAAGGAACGAAGGAACGAAGGAAGGAAAGAAGGAAAGAAGAAAGAAAACCAAACCACTCCAGTTTAAAAGTTATGGCTTCAAGGTTATTATATACCTAAGATATGCTGACCAAACCACCACCCACAACCGTGCTTCTAGGCATCATTAAATACTATACTCAGGTTAAAATAACAGGTTTGGCTCGGGCTGTTCCCTTTCCTAGGGCCCCTGAAGTGGGTGCAAGTCTCACATCTTCCCTCCACCGTGATTGGATAATCCAGTAGAAGACCCATGCAGATGCCTCCCTCCCACCCCGACTCCCTCCCCACTCCTCGCCCCCCCTTCCCTTCCCCACCCTAAACCCATCACCACCAAAAATATACACTGCTGTTTCCAGAATCTGGGATATGAAAGACAGATGTGACATTCCAATCGGAGTCCCAGGATCTGGGCTTCAAAGCCCTCCGCCCTCCCTTGATGCCGTTGAGGACGATGCCCTTGGGCTGGCTCATTTCCCACGGTTGCCGCTGATCACAACACCCGAGACTTCCACTCAGATTCTTTCCCTGCCCACCCCCGCCTCACACTTGGACCCAAAAGCCTCGCCTGACATGGACAACGGGGCCAGCTTTGGTTCCACGGTCTGAAATAGAGGTGCTGACACAGGGGTGGGTGGAGCAGCCTGCTGGGAAAGGAGCCCCACGGCGGGGTGGGGGTGGGGGGTGGGCCGGGAGGGAGACCTCTGGGAAGGGCACCAGGGAAAACTGGACGCTGCTCACTACTGCACAGAGGCACCAGCACGCAGACGGCATGACGACCACACCCCCGACCTGCACATGCACAGAAAGCTCAAGCAGGTAAGTGCGCACCTACAGACACACACGTACACACACACACGTGTAAGGGCGTGGCACGGACCAGGCACAACGGGGGACGCACCTCGGCACATGCACACACGGCTGGACAGACAGGCGGCAGATCCCGTCTCGGCTGGCGGTGTCCGCGGCGGCAGGAGGGGCGCGGGGCCCAGAGCTGCCCGGGAGAGGGGGCCACCTCCACCTCTGAGTGCTTGGGTTGGTCCCTGGAGGAAAACCCTCAGTGCTGCTCCGCACTGGGCCCGGGCGACGGCGACGCTGGCTCCTCCTGGGTCCCCCCAGGCCGCCTGCCGCCACTCCTGACCACCCGCCAGACGCGCCGGGTCCGGGGACTTCCCACCACAGCCAGTCTGAGGTGTGGCATCGAGTTCTCCACACTGTCCACTCGGAGTCTCCGTGCCGTTAGGAGGTAAATATAAAAGGTGTCTGTGTCTCAAACCCAACATGGGAGTGACGGAGTCTCCCGGGCTCGGTCCCTCTTGCGGGCCAGGGCTCCTGGCCACAGAGGGCTGGGCAGAAACGAGAGGTAGGCCTCATCGGACGCTCCGCACGGCAGCTGCGCGTAGTTCCCGCTGCCCGGGCCGCGTGCAGGGAGGGCGACGCTTAGATCTTCACATCTTCCTGCACGCTGAGCTGGGACAGGGTCTTCTTAATGCGCAGGGCGGTCAGGCGGGCCGCGCCGTTGGCGTACCAGCACTCTCGCATCATCTTCCCCATGACCCGCAGCGCCTGCTCGGGGACCACAAGGCCGTCAGGGACCCGCCCCGGGAGGCCTTCCTGAGCACCACCTCTCGTGGCGTCCCCTCCCTGCGGGGCCTCCCTCTACGCCCACCCCCACCGAGGCCCTCCCTCGGGCCTGGGGTCCTGCCCTGCGAGCGGGGCCAGCGCACTCAGCCGGCCCGGGGCTGGCGTGCTCTGCATGGGGGCACCCAAAACAGCAGGGCTCTGAAAATCCTGCTGTCAGCCTGGAGGATCCGTCTCGACGGTTCTAGACTGTATGAACCGGGAACAACAGCGACCCAGCCTGGCACGAGTACGTGCACGGCTGCGACCCCACAGCTCACAGATAGACAGGACAGGACAGGAGCCCCCGCACAGCAATCCTGTCAGAGGCGGGAAGGTTCACGGCCGCTGCACGGTGGTCAGGCCAACAGATGGATCCGGACGGTCGCCTACGTACTCTGCTGGCTCCTGGGCGCCACAGAAGTCCCCAGCTGCTACTCTAGGCCACTGGGTTTCAAAATGTCAAAAACCGACTGAAGAGGGTGTGGGACAGGGGCAGCTAAAGACCAGCTCTTTCAGCCTCACCCTCATCCTTGGAAACCCTGACCTGAGGGTGTCGAGAAACATTTTGGAAAATGCTATTATGCAACAGGAAGACAGCACCTCAAATGTGAACGAAGGGATTTCCTTCTTAAATGCAGAAATGCCCTCTAGTGGTTCTAGTCCCTAAAAGCAGAGCCTCGAGGGCAAAGGAGGCCCGCGTGTACTTGGCTACTCAAGCCCTGTGCCCCTTGAAGACTCGAAGACCCCAGAATGCCATATTCATAAGAAACCTATGCCATAAACTTCCATTTCCCCCCAAATGCTGTCTCTGCCCCACTTCAGCTGCCTGCTCCTCCAAATTCCAACCCTCCAAACCCTCAATCCTTCACACACTCCTCCCTTCGGAGGTTTTTAGAAAGGCCACCTCCCTCACAGACATGTCTTCTGGCTAAGCTCTGTCCTGTGACTCTTCTATACCCAGGCTAAGCTTCTTTTACAGATTCCTCTCCTGGCCTCTTGTACAGAGCTCAGCTCCCCTCTGTGGTAGCAGAGCCATGTCTCTAGTTAGATGGGTCTAAGAGGTCCCAGTCTTTCTGCCTCTTGTTGACTACCCCTTGGCTCGGTCCCCAACATACAGATTTTTCTTCTACTAGGTTGTCCATTCCTAAGGGGACCTACAGGCCCAGGACAAGGCACCATGGACCCTCAGGGCTTAGTATACAACAGCACGTAGTAGTATATAACTGACACACTCAGGGGTTACCTCTGGGCATGGCCTCCTGCTGGGAAACCCCTTTTTAACTTTTTTTTAAATTAGGAAACCCTCTTTCTAAAGTAGAAAAATCAGGCAGATGGAAAAGCCACAGGAGGCAGGGAAGCTTCCTACCTCATAGCTCTGCCACCAGTTGGGGATGTTGGGACGTAGCTTCTGGTCACACACGACCTTCCGCATTTCCTCAATGGAAGGGTCAGAGGGCACTAAGTCGTAATATGGCAGCTGATATTCTTCATGGACTCCTGAGAGAAAAGAAAAGGTCCACCTGACTTATCAACAGAAGCAGGGCAGTACTCAAAGATCTATGACAACACTTACACTGCGATCTAAATACGATTCCCGCTCTTCTAAGAGGAGCTCGGGCTCCTGGGAGAGGCGGGTGGGTTCCAGGAATGGGATAAGAGATGCACAAGGTTAGCCAGGAACACTTTTTTCAAAGCAAGCAAACTATCAAAAAATACTAAGGTCATGTCAAAAGGCACCAACTTGAAAAGCTCCCAAGTGGCCAGAGATGAGAACATTTAAGCACAAGACTAATTAATCACTTCAATGGAAGCAAATATTTTAAACCCACCAGTTCGTGATACTTTAAAAAAAATAATACCAAAAACTTCAGTCACTTTTACAGGATAAGAGAGTACAAGCTCATTTTTCATTGTTTTGAAAAATGGGGGCAGCCCAGGGGGCTCAGCGGTTTAGCGCCGCCTTCAACCCAGAGTGTGATCCTAGAGACCCGGGATCGAGTCCCACGTTGGGCTCCCGGCATGGAGCCTGCTTCTCCCTCTGCCTGTGTCTCTGCCTCTCTCTCTCTCTCATGAATAAATACAAATTTAAAAAAAGAAAGAAAATGGTAAATAAATGGAAAGAATCAAGTAGTATTTTTCCTGCCTTCCCTATTCAAATTACACATCTTGGTAACCTAACAGACAATTAGGGGAAATTTCTCTTTAAAGAGGAAATCTAGGGGCACATGGCTGGCTCAGACAGGAGAGCATGCAAGTCATCAAGATGTGAGTTCAAGCCCACATCTGGGCTCTCCACATGTAGAGTAGAGTTTACTTAAAAAATTTGTTTAAATTAAAAAAAATAAAGATCTCTAGCTAATATCTGAGGATTAATTGGGCTTGGACAAGACCACTGATGGCTGTTAACATCACAGAGACACAAAAAAAGAGATAACCAGCATTGTGTGCCTGGTAAGAGAACTTTATGGGGAAAAAAAACTGTGTGTGTGTGTGTATATAAATGTGTGTATATGTGTGTGTGTGTGTGTGTGTGTGTGTGTGTGTGAGAGAGAGAGAGAGAGAGAGAGAGAGAGACGAGATGAGATGAGATTCTAATCGTTAGATGTAACTATCACAGGAAATCCACAGGAATGGTAAAACGTGAATGCCACAAAAAGGTGATTGGCAAAATCTAGACAGGAAAACTTTACAGGGCAAATGACCTGGATTTGCCAATAGACTAAACTGCTGAAGAAAAAAAAAGTGGAGGAGGAATCTGTAGATTATAAGAGACTTAAGACGTGTATCCATCAATTGCAATGGATGGACGTTATGTGAACTCTAATTTAAATAAACTGTTTTAAAAAAATATCTGGAGGCAACTTGGGAAATCTCAATCAGGACTGATGTTATTTATTTTTTTAAAAGATTTTATTTATTTATTCATGAGACACACAGAGAGAGAGAGAGAGAGAGAGAGAGAGAGGCAGAGACACAGGCAGAGGGAGAAGCAGGCTCCATGCAGGGAGACCAACGCGGGACTTGACCCTGGGACAGGGTTCTCGCCGTGAGCTAAAGGCAGATGCTCAACTGCTGAGCCATCCAGGTGCCTCAATCTGCCCGTGTTTCAATCCTAGTTTATTAGCTGCGTGACTTTGGAAAAATTACCTAATTTTGCTGTGACACATTCTCATGTACAAAATTATGAAAATAATAGTACCCACCTCTTAGGTTTTATAGTACAGATTAGGTAAGTTCATACCTAGTGAGTAGTGAATAAATATTAGTATGACTATAGTACTTAGCCCCAATTTCTGGATGGTGTGAGAAAGAACAAATTAGCTTATTCACAGTTTAAGATCTGTGTAACCAGGTCTTTCTTTTTTTTTTTTAAGATTTTATTTATTTATTCATGAGAGACACACAGACAGAGAGAGAGAGAGGCAGAGACACAGGCAGAGGGAGAAGCAGGGCCCATGCAGGGAGCCTGATGTGGGACTCGATCCCGGGTCTCCAGGACCACACCCTGGGCTGAAGGCGGCACTAAACCACTGAGCCTCCTGGGCTGCCCAGGTTTTTCTTAATCTACCTGTATATAATGGTCAAAATATTAGGGAAGCCTGGCTGGCTCAGTCTAGCAGAGCATGTGACTCCTGATCTCAGGATCATGTAGTTTGAGCCTCACGTTGAGGGCAGAGTTTACCTAAAAAATAAATTTAAAAAAATGTTAGATGTCCAATTCCATGAATAATACTTGGGTGCCTGGCTCCATATTGTGAATCTTCCCAAACCTATCAGAGATGGAAAAGGACAGTAAAACAGAAGAGAGCTCTGCTGGGAGACTGACTGGTTCTTTTAAGTTCATTTAATTTTAATTTATTTCATTTCCATTGACCTGAATCTCTTATATCAGAGATAAATGGCTGAGGGAAAGGTTCTAGTGGTTCTTGAGCCTGTTCAGGTGAACAGAACACTTGGAAGTCACTGAATAATACTGATATACTAAGCTAGTGACAAAAAAATGTTTCCTGCTACATCTGATACTACCTTTTATGGGATTCTGACATGGGTGAGCAGGTGCAAATGCCAAAGATGTAAGAAAAAAAAAAATCACAGAACAAAAACCTCATTTTGAGAAAATTCTATGTTAATAAAAACTGTCTGTTCCGTCTGTTCCATGTGGAACAGAAATCACCACTATTATTTTATCAACAAAACCCCAGCACTGCGGCCCGAGAGCTGGTACCAAAACATACCCACCGCCTGTCATGTGAAGGAGACGCCCTGCATCAGTCCTGTACCATTCCTGCCCAGGGCTTTCCCAACCTCCAAGGATTAATAAGGATATAAAGGTATGTAAGGGATATAAGTATATAAGTATCCCTTATATATAAGGGATATAAGTAAAGGTATATAAGGGATATAATAAGGATAAGGTATAAAAAGGGTAAAAAGAAAAACAGCAACAACAACAAAACCAAACAAAAATAAGCCAAACAAGCCTCCAGAATGAATAGCACAATTTTTTTAAAAAAAAGGTTTTATCTATTCATTCATGAGAGACACAGAGAGAGGGGCAGAGACACAGGCGGAGGGAGACGCAGGCTCCCTTCAGGGAGCCTGACGGATTCGATCCCGGGACCCTGGGATCATGCCTTGGGCCGAAGGCAGACGCTCAACTGCTGAGCCACCCAGGCGTCCCATGGGTACCACAATTTAAAACACTATTCAAGAGGGGCATCTGGGTGGCTCAGTCAGTTAAGCAGCTGACTCCTGATTTTGGCTCAGGCCATGATCTCAGGGTTGTGAGATTGAGCCCTACTCAGGCTCTGCACTGGGTGTGGGGCCTGCTTGAGATTCTCTCTCTCCCTCTGCTCCCCCAATCATTAGCACACATGTGCATTCTCTCACTCAAAAAAAAAATTAAAAAAACAACAACAACAACACTATTCAACAGTCAACACACCTTTTGTACAACCACATCTGAAGTTCCCTCATCTATGTGTGATGGGCCGCGGCACTAACACCCAAGATGTTGTAAAAAGAAAGGAGGCAATGAAACACCAGCCCTCTCCCGAGCACCACCCTCAGGTGATCCAGCAACCTGTACTGGGATGTAGAAACAAGAAAAGGCAAAAAAAGAAAGGTACCTCCGGAATTGCATCTCCGAGCAATCTCCCAGTATACGAGCCCGAGGGCATAGATATCAGCACATTTGAAGGAGTCAAAGTGCTTCATGTTAATGGTTTCATCGAGCACTTCGGGGGCCATATATCTGCAACAGCAAAGGAAACAAGATGATGCAGAGAGAAGGATGATTTCTTTGTTTAAATCCAAGTAGTGATTCAGGGGCCCTCAATGTGGGAAGGCATCACCCCAAGAATGCCCCTTGAGGAGCAGGAAGTGATCAATTCTCTTTACTGCAAACTCCCATGCTTTGGATTCAAATCCAAATCCTTCAGCAGGTTGGGTGCTACTCGGCTGGTCTTATTGTTTAACCGTTGAGATGTATTTTAAGCATGCTTTGATTTCTTGGCAGAAGTATTTGTACAGTGGGTCACAGGGCACTAATGATCCATAATATCTGGTTGCTGCTGGGGTCTTGGGCTTTATTAAATGTAGCTACAGTGATGGGCTGAGCTTAAATTTCATTCTGAATCTCTTTTGTTATCTTACCTAATTACAGAGAAATGAAAATTAATTCTAGGTGATCATCAAAGTGTCCCTCAGTTAATTAAGACTACTCATGACACTCTCCTCACCGCACCCCCGCCCCGTTCGCCCCAAGAAGGTCAACAGGTCTCACACATACTCTGGGGCCTCGGTAGCTGCACTCATTCAGGTCAGGAGGAAGGGGGAAAGCAACAGCTCACTTGAGTGAAATGCACTGGATCTGGCAGGTAAACAGACTTCCTCTTCTGACCCATTAGACGACAGTTCCATTTCTAACTCAGGAAGTCAATCTACAGTCACGGTCCTTATGTCTTACCTCACTTCTGTAGGAGGCAGGGAGCAGGCCCATAATCCTCAAGCTGCCCCCAGTCTCTGACCTAGATCACCTCTGCTCCAGCTTGGCAAAGCTGCTCTCTAACCCCCAGCAGGACCTACTCCCTGCCTCCTCAGGGTCTCCACACAAGCAACCCTTTGGTGGCACCTTCTTCCTCTTTGTCCCAGCCGAGCCTGCTGCCCATCTCCCTTCCAAGTCTTCCTGCACATTCTTTCTCTGCTGCCTCTCCCTACCCAATACCATGAACAGCTAGCTAGGTGTATATAGTTCTACGGAGCCATGCCCGTGGCACCTGTATCTGTTAGATGCCCCCAGTGCAGCGTTCCAGTGTGGGGAGTGGGGTTTCAATTCAGCTTTCGGCTGTCTCAGAGCAAGGGCCACACCTCCTTCTCTATGCTTCTGTCTCCTGTGTAGATGGGAGAGGGTGCCCATGAGCTACTCAGTACAAAGGTAAGGCAAGGGCAGAGGCCCAGGGCCTTCCTACCGTTTGGTTCCCACCCTCTGATTTGGGGCAATGTCAATGGTGTCAGTGACCGCATCATGGCGGACGGCCAGGCCCAGGTCTGCTATGGCGCACATGCCATTTTTCTTCACCAGGATGTTCTTGGATTTTAAGTCTCGATGAGCAATTCCAGGCTTCCCTGGCAGAGAAAAAAATAGGGATCTTTACAGAGAGATAGCGAAAATGTTAAAAACATAGACTCTGGAGCCAGACTGTATGGGTCCGAGTTCTGGCTTTGCCTCCCACTAACCCGATAACCCTAAAAAATCAACCTGACCCACGTGTACCTCTGTCTTCTCTTCTGTAAGATAAGGCTACCCCAGTCCTTACCTCACAGCAATGTGAGGATTAAATGCACTAATGCAAGTAAGTGAAGTGCTTTGAAGGGCGTGTGTATCAGCTCTTACCATTCCTTCTACTCCTCCTCCTCCTCGCCTTCCTGAACTGATACGCTCCGGGTCAGAACTGCCAAGGAATCCCAAGAAAAGCTGCTGCACTGGCTAAGCTTCTCACCATCAAACAGGCAAAGATAAGGACCACTACTGTCACCACAGGGGCGAGCAAGGAACAGGATCCAACACTAATGGCTGGTTTTCTGTCATGGGCGGCAAGAGCTGTTGTCCTGGTCAACCAGGAATCAGCACAGCCAGCACAGCCTGCCAGCTTGAGGAGAACCACGATCCCCCAAAGAGCTGATGTTACAGTCAACAAACAAGGAAGCTCGGGGTCTTTTTCCTCCAGAACCTTCCTAGGTTAGTAAAGCCCAGTGTCTAATGCACTATGCAGTCCGTAAGCCAACGGTCCCAACAGTGAACGTGTGGGATTACCCCACTGCTGCTCCTCTGCCCTAGCTGGTTGTTGCTTCTTGGCTCCATTCTTTCACATGTGTATGGTGGGCTTCTGGGGTGATAACTCAGAACGCAGGCTGAGCTCACCACCCAACAATCATGCCTGGCCACCAAATGACAAACAATGGAATCTTTATGTTCTAGAGCCCAAGACGGAGGTTGAAGAAACCCCACTGCAGACACCTCTCTGAGATTAGGCCCACCTCCAACCTCCTCATTAAAAAAAGAAAGAAAAGGGTCCTGGAAACTAAATCAGGAATGGTACAGGCCTTTAAAGTCTACTCAATGTTACTGCCCCTCGGCGGGTCCGCTCACTCACCTTGGGTACCCACGATCTCCATGTGCAGGTGTGCTAGCCCGCTAGCCGCAGACAAGGCCAGCTTAATCATCCCCTCGATCGTCACCGTGTATCGGTTAAGATAATCAAACAGGGAGCCATGCTCATGGTAGTCTGAGACGAGCCACAGCTGTGTCCAGGTGCCATTATCTGCAGAGAACCACAGAGGAGTTCTGGAAGAGGCACAACTACCAGCAGAAAGGTTAAGGCAGGAGAAAAAGAATACGTGAACGACACAAACTCCACCGAGATGTTCCTGAATCCGTGCTTCTTGCCTCCATACCTCCTGAGGCTCCCCCTCTGTACCCATTTCATCTACACTTTTTTTTTTTTTAAAGATTTTATTTATTTATTCATGAGAGACACAGAGAGAGGCAGAGACACAGGCAGAGGGAGAAGCAGGCTCCATGCAGGGAGCCCGATGTGGGACTCGATCTCGGGACTCCAGGATCATGCTCTGGGCCAAAGGCAGGCACCAAACCGCTGAGCCACCCAGGCGCCCCCGTTTCATCTACACTTATTCACCAATGTGTGTCCTTGAGGAAGGACAGAAGAACATCATACTTTCTTAGACACGCTCCCTTCTTTCTTGCAGGTGGCTGTCGGGGTCTGAACAAGACCTACTCTTTAGACCATGACTGGCTGCACCCACCGCTGCCAAGGAGGAAAGCTTCGCAGACCCTCCTCTGTGCTCCAAGATCCTGTGAGCACAGCCTAGCCCCAGCAGCTGGCTCATCTGTAATGTTTCCTTTCAGTCCACTGCTCCTACCGAGCCATGAGCTCTCTCCCTGGGAGGAGTAAAGAGCTCCTTTGTGCGTTATTGTATTCCAGACTAAAAAAAAAATGCTTTTCAATGCATGAAGAGCACAATTCCAAGTATTCCAGAGAGGTCATCTTCTCCTGAGAAGAGCAATGGAAGGTGGACAGTGTGCACTTTTATACGGGGTGGGGGATGAGAGGCAGTGTGTAGTAGGAAGGAAGAAAAAAACCCAAAGCTGGTAATCTAATTAGGTTATGCTGCTGTCAATAGGAAGATTGGAAATTGGATTGAGATCTCCAGATTCCAGGCTGGTGCTAGTTCCAGGACACTATACTATATATATATCATGTTAAAAAGGCAAAAACGAAGGAGTCCGATTTTTCTCCTCCCTTGGCCCTAACGTGAGTTTTTACAGCCAGATCCCCGCGCACACGAACCGCCAGAATCAATAAAGGGAGTGGCTCTTGGAACAGCACCAGGCCTGGCTTCCGGTTGACCAGCCAGGGGTCTACCCAACATACGCTTGCACTCCAACCGGCCCTGAAGCTGCGAGGACCCTGGTAGGTAGTTAAAGTTAAAGGGAAGGCATCTTCTGAGCCTTTCAACTGTAGGTGAAATTCAACTGTCATCAAAAGATGCTGCTGTTTTGAAAAGGCACAGCTTACTCAGAGTAAACACTTTCTCCCTTCCCCTCCTTCCCCTTGTGTTGAAGTCCGAGCCTCTTCAGCTTGGGGGCAGTTGAGGCCATGACCAACCCCCACAGCAATGTGAAGAATCAGCAGTCTGTTGTTGTTTTAGGAAGGAAAAATAAATACTTAGCATCTTCCGTAGGCTTTGTAGACACTAACTTGTAAAAACTGCCGTGTCACGGGAGCAGCCTGGGTCTCAACTGCCAGGGAGACTCTTCTAAAACGTAAGCTGCAAACATCTCACAGCTTTTCTGACTTCAGGTGCACTACCTGGCCACTGTCTGCTGCCCACCCCCCCCACCCCGAGCGTGAGGGCTAGGACTGTGAGTCATTCTTACGTGTGATGATCACAGTGGTCACCGAATGTTCATGAATTAATGAATGAAATTCCAATTACTATCTCAGAATAAAATGTAATCCTCTCAAGGAGGCCCTTCACTCCGGCATCCACTGCCCCGCACCCACAGAGCGTCCCTATTACTTGTGGGGTACCAAACCTCAACACGTGTGTCTGCAGTGTCCTTCTCGCTGACTTTTCTTCTTGACCTTGTCCTCGATCAAGCTCAGGTATGGCCTCCCTGACCCCTATCTCTCTCCCAATTCGTGCTCACTAGAACAGCTTGCTGTTTGATTATGTCCTGTATCAACCATTAGTTTACTTCTCCTTTGCTGGTCAGTGAGGCCCCCTCAAAAACAAGGACGTGCCTGGCCACACAAGAGGGACTCAAAAACTAAAGAAAAATCAGAAGGGGGACGCCCAGGTGGCTCAGCGTTTAGTGCCTGCCTTTGGCTCAGGACGTGATCCGGGGGTGCTGGGATAGAGTCCCACACCGGGCTCCCTGCATGGAGCCTGCTTCTCCCTCTGCCTGGGTCTCTGCCTCTCTCTATCTCTGTCTCTTATGAATAAATAAATAAAGAAAAAAAAACATTAAAAAAAAAAGAAAAGAAAAATCAGAAGGGAGAGGAAGGAGGAACCAAGAGACCTCAGGTCTAAGCAGTCCACAAGCCGAGCCTGAGAGACCACAAGGTAACATTCTGGGGGCAGCCAGGTCATCCCTGCTGCGCCTGCTGCACTACAAGTGTGTATGATGCTGATTATGTCACAGAACGCACATCCCATACTTTTCTGGGCTATTCTTCTCTGGCAGGAGTTGAGGCCACAATTCTTCATTCCAGTGATTTTCAAGGTCAATTAACTGGAGCCCCTGCCAGGACTACACTAGGAGTGCGGGGGAAGGGGTGCTAGGAACAGGAAGTGAGCAGGAAGGGTGAGGGGTTTATCTTGTTTATCTGCTTAATGACTGTTTGCTTAACAGCCTGGGTTTCTATATAAGCTTTCCACAGAAGAGAAGCTGAAGGACCATCGGCTTATTCAGATTCTCCTTCTACAGGTAATAACCATGAAGGCAGCCCACAGGTGCTCAACTTCCCCAGTCACCCCTCCATCTGGGGCTGCTGTTGGCTCCAAACCCAGCTCGTTACCTTTATTGTCAGCAGCAATAAATCCAAGGATGTTTTCGTGGCGCAGCATGACCGTCTGGTATATCTCTGCTTCCCGGAACCAAGACCGTTCTTCACGAGAAGAGAAAATCTTCACAGCCACATCACCACCCCTCCAGCGGCCACGCCACACTTCCCCAAATCGGCCCTTGCCAATAATCTCCTGTAAAACGATGGTTCGGGCCACGGTGCGCTGGACGAACAGGGGCAACCCTGTGGACCAAAAAACAGAAAGCGGACATTGTAAATTTTGCTAAGCTTTGCAACTCCCACTCTCACTGCCACACTGGAAAGGCCATGACCACACAGTGCCTCCGCTCTGCCCTGGTCCACCGACCAGGGAGAGCTGCAGGCGCCGCTGCACCACGGCCCGGGGAGCCAGCAGAGGGCCAAGCAAGGCCGCGACCAGGAGTGAGTGAACACGAGGAAGGGAAACGCATGCCGTTAGCTGTGCCTTATCTAAGGCATCTCTCCTTGCAGTTAGTACGGGCGACAGGTTTGCACACAGCATCTGACCAGATTTGCCAACCGTGCAGCCAGCCTCTCGCGGGCCGGTCCACGCACATCTGCTTTATGCTGACTGAAGAGGGAAGAGGGCAGAGAAGGTGAAGGCCGGGGCTTGGGGCTGGGGGTGCCCGGGCTGCCCTGTCCGCAGCCACTAGAGGGCGCCGCTGCGTGGCCCACGAAAGCCGGGCGGCGGCTGGGGCTACGAGGCTCCCACCGCCCTCCAAGCAAAGCCCTGCTCCCCGGCCAGCTCCAGATGCGGCACACCAGGCTGCCCACGCTGACCCTCAGGGTGACTCTACTGTCCTTACAGGGCTCATTTACTGCTTCATTTGCCCCGTCAGTGGCCTCCCTATCTATCCATCAAGACTGACGCCGAGCTCTCACTTCCTCTCCCAGACCAAAGAAACATGTTATTAACCCCTACGCCCTGCGGACGGGAAAGCCACTTACTGGATGCTCACGGTGCACCAGGCACTATGATAGAGGCTTTACACAGATTATCTCATTTCCTCACAACCACCTGTACGCTGGGTAGACAGTGTTATTATCCCCATTTTACAGATGGGAAAACTAAAGCTTGAAAGGGAAAGTTACGTAACTCCTTGGAACTCATTTAGGCAGCAAGTGTCAAAGATGGGACTAAAGTCTAGAACTGTCTCCCAAAGTTCATGCTTCCAACTACAACACTACACAACCCTCCCGTCCATCTCCTCTGTGCCTGCCTGAGTCCTGGCCCTTCTTTAAAAGACTTCCAACTGGTCTTTCTGCTTCCCTGGTCGCCCTGCTCCTGCCCTGCACACCCACACACAGCCCTGCCTCACCCTGCCCTAACAGGAGGCTGGTGAATGAGTGAATTCACCCCACACCACTGCCAGAATTCCTTCCATGGGAAAATAAGAACATTTATGTTGCCACATGAAAACTTCCAGTAGATGCCTCTCACCGTACTGGAGAAAGCACGGCACCCAAGGTCCTTCCCACCCGGGCTGTCCTGCCAGTCCCCACCCCCGTCCTCACCCCCCCGCGTTCATTCCCTAAACACATGGTGAACTTTGGTGCCTTTTTGTCCTTTCGCTCAAGGGGTTTTCCTTGGCCTGAAATGTTCCCTGTCCTCTTACCACTCTTAAAACCTCCAACTCAGTCTTCAAGACCCCTTTAAACGCATCCTCCCCCAGGAGACCCTTTCCCAGCAATCCCAGTCTCTTCTACCCAGTCCTGGGTCAGCCTTTTTTATCTTTCTTTACCTTGTGCCACCCAGAGGGCATTCGACACGTATTTGTTAAAGGGAATTGAAAGTCACATAAGCAGCATGGACTTACTACTTTAAAAACCACAGTACTGAAACTCAAACACCTTGGAAGCCCTGGATTAAGAAGGGACTAAACATCCAAGGAGAAATAGTTATTAATCATTTTACTCCAGATGACTAAGTAACCACCATGGACCTTCACTGGCCTCAGCTAGTTCTGATCTTAAAAAAGACTCCAGAAAACCTGAGCTACCCTCCTGTGACAGCAAATCAAGTCAGAGAGTCAGTCAGGCAGTTCTAACCACTGCCCTACCTCTTTCAGCAAAGAACAAGACATATATTTTCTCTCTTCCTAAAAATATGCAGCTTTTAAATATATCCATCATTTTGGCACTCTCTACTGCAGAGCTTAATAAAGGCAAAACCACTGAAATTCAGGAGATGTCACAGCTCAAAGTATTCCCTGTGTTCAAGGAGGAATGTCTGGCCATGACTGATGGCATAATTTCCCTACAGAACAATAGTCTTGTCACATGGCAAGGAAACATACCATAAACACACACAAAATTCTCACAATATGATTCTGTATGTTTTAACTAGAATGGCAATAGAGACCTTTGCAGATGATTTTTTTTCCACAAGAAAAGAATACCACCATCACTAAAATAATTGTCTATCTTCATAAAAAAAAGACTCTTTTGCAGTTGTTTCACATCTAATAGCTCGCTGAGCTATACCCTGAGACCTGAGCAACCCCAGGCCCTTTATCCTGAATTCTGAGCTCACATCAAGGGCCAGGGTTCAGTTCAATTCCCTCAAGTAAGAAAGACTCGGTTACCAATAGGCAGTGCAGGAAACAAAGGGTACTGACACCAAGCGGCAAGCCCAAGCTGCCTTTATGTAACCCCCACCAAAAAAAAACCCTTGGGCAACGGGTACGAGTCAATGATTCACCAAACCCCAGCTCTCAGCTTTACTCAATGTCCTTAAACTCCCCTTGTGGTTGCTCAGAGATCAATGATTAGCTGTCACCACCTCACAGAAACCCGGCACACTCCTGTTTCTCCAAGGGGCCCTTCAATTGAGCACTCTACTGCTCAGATGGAACCAGGTGAATTTTAATAGATGTACGCTTACAAGACTGGGAGAGAGGCGGGGTTTCTGGAATGGAGAGTTTTACTCTTGACCTTTGGAATCCCAGGGAATCAAAGATTTTCTGTGGACCCATTATCTTATTCCATATCAGACTCCAAAAGAAGGGGTGTCCTGAAACCAAACGCCTTGGTGCCGGCAGAAACAAGTGCAAGGCCCAGCCTTCTCCGTGCATGGTCTATCCCTGCTGGGAAATGGTGACGAAGACCAACGACAGACACAATTGCTGAAGCACTCAGTACCTGAGCCAGACCCTGATGTGGAGAGATCGTAGACAAGATCCTGGAGCGTCTTGTCTTTGGAGAGACACATCTCACACGAGGGATCTTCCATGTCCAGTCTCTGGCGGTTGTGATAGACACGCTGATGATAGTTAATGACAAGGAAAACAATGATGATGATGAGAAACAGGAGGAACACTGGGCCAGCAATAATGCCTACCAGCTCCACGGGGCCCCACATGGATGGGTGCTCAGACTCCTTGAGGTGACCTGGGTCAAGTGAGAGAGGAGAGGGAAAGAACACGGTAAAAACACGGGAAAGCTCTGACCCTCTCTGTCCCCGACACCCCCGTCCGCGGGAATGTGCCCTTTCCCTCCTGCCTGCGCTCAAGGTGCTCTTGACCTCCCTGGTCTTACCGGGCTCTGGGTGTGCCTGGCGCCCTCATATGCGAACCTCTCTAACGGAGGAGGCCGTTACGACGACAGTCCAGCTCACAACTCACTGTCATCCTCGGCATTTCCCGGGCCGTCCCACCTCAGTGCCCCAGACAGATGCCAGGTTCTGCGCTTCCACTCGAAACAGCTGCTTTAAGCCCTGCAGCTGAAAGTCCCTCCTCCTCTGCTCTCCCCAGTCATGCCTTCTAAATGGGACCCTTGCAAAGGGCTGCCAGCTAATACTTCGCAGCCCCGACTGCTGTCCTTCTTTTCCAACTCTGGCCCCTCTTCCCATCTTGCCATCACACTCACCCAGCAGCTGCCTTCACGCAGATCAGGGGCTATCTCCATACCTTCCCATGGGGATCCCTGCCTGGCTCTCCCACTCCTCACCAGCTGCCCATGGCTGCTCAGCCAGCATCCAAAATGTGGCTTTCACCTCTTGACAATCTGTCTTCCCCAAACTCTTGTCTACAAATCTGACTGGGGAGGAATCCCATCCCCTCGTCATGTTGGGGAACATCCAAAAGGTACCTTTACCTATCATCAAACAAAGGGATTGGGGAAGAGTAGAGTAGGATGAGATGGGAGGGGTGCCCTACCTCCAGGATGAGCCAATAGTCCAACAAGGGTGTCCACTCACCACTGGGCACCCTCAGGTCGATCTTGTTACAGAAGTCAGTATAGCAGCAGTGGGTGTTGCGGAGATCCTCAGAGCTCAGACAGTAGAAGGGCTTCCCAGCGGGGACCAGCTCCACTTTGGGGATGCAGGTGCGCACGTGGTGCTCCATCCCATCCAGGTTGAAAATGGAAACCATGCAGGCCCCATCTGTTTCACACGTGTAGTTGGCCTGGAGGCAGCTGGTACACGCACACTGCAGAGCTGCAGGAAATTTGGGAGTACACTGACATTAACGGTGAGATCTTATCCTAGGTCCTTTTCCAGACTTAGAATATAATCCTCTAGCACACTTGATGTTCCCAAATAAGGAGCTGTGATGGAGACAGGGCCAGAGAGACGACACCGTCAATGGGAGCACCAACTTTTCGCCTGTTCATTCAGCTCAGAAACCAGGCTTCCAAGCCCCAACTTTTTCTTCTAAGTACCCTATCTTAGGCCTATGAGAAACAGAAAAAAAACCTTCTGAACTTTGCCTTAGACTTACTACACATTATTTTGTGGCTGGGAATGAAGTTTTCCTTTAAATGTAGATGCCCGAGGATGAGAGGAAGGCACTTTCCCCTCAGAGGATACAGATACCACCTCCCGCCCCACCCCTCCATCCTCCACCCAAAACCACCCAGGCTCCCTTGCTTGAGGATGGCTCATCAACCCCATCTTCTTTCTCTGGCACTAGGCATGCCCACAGTTTTCTGAATGCAGTATGCATGCTCTCACACATTCTTTTGCGGCAATGCTTTTCTTCCTGGCTACTTCTCACAAATCCTTTAAAATTCAGCCTAAGCATCACTTCCTTTGAAAAGCTTCCCATCCACTAGTCCAATGTCCTCCTCCTCCCTTTAGTCCATGGTAGGTGCACCTCTCATGGGGGGGAAAAGAATAACCTCCAAAGAGGATAATATTAACACCTAACTCGTAAAGTTATTGTGAGGATTAAATGGGCTGACGCATAAAGTGTTCAATAAATTTAACCTACTCTGGAAGGTCGCTGGATATCATTTAAAAATATTATATATCTTTATTATATATATATACACACACACACTATATATATATATAAATATATATTTTATACATACAAACACACATACACATGCTTTTCCCCCCTGAAATAGGCAGTTTGTGCGATCATGCCTGGGTCTAATGAGTTCTGCTGGGTGTGTTTTATACATAAGTGTGCACTGTTGACAGGAAATTACTGTAAATGAATTTGGCGCCTCTGAAAGCCAGTTCAGCAGCCCTGGAATCTGAAATCCTTTATTTATCCGTCTAACAAGAATAGCACAGACAGCGGCAGTTGGTTCTCCCCAACACTGTCTCCCATGGGCCTAACCTAGCCCTGACCTCTCGGAACGGGCAGGAGTGCGGCTGCGGCCGCCAGGACCCTGAGGTTGGGACCCGGAGCTGAATGAAGCCTTCGGCCGCAGGCAGTGGAGGCTGCAGGGCCCACCCAAGTCCCGGCCTGGACACTCAGCCAAGAGTATCTGGGTACCAAGTGGGACGACATTCAAACCAAGGCCCCTGGAGAAGAGACGTTTATGACCAGCCCCGTGCAAAACGCGCCTGTTGTAAGTCACCCCTTGGGGCTGTGGACAGGCTATCTTTGTCTCTCCCTGCAACGCTCTGGAAGGCGTCTCTTGGCTTTTCAGTTCCAAGGACGGATTCTAGACCTCTCTGTGCCCAAGGCCCCTTCCTCAGGCTTTCCATAAATGATGCAATCCCTCGCCACTCCCACCGAGGAGACAAAGGAGCGCACTGACAGGTAACGCTGCCGTGGAGCCTCCCAGGAGGCCTCTGATCAGAGCCCTTTCTTCTGGGAGAAATTCCACGGCGCTGCCTGCTGACGTGGAGGGGAACGAGCTATTTTTAAGGGCAGGAAGTTTAAAGCAGGTACCTTCGGACTAGGCTCCAAATCATAAAAGGAATTTTAAAAGCACGTCCTTCCTGAACTTCGATTCCAACCCTTTTAGACACAAGAAAGCCGAAGGAACCGCCTCATCCCCCCCAAATGCCTTTCTGCCCCCCCTTACCCCCTCTTAGTTTTCCCGCTAACCGGAGTTTGCTCCTGCACCCCTCGGGTCCTCAGGCCAAGCCCTCCACTCCCGCTGGCGCCCCTCCCCCGTGGGTCGGGAGGCCGGGGCACAAAGGGGTTCCCCGTGGGGTGCACACCTCTCAACACGCGTGCGTGACACGCGGCAAAGAGAACAGCGTCGGGGCTATTCCGGGCGCCAGGAGGGGCCACGGGCAGACCCAGACCGAGCGGCCTTCGAGGAAGAGCTCGCCCGCCTCGGGGTCGGGGTCTGCCCCTGAGCAGGCGGCAGGGCCGAGAGGCTCCAGCTCCAGATACTTCTCCCTCCGCTGGTTCACGGCCTCTTTCACAGTGATTCATTCTGGAGAACGAACACACCCACACGTGGCTCATTATTTTTGGGAAGTACTTAAACAATCTTGGTGTAAGACAGGAAAGAACAAAAGTGGCGAAATCTATGTGAGACGGGATGAAGAGCGGAACTGGGAGCGGGGCCATGCGGGCTTGCGATAAGGGATTAGGCAAGTCCCTGAATCCACCGGCCTCGGCCTCGGCCGCCCCGCCAGAAAATGCCATTTATCTTACGGAGATGGTATGAAGATTAGCCAAACATCCGCTAAGCGTGGTGTGTCCTGAGGAAGGTTCTCTCTGCGCACATCTGGGCACATCGACACAGTTTACAGAGTGACGGAGAAGTCTGGATGGATGGATTTTTTTTTTTAATTTTTATTTATTTATGATAGTCACACAGAGAGAGAGAGAGAGAGGCAGAGACACAGGCAGAGGGAGAAGCAGGCTCCATGCACCGGGATCCCGATGTGGGATTCGATCCCGGGTCTCCAGGATCGCGCCCTGGGCCAAAGGCAGGCGCCAAACCGCTGCGCCACCCAGGGATCCCGATGGATGGATTTTTAAGAGAACCATCACGGCTGCTCGCATCCCTGAAAAGGCTTCGGTTACTACCGCTACAGCCACAGCAGGGCACTAGGGCCCGGACGGGTCACAGACACCCACGGCCCCAACTCCAGCGCTATCGTTAACCACGTGACCTGGAGCACGCTCCTAACCTCCCTGCACCCTGGTTTCCTAATCTGCCGAGTGGGACTGGGGATAATCACTTTACAGGGCTGTGTGCGAACTATATGGAATAACACATTTTAAAAGTGCTCAGCAAATAGGTGCTCAATAAATTCTAACCTCTCCTCTAAATATAACGCTCAAGCATAAACAGGCACGCACACGCAGGCACGCACACAGAAAATGTCTCTTTAACCACTAATTAGGAAGTGGCAAGTTACCGTAAGACCGCAGCAAGCACAGCAAGAGACTGTTTTAGCCTCAGCTCTGCCAGTAACTAGTCGTGTGGCATTGGGCGAGTCATTTAACCTCTGAGCTTCATTTTCCTCATGATTAATCAGAAAGAAGGCAATGAACTAGATGACCTCTAAAATCCTCCAGTTGAAATTTGAATCCAGTTTGTTTTTAAATTCACATTGTCTGGACCACTGATCCAACACTGGGAAGTTCTGCTTTACACTGGATATACTTTCTCCTTAACTTTAAAGATAGACATTAGGGCCAGTTTTCTGTTAACATTCATTTTTCAAAAGAAAGTGATAATAAAATCATAAAAATAACTGAATTTAACCATAAACGTACTAGCATGCGAAATCACAAAACTATGCGCGATTTCTTTGAAAACGAAATCTGGACTAATGAATGCTAATAGCCCTTTATAATCTACTTCACAGTGACTCATCAGGTTAAATCAGTCTCCACACATGCATATAAACAATACATACCTAAGACTCTCCATATTCCACAACCAAGGAGTTACATAGTAGAAATAACATAATTTGGAAAACCAGTAACAGAGGAGTAACAGAATCACTGGAGACACAACCGAATTAAAAAGTGGTCAGAAGGAGGGGGCGCCCCGGGGCCGCTCAGTCGGTGAGGCGGCCGACTCTGGATTTCGGCTCAGGTCCTGATCTCGGGGTGCTGGGATCGGGATCCTCTCTCTCCCTCTCCCTGCCCCCCACGAATGTGCTTAGAACGAGCTCTCACTAGCACAGCACTGTGCTCTTAACAAGTCTGTCAAAACTAAACTGAAGACAAAACCACCTAAGCAGGATTTGAATGTGGCTCCAACATGATTAGAAGGTGGTTTGTGGTAGGATGTAGATGCAAATTTGATTCATGAGCGAGGCTGTATTTTGAGGAAGACCAACAAGTCCCAACCTGGGCAGCCTCCGTCTAGCTGCGTGTTACGGAGGCACTAAAAGCCGAGTCTCGGCGAAGACAACCCCACTGCAGGCAGGGCAATGGGTTGGGTTCTCTGACCCACTGGCATACACCGGGAGGACACTCAGCAGCGGGTGGTGGCTCATGGGAATTCCCAAGAACCGCCCTCCGGGCACAGACTCAGCCACTCAGCCCACTACTCTGTCCCAGAACACATCTCCAGGAGATGTGGGGGAGAGCACAGGGCGGCGGCACCAACCTCAGAAGGTAAGAGGCAAGCCACAAAACATCCGCAGTCGTCCCGGCAGATAAAGATCCACAAACGTCCTTAAACATTGTAAAGCTACAATATTTATGATTTTTAGCTTATATTAATCACTCCTTGGGATAATAAGCTTCACCAGTTTTGTAGCACCACAGGGCACTGTCCTGCTCAGGTACGCTAAGACACTAAGCTTGCCTCTTCCAAACCTCACTGGGCAGCTCTCTAGTCCTACAGCATCCAAGATGAGCTGCCCAAACCAGCTTGTGTAGCCCTTCCTCTTCGCATTACAGTTCGATCATGAACTGACTCTCCGCCCTCCTCCTTCCAGATGGCAGCATCCATCAGACAGGCCAAACCGATAAGAATAGCCTATTACAACGCATGATTATTTTAATTAGTCTTCCTTGGACCTTATCCAATCCCCCTACAGCTTCCTGAGGATAGGACAGGACTGCAACTCTGAGTCTGAATAGCCAAAATGATCTTGGGGAAAAAAGAAGAACAAAGTTGGATGACTCACACGTCCTGATTTCAAAACGTACTACAAAGCTATAGCAATCAAAACAGTGTGGTGGTGGCATTAAGTACAGCCACATAAAGCAATGGGATAGAATTGAGAGTCCAGAAACCAACCTATACATCCATAACTGACTTATTCTTGACAAGAATGTCTAGACCATTCAGGGGGAAGGACTAGTCTTCAACAAATGATGCTAGACAACTAGATATCCACATGCAAAAGAATGAAGTCGACCCTTACTTCACACCATATACAACATTTTTTTTTTTAAAGATTTTGTTTTATCTATTCCTGACAGACACAGAGAGAGGCAGAAACACAGGCAGAGGGAGAAGCAGGCTCCCTGCAGGGAGCCCGACGTGGGACTCAATCCCGGGACCCAGGATCACACCCGGAGCCGAAGGCAAATGCATAACCGCTGAGCCACCCAGGCATCCCCGTATAAAAAAAAATTAATTCAAAATGGATCAATGAGCTAAATATATAAAAGCTATGACTTGTATTCTAAAACTTAAAAAAAAAAAAAACAGAGGTAAAGCTTCAGGACTTTGGATTTAGCAACGCTGTCTTAGATAGCATACCCAAAGTACAAGGGACTAAAGAAAAATACATAAACTGGCCTTCATCAAAATTAAAACCTTCCGTGGGGTACCTGGGTGGCTCAGTCAGTCAGGCGTCTGTCTGCCTTCGGCTCAGGTCATGATCCTGAGGCCCTGAGATCGAGCCCCACATCAGGCTCCCTGCTCAGGGGGGAGCCTGCTTCTCCCTCTCCCCCTGCTGCTCCCCTGCTTGTGCTCTCATTTTCTGTCAAATGAACAATTAAAATCTTAAAAAAATAAAACCTTCTGTGCATCAATGGACAATATCAAGAGAATACAAAACAACCTATGGAACAGGAGAAAATATTTGTAAGTCATGTATCTAATAACTGCCTAGTATTCAGCCTAGTATTCAGAATACTTAAAGAACTCATAACCCAGGACGCCTGGGTGGCTGTGGCTGAGTGCCTGCCTTTGGCTCAGGGCATGATCCCAGAGTCCTGGGATCAAGTCTCACATCAGGCTCCCTGCATGCTGCCTGTTTCTCCCTCTGCTTATGTTTCTGCCTCTCTCTGTGTCTCTCATGAATAAATAAAAATAATAATAACAATAATAAAAGAACTCATAACTCAACAACATAAAACAATTAAAAAATGGGCAAAGGACTTGAATAGACATTTCCCCAAAAAAGATACACAAATGGCCAACAAGCACATGAAAAGATGTCCAATATCATCCCAGATGCAAATGAATTTTAAATGTAGGTTTAAATCAAAACCACGAGACACCACTTCACACCCACTAGGAAGGCCTTAAGAAAATGAAAAAGATGGGATGCCTGGGTGGCTCAGCGGTTAAGCGTCTGCCTTTGGCTCAGGACAAAACAGTTTGATGGTTCCTCCATAAATTAAATGTTGAATTACCATATAACCCAGCAATTCTACTCATAGGTGTATATCCAAAAGGCTGGAAATAAGTGTTCATACAAAAACTTGCACACGAATGTTCAAAATAGCACCACGCATATAGTCAAAGGTGCAAACAACCCAAATGTCTATCAAATAATGAAGGCAAACCAAAATGTGGTCTATTCAGACAGTGGAGTATTATTCAGTCATAAAAATGAATAAACTGAAAAAAAATGAATAAACTGTTGGTATACACTACAATATGAACTTTAAAAACACTATGTTAAGTGAAAGCTTATGATTCCATTTATTTATTTTTATTTATTTTTTCATGAGAGAGAGAGAGGCACAGAGACACAGGCAGAGGGAGAAGCAGGCCCCATGCAGGGAGCCCGACGTGGGACTCGATCCTCGATCCCGGGTCTCCAGGATCACGCCCTGGGCTGAAGGCGGCGCTAAACCACTGAGCCACCCGGGCTGCCCTATGATTCCATTTATATTAAACATCCGGGAAGCACATTAATGGTTGTCAGGGGCTGGGGGCAGAGTGGGAGGGAGGATGGAAAGTAACTCCTTAATGGGTTACTGGGTTTCCTCTGGGGTAAGGAAAAGGTTCTAGTACTAAATAGTGGTGATAACATTATGAAAGTTCTTAACACCACTGAATTATACACTTTAAGATAGTTAAAAATGAAAAAAAAATAAAATGGTTAACAATGGTAAATTTTCTGTTGTGCTTTACCATAAATTTAAAAAATACCAAGTCTCTGAAAAGCAGTATGTATAATCTCAATTATGAAACTAAAACATTAAACACCTAATACGTGCATAGAGGAAAAAGAACCAACTTGGGGCACCTGGCCCAGGGTAGAGCACACAACTCTTGATCTTGGGGTCATGAGTCTGAGCCCCACTGTGGGTGCCGAGGTCACTTAAATTAATAAATAAATAACAAGGGAAAACACAACCTGGAGGTCTCGTGTTCTTCAGACCATATTCATCCTGAATCCCTGTGCTCTCCAAGATGTCCCAGGAACCTCAGAGCTCCACAAGGGGGGAGCCACTGCCCTGCTTTGCTTCACCATTTTCTCACTGGTGTCTAGCAAAGTGCCTGGCAAATAGCGCTGCGCTTAATAAATCTCAGGCAATAAATCTCAGCCTAATAACGTGAGAGGGAAGGGGGCTCTCCCAGGAGTGGCTTTCATCTGCTGTACATACATTTCTACATTTGTATTCTTAAAAGGGTCATGCTGCTTTAAAAAGGCAAAGAAAAAAAGAAAAATGTTGTCCAGTAACTCCTGATCTAGACAACTGCCAAAATGTTTAGGAAAATCCTGAATCAGGTTAAAAAATGGAGGCATCGGGCACGAAACCATCACGAAACAGAGGTAATGGTCGGTTCCCCTGGTAGGGGTGACGGGAGACAGTAACTGGGAACTGACAATGCGCCAACGGCGAAAACTCAAACCTAAGTAGAAATATCATGCAGTGTTAAAGTAAAGCGATTAGACGCTACTGGTTGATAAGAGACCCAAGTTACATTTTCACCCTTCATAATCATCAAAATTAGATTTTAAAAACACATTAAAACAAAATAAAACCAAACCTCTCAAGTACCCAAGGGCCAAAATGAAGTCAAATTTTACATGTGCAATTGAGTGGTACCTACAAAACCAAAAACTGTACTGGTGAAAAAAAAGCACTTAGAAAAAAAAATGTAACTGACTTAATAAAGGAAGCTATTTGTATGAGGAGGGGAAAAAAAAAAAAAAAACCCAGGGATTTAACAATAAGACACTTGATAAGCCTGGTATTTAATTCCAATCTGGGAAAAGGTCTCGGAATGGGGTTTGCATAAGAGAAAGGTGTTTGAAAAGCCAGCTCCACACACTATCTATTCCACCAACTGCCTTTCTGACATTCTACTTGGAGACAAACCCAACCCTAGAGAGCTGTTTAAACAAGTTCACCCTTAAGCCTCAGGTCTAGAGAATGAAAGCTTTGTTCTCCCTCAAAAAGAGACGTTTGATGTTTATGCTAAGGAGACCTGTCATTGCAACTTAATTTATGGCTGACTGTAAATACCTGAATATCTTAGCAAGGGCCCACCTGCTGCCCAGGAGAGGGTCACGGTAAAACTGGAATGAGCGCGTCTTACTACACAGCGTGCCTGGTCGTTCCTCGGACCCAAGCGTATGGACTCAGCTGTCCCATTCAGACAGTCTGCAAGTAACCTGGTACTTCTCCTTTACTTAACAGTTTATAACGAACATGGAAAACCATTCTGTGTTCTTTCTTTGTTGCACTTAAATAGACGTTTTTGTGGCTCATTAGGGCAGGGAGGATGTTTATGAGCGGTATTTTGTATTTGCTTCCTGACCTATTTACTATACTATGGATGAGTGGAGAGGAGTCGTGTACGTCACGGTTTTGAGTGAGAAGAGGAATAGGAGGAATGGTTTCAGGCAACTGGGACAATGAAGGAGAAAAAAAAAAAAAAAACAGCCAGGGCTGAGAATAAAACTAATGAGGCTGAGATCAAGTACATTTGGCTGGAATAAAATGGGTAGGTGGTAGAATGAAACAGAGATGAAAGAGGTGAGGTAGGAAGAGAGCTTATCGTGTTCCAAGTAACTCAAATGTTTGCAGCATTTTTGAGTGACCGGGATAAAAACTGCATATAGAGGGATGTCTGGGTGGTTCAGCAGTTGAACATCTGTCTTTGGCCCAGGGTGTGATCCCAGGGTCCCGGGACCGAGTCCCACATCGGGCTCCCCGCATGGAGCCCGCTTCTCCTTCTGCCTGTGTCTCTGCCTCTCTCTGTGTGTCTCTCATGAACACAGAAAATCTTGAAAAAAACAAAAAACAAAAAACCCAACTGCATATAGAGGAGATACCAAAAGCAGAGCAGGCCAGAACTGGAATTATTTACCTAGGATATTGCTGAGAGGATGGAAAAAAACTGAATGGATCCAATTAAACAAACTTATTAAGTACTTAAAATGTGCAAGGGTCTGTGACAGGACAAAGCCACATAAAAAAGAATAAGCTAGTTCCTAGCATCCATTTTTACGGGGCAGAGGCTGGGAGAGTGGGAGGAGCAGACGGACCAAAGAGAAAAGCACAGAGGATAGAACCACTGACCAGGGGGACAGCAGAAGGACAAAGGAGGTCCCACACTGGAGGGTGGTCACTTTGGCCAAGAAGAGAAGGCCAAGGCCAAGCAAAACACAAGGCATATTAGGTCCACAGCGAATGGACAATGCCAGGTTCCAGCTGGAGACAAGAACAGTACGGAAGATGAGACCACATCAGGTGCACCATGACGCCAGGTGAAGGGGTCTGGGCTGATCCTGGAGGCCACATGAAAGCAGTGGAACCACAAGACGCAGAGGGGATGCTCTCCCCAAAGTTAAATCCAGCAACGAGATGGATGACAGGTGTGAGACTGGAGGCAGAGACTGGTTAGAAAATGACTTGCACGGTCCTCGTAGGATGTGGGACAGTACAGCACTCAGAGCACATGCTTTGGGGTCCAACAGACCTGAGCCACTGAACCTCCCCATGCCTCAGTTGCCTCATCTGTAAAACGGGGATGAGAATGCTCAGAGGGTAGCTGCACAGAGTAACTGACATAACCCAAGTCCCCAGCATCACACCTGAGTATATAGTAAACGTTCAGTAAACCAGATGCCTTTACTACTTCTGTCACCCAGGTGCACGAGAAGGGTCGAAACTCTTCCTAGTTTTGTGGTTGTTCCAACAAGAAGAAAGGTCAATCTGTGTAAACTTCTTAAGGGCAAGGACAGACTCTTTCCTCGGTATCCCTCTCACCATTCAGCTTGGTCCTGGATGTTAGAAATGAACACTGATTACATTTCAATCTTATCGACCCCGATTATAAACTGTAATACAGGGGCACATGGGTGGCTCAGTGGTTGAGCATCTGCCTTCGGTTGGGGTCAGGATCCCAGGGTCCTGGGATCAAGTCCCGCGTCGGGCTCCTTGCAGGGAGCCTGCTTCTCCCTCTGTGTCTCTGCCTCTCTCTGTGTGTGTCTCTCATGAATAAATAAAATCTTTAAAAAAATAAAATAAAATAAACTGTAATACACAGGTGTACACCAAGTCAACACACGAAGATCTGGGACAAGGCAGGTTCACCATAACTACCTAATAAAAACAGACAGGCTTCAGTTCAGATTCCTCAACCCAAACATTGGGACTACCTAAAAAAAAAAAAAAAAAAAAAAAACCAAAAAACTTATCTCCAAAGCACCCACAATCTCCTCTCTCTCTCTCCTCCAATCAATCATAAATATCTAGGAGAAGGTAACTGGCAGTAGGCGAAGGCCACGTGCGGTCCAAGGACTTTTCACATGAGAGCTCCATTAACAGCACGACCGGGCACCAGGTCTCAGTCTCCCTGAGCCCACCTTAGATAGCTAGTTCCCTTCCTGCTTCCCTTCTCCTCACGTATCCCTCTGAGCCACCACACACACATTTTTAAAAACACCACTTATTTACTATCTCAGTTTCTGTAGGTCAGAAGTCCAGGCACAGCGTGACTGGGGTTGGCCCGGGCTGCCTTCTCATCCAGGGCTGGGACCTCTTTCAAGCTCACTGGTTGTTGGCAAACTCCACTGCCTTGTGGATGGAAACCTGAGGTTCCCTTTTGCCTCCTTGCTGACAGCCAGGGACCACTCTCAGCCAGGTGGCCCCCTGGGCAGTTCACACATGGATGTTTACTTTCTTCCAAACCAGCTGGAGCATTTCTGACTTCCTTTTTTGCAACCAGCTGAGAAAACTGCTTTCAAAGACCTAGTGTAGTTAGCTCAGGTCGATCACACCAGTCCCCTTAGCTGAAGATCGACTGATTTGGGACCTTAATCGCATCAGCAAAATCCCTTCAAGGCAGTACCTAGATTCATGCTCAGTAATTGGAAGGTCCTATACTCCAAAGGCAGGAAATCTTGGGGGGTGAGGCAGAGGGCAGACTGCGGTAGGAAAAATCACCTTATATTTTACTTATTATCTCTCACATGCCAGAAAGTTAAGCTTCATCAACGAAGACATTTTTGTATGTCCTTTCGCCTACTGTTACACCTCTAGCACCTACGACAGTGCCTGGCACATGGTAGGTGCTCAATAAATGAGTGAGCTAAAGGAATCTTCAGCTATCACTATATATTGACTTAGATCACTGTATTTAGGCATAGTTACTTCAGATTATTATATATTTACAGGCTGGAAATGGGACTTCTCTCTATATTCAAATTCTGGTTCAATGAAACCATCCAGGAATCCTTGGAATTCCATAGGATATAATTTTTCCCTGCCACAATGATCTATATAGCTTTAACAAAATACAGGTGATTCTCATGGTTCATAGATTCTATATTCACTAAAATTTATCTGTAACCCCAAAATCAATACTCTCGGTGCTTTCGTGGTCATTCACAGACACGTTCAGAGTGGTAAAAAAAAAAAAAAATACAAGTCACCCAATGCACATGTTCCCAGCTGATGGCGAACAAGGTAACCATGCTCTGCCTTCTTGCCTCAGCTTTCACATTGTAAATACGTGTTCTTTTCACAGCATACCCTGTGCCATGCTTTTCACCTTTTTGTTTTTGTTTTTGCTGGCGGTGGGGATTTCACTGTTTAAAATGGCCCCCAAGAATGGTGCTAAAATGCTCTCCAGCGTTCCAAAGCTCAAGCAGACAACGATGTGCCTTGCAGAGAAAATACCTATATCAGATAACTGTCGTTCAGGCTTGCATTATAGTGCTGTTGGCCTCGAGTTCAAGGTTAACGAACCAACAATATATATTAAATAAGGCGTCTTTAAACAGAAACACATACATAGCAAGGTTATGTACTGATGGGTCAGTGGAAATACAGCGGCCAGGGGCTCACAGGAACAAGCCCCGTCATTCCCCTAGGAGCAGCGGCTCAGTATTCGCTAATCCAGTGTTCCAGTCAACTTTATAGAACAGAAGTACCATGAATAATGACACTTGACTATATGAGCCTCATTTTACAGATGAAACAGTGAATCTGAGAGAGAGAGAGAGGACATGGTGGTTCTCAGCACACTCTAGCACATAATTCTGTTTTATTTTCTCCAGAGCACTTAGGACTGAGAATTGTGTTTACTTATTTATTTTCTGTCTAAGCCACTGCTATTTTAAGTTCCATGACAGTTAGGGATTTAGGGATTTTTGTCCATCTTATTCTCTTGGGATTATTTCCCCAAGCCAAGAACCATTCCAGGCATATACCCAACCTAATGAGTAAAGAACTCTCCTATATGTAATCGTGTAAATACCAGAAGTGATGGATACTTTAAAGGGACGGGCAATTACTTTCATTATGTTAAATTCCAAATATTTAGGGACGCCTGGGTGGCTCAGCGGCTGAGCGTCTGCCTTCGGCCCAGGCCGTGATCCCGGGATCTGGGATCCGAGATCGAGTCCCACATTGGGCTCCTTGCAGGGAGCCTGCTTCTCCCTCTGCCTGTGTCTCTGTGTCTCCCATGAATAAATAAATAAAATCTTTAAAAAAAAATTCCAAATATTTAGTAAGACAAATGCAGGCTTAGGATGAAGTGGAGAGAGAAGAAAGAGAACCAAAAAGAATACCAGACAGTGCCTCAAGTGGCACTGTCTCTGAAACCCAGCGAGCTGGTAAGATGGTCTGGGATGCAAACTTCACGGCTCAACCAAACGCTGGCAGCTCTACCGAGTAAGGGAAAGAGAGATACACTCTGAAATCGTATTTTTGCTTGGTTTTACAGCTATCCTTGATGGAGAAGCCAGCAGGCAGAGAGAAGAGGCAAGGGCAGGAACGGTACCTCTGGAAGCCCAAGCTCGGGTCAGACCACACGTGCGAGAGGCACTAAGGAGGGCAAAACCCCATGGCAGGTGGGTAGGTATTTGAACCTGGCCATGAGGTGGTGCCTACAGAGCGGGAGAAATGCAGACTGGACTGCAGGTCTGAGGAGCTGATCCCTTCAAATGCTTCGGCATTCCCAGTCGAGGTGGAACTGATGGGCTCCGAACGCCAGCAGCACCTCCAACGTCAGAAGGATGGATGAGAAAGAGGACTCTAGGATCTTCTTTTTATAAACACAGAGAGGAAAATGAGATAAGACCCTCTTACATCAGCTCCTACTGTAACAGACAAATAACACAAGAATTCAAGACAAAGAGGCGGGATTCCAGAATTAATGTTCGCTGCTGCTCCGAGCAAAACTTGAACAGTAAACAATAAGGATTTCAAAATTAAAACAAAAGAGCCACTTCAGTATTCTAATTTAACCTTCAAAAATAAAGAAGATCTAAAGCACCACGAACTGAGAATTCCATTCCACCTCGACACCCTGTACTCCCGAGTTATTATGAGAGCAGACTGCAAGGCAGTTCCACTCATGTTCCCAAACGCAACAAGCAGCTCCAACAGGACACGCCGAAAGCAGCAGCACGTCTCCTCGTCTCCTCGTTTACTGATTCATATTTTGGTAGCAAGGTTACAATTAGCTCACCGGTGGAGAATAAACCTATTTATAACACGGCAGTCCACCTGAAAGACACAATCATCTAAAAAGGTTTTTAGAGGAAAATGAAGTGCAGCTTCTTCCTGTGCTGACTGCAGATTCCCAAGGTCCTTTCGGATGAAGTCCTCAGTCTAACCTTCCTGTGTTCACAGGCACCATTCCAGCCACCTCGCAGCCTCCATGTTCTTATGTAACATTTACATAGTGCCATAAACATACCCAGAGTTGCGTAAGAATCAAAACGTTGCCAAACCAATAAAGCCTAAAGGAGGTCACTCCCTCCAGACTGTCTTTGATTAGCACAGGTACCTGCCCGGTGTCCGACGTAGGCGCCTGGCAAAGGACAGAAATTAACCGGAGGAGATCTGATAGGGTCCACAGGAGGAAAAAAAAAAAAAAAAGGCACAAATCCGAAGAAGCGAACCACTCTGTGCATGTGGTGCTTCTATCAACCCCGAGAGCATGTTACTCTGTCCCATAAGATAAGAAGTAACCCAACAGTGCTCGTTCCCTGAAGTCAGAAACTGTGTCTAAAAATACCTCCCAGCCAACTGGCTATCAGTAAGTTCGTCTCCAAATGTCCCAGGAGGAACTCCACGGACTCTGTCCTCCACGGCAGAGGGAAGACTGAGGCAGTCACCGAAAGGTTAAGCAAGTGACTCGCTCAAGGACAACCTGTAAGGGAGCAAAGTTCCGGGGCCACGATCCGCGATGCGGCCTCCTCCCTCCGCCGGGCCCCAACCTTTGACCAGAGCGGCCGTTTATTATGTTTTAACCACATCTGTTCCGGGAGCTCTTCCAACAAGGAACCAAGCAGAGATTTCTCTTTCCCTCACAGAGCTCACTCTCACTGCACCTCAAGTCCACGTGCACTCGGGAGAGTACAAGGATTTGGCCTGGAATTAGATTTTCAAGTCTGTTCACGGAAACTCAGAGTGTTCCCATCAGAACCTCAAATGTCTCCCTCGATGCTTTTGTCTTGAGAAACGAATGTCCTGTTCTCCCTCCACCAACTCAGGCGACTTTACATTTTCAAAGACCCATGTGAAAATTCCAAAGCGAGGCCTCGAAAACCTGCTAGAAAACCTGCTATGCCTGTCAAGGGAAGGCTGCCCATTACCCGGAATTCATTCTCCTGGTCACCGGCCTTTGCCTAGGTCGCGGTTAACGCGCCGGCAGGAGCGCCCCGCCGGGCCGGGCCGCCCTCAGGTCAAGTCCCAGGGAGCGGCGGCCCGGCCACTCCCCCAGCTCACCTAGGGCAGCGCACAGAGGAAGTGCAGGGGAGGAAAGCAATCAACTTCTTGTTATCCCACAGCCTCTATTTTTCCCAGAACTGACGTTTTACTTCAGCCTTTTGCAACAGTGGTCTCTGTAGCATGCACTATTGGCAACTACATGTGTCCCGGAAAAAACTGTAGTGTCTGGCCAAGAAGTTTAAAGGCCTTCGAGAATGTTTGCTGGACACACAACCTAATTTCCAATTTACCAAAAAAAGAAACTAACTCCCCATTATGTCCACCCCATCCTCACCCTAACAAACATCCATTTTAGAAAGGCTACCAAAAAAAAAATCAAATAAATAAAATGAAACAAAACAAACAAACAAAAAAAACCCCTCTGTCCTAAGCCGGATCACCAATTAAACATTCTTAACTAGGCTCACCACAAGAAAAACCCCGCAGACGCTACACCAAATCAACAGGGAAATGGTGGTTAAAAATCTTCAATATATCAGGGACAGGGTACAAAACGTTCTATGGGAAGAACCTCAAGATTTCTCCGGACACACACAAGAATGACAGCCCCCGAGACGGAGTCTCCTTATTTACTATCCTACTAGAGAAATGACATTATGCTACACATTCCAGAAACAGGGCCCACGATAAGGCCCGGCAAGCAAACATTATTCACCAAAACCATCATCTCAGCACAACTGTCGGCCGGCGTTGGCAGACCTTCCCCACGGCCACCAGACCCCACGGCAGATCACCCGCGCGCAGAGCGGCGGGCCCCAGGAACACACACGAGGTGCCTAACACACGCATTAGCCAGCGAACAAAGACCCCACTGCACAGGCTCCACCGCTGGGAACAAATATCAAAGCTGGCGATAATGAACTTGTTTTCCACGCTCCCAAGCAGGCTGATGTCTCCTCGCGTTTGTCTGGTTTTATTAAGGAAGCCTAAGCCCACCTGAGAATCTTTATTTTTCAGTGGCGAGGGCAGCCGGGGAACTGCACACTGGCTCTCCCAGAGCTGGGAGGTGAGGGGCTGCAGAGGAGTCAAAGCCCGGGCTTTGTACATCAGGGGCCAGCCCAGCCCTGATCGCCTCTCCCGGATTCTCCCGGATCCATCCGTGGGTCAATAATCACTTCAATAGAGCTGCCACATATAACCTGCTTCTGCTACCCCAATGCCAAAACACATCCCAGGCGACTCTCTTAAATCGGGGTATTTTAGGGTTTCGGGGCGGCTCTTCTCAGCCCCCAAAGCCTCATAAACAACACGCCCAGGCCGGTGTGTCCCACGGAAAGGTACCCACCTCTCTCCGGGAGGAGGGGGAGGGTGGGGGTGGGATCGGGGAGCAGAAGGCTGTGGGGGCTGGAAGGTAAGGGGTGTGTGAGGGTGGGGGAGTGCGTGGGGGGCAGGGCCGGGCCACAGGGATCGTGTGGGCAGGTAAGTAAGTGCTGACCAAGGGCCGGAGGGGTGGAGGGGTGGAGGGGTGGCGGGGGTGGCGGGGTGGGGGGTGAGGGGGAGCCCATCCAGGGGTGGGATCTTTGCATGATCTTGGGGGGTAGGAGGGAGGTTCTAGGATTTCACCTGAGAGGCATCCACAAAGTGACTACCTGGATGGGCCCCCTGGGGTGGGGTGGGGTGGGGTGGGGTGGGGTGCGGTGCGCTGGGGGTGGGGGTGGGGGGCGGGGGGAAGCCAGGCGGAAAGCAAATACACCTAGATGCAGGTTAACCGTTGTGGAACCAGGGTTCCTAGGGTTAGAGAGATTCCAAAGCCAAGCTCCAAAAAAAAAAAAAAAAAAAAAAAAGGGGAAAAAAAAAAAACCCACGTTTAGGGGCCTGTTGGTCTCGCTTCCTCCGGGCATGTGTCCGGGGGGGCTGCCCCGCTGAACTCGGAGGGGCTGCGCGTCGGGGCGGGGGGGGTCTCCCTCTCCAGAACCCGAGAGAGGAAGGGGAGGTAGGGACGCCCCAGGGCAGGTCCCTAAGGGCAGGTTAGAGACCCCCTGGCCCTGTCATCGGAGGTGCGCAAGGGCTCGCAGCACCAGGAGACCTCGGGCGGCACAGAGCACCTGGGGGAGGGGGCCCGCGGCTCCGGGGCCCGCCCGCGCCCCCTCCGCGGAGCACCGAGCTGGCCGCGCGCCCCCGGGGCTCCCCGGCCCCCGCCCCGCTGGAGGGGCCGGCGCCGGGTCGGGCTGCAGGGGCCGCCGCGCCCGCCTCCCCCGCGCCCCCCGCGCCCCCCGCGCCCCCCGCGCCCCCCGCGCCGCCGCGCCGTGCGCCTGGGGGGGGGGCCGCGGCCCCGGGCCTCGCGCGCGCCCGGCCGCCTCCGCCCCGGCCCGGGACTCACCCTGGATCCCCCGGGGCCCCGGCCCGCCGCTGCCCGCCAGCAGGAGCACGACGAGGGGCAGGAAGGAGGAGGCTCCGGCCGACTCCGCCATAGTAACCGCCGCCGCCGCCGCAGCCCAGCAGCGCCCAGCGCGCGCGCCCCCGGCGCCGCCCCTCCCCCGCGCCCGCCCGCCCGCCCGCACGTGCGCTCCCGGCCGAGCCGCCGCCGCGCGCGCCCCCGAAGGGCGGGGCCGGGGCGCGCGGGCGCCCGCCTTAAAGGGGAGTGTCCCTTTAAGTGTTAAAGGGGTGGGAGGGGCCGGCGCCGCGGCCGCCTCGCGCGGGGGCGGGGCGGGGCGCACGGGGCGGGCGCACGGGGCGGGCCCCCGGACCCCCGCAGCCGCACCTCGCCGCGCTCCCTGCCCCCCGCATCCCCTCCATCCCCCCTCCGCTCCCCGTCCCGCCCGCCTCCCCCCACCCCTGCGGCCCGCGGCGGGGATGCTTGCACGCACTACCTGTGCGATCGCAGCCTGCGGCGCCCCTTTGCAGGACGGAGCTGAGCTCGGTCTTGCAGGGGCGTGGGGCGGCGGGGGGGAGGGGGGCACTGCGGGAGGCGCCCGCATCCTGCCCCGAGGTCAGCAGTTTGACATTCTGCATCAAACAAACGCCTTAAAACTACCCCTACCCATTCCCCACGGGCTGCTGTTACCCGTCTTGGAGAAATAATAAGAGATGACAAAACACGCGCGGAAAAAATGTTAACAGGTTGCGTGTTGATGGTTGTGAGCAGCTGGAGACTTAAGTAGGCAGCGATAGGGACGCCTGGGGGGGCTCAGGGGTTGAGCATCTGCCTTGGGCTCAGGGCCCAGGGCGTGACCTCGGGGTCCTGGGATCGAGTCCCGCCCACATCGGGCTCCCTGCATGGAGCCTGCTTCTCCCTCTGCCTGTGTCTCTGCCTCTCTCTCTCTGTGTCTCTCATGAATAAATAAAATCTTAAAAAAAAAAAAAAAAAAAGTAGGCAGGGATGGAAGACCAATAAATGAGGGCCCATCCATGGGATGGAGCTATGGAGCGATTACAAAATTATGTTTATAAAAGCTGATACGGTGAGAAGATGTTTGTGTGATCATGTTAAATGAGCAAGCAAAAGACCAACCTATTTACAGTTATTATTCTGATTTTGTTGAGAACGCATAATAACTGTATGGGGGAAAGAGTGGAAAGGGATTACCGGGTATGATCAGTACTTATGGCCATGATAGAGAATTTTTTTTTTTTTTACTTTTTTCTTGAAGTATTTCAATGTTTTCTGAATATTTTACAAATAAACAAGTGTTGCTTTCAAATTTAGAGAAGAGTACTTATAGAAGGTTAACTGAATCACCCATATCTTTTTGAAAAGACTTTGCTGGGGGATCCTTGGGTGGCTCAGCAGTTGGGTGCCTGCCTTTGGCCCAGGGCATGATTCTGGAGTCAGGGGATCGAGTCCCAGGATTGAGTCCCACCTCTAGCTTGCTTGCTTCTCCCTCTGTCTGTGTCTCTGCCTCTCTCTCTGTGTCTCTCATGAATGGGTGAATGAAATTTAAAAAAAAAAAAAAAAGGAAAAGAAAAGAAAAGACTTTGCTTTCTTTAGTTTGAGAAATAATTTGAGCTCATGGAGGGGGCTAGGTCTTTGGAACCAGAGTTCTAGATCTGATTTTTTCCTTTTCTTACTAACTGGCATGAAAACGTGGGCAAGTTTCTTAACCTCTCTCTCTCTCTCTCTTTAAAAAAAAAAAAGAAAAGATTTGATTTATTTACTCATGAGAGCCACACAGAGAGAGGCAGGATCCCTGTGGGGAGCCTGATGTGGGACTCCATCCCAAGACCCTGGGATCAGGCCCTGAGCTGAAGGGAGACGCTCAACCACTGAGCCACCCAGGTGCCCCTCTTAACCTAATTACAGCGCCTCATCATCCAACATCTAGGCGTGGAGAGGATGACCGGAGGTGGGGGCAGCGTTTCCCAAAAAGGAATCCTCATAAGTTATTACCATTCTGAAGAATGCCCATCCTCGCATCCAGAAAAAAAACAAGACAGCAGCCACACTCCCCAGACACAACTCACACACAAACACACACGTGCAAAGTCACGCAGAGACCCTGTCTACAAGCTTGTCAGTGGCTGGATGAGTAAACACCTTATTTTTATACCGCTCTCCCTCATCACCCCAAAATGGGCACACACACCCCAGTCCATCTAACTGGTCTCTCAGGCTCTGCTCCACCCATACTGAGGGCACCCAGCTATGCTGTGCGCAGCGCTGGGTTACCGAGCCTTAACAAAGTACCACAAACCGGGTGGCTTAAAATAACAGAAATTTATTCTCTCGCAGTTCGGGAGGCTAGAAATCTGAAACCAGGGTGTCAGCAGGCCCATGCTCTCTCTGAAGCCTCTAGGGAAGAATCCTTCCTTGTCTCTTCTGGCTTCTGGTGGTTCCCAGAATCCTTGGTGTTCCCTGGCTTGTGGAAGCATAATTTCATTCTCTGCCTCCGTTTTCACATGGCCATCTTTCCTCTGTGTATCTCTGTGTCCAAATTTCCCTCTTCCTATAAAGACACCAGTCACTGGATCAGGGCCAACCCTAATCCAGTATGAGTTCAAGTAATTTTAACTTGATTCTATCTGCACAGATCCTATTTCTAAAAAAGGATCCCATTCATAGGTTCTGGGTGGACATGAATTTGGGGGAGACACTATTCAATACAGTTACATTCACCAACCCCTGTGGTTGGGGAGAGAAAGCTGATCCATCAGGGGGACATTTCTGAGGCCAAAAAGAAGGGACTGTCCTTCCCCAAAACCTTGCGAAGCACTAGCACTGTGCTACAGACACAGAAGGAACCTGTGGCTGCTTCCTAGACTGCAAGGTCAGCTACGTACCTGTATACACAGCCTGGGGAACCAGAACACGGGTCAACAACCCAAAAGCCAGCTCTGCCGTCTCGCTTGATAGCAATTGACTTTGAGCAAGGCGTTTTACCTCCCCGAACCTCGATTCACTCATCTGTAAAATGGAGCTGATAATAGTTCTGTCTAGGGACACCTGGGTGGCTCAGTCGGTTAAGCATCCAACTCTTGGTTTTGGCTCAGGTCATGGTCTCAGGGTTGGGAGAGTGAGCCCTGTGTCAGGCTCCGAGCTCCGCAGCGAGTCTGCTTGAAGTTCTCTCTCTCTCCTCCTCTGCCCCTCCCCTGTGCTCTCTCTCTCTCTCTCCCTCCCTCTCTCTCTCTAAAGTAAATACATCTTTAAAAAAAAAAAAGTTCTAACTTACAAAGATGCTGTGAGGATATCATATGTAAAGCACTTGGCATAGCTTCTGAACACATAGGAAGTGATATAAAAAGAATAGCTATTATTATGATGACGATTTGACCTTTACTGCAATCCTGTAAAGTGGTTGAGGCACGTCAGTGTGTGCGCAATTTGCAGGTGAGGCTGTTGAGACCTAGGGAAGGTGAGCAAGTTGCCGAAGCTCACATATAATTAAGTGTTGAAGGCAAACCTGCTGGTCCTGTGCACCTTCAACATCATAGCATCTCCTGCTTCCCCCAGGACTGGTCTCTAAGATCCAGCTGAAGAGGGGGAAATTAGACTGGCTGGAGTGTGGGAGGGGTTAGTTAGATCCTCACACCCCGTTCCTGAGAGTTTGGCTCATCCCTTCAAATTAGAGCTTTCCCCTGTGATGTGCCTACCTTCCCTTTTAGGTACTGAGCCGAGCCCTACTGAGCCCAATTTATCTGTGTCCCGTCCACAGCTCAGATCTCTGACCATCCCTGAAGGCTTCAGCAAAGTGTCCATTTCTGTAAACCTCCTTAATCTTAGGACTGGACCCACATCACAATCTATAAACTTCCTGCCTGCCCTGCTCAGTCCCTTTGTCATGGGATTCTTCAGAGCTTACTCCCCACGCTCTCTACTGACTACACCATCTAGTGTTACAGCTGCCGTCTTAGTCACAGTGCACCAGGACATTGTCATTTTAGGGGATTTGGCACAGTTCCCCTTGGTGGGCAGCAGGCTCATTAACCTCAAGAAGGTAATAGCTCATCTTCATTCATCCATTCTACAAGCATGCATGGAGCACCTATGGTATACCTGGTGTAACATGTAAACACAGATAAGTCACGGTCCTTATGGATCCGTGCCCTTATGGATCTTACAATAGTAGAGACAAGTATTTTTAAAAAGGCAACAACAGGGCGCCTGGGTGGCACAGCCAGTTAAGCGTCTGACTCTTGATTTCGGCTCAGGTCCTGATCAAGCCCTACGTCAGGCCCTGCACTGGGCATGAAGCCTGCTTAAGATTCTCTCTTTCTCGGGACGCGCGGGTGGCTCAGTGGTTGAGTGTCTGCTTTGGGCTCAGGGTGTGATGCCGGGGTTCTGGGATCAAGTCCCACATTGGGGACACCCGGGTGGCTCAGCAGTTGAGCGTCTGCTTGCGACCCAAGGCATGATCCTGGAGTCCCAGGATAGAGTCCCACCCCAGGCTCCCTGCATGGAGGCTCCCACTGCCTGTCTCTACCTCTCTCTTTCTTTGTCTCTCATGAATAAATAAATACAATCTTAAAAAAAGAAAATCCCACATTGGGCTCCCCGCAGGGAGCCTGCTTCTCCCTCTGCCTATGTCTCTGCTTCTCTCTCATGAATAAGTAAATAAAATCTTAAAAAAAAAAAAAAGATTCTCTATCTTTCCCTCTCCTTCCACCCCTCCACTCTCTCTAAAAAAAAAAAAAAAAGGCAACAATATGTTATATATGCTACAATACACACCAGTAAAGGGTCAGTGGGGGCACTCAGGAGGGAATGGATGATTCAACTCTGCAGGCACAAGCTAAGGAGGTGGGAAAGGTTTCACAGAGAGGCCATGCTACAGCTGACTCTTAGAAGATCAAAGAACGTCCCCTAGATAGACAGGTTTGTGTGGGGCAAGGGGAAGCAGGAGGTTGTTTCCAGCAGAGAGAGCAGAGCAGAATGAGCAAGATACTGAAGTAAAATTGCCTGGCATGTAGGGGAAGCATGAGCAAAATGGCACCACCCCCCAAGGATGTTGTGGAGATAGACAGATGTCGAAGTATACTTGGAAATGCACTTTTCTCCAGTGTTCTTGGCCAGGTTCTAAGCAGACATGGTTTTTGGTTTGTTTGTTTTTATCATATTTTTGTTTTAGAAAGACCACTTTGCTAAACCAAATGAACTTGAACTTTGTGCTGATGGTTGGGGGAAGGCAGGACTGGTGGTAGGGAAGCCAAAGAGGAGGCAATTCCAGTAATCCAGACAAGATAGTAGGAGGACCTGACCCTAGGCAGCAGCGATGGAAATGGGAAAGAAATGTGGGGGCACCTGGCTGGCTCTGTCAGTGGAGTGCATGACTCTTGACCTCAGTGTTTTGAGTTCCAGCTCCACGTTGGATGAAGAGATGACTTAAAAAATAAAGTCTTAGAAAAAAATAACAAATGTGGGTTTGAGAGATTTGAAAGATTGAGTGGATGTGGAAAGTGAAAAGGAAGTGGGGATGGCCCAGACGATTCCAAGATGATCTGGCTTGGTTGACTGGATGCTTGGTGGCTCCACCCAACAGACTGGCAAGAGCTGGTTTGGGAGAAAGGTAATGAGCTCCACATTGGGCGTACTGAGTTTGAAGGGCCTCTCGTAGGTATCTGGAACTGTGAAGATGTGGATTTGGAAGTCAGCAGCATATCGTAGTTGTTCAAACAGCTCAGGGGTGTTGCTGGAAGTACAGCAACACTGGCAGGAAAGAGGAAATGGAGAAGGAACAGTCAAATAGGAAAAGAACCTAGAAAGAGTAGAATCATGGAAGCAAGGCAGGAAAGGGTTCTCTTGAGATCAATGGTTTCTAATGTTGAGAATAGGTAAAGTAAGATGAGGAACAAAGAGTGTCTAGGATCTGTTGCCTAGAAGCCCATTGGTGAAGCTTACCTGAGTGGGTTCCGTGCACTGTGGGGTAGAGGCCTGGTGGGCTGCAAGTGAATGGCAAATGAAGGCTTAGAAAGGCCGAGAGTCATCTATTCTTTAAAAGAACTTGGCTGAGGGGCACCTGGGTGGCTCAGTCAGTCAAGAGTCCAACTCTTGATTTTGGCTCAGGTCATGATCTCAGGGTCCTGAGTCAAGTCTCACATCTTTGGGCTCTGCACTGGGTGCTAGGCATGGAGCATGGAGCCTGCTTAAGATTCTCTCTCCTAAAAATAAATAAATAAATAAATAAATAAATAAATAAATAATTAATTAAATAATTATCTCTCCTTCTGCCCCTCCGCTCCCCTTCTCATAAATAGATAGATAAATCAATCAATCAATAAATAGATAAATAAATAAAAGAATGTGGCTGTGATCGGTGAGGGAGGTTTGGATTTCCTTCAAAATGATGGACCAGTTTCCCTGAGCAAACCTTCTGCTGAAGAAGCAACTCAAGATGCTTAGTAAATTACTCAAGTCAAAAACTAAGGAACAAAAGAGAGGAAAGCAGAGTAGCAAAGCTGGCTTTCACCTTGAGATTATTTGTATACAAGGTGAACTTGAATTTTGGTTTTCAAAGGCAAGCAGGATACAGGGAACAGAAGACAGAGCCCAGCCCTGCCCAAGGTGAGGAGTCTAATAAGCAACCATCTGCACAAAGCTGTGACCCATCATGGGTAATAATATACTAGGTTGAAGGATGAACTAGAAATAATTCACTCCTTGAGGAGATAGGCAAGGAAAATTGCCGGACTTGACCCTTGGCTCTGAGTGAGAATGGGGGAAAGTCTTCCCTGAGAAGCACAACTCCAAGCTGGCCTCATTAAAAATTCCCCCTACCAGTGCGATCTGAAAAACTAAACACTGTTTAGAATCAAAGGGTCCTGGGCTGATGGTACCTCCTGACAATACCTGGAAGAAAGAAGAGCAGATCATCTCTAGATGAGCCACCTTCAACTCAGGCTACAAGGAATTTTCACAGACAAAATTCCAAGAAATATAATCTCTGTAGTCAAAAATCCAAAAACAATTAAATAGGGACAAGAGAAAAATAACAGTCAGCTTAAATTGTATGCAGTAGTTCCCCCTATCCACAGAGGATACATTCCAAGACCCCCCATGGATGCCTGAAACTGCAGATAGTACTAAACCCTCTATATACTGTTTTTTCCTATACATACATACATACATACCTTTTTTTAAAAAAGATTTTATTTCTTTATTCATGAGAGACACTGAGAGAGGGGCAGAGACACAGGCAGAGGGAGAAGCAGGCTCCATGCAGGGAGCCCGACCTGGGACTCGATCCCAGGTCTCTAGGATCACACCCTGGGCTGAAAGCGGTGCTAAACCGCTAAGCCACCCGGGCTGCCCACATACATACCTTTGATAAAGTTTAACTTATAAATTAGGCGCAGTAAGGGATTAACAATAATAACAAAATAGAGGAATTATAACAATATACTATAATAAAAGTCATGTAAACGTGGTCTCTCAAAATATCCTATTGTACTGTACTCACCCTTCTCCTTGTGATGATGTGAGATGATAAAATGTCTACAACATGAAATGAATAAGGTAAATGACGTGGGCATTGTAATGTCGTGTAGGCTTCTATTGACTTTCCAACAATATGTCAGAAGAAGCATCATCTGCTTCTGGGCCATGGTTGACCACAGATGACTAAAACTGAGGAAAGGGAAACCACAGGTAAGGGAGGCTACTGTACCCATAAAAAATACTTTCAGGGCAGCCTGGGTGGCTCAGTGGTTTAGCGTCGCCTTAGGCCCAGGGCCTGATCCTGGAGACCTGGGATCGAGTCCCACGTCCAGCTCCCTGCTTGGAGCCTGCTTCTCCCTCTGCCTGTGTCACTGCCTCTCTCTGTCTCTCTTTGTGTCTCTCATGAATAAATAAATAAAATATTTTTTTAAATGTCTTTCAAAAATATAGGCTAGGGACACCTGGGTGGCTCAGTGGTTGAGCCTCTGCCTTTGGCTCAGGGCATGATCCCAGAGTCCTGGGATCGAGTCCCACATCAGGCTTCCTATGGGCAGCCTGCTTCTCCCTCTGCCTATGTCTCTGCCTCTCCCTGTCTCTCATGAATAAATAAATAAAATATTTTTTTATAAAAATAAAGGCTAAATAAAAAGTGTATAAGTTATGTATGAATTCATGCATACTTTATTGTCAGATATTTGCTAATAAAAGAGAAGCAGATTACATAACTTCCAGGTGAAGAGAAGGAAGAAAATAGAATGAGAAAAAATAATCTACCCAAAAGGAGGCAAGAAAGGAAAGGAAAAAAATGATATTAAGGTAAGATGAATAGAAAGCATAAACAAAATGGTGAAAATAAATTCAGATACGTCCATGATTACAATAAATGTGAATGGGCTAAATAATCCAATTTAAAGATATAGATTTCCAGATTGGACGAGAGAAAGAGAGAGAAAGAGATTTCTAGGAGGATACACAAGGTCACAGAAGGGTTTGCTGTGTTTTCTTGCTTTAATAGGAAGGGAGGGATTGCAACTTAGACTGCAATAAAGGAGCCAACGGGAGTTCAAAGATACAGGAAGAAGAAGGAATAAGTGATGGAGCCAGAACCCAGGATGGATGGGGAACACAGGATCAAGATCCAGAGGTACAGGGAATAGCCTTGGCCAGAGGCTGGAAGGAGAAGGTGAACCAAGGGAGTTTACAGGCAGGAGAGGGCCACCTGGGTGTTCTCGGTCAAATTGCAGTCCCTCTGTTGTGTACAATATGGTCAGGAGGCAGGATGGCATATGATGGTGGATCTGCTTGAAGAGTGGTGAGCATTTGTAAAAGCCACTGTGGAGAGGGGGAAAGGTGTGCAGGGACATGGAAAAGCAGAAAGGGATTGTCAGAGTGGCACCAGGGTCCAGCCAGCGTTGCAGAACATAAAGCCGAGGTCCTAACAAGCTTTGGTACAGTTTCCTCTGGAAAAACTCAGCAGCCCTGGATGGGAGCAGAAGAGGGGACATTTGGAGGATGAAGGGGTAGGGAGTGGGGTGATAGGGGCTGGTGGGTGAACTAACGGACAGGGAGCTGAGGGAAGCAGAGGGAGGGCAGTATAGGAAGGGGAGGGAATTGAATGTTATGGCTGGTGGCTGAGGATGGGAAGCTGGCCAGTGGGGCTGCTGTGGCTCTTTGAGGCCCAGAGGCCCCAACAGCATCAGCGACCCAGCGCCATCAGCCATGTGCAGTCTGTGCCTCGTGATCCCATGGGATGGTGCTGAGCTCTGGTGTGCTTGAGGGAAACCTTCCCCTGGCTTTTCTCACCCTCTTGCTGCTCCAGAGGCCATTGCACGATTTTAGATTTTTTTTCCCTTAATCCCCACTCTGACCTCGTTCCACTCCAGTGCCCCCTTGGTAAACAGGCCTGGTGCCCTCAGCCTTGATGATTCATGCTTGTTTATATCTGAGCGTGCCCTCTGGCCACACAGGATGGATCTCCTGGTCATTCTCCTTTTGTCGTGGACCTCTGCGCTTTTGCCTATCTGGCCCCTTCTTCTCCATACCCTTAGTGAGGTCCCAGTCCAGAGCCTCATACCACACATCTCTGATACTGCTGGCACTGCAACCTCTCTGCCTCCTGGCCACACTCTCTGCTGGCCCCGGGCACAGCGCTGCGTACCCATGTCCAAGAAATCCCCTTTCATTTTGTCATCTGCCTTTTTTTTTTAATTTTTATTTATTTATGATAGTCACAGAGAGAGAGAGAGAGAGAGAGGCAGAGACACAGGCAGAGGGAGAAGCAGGCTCCATGCACCGGCAGCCCGACGTGGGATTCGATCCCGGGTCTCCAGGATCGCGCCCTGGGCCAAAGGCAGGCACCAAACCGCTGCCCCACCCAGGGATCCCTGTCATCTGCCTTCTTGACAGCATACAGGCTCCCTATTGCCTGAAACACCAAGCCAAACCCATGACATTCTAAATCTGGAGGAGATTTTAGAAATTATAGTAGTCAGATCTCATTTTACAGAAGGAGAAGTTGAGGTTCAGAGAAGATCGATGATATGTCCAGGGTAGAACCAAAACTGGCAGTCAAGACCTCCACATGATGAGAACTTAATATCCATCCAGACTTTACTTAAAAATAGCGTACGGAAACTGACCATTTACTCTAAGAGCTTTATGTGGATTATTTTTTTTAAAGTTTGTTTATTTTAGTAATCTCTACACCCAACTCACCACCCCAAGATCAAAGTTGCATGCCCCTCTGATTGAGGGAGCCTGGTGCCCCAGGAGCTTTATATGGAATATTTATTTAATCTTCACGACTCCATTGTAGAGATGAGGAACTGAGGCCTACAGAGATTATATAACTTGCCCAAGGTCACTCAACTAATCCTGGTCCTGATAGCTCTCCTGTTGTCCTGGCTTCTCTCTGCCTTCTCTCCCCTTCTACCCCTTTTACACACACACACACACACACACACACACACACACACACCCCTCAAATCCTCACTCACAGTTTCCTCCCTGCCTGGATAGTCCTTGTTCCTTCTTTTCCATCTGGATTGTGAGAGCCAACGCCCCCTTCTCCTGGGTGAGTGCATGGTCTGCGCTCTGTTCACAGATGATTGCACCAGGGTTGGGCATCTGAACCAAGGAAAAACAATAAGTAGACTGGCTGAGCCGTTTAGTTTCTCTCTCGTGGGCATTTGAAACCAAGGAGGCATAGTAATTGAGTTACTTAGATCGTGACAGGAGCTACAGAGTAGTTCCTGGAAGCCACCCTGGACCATGTGGCATCAGGGTGAGCCAGAAGAGGAGAGTGGAGTAGAGCAGAGGCAGAGAGAGAGAGAGAGATTATTGTGGTGTGCCTGTGGGTGTGTACATGTGCACACACGCCCTCCAGACTCACCCACTCGAACAGTCAAATTGTCCTCAACACATACCCAGCCCAGTGTCTTCTCAGATTCCATGAGTCCTAGCTGTATTTTCCGCTACCCGTTTCTCTGAGATTCCCATGTCTTTCCAGGAAATCCTCTTTTCACTTCCATTGATTTGAGCGTACTGGTCCTTGTGGCCTGCGCGCCTTAGCTAGAGCACCAGCTCAAGGAATTGTACCCATCCTTCAGAAGGAGCTCAGGGCCTGACTTCTCCAGGAAGCCTTCCCCTTCGAGGTGTGCTCCTCTTTCCTTCCCCAGACAGACCATAAACCCCACCACTTCCGTTTTCCTCCCGAAGTTCCGTCAATACATATTGATTGATCGCACCTTCTAACTTTGGGGCACCCATTTCTAATTTTGCCATCTGAGGCTGAACTACCTTTATTGCTATCATTCTATGTTCTGGCACATCCACGCATCCAGCCATCATTTATTTATCCTGGGAACAGGCATCGAGTGCCTATGTGCCAGGCACCGGGCTAGGCCGTGGGGATGGTTAAGATGAAGTTCTTAGCTCTTGCCCTACAGAAGTGCATAGTCCAAGGGGGAAATGCAGAGTCTCCTCACCAAACTGGTCACACCAACACAGCCTCTGGTTTCATGATACCAGACACACACACACACACACACGCACACACACACACGACGATCAGCTGTGTCACTGTGTCACACACACCCAGACATGGGCTCTCTTGGTCCCTCCTTCTTGTTCCTCCATCCCGTCCTCGCACCAGCTGCCCACCCCGTCTCCTGGCGGGCCTCATGCTCACACTGCCCTCTGCTCAGGAAGATGCCCTCCACTCTCTCTACCCTCCACTCTCCCTCCTTTCTGATGATTCTGTGGTACGGGAATTGACACTATAGTCTAGAGTGTGTGTGTCTTTATGCTATTTTAAGACCCCAGCACTTTGCAAAAACCTGGTGGAGAATACTGCCAAAGCCAAGACTGGGGGAGGGGCTGAGCAACCTGAGCCTGGGGCCGGCTGGGCGGCTGCCAGGTTAGCAGAGCCAGCTGCAGAGCCAGCTGCAGAGCCGGCCCAAGCCACCGGTTAACTGCTGGTTTCCCGCCCCAGCCCAGCCCCGGGCAGGCCCCGTTCTCAGGCTCCCGGCCCTCATCCCTCCCCAGGAGTTGCTTAGGAGGTTGCACACCAGGCAGCATGTAAAGTTGTTGTGTTTCTGGAAACACACACACGCAGAGAAGCCTTGAAATTCTTCTTGGAACAGGTCCAGGGATTTATTTATGAAATTCCCAGGGGGCGGAAGAGACAGAAGTCTGGACTTTGCAGACTTGAGTGCTGTGCGGCCGTCGGGTGGACACCACCAGCCGCCCTAGGGTGCACTTGCTAAATGCCCACCAGCGGCCTGCGGGGCCTGTGGGGAGGGAGGCGCCCTCAGGTGAGCCAGGCTCGCCCCTGCCCTTCCCCCCGGCCCAGGGGGAAACACAAACACAATATTGACATATTTTGGCCCTCGCCCCCTGTTCGGCAGCCTCTCTCCCCCTGGGAGTCCGTGCTGTCCTGTGGATGGACATCAGGGTCCTCTAAAAATAAGGCTTCGTGGCTGGTTTCTACACAAGTGAGAAACCGGGAGCTGTAATGTGCTAGTCTTCCCTTCCCATCCTTGGCAGGGTGGCACGGAACAGAAATGGGGCCTACACCCAAGCATGGCGGGTCTGCTGAACGCTAGAGAAAGCCGCTTAGGATGGTTTCCAGGTCATCCCCAAGGATGTCTTGTGGGTGCTTCAGAGGGGAACAGGATAGAGGCAGATAGTCAGACTGATGGAATTGGGGAAAGAACCTTAACTACGCTTCTGGGGGGGAAATGTGTGTAGAAGCTTCCTGCTGTAAAACAGGCTTTCAGGTCTCCGCCCCTCATCTGACTACCTCAGAGGCACTTGGCAGAAGAGGTTTCTCGGGCCTCCCTTGACTCTATAGAGGTAAGAGGGGTGGACCCAAACATGTCTTTAGTTTCCCGTATATACACTGTCTTTCAAGGGGAAGGCATAGGACCAAAATCTGTGCAATGACTGATCTTATGCAAATGTAGCGATTTCACTTAAGAACTTTGAGGTGAGTTCCCAGGTGAAAATATGGAATAGTCTTTCAGAGATAAGATAGAATGGTGGAATTAAAGACCTCAGTGTGAGACCCAAAACCATAAAAGTCCTAGAAGAGACCACAGGCAGGGGCACCTGGCTGGCTCAGTTGGTTGAGTGTCTAATTCTTGGTTTTGGCTCAGGTCATGATCTCAGCATCTTGAGATCAAGCCCCATGTCAGGCTCTACATTCAGTGGGAAGTCTACCGGAGACTCTCCCTCTGCCTCTGCTCTCACTCTCTCTCTCTAAAAACAAATTAAAAGAACATTTTTTAAAGAGTGCACAGGCAGTAATCTCTCTGTGGCTGTGGCAACATTTCTCTAGATATGTCTCCTGAAGGCAAGGGAAACAAAAGCAAAAATACACTATTGGGAGTTCATCAAAATAAAAATCTTCTGCACAGAGGAGGAAACAATCAACAAAGCTAAAAGACAACCCATGAAATGCAAGAAGATGTTTGCAAGTGACATATCTAATAAAGGGTTAGTATCCGTAATATATAAAGAACCTTTATGACTCAATACTCGAAAAACAAATAATCCAATTTAAAAATGGGCAGAAGATGCTCAACATCACTCATCATCAAGGAAATGCAAATGAAAACCACAATGAGATATCACCGTACACCTGTCAGAATGGGTAAAGTGAAAAAAAAACACAAGAAACAACAAGCGTTGGTGATGATGTGGAAAAAAGGAAACTTCGTGAACTGTTGGTGGGAATGCAAACGTCTATGGAAGACAGGATGGGGATTTCTCAAAAAATTAAAAATAGAACTATCCTATGACCCAGTAATTGCACTACTAAGTATTTACCCAAATACAAAGACATAATTCAAAGGAATACATGCACCGCTATGTTTATTGCAGCATTATTTACAATAGCGAAATTAAGGAAGCAGCCCAGTGTCCATCAACTGATGAACGGATAAAGAAGATGTGATATATATAAAAAAGGGAATATTACTCAGCCATCAAAAAGAATGAAATCTTGCCATTTGCCACAACATGGATGGAGCTGGAGTGTATAATGCTAAGCGAAATAAGTCAGAGACAAATACCATGTGATTTCATTCATTTAGTGAACTTAAGGAACAAAACAAATGAACAAAGAGAAAAAAAAGAGACAAACCAAGAAACAGACTCTTGATTATAGAGAACAAACTGCTGGTTACCAGAATGGGGTTTGGGGGGGATGGGGGAAATAGGGGGTGAGGATTAAGAGTACACTTATCATGATGAGCACTGAGTGATGTATAGAACCCTTGAATCGCTGTATTGTAACACCTGAATTTATGCAAATGTCATAATTTTACTAATCTTACTAGTATACTAACTTTTACTAATATAACACTGTATATTAGCTATACTGGAATAAAAGAAAAACTTTAAAGAAAGATGGAATGATGGAAGACCACTGCACTTACCACAGAGATTGTAGGGCTTTTAAAAATCAAAGGCCACATCCAGAAAAGAATTAAATCAAGGTGTAGGTAATTAAATACATTAAGTGAAGGACGTCTGGGTGGTTAAGTGTCTGCCTTCGGCTCAGGTCATGATCCCAGGGTCCTGGGATCGAGCCCTGCATGGGGCTCCCTGCTCCACAAGGAGTCTGCTTCTCCCCCTCCTACTCCCCCTGCTTGTGCTCTCTCTCTCTCTCTCTGTAAAATAAATAAATAAATACAATCTTTAAAAAAACCGCATGCATAAAATAAAAAACAGACACTGGAAGAACAATAGGGACACTTTTCCTTTTGGAATGCCAGAAACTTCCTTATCCTAACGTTGGAGCAACTGAGGCTCCAAGCTTTGAAGTTTAGGCTCCTCATACTATTTAGAAAAAAAAAATCCCCCAAAGTCCCAGTAGACCCACAGACCTCCGGAAGTTTCCTCCCCCCTTGGGAAACCCCAGCCTGTTTACACAGAATGAGCTGGGCTGGGGAGATGTGCCTTCCAGCAGCCTCTCCCGGGTGAGGCAAGCAGGTGTGGGCAGGCTCACCTGCCTGGGAAGTCTGTTGTGAGTAGGCGGGCCCATTCCTGGCTGGGAGGAAGAGGGCGTCAGCCTGCCAGGGCCTGTGTGCACATGTGTGCGTGAGTATATGCACGCATGCGTGTGTGTGTGTGTGTGTGTGTGTGTGTGTGTGTGTGTGTGAGGAAAGCGTTGGCACAGGGCTAAAGGCACAGAAACACACACACACACCCCTAAAGCTAGACTAAGCAACCATGACTTGCCTCTTCAGGCTTACAGGCAAGTGTACCCATGTGCAGATAGGAAGTTCCGGATGGACTTCCAGGCACTTTGGTAGAAGAAAGACCATGAGCTATGGATTCAGACAGATCTGAGTTCAAATCCCAGCTCTATTCATTGCTGTGTGATTTGGGACCTGTCACTTAACCTCTCTGACCTGAGGGTTCTTCATCAGTAATATGGGAATAATAATTTCTATCTTGCAACATTTTTGTGAGGAGAGAAGGAAGCTGTACTTTATCAATTGCCAAAGGCTGTAGACGGAAGAGTTATGACTTCCTAGAGATCCATAATACAAGCTCTGAATGAAGTCAGGCTGCAGTTTCAACCTCACTGCACTGGTCTTGTCACCTGTAAAACAGACAGTCCTGGTCCTACCTCACAGGTTAGTCGGGAGACTCAAGTCAATATACACATACAGCACATGTACTGGTGTCCGGCCAGAGTAAGTGCTCCAAACATCTCAGGTATTGTGCTACAGGGAGCCTGCCCTCACACCCCTGTGGTCTTTGCCCCTAGGACCCAGCCCCACTAGCCCTTGTCTCAGCTTGCCCTGCCTGTGGCTTCTGGCCACCTTTTCTTACAGTAAAATCTGTTTGTTTTTTTTCCCCCCTCAGGCTGGTCCTTCCCAGGCGTGCTGTTGTCATGGGAACCTACAGGGGCTGCCTGGGTTTGGGGGAAGAAGGGGTTGTGAATTAAAGCCAAAGAATCCCACATTACTGTTGGAGCCACTACAACAGTAGGCTGGCCACCATCCTTGCCCCATAGAATAGATCCAGACAGTGGGGGCTAGAGGGAGGAGCCTATAGAGGTCTAGCCCCTGCCTGTCCTACCACTGGCCAGGTAGGTCAAATCCCATGATTCAACACTCTCCACCACCCTCTCTCCCATCATCTTGTCAGAAACACAGCCCAGGGCACCTGGGTGGCTCAGCAGTTGAGCATCTGCCGTTGGCTCAGGTTGTGATCCCGGGGTCCTGGGATGGAGTCCTACACTAGGATCCCCGCAGGGAGCATGCTCCTCCCTCTGCCTGTGTCTCTGCCCCTCTCTCTCTGCATCTCTCTTGAAGAAATAAATAAAATCTTAAAAAAGGAAGAAAGAAAGAAAGTCAGCCCAGTACTGAACACCATTGTCTCCTTGTGAAGCTGAACAAATACACGACTTAGAACAGGGATTTATAGTTGATTTATTATTCCTCTTCACCTTTGAGAAATCTATGCTATTCCAGAGTAGGTATAATTAACCGCACTTAACAGATGGGGAAACTGAGGCCTCAGAAACATCTAAGTGACTTGCCTGAATCATTGAGTCAGTGAATTGTGGGAACAGCCCCTGGAATCCAAGTCGTTTAATCTTTGCCATTATCCTGAAATGCCTGGGTGCAGAGGAAAAAGGGAAGGTGGATGAGAGCTGGTCCTCATAACCCAGTGATTCCAGGCGGACAAAAAAGCACTCTTCCCTCCTCTCCCACTAAAATTCCACTTTGGAAAATTAAGGTGACTTTTTTAAAAGAGCAAAATAGCACATCAAGAGCCTTAAAGAACTTCTAAACCTGAACCTCATAATTTCCTTCCTAGAAATTATCCCAAGAATATCCATATATTTCTTGACCTACAATTCGAGTTATAGCAGTTCATCCTAAAGAAATACTGCAATTAGACACATGCATTAAGATTTGACTTGGGGGGCACCTGGGGGGCTCGGTGGTTGAGTGTCTGCCTTTGGCTCAAAGTGTGATCCCAGGGTCCAGGATGGAGTCCTGCATATTATTTTTGTAATTAAAACAATCAATGTGAGCTAATTTAAAATAGCCTATCCAGTGGCATCTGGTGGTTCAGTGGGTTGGGCACCCAACTCTTGGTTCTGGCTCAGATCATGATCTCAAGGTCGTAAGATTGAGTTGGGCTCTGTGCTCAGTAGGGAGTCAGATTGAAGATTCTCTCCCTCTGCCCCTCCCCCCACTCATACCCTCTCTCTCTTTCAAATAAATAAGTAAATCTTTTAAAAAATAAAAAAAAATAAAAAATAGCCTATCCACAAAAATATACATTGAAATGTGATATAAGGTAAAAACCAAAACAAAACAAAATTAAAAAATATATATAGAGAGAAAGGCTTATTAAATTATCTAACACACTGTATTAAATACTATGTAATCATTAAAATTATTATAAAGCCTGTGTAGAAATATTAAAATGTTAATGATATCCTAAGTGAAAAATACTGGGCACAAAATGCAGCGTGTACCATGATTACAAGTATGTACTGTACGAAAAAAAAAAACAAGTATGTACTGTACATATGCAGTGGAAATATTTGCTTCAATTTGGTAGGGTGAGATTATGTGTAATTTTTTCCTTTCTTTCAAAATTACCAAAATACAATGATTTGCCTTTTTAATTAAAAAAAATTACTCATGGGATGATAGAGTGCTAAGCACTGGACCCTATTTCTTTTTTTTTTTCTTTTTCCTATTTCTAAACTATTCTAGAGAAACAGGTCCAGAGAGTTCTGATATCTTCAGTCCTCACCTCATTCATCCACTGAATGTATTAATAATAATATTATGGTTTATTATTCATTGAGCACCTACCATACAGACACTTACTCATTTCCACCTTTCACCATAACTCTGTAAGATCAGAATTAAAGTTACTTAGGACTTTGTTGGTTCCCAGTAGTGGAAATCCAATCTAGCTATTTAAGAAAAAAAAATTTTTTTTTTCAGTTCAAGGATGCAGGAATTTCTCCCAGACTCTGTGCAGCTGGTCCCAGTCAGTCACTGGAAGCAGCCTGTCAAGGGCACAAGATTCTTTCTCTGTTTCCACCCTCTCTTCCACTCCGGGCCTTGGCTTCTGTGCACCTGTTTCCAACTTCTTTGATGCAGACCAGCTTTCTCTGTTTCCTTTCCCCTGGGGACACAGGGCTCCTGATAGCCTTTGGGTGTATGCTCAGGCCACCCACACAGGAACATCTCCATGTGGCTCTCTCTGGGTCCCCACTCCTCCTTCAGGAGGTAGGGATTGATAGTCCAGCTTGGGTCATGTGCCAACCTCGGGCCCCATTATCGGTGGGGGATTGAGCTTCACCATGTTATAGGAACATGCCTGCCGGGAATCATCACTGTTTCTACACAAATAGGGAAGAGCGAGCAATAGGTGGAGGTGGGTCAGGTAGATGAAAAGAAAAAACAGCATATGCCAGACGTAGCAAGCATTATTTCTTTCTACAGGTGTGGACACCAAGGCTAAGGGAGGTTAGTGGACAGGCTTCAGATCACACAGACAGAGCTGGAATACGGACCCAAGTCTGCCCCTCTCAGAAGTCCACTCCATCACATCACCACCACACATTTACTGCTAGTAAGTTAGTCAGACCTAAGAGTGTCCTAGACAGAGGGGATGGTATGTGCAAAGGCCAGGAGGCAAAAAAAGAACTGTGGGTCTAAGGAGCTGGAGGGAAGAAGTCCAGTGTGACTGGACCATGAGGGGAGAGGAGGGCTGTGGAAAGAGATGTGTCCCATGTTGCAGGCTGGCTCAGGTCAAGCAATTTGGGCCTTTTAGTAAGAAGTTGGACTTTAACCTGAGGATAGTGACATGCAGTGGAGGACATCATGGAATACCCATTTGTATCATAGGGGAACTTCTCCAGCTTCAGTATAGAGGATGAACTGGAGGGACTAGACAGGTGCGGGCCAGAAAGAAGAGTTCCCACTAACCTAGGTGAGATGCTGGTGGCTGGGACCAAGGTGGGGGTGGGGAGAGGTAGGCAGAGCTGGAGAGGTAACCTGGAGGTGGACCCGTCAAAAGCCTGGGTTGGACTGATGGACGGATTGGGGGGCGGGGGCGGGCATAGGTAGAAGGAGGTCATGAACAAATCCCATGCATTTGCTTGGGTAGTAATACCATTCTCTGATCATCGGGCACAGAGCAAGTTTGGGGTGATGGATAACCAGTTGCGTTTGGGACTGAGGAGTTGGAGAAGCCGGGGGACATCCAAGAAGCCATCCAGAAGCAGCTGGGGCTTGAGGTCTAGAGCTCGAGAGGGACGTGTGGGCTGGAGACACAGACCTGGAAGTCATCAGTGAACATTAAAACCAAGGTGGGATGAGCTCACTCGGGAGGGGTGTGTAGATGGAGGACAGGAGGCTCAGAACAACAGCGTTTATGGGAGAGGCCAAGAAGAAAAGGCCCACCCCCACCCCAGGCAGGAGGGGGACCAGTCAAGCTGCAGGAAAACCCAGAGAGGCGGGAGTGGTTAGCAGTCAAATACTGCCAAGAGGTCAAGTTAAATAAGGAAGGACTGATAAAGGGCCGCGGGATTCCCCCACAAGGAGGCCAGTGGTAACCACCAAGAGATCAGTTTCCATGGCAGAGCTGGAAGGCAGTGGGCTGAGAGTGGGAAGTGAGGAAGCAGAGACTTTTCCAATAAATGTGACCGGCCAGGGGAGGGGTGGCTGAGAGAGAGACTGGGGTGGTTGGAAGGTGGGGGAGAGAGTTTTCTGTCTGTAGCTGAGTCTACACCCTGGTGGGAAGGACCCAGAGCGAAGGACAAGGGGAAGACCCATTCTGAAGAGTGAAGGGTCATTAAGAAAGAGGAACCTGAGGCCTTAAGCCAGCTGCCCATTTTTATAAATAAAGTTTTATTCAAACATAAGAGAGGAAGCTGAAAGGGGGAACCCGAGGGGGGAGAGATAATGATGCAGGCGAATTGAGAAGTTTGGTGTCAGCCCGAAGGAGCATCCTGGGCTTTCGTTTTCTGTGGAAAGGCAAAAGCAGTGGAAATCCGAGATTCACAACCATCTCATTTAGACAACTGTGGTCAATCTGTCTTTGTGGTTTTACCTCAATACTACGGGATCTAATTCTCAAATTCACATCTGAAATACAATAAAAATGCAAATCTGGAAGAATTGCAGGAAGGCCAGTTTGAATGAGTGAATATTGTTTTAAAAAAAAAAAGTAAAGAAACAGGGGCACTTGGGTGTGGCCCAGTGGTTGAGCGTCTGCCTTTGGCTCAGGGCGTGATCCCGGGGTCCTGGGATCAAGTCCCACATCGGGCTCCCCGCGGGGAGCCTGCTTCTCCCTCTGCCTGTTTCTGTCTCCCCCCCACCTCTCTCTCTCTGTCTCTCATGAATAAATAAATAAATAAAATCTTTTAAAAAAAAGAAAGAAAAAGATAATTTTATTCATTTCAGGTACATACAGTAACACAAAATATTACCTAGTGGTTGGGGAAGAATCATTTGTAATTAGCATAGAAATTGTTTGGAATGTAAATTAGTTTTTCTGAAGTACTTGACTAGGCTTAAAAACAGTACTTTAGTATTTTAAGAATTCCCCTTGTGGGGTGAAACCACTTTATATCTATTTTAAGACCTTGTTAAGTCTGCTTAAATGTAGTTAATTTCTTTCTTTTTTTTTTTTTTTTCTTCTGGAAAAGATACCGGCTACATCAGAAAACTGTTTCTGGCAAAGGTAAGACCGTGCAACTGTGCACCGCACAGGCACTTTCCAAAGGCCATTTCCACCAGAGAGCAGATCTGATTGCCGGAGATTGTTACTAAGGGAACAGTGGAGCGTGAATATAAATTTCATTTCACAAAAGACCTCACTAAAGTATTGATCCAAAGGGATCAGCCAGTGAGTACAGGGTGAGAAGCCTTTTTCTAATTGAAATGAACACACATGTGGACGGAGCGAGCCGACGTGCGTGTGCGACCTTAGGCTCTCACCTTGGCCCGCAAGTCTCTCCTTTTTAGCTGCGGCCCAGATAGGGAGGCCAGGGAGGTTAGAGAGCCAGGGGCTGGGGCGAGGGCCTGCCTTGCTCTCTTGTCACTTGAGAGAGGAACAAAGCTAGAAGCGCTGACACCAAGCCAGTAGCGCCCCAGAACCGGAGCCGTCAGTGCATCAGTGGGGACAGCGTACTACCGCGGGCAGTGCTGTGATTATTTATTGAACAGCAACGCTGGCCGGGCCTTCATCCGATATGCTCACAACCCCCTTATGTATTATCCCCATTTCAAGATGGGGAAGCTGAGTATTCTGTGCTGAGTTGTGCTCAGGATCACAGGCCCATGAAGGGCTGTCAGGACCCCAAAACTCCACGGTTGTGGGTTTTATTTTTTCACCACTCCCCATGATGGGCCTCAGCTTAGGCGTGCGGTTGCACATTAGCATCTCTGGCCTGGGCAAGGCAGCCAGGCGCCTCTTGGATTTTACTGTGTACCTCATTCTCCAATCCCCTTTACAATCTCCATCCCCACAGGCATTCTGGTGAACTTGCTCATGTCTATTTTTTTTTTAAAGATTTATTTATTTGGGTGCCTGGGTGGCTTAGCCGGTTAAACATCTGCCTTTGGCTCAGGTCATGATTCCAGGGTCCTGCAATGGAGCCTCACATCGGGCTCCTCGCTCAGCAGGGAGTCTGCTTCTCCCTCTCCTTCTGCCCCTCTCCCCTGAATTTTTAAAAAAGATTTATTTATTTATTTGGAAGAGGCAAAGAGACAACCGAATTGGGGGGCAGGGAGTAGGGCAGAGGGAGAAGGAGAGAATCTCAAGCAGACTCCCCGCTGAGTGTGGAGCCCTCTGGGGCTCCATCTCATGACCCTGAGATCCTGACCTGAGCTGAAATCAAGAGTCTGAGAAAAAAATCAAGAGTCTGATGCTTAACTGACTGAGCGTCACCCAGGTGCCCCTTTGCTAATGTCTTTAAATGCATGCATACCCTTGAGAAGAATGTGACATTGTTTTGAATATGCATGCATTCTATTATTATTGCGGGGGGAGGTAAGAACACTTGACATAAGGTCTACACTCTTATTTTTAAGTATAAAATACAGTATTGTTAACAATAGGCTGTATACTGCATAGGGCTCTGGGACTCATCTTATCCTGTATAAATGAAACTTTGCACCTTTGACTACTAACACCCCATTTCCACCCCCCCACGCCAACCCTGCTAACCACCATTCTGCCCTCTGCTTCTATGAGTTTGACTATTTTAGATCCCTTGTATAAGTGATATCTTGGGGACGCCTGGGTGGCTCAGCGGTTGAGCGTCTGCCTTCAGCCCAGGGTGTGACCCTGGAGACCCAGGATCAAATCCCACGTCGGGCTCCCTGCATGGAGCCTGCTTCTCCCTTTGCTTGTGTCTCTGCCTCTCTCTCTCTCTCTCTCTCTCTCTGTGTGTGTGTGTCTCTCATGAATAAATAAATAAAATCTTTAAAAAAAAAGTGATATCCTGTAGTACTCCTCCTACTATAATTTCACTTATTTCACTTAGCATTATGTCCTCTAGGTTCATCTGTATTCTTGCAAATGGCAGGATGTCCTCCTTTTTAAAATATTAACATTAATATTAATTAATGCATGAATAATATTCCATCATATATATATCACATTTTCTTTTTTATTTACTTAGAGGGAAAGAGAGAGAGGTGTGCACCTGAGCAGGTGGGAAGGGGCAGAGGGAGAGGGAGAGGGAGACAGAGAATCTTAAGCAGGCACCATGCCCAGTGTGGAGTCCAATGCAGGGCTCAATCTCATGACTCTGAGATCATGACCTGGGCCAAAATCAAGAGCTGGATGCTAACGGACTGAGCCTGTAGGCACCCCTGAGAGATTTTATTTTTAAGTAATCTCTACACCCAACGTAGGGCTGGAAATAACAACCCCAAGATCAAGAGTCGTGTGCTCCACCAACTGAGCCAGCCGGGTGCCCCAAAATACCACAGTTCCTTTATTCATCTGTCTGTCAATGGACCTTTAGGTTGCTTCCATGTCTTGCCCATCATAAATAATGCTGCAATGAACATGAGAGTGCAGATATCTCTTTGGAGCCTGATTTTAATTCCTTTGGATATATACCCAGAAGTGAGATTGCTGGATCATATGGTAGTTCTCTTATGCATTCTAAATTTATATAAAAGGTACTGTGCTATAAATCTCATTCTCTTTTTGCCAATCAGTTTTGTATTTTTAAGATCTATCCACGTTGCTGTATGTTCATTGGATGACATAATATCATCTGGTTCATTGGATGACATAATATTCTGAAATACTCGTTTATAACATTTTACCTAGCTATTTCCCCATTGATGGACACCAAGGCTGGCTCCCTCCCTGCTGCCACAAGCAGCCCTGTGTTGAACTCCCTCACTCATGTCCCCTTGTGGACTTGTCTGAGAACTTTGCCGAGATATGGACACAGAAATTGTATCGCACACGAGGTCCAATGGGATGGGCACACTCACTCTCACTAAATAATACTAAAAAGACTACGCCAATTTACATTTGCACAAGAATTGCGCAAGAGTTTCTATTTCCCCACATCCTTGCCAACACTTGGCATTATTCACTTTTCAAATTTTGCCAATTTAATGGATGTTGATTGTTATGCCATCTAAGTGTGCATTTCTTGGATCACTAGTGAATGTGAACATTCCTTTCTGTATTATTGATCTTTTGGGCTTCTTTTTAGTGAATTGACTCTTTGCATCTTTGCCCATTTTTCATTGGGTCTTGTTGACGTGCAGGAATTTCTTGCATATTGTAGATATTAAAGCCTTAAAGTTTTAGGGATTACAAATATCTCCATCTATTTTTAATTTTATTAATTTATTTATGTTAATTTTATTTATGGTTTCTAGTTGAAAAGTGAACTAATATCATCATATCTATATTATTTATCTGTTTTGCAGTTGGTGTCTTAGGGTCTTATTTAAGTTTTGCCCCACTCTCAGGACACAAGGAGTCAGTCCTCTTCCATTTCCTTTATTGGCTTTACAGTTTTGCCTTTCGTATTTTGGTCCTTAATCCACTTGGAGGCCATCTTTATGTGGATGTAGAAGTAGAGACCCAACTAAATTTTCCCTCAAAACCATGATCTAGCATTCCCCACAGTATCTAGACAACCTAGCCTTTCTTCTCTAAGATCTTATGTATTTATTTACTTGAGAGAGAGAGAGCACACAAGCGGGAGGAGGAGCAGAGGGGGAGGGAGGAGAGGGATAAGCTGACTTGGCCCTGAGCATGGAATCCCATGCAGGGCTCAGTCCCACAACCCTGAGATCATGACCCCAGCTGAAACCAAGAATTGAACGCTTACCCAAGTGAGCCATGCAGGCACCCTCAAGGTATATTATTAAGTGAAAAAAAGTAAGGTGTAGAATAGTGTATATAATATGCTACTTTGGGGGCACCTGAGTGGCCCAGTTGGTTAAGTGTCTGCCTTCAGCTCAAGTCATGACCCCAGGGTCCTGGGATTGAACCCAAGTCAGGCTCCCTGCTCAATAGGGAATCTGCTTCTCCCTCTGCCTCTGCCTGCACTTCCCTTGCTCATGTGCTCTCTAAATAAATAAAAAAATAAATAAAATATTTTAAAAAAATGTTACTTCTGTATAAAAGGCTGGGCAGGATATGATCCATATTAAATTTACATATATATTTATGTAAATACATAAATATAAAGAAATATGTTTTCTCTATATAAACTCTGAAGGGACAGAAGCATAAGAAACTAAGACTTGGTGATTTCTTTGGAGGTCAGGGAACTTGAGCAGACAGGAGACAAGGATGGAAGAGAGATTTTTGGCACTTTTGGTTCTGAATCATGTGACTGTATAAACCATTCAAAAAGTCACCTAAAATAAGAGAAAAATCGATGTAGCTCTTTAGCTACATTTCTGTTTTGCCATATAAAAGTAAGAATAAATTTGTCGAATTACTAAAAAGAAAAATCCAGCTGGAATCTTGACTGGGATAAAAACCCTTGCTCTTCGCTGCTCTGCTCCTTCCCCAAGTATCATAAGTGCAACGAAAGAGACAAGGTACCGAAGCCAGGAGACCCTGGTCAGGTGGGTACCAGGGCTGGAAACAGTTAAGAATTCAGGAGAAAAAGTCACCACGTGGTAAATGGCCATTGTTTTCCTTTTAAACACTGGCCATTCAGAGAACCAATCTATTCCACTCCTTTATGTTTGCCTAACAGTTTTATTAAGGAATTGCATCTCTGGGGAAGAAGGAAAAAGAAGTATTGAATAGAGAGATCTTTATAGAACACCTCTGCCAGGAGCAACGGCTACTTGATGCCTAAGTGTTGGGTAAAACCTTGTCACCCACCTGGTGGCAGGTTATCTTAACTGCAGAAGGGTGGGGGCTGAGGAAAACTGCCTTTGTCCAGCTGAGTTTACAAATCCAAACCCAAGAAGGGCAGCCCAGCAGGCTTTGCAAACTTGTTTGCTTTGTTTATTTTTCTAAAGATCAGTCCAGCTTCTTGTCCTGAAGGATCATAGATTCCAAAGGAGTAGTCAAAAATTAATGAGATCTCCCAGTAATGAGCCTACGACTAAAATTATGGAAAATCCACTAATTATAGACTATGCAGCCACCTAACCAGCACTTGGAGCCAGGCCTCTGTGGGGAGGAAAAGAGGGAAGGTCATGGATGCAACCTGTGCCGGACCGTCCTTCCTTCCTGCTGCCACTGCCCTGCTCCCTGGGCTTGGGGGCCTCACAGCACCCAGCGCTTCCTGCCCCTGAGCTCTGACCCTGCACCTCCACCCCCACCAGGTCAGACTAGGCCCTGCTCCTAAGGGCTCTGTAGGGCCAAATTCCTGGAAACTACAAAATAGGGCCCACAGTGGAGGTGGGGGCCTGTTTTCCCCTCAGTTCTGGGAAGCAGTGGGGGAGGGATGCTGGGAGAAGGAAGAAGGTAGAAAAGGCAGACAAAATGCCCATTATACCCAAGCCCGTCAATTTCCTTTTTTCATCTCTTTATCAGTGTTTGCGACTGAGCTTCTTATCAACAGGAAACGCCTGCCTAAGGGGACGAGGTAGGTCCAGGAGGACTGGACGCCAGGGACTGGGAATTCTGGGTAGTGCACTGCTGCTGTCCAGCCTCACCAAGTGGCCTCATGATCCCCAGGACCCAGTAAGGCTCTTTGCCTTGGTATCCGGTGAATCCTTAGGTCTGTGTAGTGAGACCGCACACCAGACAGGCCCCGAGGCCAAAAGGTCTGCAGGACAGTGTGTGTGTGTGGGGGGGGGGGGGGGCTCCATCCCTACCCTCTGTGACCGAAGGCAAGTCACCAAACAGCTCAAGCTATGAAATGAGGTTTGCCCTTGGCCCTAAAACCCACCAAATCCCCTCCTTTCTAGCCAAGCAGAGGCCAAGTGACCTGCCAAGGTCACAGGCAACTTAGTGACAGTCACCCCAATTGGCCCTTCTAGTGTGTTTGCCTCGAGCCTTCAGAGGATGGCACTTGTGCTGGGCATCCAGGGCTGGGACCATTAGTGCTTGGCAGAGACTTCCAGACCAAGGGGAGGAGCGGCCCTCTAGCACTGATTGACCTCCTACTACGTGCCAGGTGCTTTAAAAACACTGATCACCAGACCAGGACGGGGCTCCCACATGGGGCTCCCAGCAGGGGGACGGACTGAGGGTCAGATTTCACAGGAGGCAAAGATCACATCTTAGTGCTGAAAATAAACGCCCAAGAGGGATATCTGGGCCAAGCTGGCCTCTATGGGTGGCTCAGAGGAACAGGTTTATCTAGACGTCCTTCTTCAAACTGCCAGAAGCCTGAATCCAGAGTATGAGAACTGGCTGTCCTCCTGGTTAGGAGGCAGGAAGGTTTACGTAGCACAGAGCCTGGGCTACCTCGCTCCCCGCTCCTCTGCCCTCGGCCTACCAGCTGCTCTCCGGCCGCCACGCTCTGCTTTTGGTGGTGGCCGGGATAAAGGAAATTCCAGTGCGCCTCTTGCCCTGTCCTCGTGTCTCCCTGGACAACCCCACGCTTCCCCCTCACCTCATCACTTGCTCCTGCAGTTGGGATCTAGGTCAGTAAGAGTGGGTGGGTGAGAAAGAACAGAGAAGAGACTCATCCAGACGTGACACCCCGCAGGGCAGCAGTGATAACACTTTAACCTGGAATCTGCCCGAAAATAGACTGTGTGTCTATGACATTATGCAAATTATATGCAAAGTCAAGAAGCCCTCTGTCTCTATTTCTAGCAAACTGAATGTGGCCCTGGTGGAAGCAGCTCCTTCCAAGAGTCGCCCACCTAGAGTGACGCCGGCGCAGATAGCATCAGTCGCCGCCCTGGGAGACTGGACCCAGGACGTGCACCCCTCCGCTCTACCCCCAGGGCTGGGCCTTTGACACAGGGGGACTGTGTGCCTTGGTCCGTTAGTCCTGACGCAAGGGAGGATTCGGGGGAAGCAGAGCACCCTCCTTGAAGGCTGATGTGGGGTGGGACTGAGGGAGACTGATGACCCGGACGGAGGAAGGGAACTGACCTTGAGGGCCTGACTACCTTGAGGCCTGGGCAGGGGAAGGGATGGTCCTCAGCTTGGACGCTCATGCTCTAGACCACCTTCACCTGCCCCCCCCCCCATACACGTGGGCATGTTACAGACATTCGTCATCCGTTAGGGATGTTTCTTTCTTTTTTTTATTATTTTAATAATAAATTTATTTTTATTGGTGTTCAATTTGCCAACATACAGAATAACACCCAGTGCTCATCCCATCAAATGCCCCCCTCAGGGCCCGTCACCCAGTCACCCCCACCCCCTGCCCACCTCCCCTTGCACCACCCCTAGTTCGTTTCCCAGAGTTAGGAGTCTTTATGTTCTGTCTCCCTTTCTGATATTTCCTACCCATTTCTTCTCCCTTCCCTTCTATTCCCTTTCACTATTGTTTATATAGGGAGGTTTCTTATTACACAGATGATCCTCTCTCTCTTTGTACAGGTAAGGGAATTAGGAGTCTGGGGTCCCCCAGGAAAGTAGGGCAAAACCTGCAAAGCAGTTAGTGGGTTTTCTTCCTCCATAGGCAGACGGGTTCTCTAGGCCCTACGTGGGGGACCGCGGCTAGGACACGGTGATCTCCCAAGGACTCTTCTAACCCTGGAGGGCAATGGGCCAATTCTCCTTTCTCTGACCCTGGGCCATGCGCAAGCACAGAGAGGACATCAGGGCGGGAATGTACAGACTGGGTCTGCAAGCACACAGGGAGGGGAAAGGCTGCCTTTGTAGGATGCCAGGACCGCTCTCATTTCCCCAAAGCTGGTCTACGAGGTCCTCTGGGAAGAAGGTCACCGCCTGGTTGGGGCAGGGGTGTAGGGGTTCGGGAGGGGGTGGGCTGCGCGATCCATGGACACAGGCACCGGGAGGCCTTAGCAGGCTCTAGGCATGAGGCCGCCTGGGGGTCTGCGGGGAGCAGGGTGGGCCTTCGGTGGTAGGAAGAATTAGGGTACCCCTTCTGCGGTTCCCTAGGAGGGCCTCTAATACAAAGACGCAGATTTTTCTAGGCTGGGAAGTCCGATGGATGAGTCCCCTCTTTCAGTACCTTTCTCCCCCAGGTTCTTCCTTGCCCCTAGGGGCAGGAGCGGGGCTGGGATGGGGGGTGGGACAGGTGGGGGTGGGACAGGTGAGGGAGGACAGGTGGGGTGGGACAGGTGAGGGGGACAGGTGTGGTGGGACAGGTGAGGGGGACAGGTGGGGTGGGACAGGTGGGGGGGACAGGTGGGGTGGGACAGGTGGGGTGGGACAGGGGTGGGGGTGGGACAGGTGGGGGGGTCATCCTTGGAAGCCCAGGATGCCAAGATGTGACCCCGAGGCCTGCGCGCTCCTTCCCATTCTAGGGGGGCCCCCTGGGGGCGGGAGCCGAGAACAGAGACTTGAGGCGGCCGGGTCCACGCGGCCTCCGCGCAAAGCCGCGGAAAGCTCCTGGCTCGGCGGCTCTCCGCTCTCCGGGGACAGTTCCTGCCAACCGAGGCCCGGGCGCAGCGCGCGCCGCCGCCGCTGATGCTCCCGCCCGGGAGGGCCCGCGGGTCCCCGCGCAGGGGCGGGGCGGGCGGGGCGGGCGCGGGGCTGCCGGCAGCCAGCAGAGGGCGCTGCCTCCAGGCTGCTCCCCGCCCGGACCGACCGCGGCCTGCGCGCCCCGGGGTCGGGGCTGCGCCAACGTGACCGCCCGGGAGGGAGGCCCGAGGCCGGCCCCGCTCCGCGTTGCCCCGCGCCGAGCCGCTGCAGAGGCGGCGGCCCCACAAGACTCCGCGGGAGCTCGAGATGCAACCGTGCTTTATTGAGGACCTACTAGGTGCTAAGCACGAGCTAAGCGCGCCCACGGCCAGTACCTCCAGGTAAGAGGCTGCACTCGGGCGGGGCACACCTGCCTGCGCCCACACAGGAGCTCCAGGGGCTTCCTCCCCTCCCGAGCCACTAGAGCCACCAGAGCCACCAGCCAGGCTCACCCAGCGCTGCAGCCCCTGACCTCAGACCTTCTCCCCCTCGGGGATTTTCCAGCCTCCACGGCCTTCAGATTCTGGCTGTGGAGCCCTCCCAGGAGAGCTTTGGCTGAGAAAATCTGGCACGAGGGTGGGGGGCGGGTGGAGGTGGGGAGAGGGGGTTTCTGGCTCCTGGGCTGGGTGGGTTCCAGTGTCAGGAGGATGTGAAAGCGCCCCCCCCCCCCCAGCTCATCTGAGGACCCAGCAGGCCCCTCTCACTTTTTTGTTTTCACCCAGTTTCACTTCCTGGTTCTCCTGGGCGCCTTGCACAACCAGGGGAGATAGGCCTGGGAAAGTGCCCCCGGGGGCGGAAGCGGGGCAAGTAAGCCAGCCGCCTGGGGAGGCTGTGCTGGGTCATTTACGCAGGAGGGGAGGAGGCTGTGTGTGTCACCTCCGGGGGGAGAACTGAGGGTCCTTCTCCAACCCTGCCCCAAGGGCTGCCATGCCAGGTCTTCCAGAGCTTGGGACTGACTGTCCGTGTCCCTGGCCTGAGCCCCCCCTTCCCCCCTCCCCGTCCCCCAACCCTCAGGCTCGACCTCCGATCCACCGACCTCCAGTCCATCTACCCGCCCAGGGTTTGGGGTAACGTCTTCATTGCATGGACATACACCCTTGACATTGCCAAATGCTGAACTTCCCGTGTGTTTCTTCACCGCCACCAGGTTCTTCCTAGACACGCACTGTCTGGGGCCTGGCCAAGGCTGTGGGCCTGGGCCTGGGCCAGGGGCCAGTGGAGAGCAGGAACCTGGGCGCTGGAGGCTTGCTGGCTGGAGCCAAATTTCTTCTGAGCCTTGGAGGCCCTGTGGGAAGGGAGGCCCTTAGCCCTACTGGGTCCTGGATGGAGAACGCTAAGGCACGGAGCGGGATGAGTGGCTGGTTGGCCTGCCAAAAGGCCCAGGGCTGTCTGAATCCACGGATGGCTGCTGGTTTGAACTAAGGCAGGAACTGGAGCTTGTAGAATCTGTCTACGAGGCCTTTCAGGCACTCCTGGCCTCAGATAAAGTTACTTTCAAATCCCCACCTTGGGGCAAATTGCCAGGGGCTGGGGCAAAAGGAGCCCAAGGGCCAGATGAACGGATCTGATGTGGGCTGAAATTTCAAAGACAATTAGAGCTGAAAAAAACCTCAAAGGGCATCAGGACTGGATCTCAATATGTAGATGAGGAAACAAAGGTCCTCGAGAGTGAAGGCCTCTTTCTTGTCACCTAGGGCAATTGCCCAGGACCAGGACCTGGGTCTCCTGACTCCCAGCGGAGCCATTCCCCAGGTCTGCTCCGCTTCAACATCTCTCTGGTTCTGAAAGTCCTGGGCCTCCTCCATCTGACCTACTACCTGCCCCACTGCCCTCTGACCCTGCCACACCTGCAGCAGGACTCCTTGGGCTTAATGCTGTAATAAGTGAGCTAGCACAGGAGTGGGGAAGGGGCCCAGGATCAGGCCCCAGCTCTCCCAGGCAGCTGGCACTCAGCTCACCCAGAAGACAGAGGCCCTAGGCCTCATGGAGCTGAGATACAAATCCACAGAGAGAAAATGATAGGCCCTGGGTGTAGGGCTTATGCCAGAGGCAGGCTGTCCACCGAAGGCTAGACAGGGCCCTGTGTCACCCTGGCAGCTCCGGTGGGGCCGTGAGGTTGACCAAGGGCAGGGGGTAAAGTGCAGGCCCGGGCTCTGGGCCCAGGACTGGGATTCCCTGGCCTGGCCACCCTGGCTCCGGGGGGCCTCTTTTGCATCCTGTCCTGGGGGTGGTAGGGGCTGCGCCCAGGGCATGAGGGTGGGGAGGGAGCCAGGCGTCAGGGAGCCTGCTGCTTTGAGCAGGCCAGACGGCGGGGGATCGGGTTTCAGCCCAGCTGTATTTTTGGCTGGATGAGCCGGCGGGCAGGCAGGGCCGCCCAAAGAGGGGCACCCTCCTCCCCAGCACACATACTCACACCTCACACTACCTCTACCCAGATAGGCCACGTCTGCCGCCCACCCCACGTGCGCTCTGCAGGCAGAGGGGAGTCTGGCTTTAGGCCTGGGGCTAGTGAATCACTTTGGGCTTCTCGAGACCGTTGCTCAGTTTCTGTAGTGTCTTCTTGATCCGCAGCGCAGTGAGGCGGGCGGAGGGGTTGGGGTACCAGCACTCCCGCATCATCTGAGCCAGGCCGGAGAGGACCTGCAGGGCCGAGAGAGACGCAGAGGAGAAGAAGCGGAGACGCGGGTCAGGGAAGCTGAGCAGGCGGTGACACGGAGGGTGCCCCAGGACAGAGAGACATAAGCAGGACAGAAAGGACAGGAAGAGGGAGATGGGAGTGTTGAGGATGGGAAGAGGAAAGCCTGCGAGGTGAGGGGGGGAATGGAGGCAAGGATGAGAGGAGAGACCCAAAGATGGGAGATGAAGGCAGTGGGGACGGGGGAAGGCAGCAGGCAGGCAGGAGGAGAGCTGGAACTCAGCTCTTCGGGCGCACCCGGGCCCCCTTTGGTGAGGAGTGTCTGTGGAACACCTTACACCCACCCCACCCACCTCCCCCAAGATCTGAGGATTGGGAGATGTGCAAGCCCGGGGGCTCCCCTCTGATGTCGGACCGGACCCGGCGTGGAGGGCGAGGACTCTCCCAGGGCCTCCCCCAGCCCGGCCTGGGCCCCCTGGAGGAGTGTCCAGGACGAAGCCATCCCAGGAAGCTCAGTGGCCCCAGAGTGAGCCAGCCTCTCCTCCATCCCCAAACTCAAGCTGGCCTGAGTGTACGTGTGTGTGCCTAGCAGCGCATATATGGGGCTGCTTGTGGATAAGCATGTTGTACAGAAACACGCGTGTGTCTATGCACATGTGCGTACATACATGTACATTCCTTCCTTCCGGAAACACTGGTCGAGCACTCATTTGTGTGCCAGCCCAGGGACAGATAACAGGGATATAAGGTGGCAAGGGAGACACGTTCTTCGTCTTCAGAGGGCCGAGTCTGGCATGGGTGCGCATGCCTGTGCATCTGTGAGGACGTGTTCGTGCAGAAGCGGTGCCCGCCTTTATGCGTCCACGTCCACGTCCATGTGTGTATGTGTCTTATGTGCATGTGGAGCGTTTTGAGAAAAAACCGAAAACAGCAGCAAGTTCAGAGCAAGAAATGCGGCAGAGAGGCTGACTCTTCGCCGCGAGATAGAAGGTTCTGAAATATCTCCGAGTAACCCAAATCTCGGGGGGTCCGCAGGCCAGGGATGTGGGAGGGAGGACCCAGGGAGGTACCCTGGCATCTCTCCTCCGGAATCCATGCAGGTGAAGCAGAGACCTCAGGTATGTGTTCCCGGGGCCAGAACTCCCAGCTGTGAGCCCCTACCCCATGGCATCCCCAGCCCCCCCACGGAGGCCTCACCGGGTCTGCGGCCAGCCGGTTGGGGATGGTGGGAGTCTGCTGATCAACACACACCACCTTCTTCATGTCCTCGAAGCTGGGATCATTGGGCACCACGTCATAGAAGGGTGGCCTGTAGTCCTCCACGATGCCTGAGGATGGCGGGGGGGACGGACAGTCACTCGGCACCCCAAGAAGACCCCATTCCATCCCGAGGAGAGCCTTGCCCCACCTTCTGTCCCAGGGTGCAGAAAACCAGTTGTCTTACCCGTGTCACCCCCAAGAGGGCCACGATAACATCATCAATATATTTTCAAAGAATAAGGATTACGGCTGTTGATTTTGCGCTCACCAGGTGCCAGGCATTGTGCTATGAACACTTTCATGCTTTATCTCGTTCGTCTTTGCGACAACCCCACGGGTATCACCGTAACCTCTATTTTCCAGATGAAGAGACTGATGCTCAAGGAAGTGGAGCCCAAGGTTACACAGCCAGGAAGGGCAGAGTCAAGGCCTGAACTCCTCTCGTCGATTCCTAGGCCGGACCCTGTTCCGGTCTCTCCACGCTGCCTCCCACCCCGGGCCTGGGCACCGCTCCCAGGCCCCAACTATCACAGATGCCCCATAAAAACACGGACTGGGCACGTACACTGTGCCAGGCACTGTCCCGACTGCACTGCATTAAATCCTCACAGCAACCCCGTAAGTCGCACTACCGGCTCCACTCTATGGACAATGCAACTAAGGCCAGAGGGGTGAGGAAACTCGTCTAAACGCACACAGGTAGCGCGTGACTGAGCTAAGATTTAAGCCCAGATGGTCTGCACATTCTTGACCTGGGAGCAGTGCCGAAGGGAGGGGAGCTGGCCTGCTGCTGGGGGACGAGGTGGCGCGAGGAGAAAGGGACTTTTTCCCAGGTCCATGTAACAGCCACCCTGTCCCAGAGATGGCACAGGCCTCGCTGCGTCCCCTCGCCATCCCTTAGCGGAGCCTTCTCAAAATGCTGCCTGGGGAGCTGCCCACAGCTCAGGCAGGAGAGGCCAAGCCCAGAGAAGGTGCCCCGGGCACCCTCCTGCTCCCGGCCTGAGGCTGGGGGCCGTGGCCACGCAGCCGCAACCTCAGTAGAGCCTCCGCCAGCTGTTCTCCCCGTGGCGGGCTTCCAGGCCGGCCCCTGTGCCGCTCCGGCCCTAATCAGCGCTGCACAGAGGCCTGAGCGTGTCTAATGGGCCTTTAATCAGCGCCGGGGCTGACACCAGATTACAGTGTTTATAATGCGCCACGGATCTGTGTGGGGCTTTCAGAGCTTCCCTCCGCCCCAGGAGCCTGCAGTCAGCCTTCCCGTTGGCCCTGGCCGGCCCAGCCTTCCCTTCCTGCCCGCACCGGTCCCTCCAGGTGTCCCCTTCTGCAGCCCCAGTCTTCAGAGCCTATGCAGGGAGTTCACATCTGAAGGGCCAGGAATCTGAGCCCCTAGAGAGTCTCCCACAGGGACTGGTGACCCCCTGGCCTCCACCTGTTGATGCTGAGGGTAAATGAGGCCTGGCATGGGGCTGGCTCCCAGCAGATGCTCAGGAAATGAGAATGTCCCTGTCCCCAAGGAACAGAGCACTCCAGACATATCTTGAGGTCGTTCCCGACCTGTCAGGACCTCCAGCAAGCCCTCCCCAGGGACAGCCGCCACATAGCCTGACGAGTCTCTCCACCTGGTCCAGAATACCACCCGTCATCCATACACGCACCCCCCCCAACCCCAGGCCAGGAGGGCACGGGCCACAGGGCTGCCCCCGAACTGGCCAGCAGGACTGAGGTCCCCCCACCTGCTCCCGGCCCCTCCAACGGCAGCCAAAGTCCCAAGGAGGCAGCGATAAGCAGGCAGCGCGGACACTCTCAGCGCCTGCATTTCTGTAGCAAAGAACCCGTGGCCTCCGCGTCACACCGCCTGGTTTCGGACCCCGGAGCTGCCCCGAGCCAGCTGCAATTCTCTACCTCGGCACCCTCACCTGGGAAGGGGCTGGTCTCGCTTTATTACGATAAACTGCCACTGATATTTACTGAGCCCCAGAGTAGCTCCAGATCCTGCCCGAGGATCATCTCGACAACTAGAACCATCTTAATTCTCGTTTTCAGGTGAAATTGAGGCACAGGGAGGTTAAGTAACCTGCCTGTGGTCGGGGGGCAAACCGGGAGCGGAATCCAGGCGGTCTGATTCCCAGCGCACGCTCTTGACCACAGGCCGATGCCAGCTTTGCCAGCACGGGATGTCGAGCTAAGATACTACACGGACACAGCATGACATCTGGCACACGTTTAGGCTCAAGAAAGCTTAGTTGCTACTGATATTTCTGTTATTACTACTTATCCGAGATTTCACAGCCAGCCTCCCGTCACAGCCAGGCTCACGGATTCAGAGTCACACCTCAAGGGTCACTCAGTTGAGCCCTCAGGCCACGGGTGCCAGCCGTGGCAGGAAGGCCCCTGTCTCCTGCCTGTCTGCCTGTCCACACGTCCGCCCCGTTCCTCCTTCCCTCCCCGTGCAGGGCAGGCCCTCACCGTTGACAATGGTCCGACGGGCAATCTCCCACAGCACCAGACCAAAGGCCCAGATGTCCGTCCACTTGTAGGACTCGAAGCAGTCGGTGCGGATCTGCTCTTCCAGCACCTCGGGGGCCATGTACCGCTTGGTGCCCACTCGCGGGTTGTTGCCGATGTCCAGGTAATCGCTGCCCTGGGAGTGCATCACAGCCAGGCCTGTGGGCACCGGGCCTGTCACTCCTGCCGCTCGCCCGAGCCCACAGACAGGGTGGCCCTGGAGGCTGGGGTGCAGGAGGCAAGGTGGGGATGGAGAGAGGTGGTGGGGCAGAGAGCAGCAGGCAGAGGGACACCTGCCCTGGGGCGGGCGGGGGACCGCAGCCCCCCCCGAGGACGCCTGTCCTGGCGACGCTCTGCTCGCCTAAGCGCTCCCCCAAGCGCCCGAGGACCCAGAGACACGGGCGTAGGCAAGGCCGGCGTCGTCATGCCTGTTTCCCGGGCGGACCCCCGAGGCCTGCTGAGGGGCGCAGTGCAGCCAGCGAAGCCGGGGTGAAACCCCGGGCTCCCGGCGCCCCGCCCCGTGCTCCCAACTCCCGGAGCCAGGGTGCTGTGCCGGAGGAGTCGGGCCTGCAGAGCCGCAAGGCAACCTGTGAGGCCAACGGGCGAGGGCACAAGCCAGCACATGCCAGCGAGGAGGGGTGCTCAAAGCCCGCCGGCCGCCGCCCGCGCACCCCGCACTCACCCAGGTCGGCGATGCAGCACTGCAGGTTGCTCTTGACCAGCACGTTGCGGCTTTTGAGGTCCCGGTGGGCGATGGCCGGCTTGCCCTGGGTGCCGAAGATCTCCACGTGCAGGTGGGCCAGGCCGCAGGCTGCGGACACAGCCAGCTTCAGGGCCAGCTGGGGCTCCAGCGTCTGCCTCTGCAGGAAGTCGTAGAGCGAGCCGTGCTCGTGGTAGTGCGTGATGAGCCACAGCTGCGTGCTCGAGTTGCGGGACGTCATGTCCGAGGCGATGAAGCCTGCGGGCAGAGGGTCGGGCGGCTCGGCCGAGGGGCGAGGGGCCAGGGAGGCTGGGCTGATGGGGGTCAGGGTCGGGGCTGGGGACAGAGGGTAGAGGGTCAGGGCAAAGCCGGGGCCACGGTGGACACTGGTCCGGCTTAGGCCAGAGAGGAAGCTGGAGTCGAGGCCGGAGCTGGGGGCCCCGGGGAGCCCTGAGGACCCCAGCCCCGAGCGCTCCCCACGTGCCTAGGATGTTGTCGTGTCTGAGCAGCACCGTATTGTAGATCTCGGTCTCCCGGAACCAGGACTGTTCGTCCCTCGAAGAGAAGATCTTGACGGCCACGCTCTCGCCGTGCCACAGGCCGCGCCACACCTCGCCGTAGCGGCCCTTGCCTGATCCGGTGGCGGGGGGGTGGGAGGGGTCACACGCTGGGCACACGCAGCCCCTGGGCAGGGCATCCCCAGAGGAGCCCCCCACCGCCTTGATGCTGTCCTGACCGCAGCTGCAGAACCCTCGATGAGGTTTCACCCGCTCCAGGCCCGCCCCCACTTGCCTTGCTACCCCCAGCTGCTGCAGAACCATCTAGCCCAGACCCTCTCCAGGCCACCGCCTACCCAGCAGCGTTCCCATTCGGGCCGGGCCTGCCCGGGACTCCAAGACCAAGAGCTCACTCACTCCCGCGAGCCCATGGGAGGCCCTGGGGCTCCCCCACTGCTCACCTACACATTCCACCAGGGCCACCTGCCGTGCCACTGTCCTCTGCACCAGGAAGGGGAGTCCTGAGCCACTGCCCGTGGTACAGTCGCTGTCCAGGAGATCCTAGGGGGCCCGGAGAGGCTGCTGAGAGGCCTCCACCTGGCCGAGCCTGTTTCTTCCTCCTAAAGCTGGGCCCCACTGCTGTGTCCCTACCTGCTCCAAACTTGCCCAGCGCCCACCCCCAGCCCCCACTCAGATCTCCAAGTGTTTGTGATTGTGCCTTTCTTGGCTGCCTGTCACTCGGCACCCCCTCTGATTCTGTGGCTCCTGCCTAGCCCCTCCCCTGCCCGTGTCCCAGGTTCCCCCAGGCCCATACCCCCAGCATGCTGTCCCCCTGTTCCGACGACTTCAGGATGAGGCTGGACTCGCCCAGCTCGCTGCGTAGGCCCCGCTGCTTCTCCTGCCTCCGCCGGACATGCCACAGGCCCAGGGCACCCAGGGCCACCAGGGCCACCACGGCCAGCACAGGGCCCAGGATCAGAGGCAGCTGGCCATCTACTTTCGGCTGCTCCGGAGGAATTTGGGTGGCTGGTGGAGGGGGGACACTGAGGCCCAGCTTCCACCAGGCCGGATCCCTCCCCTGACTCAGATCCCAGGGTCCCACCGCACCCACCCCCCATCCAGGCCAGAGCACAAGGTGGAAGCAGGGCAGGGAGGAAGGGTCTGAGAAGATGGGGAGGGCCTGTGGGGACCTGCACGTACCCTCCAGCACCAGGGACACGTTGTGGTTGCAGAGGGGGCTGTAGCAGCAGTAGTGGTTCACGAACTCGGTGGGGCGCCCCCGGCACAGCTCCTCGTGCAGGTTTCCGCAGCCCCGTTGCTCCTGGGGGTGTCGGCCCTCCTCCCGCACCAGCACGACCGTGCACCAGGTCCCCTGGCAGGTAGGCCCCCTGCAGTGTGGGCTCTCACACGTGCAGGTCAGCAGCGGGCCCCGAGAGGGCTTCACCGGGTTGCCTGGGAGACACACTGGAAGCTCAGCGCTGTGGGCCCAACTCCTGGGCGGGGCCCAACACCCACGTCTGACCCATTGCCCTTCCCTCTGACCTCTCAGACATACCCCTGAGGCCGTGGGCCTTTAGTCTCAGCCTTGGATGATCCTTCCAGAACCTTACCCTCTGACACGATGAGAACCAGGCTTCGTCCCCTCCCAGATCCGAGGACCTTCCCTCCTGGTTCTAGGCCTGGCCCTGGCCCTGGCCCCTGCCCCAACCCTGAGGGCTCTCCTAGGCCCTCCCTGCCAACATCCCCATTCTCTGCACCCCCCAGATACAGGTTCCCGCCCTGGAGGCCAGTAGGGCACCAGTCTGTGGATTCAGATCAGAACATTGAGGGCTGGGGCAGCTGAGCCTGCCTCCCACTCTCCAGCCAAGCTCCTGAGTACCCACCCCCCTCCCCAGCTCCTCAAATTCAGCCCCAGCAAGAGCTGACCCCAGCCAGCCCTTCCTCCATCCAGGTCCGTGTCCCCCACCTGCTTCCCTAGTACTTACCCTGGGTCAGGCCCCAGGCCATCAGTAGCATCAGAAGGCCTCTCCTGGGCGGGTCCAAGGTCATGGTCCCTGGAGAGGAGAGGGGGGTACCGTAAGATCCGTGAAATGTGTTCCCCTTGGTGTTTTTAGCCACCGACTGTGGGTTCCTCCCACCCAGAGGAAATCACTGGGAGTTTTGGGGGGGAGGCAGGGAGGCCTCCTCCCTACTCCCTGTGTCTGGCTTTGGGGCGGGGCCTGCAGGGGAAGTCCTGGTTCACTTCCCCATGGAAACCATCCTGTAAGGGGTAAAGGGTGGGGGAGCCATGTTTGAGTGACAGAGAGCTTGGGGGACTCCCAGCTATTTACCCCTGCTCCTGGGTTCAGACTGGAGGACACAGAGGGCACGGGCTGGGGTGGAAGGCACATGTCTTCAGCAGTCCCCTGCACCCTGTGTCCTCTGGCTCTTGCCCACCCCTCTCCCCGCGCCCCCTCCCCCAGGGCCCCCACCCCCTAGCACTGGCTGCCTCAAACATAAACAGGCTCCTGTCTTCACTTCCTGCCATTCAGGGTCCCGCCAAGCTGGGAACAGGAATCAAGATTGTTTAGATCGGGGTCCGGATAGAACGGGCAGGAGTCACGCACAGCAGAGAGCTCAGCGTGTACTCTCAGGGCAGGCAGGGGCGCTGCAGGCTCTGGGGGAGCCACCTGGGGCTGCGACACCCCATGAGAGAATTCTAGGGGGACACCTTGGGAACCACAAAGGCCAACCCCTTATCCTAGAGAAGATGGAGATCAAGGCTTAGACAGGGCAGGAGACTCCTCTGAGGTCAGCAGGATTCGGTGGCAGTACCAGGAGTACGCCCCAGGTGTCCCGACTGCCAGGCCAGGGCTTTCTCCAATCTGCCCCCCAATCCCGGGGGCAGCCTGGGTCTGAGCCCTCAGGTTGTAACGACCATACAAACCCTGAACAGCGCTGGCTCGTGCCAGGCATGAGGAGACCCCTCTAGGCCTCAGCAGAGTGCAAGAGGTCCCCTGCCAGCCATTCCCGGGCCCCCTTCCCTCTCCCTCCTTGCTGACCTGGGAAGGGCTGGGGGAGGGCCGGTGATGCGGGAGGGGAAGTGAAAGAGACTTAGACACTGTTTGACCTTCCATGGCTGGCTAAGGTTGAACTTTTCCAGAAGTTTGGCGGAGAGTGTTAGGGAAGTAATTCTGATCTGTGATAGTCCCCAACCCAGGTCCCAAGCCGTCTAGTGCTCCAGAAGCCACATCCTTCTTCATTTCTCAAAGGTTTCGAACAAGAAGATAAGGTCTGATGCTGCAGCAAGAAGGACTTTCTGAATGGTGGGGAGCGTGCAGGTGTGTCCCTGGGCCCTGATCCCCAGGCAGGGGCGGCTCACGTGAGGGAGGGGGAGCGTCTTCTGGCCTAACCGTGAGCCCGGGAGGGCTGGCTGGCGGCCTGGCGCTGCAGCAGACCCACAGTCTAAGAATGGTACCAAATGGAGATGCACGGGGCTGCGGCTCTGAGGGCAGGATGGTTGTTGGGGGGTGGCGTTCCCGGGCCTCCCTGGCTGGTGGCAGCTCTGGCCTTCCTGCCTGGGCTTCCTCTGCCCCAGAGGCCCAGGGCCGGGGGAGGAAACGGAGCCCTGGGCTGCTGCAGCTGTGTCCCCAGCCTCTGCTTGACCTCCTGCCTCTTGCCCCTCCGGCAGGCCAGGCGGTGAGGACTCCGCAGACACTCAGCAGTGGGGCGGGTGGCTGGGGAAGGAGCCCCAGGCAAGGCGGATTTGCCCCCAGGGGGTAGACGGGAAGCCATCTGTGGAAGCCAGGAGAAAGCGCGGGGCAGGAAGGAAAGGGTGGCTAACAGTAAGGATGGAAGCGGGCATCCTTTTCGGATCCTCTACCCACGCTTCCACCTCTCCGACCGTACCCCAGTGTACCCTCTTACCTACTTCATAATGCATCAGGAGCCCCTGAAGCACTTGGTTAAACATGCACATTCTTTGGTCTCACCCCTCCTTCCAAATTCTCATTTCAGTCCACCTGGGACCAGCAAGAATCATGCCTTTTAAAAAGTTCTCCAGGTAATTCTCATCAGTTTGCAAGGGTCCCACCACTTGAGAAATGTGTCCTACATGGTGCTAAGTCTGGTCCAGTGAAATGTGCAGGGGCCTGTTGGGTGAGGGGAGCAGGGTGCAGAGGGCAGAGACTCTCCCTCCCACCTGGGCACCTCTGCACCCCCCCAACACCCCGCCTCCGTGGGCAGAGAAGGGACAGACGGGCTAAACCTGGAAGCCAGGGACCTGGAGACCCTGCAGGGGGGCTGGTGTGACGGCTTTGCTCTCAAGCTTCCCTAGACTGGGCCACCACGTGGGGCGGGGGGGGGGGGGTGTGCAGACAGGATTTGCAGAATCTGACTCTGGTCTAATCTTGGGAAAATGGGAGGAAAATTGTGACTCTCCAGCTTTTAAACGAGCCCAGCACAAAGTCAAGTACAGGAGGCTGCTGAGTCCTGACTAGTCCAAACTCAAGAGCGTCCCTGAATGATTTGCCCAGACACCCGACTCCAGCACAGAGGCCTGGGTGGCATCCCTTCACTTCTAAGCAAAACTTCCTGAAAGATCTCCTGCTGACAGAAGCCTCACTGCCGGGATCCCTGGGTGGCTCAGCAGTTCAGCGCCTGCCTTTGGCCCAGGGTGTGATCCTGGCGTCCTGGGATCGAGTCCTGCGTTGGGCTCCCAGCATGGAGCCTGCTTCTCCCTCTGCCTGTGTCTCTGCCTCTCTCTCTCTCTCTCTGTCTATCATGCATAAATAATAAATAAAATCTTAAAAAAAAAAAAAGAAGCATCACTGCCCTTGGCCAGAAATCACAAATGCCAAACAGAATTTCAAACGTTAACTTGCTACTGTGAAATCTTTAATAATAAGAATTAACCTTCTCTGGGGGTGCCTGGCGGGCTCAGTGGTTGAGCATCTGCCTTTGGCTCAGGTCTTGATCCTGGGGTTCCTGGGATCGAGTCCCGCATCAGGCTCCCTGCATGGAGCCTGCTTCTCCCCCGGCCTGTGTCTCTGCCTCTCTCTCTCTGTATCTCTCATGAATAAATAAATTAAATATTTAAAAAGAAAAAGAATTTAACCTTCTCTGAATACTACTTATGTGCTAAGGACTCAGTCTTGACCGTTAATCTCATTAATCCTTCCAACAATCCAGTGGGGGAAACTGAGGCTCGGGGATGTTAATTTTCTTGCCTGTAATCGCCACGTGTGTCCCGATCAACTTAAATTGCTGGTAATAAATCCTCACTTGAATACTTTATTCCTCCAATTCTTTGGTGCTCAGTGAGTCCCTCAAAGGAGGAAAAAGAGCAAGTGGGTTTTGTGGACAGTAACAGATTGCACACAGCTGCTGTCATCACCGGGTGCCCGATGCGGGTTTGTGTGGATGTGAAGACAGAAATCATCTGCTCACTGTAGGCTTAGTCCTAAGTGGGAGAACCAGAGTAGGGGGGCGCTCGGAAGGTGGCGGTCAATCCCTTTCTCCACAGCACACCTGAGGATTGTCCCAGGGCTGGAAGAGCCTCGCTTGGTGTGTCAGTAGGTCTTAGCTGAACAGCAGAGGGTTAGACTGAGCTACTAAACCCAGGCTGCCCCTTACCATACACGTAACACTTTCATGGGCATCACGGCCCTGGCCCCTCAGGGTGGTGGGATGTAGCATCAAGCCTGGATTTTTGGGTCATACAGAAGGCGCAGGCAGCACCATATGGCACAGGGGTCAGGATCATGGATACCTGGGTTCAAATCCTGCCTCTGCCACTTAGAGCTTTGAGATTTGGGACAAGTTACTTAAACTTTCTGAGGCTTAGGCTTCCCCCGCCCCCCAAAAAAAGAGGATAACAGGACGCCGGGGTGGCTCAGTGGTTGAGCCTCTGCCTTTGGCTCAGGGCATGGTCCCCGAGGCCTGGGATCATGTCCCACATCGGGCTCCCTTCCAGGAGCCTACTTCTCCCTCTGCCTGTGGCTCTGCCTCTCTCTCTGTGTCTCTCATTAATAAACAAATCGAAATCTTTTTAAAAATTAGAATAACAATAGTGCTCATTTCAGGGAGACGATATAGAAAAATTATTTAGTAGAACACTAAGTGGCACACAGTAAGCACCTAACAAGTGCTACCAAAAACCCAACAGCACCATTTACACCACCCATGGGGCTTTGGACGAGTGACTCAGGTCTAAAACTCTTTTCCATTCAATAGAAGGGGCGTAATATATCTCTCCTGCTAAATTGTGGCCAGAAAAATATAGGTAAGTTATATCTAAGAAAACATAGTAAGTACTCAATAAGTGATAATCTATTTTTACTTCCCAATGAGATGGGAAGACATGCAAGTGGGGCAGTGAGGGATCAGAGAGGGTAGATCTTGACTCAGCCAGAAGCTACCCCTATGGAGAGGGTGGTGCTATAGTTCACTATGCCCTTGTCCTTCCAGAAGAAAAGGGGGTGGGTGGCCAGCCCGGAGATGCTCTAGACAGCACTGACCTCTAGGGCTGGCTGAAAACCTGGGGTCCCAGCCTTCAGGGAGATTGGGAAACCCTCTGGCCTGGATCCCCAGGGAAGGCCACTGCATGGGCATTGTCTGACCATGCAGGGTTGGAGGTGAGGTTTATAGGGTGGCATTACAGCATCAGATTCCTTAAGCAAGAACTGCAAAGGCTGGTCCCAGAAAGGTGGGCTTCAAGGGGAGGCTCAACAGGGTTGGAAGTCGACTCTCACTCCCAGGTTAGGGCAGCCGCCTGGAGGGACACGTGACCCCTTCTTTGTGAAGAAGAGCAGGACTCCCTTCTGCCCATTTTACAGATGAGGCTAGAACGGAGAAGTAAGTGACCGGCCCCAGGAGCCAGCCGTTTTCTGATTCGCAGCCCAGGTTCGGCCCAGCCCGCTCCTGTCTCTCAGATGGGGTCCGAGGCCGAGGCGCTGGGAAGGCTCGGCGCGCTACGCGAGGAGGGGGGACTGACCCTACGGCGACCCCTCTGAGGGGCTCTCGGGGATCTGCCCGAGGGGTGGGGGGGCGTGGGCTGCGGCGGGGGTCAGGCCGCCCGCGGACCCGCACTCACCTCTGGGCGCCTCCCCTCCCCGGCGGCGGCCACGGCAGCACCGGCGGGCGCTGGACGGCGGGCGCGGGGGTGCGCGGCGGCCCCGGGCGGCGCTGGGGCCCGGGAGGGGCTCGCTCGGCGCGGACGGCGCAGCGGCCTCCCGGGACTGGGAAAGGGGCTGGAGCAAAAACGTTCCTTATTCCAGCGTCTTCCTGCCTGGCCCGGCTCCACCACTCCCTCCTAATAAACCGTTTCCTATTGCCCAGCTAGCTGACGGGCCGCCCGCTCGCCCCTCGCTGGGGCCGCGGGCCCCGAGCTTCCCCCGCGCCGCTCCCGACCCCGGACCCCAGGGCACCGCCACCCTCGGCTGCCCCCCGCCCCGCATCGCGGCGGCGCCCCCGCCCCGAGCCTCCCACATCCGCCTCCCCGAGGGGGCGGGCCTTGGACTCGGGCCGCGGGGGGTCCCGTGGGAGCCAGGCCCGGAGCCCTGGGGCCGGGAGCCGAGGCGGAGGCGCGGTCTGAGGACTGGCCGGGGAGGGGATGGACAGGGAGGCCAGGGAGGCGCCCCCTCCGGCTCCCAGCCGCGGAGGGGCGACCTGGAGTCTGGGACTGCGGGGGGGGGGGGGGGGGGGGGGACAGCGAGGGAAGGACCGCGGAGAGGGGGAAGGGGACTTACCTGTCCTCCCACCTTCTCAGCCCCTGGTCCTGGACCTCGCAGGCTCAGAGCCACCGAGGCAGAGTTTGGGGCTGGCGGGGTCCCAAATGTGTTAGCCCCGCCCCCTCCACCCCTACCCCCGCCCTCGAGGACGCCCCACTCGTCCAAATCCTGCAGCCTCCTCCCTCCTGCCCCTTCGCCCCTCTTGTTCACTCCTCTCTTCCGCAGCCTCTCTCAGCTCAGCGCTGGGTAAACAGGCCCAGATGGGGCTGCTCCGGGTCAGTGGTGAGAACAGCAGAGCCTCTCCACCAGCCCCGCAGCTCAGGGACAAGGACGCCTCGCCCCACACGCTTGGCCAGATGCAGGGAGAGGCAGGGACTGCTCCCTTCCAGGCGGGCTCCTTACCCCCGCAAATGGAGACCCACTGGAACCTCTGTGGGGGCACCCACGGGGCAAGGCAGACAAGGCCTTGGGGAGGGGAGCACAATGGCTCTTCCTCCTGATTCCCTTGCCAGGCTCCTAACGCCGACATCATTGTCTTGCTTGGCTCCAACCACTGTGTGCACCCTGAAGGCAGGACTTCTTTTCTGGCCTCCTGGGTATGCCCAAAGACACCGAAGTCTGGGACTCCAGACTGGTTGCATAACCTTAGACAAGTGATCCCTCTCCATGCCTCACTCTCTCATCTGCTAAATGGGCACAATCAGCAGTGCCAGCCTCATAGGGCCAGTGTGGGACCGAAAGCACGGATGGTTATCTCAGCGCAGAGTGAAACGCCGGCTGGCTGTGCCCGCCACGGGGTAGGCCCTCCATGAACATGGGACACTAATAAATGAAAAAGCTGGAGCGGTGGTCGCCTCAGAGCCAAGTGGGAAGAGTAGGTATTGGAAGCAGAAGTGGACCCCTGAGGTGTCTTCTTCTATGAAGATGGTGTAAAATGGGCCGGGGCCCCCCACCCTGTGCTGGGACTAGAGGTGGGGGAGACATCAGACGAAGGTTCCGCCAGCCATCAATTGCTGACTGACCTCACTTCCTCTGCTGAAACCCTCCCCAGCCCCCACCCCACAGCTGCTTCACAACTAGGGAGCCTTGTGAATTCCAGAACCAAGGCACACCCAAAATTCAGTGTCAGGACAGAGCTGTGTCCTGCAGCCAATAGGAAGTACTATGGGATTACGGTATCTGCTCTTTCAGATTATAGCGGCCACTTCGCAGTGTGGCCTCCTGTCCATCTTTCATACCCGCTCTCCCCCCGCCCGGCTCTGGCTTCTGATAAACCTCTCCCAATCCCAGCCCATGGATCTCTGTCCTGCGCGGTGGAAGTGGGGGCTTCCCCAAGGGAAGCATTCAGTGTGAGACATGCAGTGAGAACTGCAACAGTGACGCGGCTAGCGCTGAGTCGCTGGCGAGAGTCAGTGGGGACGGGGGACTTTATCCGGGAGGGAGTCATGAAACAGATCAAAGCAGGGTCGGGTTTGGAGCAGGGAGACAGGGTCGGATGGAGACCCCCCCCTCGCCGGAGTGCTGAGCCCTCTGGACACTGGCTGGGGCTCCCTAGGGCTTCTGGTGACCCCCGTGCATTCTGTAGCACACAGAGAACCTGGGGATGGCTTCGGAGGGGGGATGCGGCGTTGGAGAAAGCCCTGGAGACTCAGCCCAATGAGGAAAGGGAAAAGGAATTACAAACTGTGTCCAAGTGCACAAAATTAATTACTCAGAAGGACCAGCTGTTCCCAATATTCAGTGAGGACAGAACAAGAGGAAACAGGGTGAAAGGGCTAAGATTTGAATTTAGATATTGAGAAGGATTTCCCTATGGTGTGTGAAGCAGAGGCCTGGAGATCCTAGGAAGGGTTCGTGGGATGAGCCTCCAGGGCGTTCTGACCTGTGGAAGGCAGGTGACGTGGAGTCCGGCATGGAGGCAGGAGACTGGACAACTTGAGCTTTCAGAACCAGCTGTGAGTATTGGGTTCGAGCATCGCTCTTGACACCAGAGCAGAGCCAACTTCATGGGTATCGACCCCTGCAGATGCACGGGCCCCCCCGGCGTGGCTTATGGCTCTGCTGTTGCCGTCTTGAAGTTCTTAATGATGTTTGAACAAAGGGCCCAGCCTTCTCATTTTGCTCTGGGCCCCACAAATGATGTAGCTGGTTCTGCACCAGGATGAGTAGGAAGCAAAAGCAAGGGCGGGTGGGGGGTGGTAGTTAGCAGAGGGTGAGCTGGCCTTTGCTTCATTTAAATTGCAGTGTGGGAGATTTAGATCAGCCAAGCTCGGGATTTTTTTAAATGTAAGAGACACGGAAGCAGTGGAACGGGGTCCTACTACCTGAGGAGGAGAAAGAACTGCGGGTCTCCTTTAGGAGAGAAGTGGGGCAGGTACCCATGAATTCCGTTTGTCCCTCTATTCAACACAGAGGACAGAGTGAGCTTTGTGGGCTGGACGCAGCCTGAGTTTTGCCCCGAGGTGGAGGGAGGAGTGATCTCTCTGGGTCTCCAGCTCTCAGCGCAAGCACAACGTTATGTCCTGAAGACAGCGGTAAACCAGGGGTCGTGGGGCCTGGGTTTCAGGCCTGGATCACCCCTCTGGGCCTCACTTTCCTCCTCTTTACACGGAGGGGTTTAAACCGGATACTTCCAGAGTTCGTGCCCGGCCTTCTATTATCTTGTTTGGCTCTAAGATTCAGAAAATGGCCTGGTCCCATGCCCGGGGGTCACAGCTCAAGTAAGAAAGCAGTGTGGTGGGTGCTGGGGTTTGGAGAGGGTGGGGAGCCAGAGCTCGCCAGATTGCCCGACTTGGAGCCACCAAGTCACCCTCCTCTTCCTCTCCAGCTCCTCCAGGATGTCCCCTGGACGGGTTCATCCGCTCCTTGCCTACCCCTGAACCCTCAGGATGACTCATCTCAGGATGGAACCTCTTAAGGAAGGGATGGCATGTCAGGGCAGCCGTCTGAGAGGAGGCGGTGCCCACACAATGCCTCAGGGGGAGTTGGCACGCGGCCTGGGCTCTGCTGAGAAGCTGCTCCGCACCACCCGCTCCGGGGCAGGCCAGCGACCCCTGCACTGCCCCAGCCCCGCCACCCTGCTCAGCCTCCTGAGGCTCTGACTCCGCCACCAAACCGGCCCCACCACTGCGGGCAAGAGTGGGGCTTGGACTTGGAGTCCCTGCGTGTGAGCCTTTGTCCCCACACCTGCGCCAGGCGCTGACAGTTCCTTCTGTACCACACCCGGGAAGAGTCCCCTACCAGCCGTAAGACCCGCGCAGATGTCCCGGTTGTGCAAGAGAGGGAGGCCGGGCCGTAGGGTAGGAGAAAGAGCGCGAACCAGGAGTGAGGAGACCGGAGGCTCCGCTGTGCCACGGGGGCCTCGGTTTCCTTACCTGTTCAAAGGTGAGTACTAGTGCCTCTTCTCCTGAGAGGTACTTACCTGAGGGCTTGTTACCCAGATGAAGGTGTAGCCACTGCAGAGGACTTTGAAGGATGAAGGGACCGTTCTGAAAAAAAAAAATTGAGAAATCCCAAATAAACACAGGGTGAAATAAAGAAACGAGATACTGCAGAGAAACCTAATACTGAGGGGCACCTGGGTGACTCAGTCGGTTAGGTGTCTGCCTTCCGCTCAGGTCATGGTCCCAGGGTCCCCCAACTGAGTCCCTCATCAGGCTCCCTTTTCATCGGGGAGCCTGCTTCTTTCTCTCCCTGTACCCCTCTACCCTGCTCGTGCTCTCTCTCTGTAACTCTCTCTCAAATAAATAAATCAAATCTCTAAAAAAGAAAAAGAAACTTTATAACGAGAAGCACCTGTGTCCACCCCGCCCCTCTTGCTACAGCCAACCCTCTTCCCAAAGTCTCAGCTATTCCTTTCTCTGACGTTTACTTTGCTGACTCTAAATAGTCTCTCCATCTTTTTTTTTTTTTTTTCAGCTTTGTTGAGGTCCAATTGACAAATAAAAATGTAAGATATCTGAAGTGTGGGGCAGCCCGGGTGGCTCAGCGGTTTAGCGCCGCCTTCAGCCCAGGGCGTGACCCTGGAGACCTGGGATCGAGTCCCACGTCGGGCTCCCTGCACGGAGCCTGCTTCTCCCTCTTCCTGTGTATTTGCCTCTCTCTGTGTCTCTCATGAATAAATAAATAAAATCTTAAAAAGAAAAAGATCTCTGGAGTGTGTATCATAACAATTTGATGCATGGTGCATTCTTCCCATCAAAATAACACATCCATCACCCCCATATTTATCTTTTTGTTGTTGTTCTTATTGAGAAGTTTTTTGGTGAGTGGAATTGAAGTTCTGCATTCTTAGCTAACGTCAATTATACAACATGGGGTTATCCACTACAGCCACCGTATTATGCATTAGATCCTCAGACCTTCTTCATCTTCTAGCTGATAGTTTGTACCTTTTCACCAACCTCTCCCTACATCCCCCACCCCTCAGCCCCAGCAACCACTTTTCTACTCTCTGTTTTATGAATTTGCCTTGGTTTTGGATTTAACATATAAGTGACACCGTGCAGTGTTTGTCTTTCTGCTGCTCCTACATTTGAAAGCTTCAGGCATTATATATTTTTAAAGGTTTTATCTTTAAGTAATCTCTACACCCAACGTGCGGCTAGAACTCATGACCCTGAGACCAAGAGTCACCTGCTCTACCGACTGAGCCAGCCAGGAGCCCTCAGCCATTATTTCTTTTTAAAAGATTTTATTTATTTATTCATGAGACACACAGAGAGAGGCAGAGACGCAGGCAGAGGGAGAAGCAGGCTCCATGCAGGGAGCCCGATGTGGGACTCGATCTCAGGACCCCGGGGTCATGCCCTGGGCTAAAGGGAGGCGCTCAACCGCTGAGCCACTCAGGTGTCCCTCAGCCATTATTTTAAAGCTTCAGGATTTAGGCCATTTATTTGTTTTTGTTTTGTTTTGTTTATTTTCTTCTTCTCTTTTTTTTTTTTTTTCAAAATTTAGGCCACTTAGATTCTCTTCCTTTTATTTCCCTTGTAATTATTGATCATTATATTATTATTTTATAAGTTTAAGTAATGCATCTTTAGTTCTTATTCTATTGGCGTCCCACAGTATCTCGTGACTCTTCGCTAATTAAGACTCCGCACCCTTCCCCAGAGCTGCAGTTGTGCTACCGTGAAGGAAGACGTGTTAAGTTGAGGTGAACATCTTGTTACTGGGGGATGTTCGGTTGAAAGATCTTTGGAGGTGCCTTGAAGGTCTGGCTGAGTGTTTAGGATGACACCAGAGTTCATCAAGACTTTGGCCCACTCTAAAAAGTAGATCCCAAATTTGTGGGGTGAGGGTAGGCAGAATTGCCCAGCAATGGGGTGGAGGCCTGGTAGGCTCTTGGGTGGTGCCAAGGGGACCCTTACTGCCTAAGGAGAGAGTCTGTGGGGTTCAGGGGACTATCCCCAATGGGGAGGGATTGGTATTTGGACAAGGAGCGGCTCCCCAGGATTTGAGAGCTGGTAATGGCCCCAGCGGGGAGAGATTGTTTGAAAGAGGGTCTGAGCGGCTGGGTGAGGCCACAGGCCAGCGGGATTTCCTTCGGCTCCAGCCACTCGGGTGGGTGGGACCGGATTGCTGGAACTGGACACAGGAATCTGCCTTTGTTTCCAGCTGGAGGGGAAATGCCATAAATCCTGCCCCTTTCCCACCCCTCCGGCATCCGTGCCCAGGCTCTGTCCTTGCAGGACCAGACAGCCTGGTACGGAGGGCCGTCAGCAAGTTCTTGATTCTAGGGCCCCCTCATCTGAAGTCCTCTGCCCCAAATTCCCCGAAAGCAGATCATGGGCACGGATGTAGGAAATAGTGGTTGGGAGGTATCCAAGGCTGGTCTGGAGTAAATAGCCACAAAGCAGGATTTAGGTTTTGACTTGCTCTACTCTCTCCTTTCCCTCCGAGGAGCATGGCTTTTCAGCGAGGTCCAAGGGTGAACGAGGCCCCCCCGCCCCCACCAAGGCCCACTGCAAGTCGCTGAACAGACCACAACTCGGAGCACGGTCACCTGGGCAGTGCGTGGTGCAGACGGGACCCCAGGGAGGGAGAACCTGCCTTTATTTCCCCCTCTGTCAGTGGGTCTGTGTGCTTGTGTACCTGTGTGATGGGGTGGGTTCGTGTGTGCTTTGCCGGGGCTGGGTGGGCAGCCGGCCTGTGTGTACTTCTGTGCCTGGGAACCTGCAGGCCCCTGTGGGACCCTGGCTGGCGGGGCATTGGCCATGCTGTTGCCCATGTGACTGATGCAAGTGGCAGGGCCCCTCCCACGCCAAGCCCTGCCATCAAGTCCTCCCTCCAGACATGGCACCTTCCTCACCCAGGGTCCCCCTGAGGAAAGGGAGCAAAGTGTGCAGCTCTGATTCTCTGCAGGAACCCCGGCCAGGGGGTTTGTCAGCGAGGCCAGCTGAAATCTGACGGGGAAAATGTCCTCAGAGGTCAGGGAGAGGGATGGGGGGGTGAGGAGGGAAGCAGGGCCTCGTGGTTGGTGTGGTAAGACGCATGGGTGTTTCCAACCATTTAGAAAGTACGACTGCTGGAGGGGAGGGAATCCTGTTCGGGTGCCCCAGTTTGGAAAAAAAAGGGGGCATAAACCAGTGATCCCCACCTGCCCCTCTGTCCTCCCTACATACGTGCACTCCCCCACCCTCTCTGGGCCCAGCAGCACTTTTCTGGGGCATGCCCTGGGATGAGCAGGGACACCGTGGCTCCTGTACCAGGACAGGCCCTACGAAGAGGAAGGAGATGATAAAGGGCCCTCTGAGCCTCCCAGACCTTGGTGGAACCTGAACTCCACTCTCCTCTATACACGTTTATCAAACCTGGACAGGCTGGGCTCAAAGCCAGGGACCAGGGAGACAAACTCAGCTTCTGCCCATGCAGGAGTGAGGGGAGGGTGTCCCAGGAGTCCTCACAGGTCCGGCTGACATCCCAGGGTGTCCAGAAGGCCAACTTCTCAGTCCCTTCTGTAGGATCCCCCCCATGGGGCAGGGGGAGGGTGGCCAGGGGCATTCAGGGGGCAGGCTGGGCAGCCATCAGTGCAGCGGGGCGCAGAGCTCACAGGAGCTGGTCTGGGAAGGCTGTCTGGAAAAAGCATGCGTTTCCCCTTCAGGGCCCACCAGATCAGCATCCTGGAACCACCAGGAAGGCTACAGGGTTCCAAGGATGGGTCCACTGGCCTCCCCCATGGAACAGCCCCCTTGGCCACACCCTGGCCCATCAGCATAGACACAGAACCTATCGTCTGCTGGGCACTGACTGCTGGCCTGGGCCACGCACAGTGCCCAGCACACCTCTCCTGTTTGGGCTGCAGGAGGACCCGGGGAAGCAGGGATTCCATATTATCACCACTTGAGGTTACAGATGAGGAGACTGAGGAATGCCTGGGTGGCTCAGTGGTTGAGCATCTGCCTTCGGCTCAGGGCGTGATCCCGGGGTCCTGGGATCGAGTCCTGCATCGGGCTCCCTGCGTGGAGCCTGCTTTTCCTTCTCCTCTGCCTGTGTCTCTGCCTCTCTGTGTGTGTCTCTCATGAATAAATAAATAAAACCTTTAAACAAAACAAAGAAACAAACAAAGAGACCGAGGCTGCGAGCAGTCCCTGGTCACAGAGACAGTCAGAGGTGGGGCCAGGATCCAAGCCCGGGAGCTGCCCTTGGCCGAGCCCAGCCAGGGGCCTGGGCCTGAGGCCCTCGGCCTCTGCTGACATGTGAAAGCTGCAGGAGCCGGGCTGGCGGGGAGCAGCGGGGATGCTGGTGGAGAGGCTGACGTCGGCTTCTTTCCTCCCTGGGGCCTGAAAGGCTGGCAGCTGTGAGAGGATTAGAGGTAAATGGCTTGGCCTGGGAGGAGCGCTTGCGGGACTGCAGGCCTGTAACTGGAGCGGCCCAGGCTGGCCAGGGCCAGACGGTGGTCTCCAAGGTGGAGAGGCTTGCCTCTGCTGGAAAATTGACCCCCACCCCCGCCCCGAGCCCAGATCCAGCCCAGATGCAGCCCACACTAGCGGGAGGGAGGGAGAGAGCCACGGGGGACTACTTCTCCGGTCCTGAAGATGCCCAGGCTGCCCCTGCGCCCTAGGACAACTCAAGCCTGTGGGACATGGCAGGGAGAGGCTGAGAGAGGACAGTGGTGATGCTAAGTGGGGGACAATGCAAAGTGCTCCACGCTCACTGAACACTCCCAGCGGCCCCGTGGAACGTGCTTTCGTTACCTCCGCTCGAGGTGGGAGAGGCGGAGGCTCAGAGAGGCTCAGTGACTTGCCCAAGGTCGCCGGCCAGCTCCTAGGCTGAGCGTGCAACCACCGTGCTGTTCCAAGCCCACAGATGTAGCTTCTTTCCCTGGCTTCCATGGGAGGAAGGGACTCGAACTCCATCCCGGAGGCCTGGAATCAGCTCGATCCAACTTAGTTCCCCACGGCCCTTCCACGGCACCTCAAATCTTGGTAGCATTTTACAGTTTACAGTACGTCTTCACCATGTTATCCAACGGATCTCTCCCCAAACCCTGTCTCCTCCCATTAACAGACGAGAAAACAGGGGCGAAGGGAACTTAAGTGCCGTATTCACACAGGGAGGAAATGATCAATTAGCCTTGAACTAGACTAATGGACTGGAGTGGCCCAGTCCACCATACTTGCCTTCAGAAGCCTCCAGCAAAGGGGCACCTGGGTGGCTCAGTAGACTGAGCGGCTGACTCTTGGTTTCAGCTCAGATCATGATTTCAAGGTCACGAGATCAAGTACAATGTCGGGCTCCATGCTTAGCAGGAGTCTGCTCCTTTCTTTCCCTCCTCCCCACTTGGGCTTTCTCTCTCAAATAAATCAATCTTAAAAAAAAAAAAAAAAAAGAACCCTCTGGGAGAAATCATGCACTATCTAACCCAAACAAGTCGTTGTCACTTCAAGGTGTCTGCGTGCTTTCCCCTATTCAAAGAACAGGTTTATTTTTCATTTTTTAATTTTTCAAAATTTAGTAACACATGACTAAAAAGTCAAAACGTTCTGTGCAGAATAATCCCCAAGTAATTTATGTAGATGCTCCACCTCCAGGAAGATGGGACATAACTCCCCACTCCTTCAGTGTGGGCTTCACGTAATGACTTCCTTCCAAGAGGCACGCTGTACAAAGGGGGAAGGAAGAGTGACATCACGGGGAGAAACCTGACAAACACGGCTTCAGGCAGGTGACCAAGGCTCCCTCACCGTGACGTTCATAGCACGTGCCCTTCCTGTGATGTGATGAGAATGGCACGTCACCCCTGTGGTCTTCCTCCTGAAAGCTCATAACCCCAGTCTCATCATGAGAAAAACATCAGACAAATCCCAACTGAGGGATTTTTCTGCTAAATACCTGATAAGTATGCCTCAAAATTGTCAAGGTCATCCGAAACAAGGAATATCTGAGAATCCGTCACCATCAAGAGGAATCTACAGCAACATGACAACTAAATGTAATGTATCGTGGTTGGAATTCCGGATAGAAAAGGGACATTAGGGAAAATCTAAGGAAATCTGAATAAAGGTTAGACTTCAGTAACAATGATGTATTAATGTTGGTTCATTGGCTGTTTTTTTCTTAAGATTCATTTATTTATCCATGAGAGACAGAGAGAGAGAGAGAGAGAGGCAGAGACACAGGCAGAGGGAAAAGCAGGCTCTTTGCAGGAGCCCGATGTGGGACTCGATCCCAGATCCCAGGGTCACAAGCTGAGCCACCCAGGCGTCCCCTGGTTCATCAACTGTAACAAATATACTATACTCGGGTCAACAATAGAGGTCGCGAGTGGAGGGCGTATGGGAACTCTGCACCATCTCCACAACTCTTCTGTAAATCTAAAACTGTTCTAAAAAATAGAGCTGATTTTTTGAAAAGTCAAAAGTCTCAAAAAAATACTCGGTGAAAAGTTTCCCTTCTGCTCTTAGAGGTCAGTTGCTCAGTCATCTTCCTGAGCAAAGGGCCGTGTTTCTTCCCGGGAAGGTTCCGCGAGGCAGGGCCCGGCCTCCACCCCTCGCTGGCTGCCTCTCAGCCGTGGTCTCTGTCAGTTTCTAGTGTGTGACCCCAGCAATTCCTTACCTCTTCTGTGTCCCGTGTCCTCGAGGATAAAATCCTCCTAGGATTATTGGGAGTGTTAAATGCACTAATATATATAGTAAGCACCTTATAAACGGTTGCTTTTATTATTACAAATAAGCAAACAAATGTATTTATGGAGCAAATGTGTTAAAAAAAAAAATACCCAGGGTGGGGGTGGGGGTGCCTGGGTGACTGGGGGTTGACAGTCTGAGGGATCGTGGTCCCAAGATCATGGAGTTGAGCCCTGTGTCGAGCTCTCAGCTCAGCTCGGAGTCTGCTTGTCCTGCTCCTTCCCCCACTCTCTTTCTCTGTCTCTCTCATAAATAAAAATAAAATCTTAAAAAAAAAAAAAAAAGGAAAAAAGAAAAACAAATACCCAGGGGCGCCTGGCTGGCTCAGTCAGTGGAGCACGCAACTCTTAATCCCAGGGTTGTGAGTCTGAGCCCCGGGTTGGGTGTGGCCATTACTTAAAAATAGAATCTTAAAAAAAAAAAAAAAAACCCTGAGTCAAAAAAAATTGTAAATAAGGCACACACACAAAATTACTAAGTGCCTTTTCAAGAAATTTTAGATCATTGGCTAATAACCCCACCTATGGGTCATCTAGGGGAAGTAATTTTGTTTGACTTACTATTTACTCTTGATTGGGGCCCAGACTCGATTATATATAAAGTTAAGTGGTTAAGCTGTAGAAGATTGATAAATAGCAAATTATTTTTGTCTGGCAAAACCAAAAAGTGATGGTTTTGCCATGTAGGAGTTAACTTTTTTTGTACCTGCCTTTCCAATCTTTTTTTTTTTTTTTTTTGAAAAATTCTTTTACATACCTTTCCAACCTTATTCAAGCATTCTCCCCTCCACTGTCGGTAGTGGTTCTTTCTTTCCCTCCTTCGATCCCTCATTCACTAATAGTTCAACACATCCTGGCACTCACTATATGCTTGTATTAGTCAAGTTTATCTTGGTGCAAATTTTACTTTGACAAATTAAAAGTCACATGCCGTACACGCTGCTCCACCCCCCGACTATTTGCACTTAATGCATCCTGAAGGTAGTTTTCCATCAGAACATAAAGAGCTTCCCTGGGATCCCCGGGTGGCTCAGCGGTTTAGCGCCTGCCTCCAGCCCAGGGCATGATCCTGGAGTCCCAGGATCAAGTCCCGCGTCGGGCTCCCTGCATGGACCCTGCTTCTCCCTCTGCCTGTGTCTCTGCGCCCCCACCTCTGTGTCTCATGAATAAATAAATAAAATCTTGAGATCCCTGGGTGGCGCAGCGGTTTGGCGCGTGCCTTTGGCCCAGGGCGTGATCCTGGAGACTCGGGATCGAATCCCACGTCAGGCTCCCAGTGCATGGAGCCTGCTTCTCCCTCTGCCTATGTCTCTGCCTCTCTCTCTCTCTCACTGTGTGCCTATCATAAATAAATAAAATAAAATTAAAAAAAAAATAAAATAAATAATATCTTTAAAAAAAAAAAAAAAGAGCTTCCCTATCCTGTTTTACCACTGTGTGGAAGACCGCACAGGGATGTGCGGTAATTAAGCCCAGGATCAATGTAGCTAGTCCTCTAGCTCAGGTGATGGACACTTAGGTTGTTTCCACTCTTATGATCGCAAACAACACTGTATAAATAACGTCCTAGGTAGGTTAGAGTAGAATCATTTGCATGGAGGTGGGTGGGTAAGCAGAAGGGGCTCTAGAGGGCCGAGGAGCCTTAGGGAGGGCCCGATCCCCTGCTCCCAGCCTGGCCTAGCCCATCTTCCCCTGATTCTGTGCCCACCTAGCCTCCTCCTCCTGCCTCCTCCTCTCCAGCCTGAGCTCCTGGTATCTCCAGACAGGAAGGGCTAGCTTCTGAGTCTCTCGAGGCCTAAACTCTAGCTTGAACTGTCTGGGAGGTGAGGATGCCTTGGACAGGTGGATCTTGGGGGCCTGGGGCCTCGGGGTGCTACTGTCTCTGGGCTGTAGCCACTGAGGGCACACACTCAACATACCCTGACGGCTCTGGTAGGGGATGAGGACCCGGGAGCCAGGGACTACCTGGGGGGGCTGCGGGGCTGGGGGCGGGGGTGGGGCAGTGCCCAGCAGCTCTGGCACAGACTTGCTCCGGGTGCCCAGCGTAGGTGGGCAGTCCGGGCACAGAGTGTGGCAGGCGGTGGTGAGGAAGGGACTGGCCAGGCTGGTCGTGATGGTCACAAGATGGTCCAGGACCCCCCCCTCCTGCGGAGGTTGGGCAAAGGGGAGGCTCAGGGTGGCCTGCAGTCGCTCTAGGAGAGATGGGGCGGCCTGGGCCTGGGCCTGGGCCACAAGCCCGGGCAAGGCTGGCCACTCGGGCTGGTACTGCTGGCTGAGCTGCTCTATGCGCGGGCGCCGCAGCAGCTTCCGGATCCTCTGCACGGTGTCGAAGCTGTCCGTCAGCACTGCCCACTCCAGGGCCGTCTTGCCCCGAACAGGGTCCACCGCGGTCAGGTCAGCGCCTGGGAGGGGGCACGGGAGTGACATGGGGTGGGGACAGGGATCGGTGGCTTGCAGAAGGGCAGATTCTTTAGCAGCAGGACTGATTTGGGTTAGATTAAGGACCACAGAGTCCCATCCTGTTGCAGCTGGAATCTGGGAGCCGTCAGTGGCCACAGCCTCGGGCCACTTTATTAATATACAATAAAATTAAAGTCCAGAGAGTAGAAAAGGCGTCAGAGAGACCTGGTTGGAGGGGGCGGTCTCCAAACCTGGAGCAGAATAGGGACCTCCTGAGGCAAGGAAGGGATGGTGGGCAGGTTGGCGGAGGCCTGAGCTGTACCTGCTGGACAGGTAGAGGGGGGTCCTGCTGGCCCCACCCCCTTCTCTTCATCACCACAACCCTTTAATCTGGCGTGGGGAAATAGCAGCCACTTTGGGATAAAGGAGAGGTGAAAGTTTCCTCCCTCCTCACCCCAACACAGTCAGATGGGATAGGGAAAGGAAGAGTTGGAGGCTGGGGTTCCCCGGGGTGACCAACAGACGGCAAGCCCACCTCAGGGAATGGTGCAGGCCCAAGGCTGCATGAGCAGTGTGGACTTCACCCCAGAAAGACTCCACACGGCCACATGCCTCGACTACATATCATCGTGTCCCTTGGACCCTGGCTTGTCAGAGATGGAAGTCATCCCAGAGAAAGCCAACACCCTCATTATACTGGTAAGGCCCAGAGAGGGAAGCCATCTGCCCAGGGTCACTCAGCTGGCGGCAGAGCCAGGACTAGAACCCAAGGGTCTGGTTCCGGATATCAGGGTTTTTTGTTTTTTTCCAGCGGGTCTAGGTTATCCTCCCAAGCTTTCTTTTCTGAGACCAACATTCACAGTGTAAATAGAGCTGTCAGTAGCTGGGTTTTGCTGGTTGTGAGAAGCTCATGCACACTCCCCTCCTCCAGGAAGTCAGCCTAGGTTGATCCTCCATCTCCACCTGACAACTATCCAGCTGACTTAGCATCAGGCTGGAAGGCTTGCGGAGGGACTGGAGGTCACAAATCCCGGTCCAGGCCCCATGCACCTGCCATGAGGAGGGCAGCCACGCATTCCGAACGGTCCCGCATGGCGGCCTTCATCAGCGCTGTTAGCCCCCGCTGGTCCCGGCGCTCCAGGTCCAGGCCCGGGTAGTAGTTGAGCAGGAGACTCACCAGAGGCACATGGCCTGCAGGGCACCAAGGATGGGGCTTAGCTCTCCCCCAAAAGAGGGTGATGAAGCCCCAGACCCCCCGTCCACCAAACACAACAGTGTTTTGGGTGGGAGGGAGTTACACAAAAAGTAGGGGATTGTGACCCTGTGTGAAGGGGGGGACGTGGTGGGAGGTAAGGCCAACCGTGTCTCACCTGCTTGGGCAGCCAGCATGAGGGCTGTGTCCCCTTCTTTATCCTGCTGGTTCACATCGAGGAAAGGGCAGCGGCTGAGCAGGGCCACCACACTGCCGAAGCCGCGGTAGCAGGCGACCATGAGGCCTGTCTGGGGGAGGGGCAGCTCAGCCCCAGCGCGCTCCTCCAGGATCCCTTTGGGGGCCTGTGCCCTCTCAACCCACACCTCACCCGAGATGCCCCGGCCTCTGTTCAGTCCCACCCTCACCGCCTCCTTTCCTCCCAAGGATCCAGGAACCGGATGAGTGTCGTGTGGCGGGGACACAGAGATGCCCAAGCTGCCCTGGGAAACACCTGGGGTCGCTCACCCTCCCATTGCCATCCACCTGGGCAGCCTCTTCCGGGGAGACCCCACCGTCCAACGCGGCTTGGAGCTGGACAGGGTCATTGCGGACACAGGCCCAGTACAAGGCCCCCAGGCTGCAGCCCGAGGCAGGGGTCTCCGGGTCGGGGCAGGACGATGCCTCAGACATGGGGTGGGGGATGCTGTGCAACGGGCGGCTCCTCCTCTTCCAGCGCAGGGGTGGGAGGCTGGGGGCAGGGAGGGGGGACAAGAGGACAGAAGGCCCGTCCCTCCTCCTCACGCAGCTGGCATCTACAACACAGAATAGAAGGGAACGGGGTCTCCCTGGACCCCAGGGCAGCGCCCCAGCTCCCCATCCACCTTAGGGCAGGACAAGCTGTGGGCGGGAACCCTAAGAGGCAGAAGTAGTTGGTGGGGGGGGACCCCAGTAAGAGTCCAGCAGCCGGGGGGGTCTCCTCTCTCCCTCGGGGCCTTACCCGCGAGTGGGGGCTCCCTAGGAGGCAGTCACCGGGAGCTCCAGCATCCCCCGCACTCCTGGGGCACACTGGCGGGTCCCCCGGGGCGGCCCCAGGGTGCTCTCTCTCCCCAGGAAGCGAGGCAGGTAACAGATGGCTGGACTTAGGGAGGGAGCTGCTGCAAACACCCGGGGCTGAGCTGGATCAGGCTGGGTGAGCCGCGGACGCAGGGGGGGCTCCCCTCTCGAGGACACCTGACCCTCCCTAGACCACGCCCCCCAGTGGGCGGGGCCGGCCCAGGAGGCTCCTCCCCCACGGGGCGTGTCTAGGGTGAGGCCCCGCCCCCTCCGGCCCCGCTCACCTGGGCCCCCCCATCCGCCCCAGAAGCGCGTCCCTAGGGACACCCTGCAGGGGGGGAGGTCGTGAGGGGTCCCGGCCCCACCGGGAAAGCCCGCAGCCCCTTTCCCTTTGCGGATGGAGGAGGGGGAGGTGGAAGGAGGGGGTGCGAGCGCAGACATCTCTTTGAACTGGGGGGACTGGGGGAGGTGGGGCTCCACGGATAACCTGGATCTTTTTTATTTTTATTTTTTTTGAGATTCTGGGGAAATTAAGATACAGAATTGCCTAATCAGGGGTGCAGAAATTACGATCTAGTAAACCTCATGGACTAGTTCTGGTATGGTAAACTAAGTACGGGATATTTAAATTGCGTTGATGTTAGAACAATCAGATTATTTATAATTTTTATTATTTATTTATTTATTTATTATTATTATTTTTTTTTTTAAAGATTTTATTTATTTATTCATGAGAGACGCAGAGAGAGAGAGAGAGGCACAGAGACACAGGCAGAGGGAGGGGCAGGCTGCATGCAGGGAGCCCGACGTGGGACTCGACCCCGGGTCTCCAGGATCGCGCCCTGGGCCAAAGGCGGCGCCAAACCGCTGAGCCACCCGGGTTGCCCCTATTTATAATTTTTATTTTATTAGTTTATTTTTTTAATTCTTTTTATTTTTTTATTTATAATTTTTAGAATGATAATGAAACCATGCTTTATTTTTTATTTTTATTTTTTTTAGTTTTATTTATTTATGATAGTCACAGAGAGAGAGAGAGAGAGGCAGAGACACAGGCAGAGGGAGAAGCAGGCTCCATGCACCGGGAGCCCGACGTGGGATTCGATCCCGGGTCTCCAGGATCGCGCCCTGGGCCAAAGGCAGGCGCCAAACCGCTGCGCCACCCAGGGATCCCTGAAACCATGCTTTATATTAAATTAATACTAAGTATTAAATTTAACGGGTCACTTTTGGACCTCAGGTGTAGAAAACGGAGTCAACCTTGTTCTTCTGTTTATATCATTCCCACCATCAGCAGGTAGGAGATCTGGTTTTATTTTACTTTATTTGCTTGATCTCTTTCATCCCTGATACCCAAAGCCCATTCTTCTCCTCCCTCCCTTTACCAATCGGCACTTACATATCCTTGAAAATGCACATTGCATTAAAAAAGGTAGAGTTGGTTTACTATGGTTTTTAAAATTAATTTCAGGGGACGCCTGGGTGGCTCAGTGGTTGAGCGTCTGCTTTCGGCCCAGGGCGTGATCCTGGGGACCCGGGATCGAGTCCCACGTTGGGCTCCCTGCATGGGGCTTGCTTCCCCCTCTGCCTGTGTCTCTGCCTCTCTCTGTGTCTCTCATGAATAAATAAATAAAATATTTTTAAAATTTTAAATTAATTTCAGAAGCAGGGTTTAGCAAGACATCACTTCCATATAACATCCAGTGCTCATAACCTCAATTGCCCTGTTTAATGCTCATCACCCAGTTACCCCATCCCCACCCACCTCCCCTCCAGCAGCCCTCAGTTTGTTCCCTAGAGATAAGTCTCTTATGGTTTGTCTCCCTCTCTGATTTCCTCTTATCTTCCCCTCTCCTCCTCTACCTGGTTTATGTACGTTTTAACCAGCACCGTAGGACTGTGCGACAGAGCTCGTTCTGTTTTTTCCACTCCGTGCTGTTCTGGAGATCTCCCCTCGTTGCGTTCGGTGCAGTGTATCTGCTAGGAGTGTCTTTGGTGGTGAGCAACCAAAAGCTGGCCTCTGCGGTGTGGTGGCTGCCAACATCGATCCAAAACTCCTTTGAGTGTTTCTTGTGAACTACAGAAGCTGGAAAACCAAAAGGACACTTCCTCAATTCCCCTGGGCTAGAAATCTGTGATTTAGGTTCTGCTCTTGTGCAAGACATAAATTTGGAACAGAGCTAAATGCCATGGGACATCTGTTTTGCTGTCACGGATCAGGACAGATGTAGTGGGGCTCTGGTGAGCAGCTTCCTGATTCATCAGCTTCCTGTAGTATAGTGACTGATGCTTCCGATCACAGGCAAAGGTCATGTGCTTGGCAAAGCCGGGAGCTGTTTCTGAGCCTAGAACCTGTTTCTCCACTCCTTTATGTCTAACCGAGCCAGATCTATTTCTGCTCTCTGCTGTCGAACCCAACTGCCACAAGTGGCTTAACCAAATCGGGGTTTATTCTTCACACAAGATTAAGAAGTCCAGGGATAAGCTGTTGGTGTTGATATAAACTGATGGTGGCAGGGCCTTCCCTGGGAGTCTGTTAACTTTTCCTCATGGTCACGAGATGGCTACTGCACCTCTAGCCATCACGGTCAAGTCTGGTGAACGCACACTCTGCAGCTCTATGCAGCAAATAGAAGAAATCTACTCGATTAGGTGTTAGATAGCACTAATCAGATGACACAATCCCTATCTGTAAACCACACCCCCCTTCTCTCTAGTCACTTTTTAGTTAAGTGTGACCATTGGCCACAATCGTGGCCAATGAAATGCAAGCAGTAGTCTAATGGGTGAGGCTTCTGGAAAAATCTTTGCTCTCTTGATAAAAGATAAGGGGCATAGCTTTTTATCCCTTTCTTTCTCCTAACTTCCTCCCGCTGCATAAAGTTCTGTACTGTTCATCTATCAGATTTTTCTAATCTGTTCTTCCGGTGTTGCATACTAACTTGCCTCCAACTCTCTGCCGCTGCAAATAATGCTGCAGTGGACATCCTCGTACGTGTCTAGCAGCCAGACCTGCGACAGGGTGGTTCTGAGACTGTTGGGTCAGAGGGCACACGCACCCTTACTGACCAGGCTGCTCTCCAATTGGCAGTGTGCCCACCAGCAGTGCATGTAAGCCTCCCCACACCCTTGGCCAATCTGGTAATTATTCAGCCTTTTAATTTTTCTCTAATCTGATGGGACAGAACTGTAAGGTAATATCACTAGTTTACACTGGATTTTTCTGATTATCAACACGGTGAGCATCTTTCCGAACACCTAAGAGCCATTCTCGCGGCTCCTCCTGCAAATTGCCTGCTCATAGCCTTCCTCCCATGTCCTTTTGAGCTTTCCTATCTTTTTCTCATTGCTTTTTCAAGAATTCCTTCTAATATTCTAGATAATAAACCCAGTGTCGAGTACGTTTTAGATGTTGCCACTGTTGTATGTGCATTTCTTTTAGGTTGAACTGTGGTGAGCTTCGCTGAAAGAAATCCAGAAGTTTGATGTGATTAAACTCATCAAAATTTCTCCTTATGCTTTGTGCCTTTGGGTCTTGTTTGAGAAGCACTTCTCACTCCAAGATCACAAAGATCTTCATTTCTTTTATTAATTTTGCAGTTTTAATTTTAATAATTCTGTATGAACATCTGAAATTTACTCATATATAGCGTGAAGAAGGGATCTGTTATGGACTGAATTGTGTCCCCCTAAAATTCATACGTTGAAACCCTAACCCTCAGTGTAATTTTATTTGGAGTTGGAGCCTTTGTGGACAAACTTAAAATTAAATGAGGTCATGGAGTGGACCCAAATCCAACAGGATTGCTGTCCTTTCCAGAAAAGGAAGAGACACCAGAGCTCGCTCCTGCTATCTCTCCCTTTCTATTTCTCTCCCCCACCCTCCACCCTCCCCTGAAGGGAGCACCATGTGGGACTTGATCCCAAGACCTGGCCCCCTGGGGGATCATGACCTGAGCCAAAGGCAGACGCTCAACCACTGACCCACCAAGGTGTCCCTAAATAGATCTTTAAAAAATAATAATTTATTAGGTTAAAATCTAAGGGAGGGCAGGATCTCAGACAAGAAAACAAATCAAGGGGGCAGCCTAGGTGGCTCAGCAGTTTAGCACTGCCTTTGGCCCAGGGCATGATCCTGGAGTCCCAGGATCGAGTCCCGCATTGGGCTCCTGCTTCTCCCTCTGCCTGTGTCTCTGCCCCCCCCCCCCTCTCTCTCTCTCTCTCTCATGAATAAATAAATAAAATCCTTAAAAAAAAAAAAAGAAAAAACAAATCAAGGAATCTGCTTTCGTTTGAAAACATTTGTTGAATTAGGCAAACTTCAGCTTCAATTTCCAGTCTTTCTTTTTTTTTTTTTTTAACTTTTATTTAAGTAATCTGTACACTCAACTTGGGGCTTGAGCTCATGACCTTGAGATCAAGGGCTTTCATGCTCCTCTGACTGAGCCAGCCAGGTGTCCCACAATATCCATAGTCTTCATCTTTGACAGAACCAAAGTAAATTTATTTATTTTTTTTGAACCAAAGTAAATTTAATAGGAGATTTCCAGAATTTTCCAGCACCAATGAAAGACAAAAATTTATAGATCCAAAAGCAGGATAGATTTTAAAAAATCCAAAGAAAGATAAACAGTAAGAAATCCATACCTACACACAAAAGTATAACTTTATTTTTTTTTATTTTTATTTCTTTTTTTTTTCAAGAGTAAAACTTGGGGGGATCCCTGGGTGGCTCAGAGGTTTAGTGTCTGCCTTCGGCCCAGGGTGTGATCCTGGAGTCCCAGGATCGAGTTCCACATCAGGCTCCCTGCATGGAGGCTGCTTCTCCCTCTGCCTGGTGTCTCTGCCTCTCTCTCTCTCTCTGTCTCTCATGAATAAATAAACAAAATCTTTAAAAAAAAAAAAAAGAGTAAAACTTGGGGGGATCCCTGGGTGGCTCAGTGGTTTAGTGCCTGGCTTCAGTCCAGGGCATGATCCTGGAGTCCCAGGATCGAGTCCCACATTGGGCTCCCTGCATGGAGCCTGCTTTTCCCTCTGCCTATGTCTTTGCTTCTCTCATGAATCAATAAATAAAATCTTCAAAAAAAAAAAAAAAAAGTAAAACTTTACATTACCACAAGTAGATTTTAAAGGTAGCAAAAGAAAAAAAGACAAGCTTTTTTTAAAAAAAATTTTATCTATTTATTCATTAGAGACACAGAGAGAGAGAGAGAGAAGTTTTATTTTTTATTTTTTATTTTTTTGAGAGAGAAGTTTTAAAGGAAAATACACTTGTTTGCAATTTTGGTGGTTTTGTTTTTTTTGTTTTTAAAGCTTTTTTTTTTAATTTTTATTTATTTATGATAGTCACACAGAGAGAGAGAGAGAGGCAGAGACACAGGCAGAGGGAGAAGCAGGCTCCATGCACCGGGAGCCCGACGTGGGACTCGATCTCGGGTCTCCAGGATCGTGCCCTGGGCCAAAGGCAGGCGCTAAACCACTGCGCCACCCAGGGATCCCCTTGTTTGCAATTTTGTATGAAAGAATAAAAATTAGTGTGTGGGGGCAGCCCTAGTGGTGCAGCCGTTTGATGCCGCCTGCAGCCTGGGGTGTGATCCTGGAGACCCGGGATGGAGTCCTGCATTGGGCTCCCTGAATGGAGCCTGCTTGTGTCTCTGCCTCTCTCTCTCTGTCTTTCATGGATAGATAAAAAAATAAAATCTTAAAAAAAAAAATCAGTGTGTGTCTCATGAATAAATAAAATCTTTTAAAAATAAGATTTATTTGTTCATTTTAGAGAGAGCAAGTGAGAAAGCACAGGCATGTGGAGGAAGAGGGGAAGGGCAGAGGAAGAGGGAGAAAAAAACTCAAGCAGACTCCGTGCTGAGCATGCAGCCTGATGCAGAGCTCGCTCCCACGACCCTAAGATCACCACCTGAGTGGAAACCAGGAGTCGGACACTCAACTGACTGAACCACCCACCCAGGCGCCCTGCTATGTGGCCACTCTTCTATGCTTTTCAAATAATTTGAATTTTCTATTTTAACTAGTATTTTTACTGTTTTACTTGGTAATATCAGTCCAGAGTCCAGCCACTCATGTTATTGGAAATAGAATTTCCTCTAATCCTAATTAATTAAAAAACAACCAAATAGTAATATGGGGAAAAGACATGGTAATTAATTCATAGAAGAAATACAAATGGCCAATAAACATATGAAAAGATGCTTAATCTCACAAGTAAGCAGGAAAAGGCAAATTAAAACAATAATGAAACATTGTTTTTGGCCCATCAGCTTAGCAAAAATGAAACATTAATAATATTAAGTGCTTACACTGTTGGGGAAATGTAAATTAGGGAAGTATTTTTGGAAAGCATTTTGACAGTATCTATCAAAATAACAAATGTACATACACAAGAACCCAAAAATTCAGCTTTTAGAAATCTTTCCCCAAACAGTACTTGCATATGTGAACAAAGATATGTTGTATATGCTTTGCAGCATTGTAATTATTTAAAAAAAAAGAAATTTAGAAATAACTTAAATGTCCATCAATAGAGGAAGGGCTTGAAAAAAGCATGCACATAAGATTGTGCCTCCATTAAAAAATAATGAGATAGATCCATATGGCCTCCTTGGAAAATATCTCTGAGACATGTTAATTGGAGAGAAACAAGCTGTATATATATGATGTGTGTGTGTGTGATGGGCTAACTTACATGTACGTAAATGCATAGAAAGGACTAGAACAGTAGTTGTTGACATTGGCCGCACCGTGTAATCACTTAATCACTTAAAAAAAAAATAGTAGCGGGGCACCTGGGTGGCTCAGTCAGTTAAGCATCTGCCTCCTGTCAGCTCAGGTCATGATCTCGTGGGGCGCTCAGCGGGGAGTCTGCTGGTGGATTCTCTCTCCCTCTCCCTCTGCCCCTGGCCCAGCTCGCTCTCTCTCTCTCTCTCTCTCAAATAAATAAATAAATCTTCTTAAAAAGGGACGCCTGGGTGGCTCAGCAGTTGAGCGTCTGCCTTCAGCTCAGGTCGTGATCCCGAAATGCTGGATAGAGTCCCACATCCCTCTCCCTCTGCCTGTGTCTCTGCCTCTCTCTCCCTCCCTGTCTCTCATGAATAAATAAGTAAAATCTTAAAAAAAAAAAAAAAAAAAAAAAAAAAAAAAAAAAAAACAGCCAGAGCCCTGGGTGACAGAGAAATAGATGAGCTCTCAAACTTGTTAGAAAAATAAATTTAGGGACGCCTGGGGGCTCAGGGGTGAGTGTCTGCCTTTGGCTCAGGTCGTGATCCCAGGGTCCAGGATCGAGTCCCATATCGGGCTCCCTGCGAGGAGCCTGCTTCTCCCTCTGCCTATGTCTCTACCTCTCTCTCTGTATCTCTCATGCATAAATAAATAAAATCCTTTAAAAAAAAAAAGAAATTTAAAAAATAAAAAATAAATAAAACAAAGCCAAGCAAACAAACAAAAAAAAAAATAGTAGGGGCGTCTGGCTGGCTCAGTTGGTAGAGCATGTGACTTGTGATCTCAAGGTTGTGAGTCTGAGCTCCACGTTGGGTGTAGAGATTACTTAAAATAAGTAAAAATTAAAAATCGAAATAAAGAAAATAAAATCTGGGAAGCCCAGGTGGCTCAGCGGATTAGTGCTGCCTTCCACCCAGGGTGTGATCCTGGAGACCTGGAATCAAGTCCCACGTCTGGCTCCCTGCATGGAGCCTGCTTCTCCCTCTGCCTGTGTCTCTGCCTCTCTCTCTCTCTCTCTCTCTCTCTCTGTCCCTCATGAATAAATAAATAAAATCTTTAAAAAATAAATAAAATAAATAAAATAAAATCCCCCCCATGTGATTCTAATGTGTGGCCAAGTCTGAGGACTTTTGTAAAGAATGACTGATATTAAAGCATTGCCAGGGACACCTGGGTGGCTCCATTGGTTAAACATTGGCCTTTGGATCGGGTCATGATCCTGGGCCCTGAGACAGCCCTACGTTGGGCTCCCTGCTCAGTGGGGAGCCTGCTTCTCCCTCTCCCCCTGTTTGCCACTCCCCCTGCTTGTTCTCCCTCTCCCCCTCTGTCAAATAAATAAATAAAATCTTAAACATATATATTAAAGGAGGCTCCTCACCCAACGTGGGGCTTCAACTCATGACCCTGAGATCAAGAGTCATGGGTCATGCTCCACTGCCTGAGCTAGCCAGGCACCCCTACCCAACCTGCATTGTACACAGAGTTCATCACTTCTCGGGGCGCTGGGGTGGCTCAGTCAGTTAAGCATCTACCTTAGACTCAGGTCATGATCCCGGGGTCCTGAGATAGAGCCCCATGGCCGGCTCCCTGCTCAGCGGGGAGTGCCCCTTTCCCTGTTCCTGTTCTCTCTCTCTCTCTCTCTCTCAAATAATAAATAAAATCTTTTTTTTTAAAGAGTCCATTACTTCTCAGTGTACCCCTGAACTTCACTCACTCATTCATTTGTTCAATTACTATGAACCGAAACGTGCCTTGTGTCGGGCAGGTACTTTGGCTCTTCACAGGAGTTATCTATCATTTATCTTGTGCTTGGCTGTTTCCCTCACCTTGGTCATGTTTTCCTTCTGCATCTAGCCCAGTCTTAGCCACTCAGGAAATGGGAAGTTCGCTGACAGTCCCTCCTCTGGCCTGAAGAGTCCCCCGACTACCACTCAGCAATGACTGTAGAGGGATAGGAGACTTTGATCTGTGCCGAGAGGCCCCAAGACATCTAACTGGGTAAAAGGGAATTTCACATTTTGCTTTTTGGATGATGTTTCCCCCCAGGCGGAGGTCACTCCCAGCCTCAGCAAGGGTCCTGTTCAGCCAGGCCACGCTCAGCCAGCAGGTGGCAGCCCTGGGCAGGAATTGGGAGAGCATCCCCACGGCGAGGAGCCTACAGCAGAGGGTCCTGGGGTTGGCTGCCCCGCAAGGTCTTGGCAGGGCAGGGCACAGGAGGAGGGTGAATGGGGCCCAGTTTTGGTCCCACAGCATGGTAGCCAGGGGCTTTGTTTGTGTAGATCAGCTTTAATCAAGCTGGCTGGTACCCAGATGGTTTGTGAGGTTTCTTTTACCTTCTGCCTGCAGCAAGGCTCCATGCCAGGTGTCCCGTCCAGGCCTCTGCCCTCAGGCAGACCATTTGCAGGTCCCTTCCCGCCCCCCTCCCTTCCAGTTCCCCAGGCTGGGTCTTGACCCTCCCTGTGTCTGTCTTCGCTGATGGGGATGACTGTGGTAGAGAGGGGCTGGGGGTCGCTAGTTAATGGATAAGATACTGGATCACGTTCTGGGCTTTACAGGTACATCTCAGGGGCCTTCAGAGTCTCAGTTTGGCGGTCTTAAGGATTAAGGATTAACAGTGAGGAAGAGGGGGGATCCCTGGGTGGCTCAGCGGTTTAGCGCTGCCTTCAGTCCAGGGTATGATTCTGGGGACCCAGGATCGAGTCCTGCGTCGGGCTCCCGGTGTGGAGCCTGCTTCTTCCTCTGTGTCTCTGCCTCTCTCTCTCTCTCTCTCTCTCTGTCTATCATGAATAAATAAACAAAATCTTAAAAAAAAAAAAAAAACAGTGAGGAAGGGGGGCACCCAGGTGGCTCAGTGGCTGAGCGTCCGCCTTTGGCTTGGCTCCTGATCCCGGGGTCCTGGGATCCAGCCTGGCGGTGGGCTCCCTGCATGGAGCCTGCTTCTCCCTCTGCCTATGTCTCCATTTCTCTGTGTCTCTCATGAATAAATAAATAATAAAGTCTTTGAAAACAAAAACAGAGAGGGAGGGTTATCCTCCCTTTGATCCCTGGGCTCTGATGGGAGTGAACCAGAATGCTCTTTTCTCGCCACCCTAACCTCCCTTCACTCTCCATCTCTTCACTGCCTTCTGTCTGTCCATCTTCCTTCTGTCTGCCTGACTTCACTTCTCCATCTTTTCAGTTTTGATCTCATCTCACTGTCTGGACCTTTCCTTCTCTCTATCCCTCTAAAACTCTCTCTTAAGCCCTGGCAACACACATTGTCTGGAGCCGGCTTGACTCTCTCTCTCTATCTGGACTCCGATTGTCACGCCGTATCTCCAGCCATCTAATGCCTTGGGCTGGGGTTGGCAGGAGTCTTGACTTGTGCAGTTAAGTCAGAAGGGGCGGGGTGGGGGGGGGAGATTCGGGGAAAGGGCAGCAACGAATCTACAGAGAAAGAGCTCAGCAAACTCTTGATTCAAGTTTGGAGCACAGGCCAGTCACCGTTAGGGAACCAAATGTACTGTTATCTCAACCTCTGCCTTCCTTCCAGGTTCTTTTTCCAGAACAAGCTCCCTACATCGACCCTACAGGCCTGGTGGCAGGTACAGCTGGGACAGGCAATCAGTGGGGAAATGGCCCACCCTGCTTAAGGACTTAAGGACATGGGATAGGACCCAGCATGGTGGGATGGAGAATGGAGGAGGTGACCTCTGACCCCAGCTCTGGCCCCTTCTGGGGGTCCTCTGTGACCTGCCATAGGTCATGCCTCCTCCTCCCCTACCATGATCTACATCACAAAACCCACAGCTCGTAACTCAATGCCGGCCAGGGAAGTCTGGGATTGATTTAGGGCCCCCTCTGACCAGTTCACCCCCACCAGACTAGGCCCCTGGGGTGGAGGTGGGGATGAGGGTCATGGGTGAAGTTCAGGCAGGAGGGTCCTGACTACCACTACATCATACCTGTTGCACTTTTAGTGGGTTTGTTGGGGGAAAAGGTCCAAGCACAGGGGTTCCAGGTTCTCACTGACTAGCCCCTTTCTTTGGCTCAGTTCAGGGCCAAGCTGACGGAGCAGTGGCCATGGCCTAGTAAGCGTTCAGGGACAGTGTCCTTATGATTCAGGCTCAAGGCATCCTACAAAGCAAAGAGATTCTTGTTATCCACCAAGAGGGCAGGCCGGTAGGTCCTAAGCAAGCACCCACTGCCCCCAATCTCAGTTACACTGAGCTACTCGGAGCCAGGTCTCCCCACCCCGGGGTCCACAGTCCAAGGCCCATTACATATATTTCTCCTGGTGCTTTTCTTGTTGTTGGTTTCCATCCACCCACCTTCCCATTCTGGAGATACCACTAAAGGACTTTCTTTACTTGGAATATTTCAAACTTTTGGGACCATCACCCACAGTCAAATACATCTACCTCTGGCCCCAGGACACGAGAACATCCCCAGAAGTAAAAGCAAAAGTTGTAGGTAACATTGTGATGTGCATGATATTTTCTATCCTATTCCATTTTGTTGTAAGGAAAAAAAAGTTTATAAAATGATTTTTAAAAAGTCTTTAAAATGCCAACTCTAAGAGGCTGGCACTTACAGTTTATAAGTAACCTCTTATATTTTGACAACTTCACAGGTTATAAAGCCCATTCTATAAAGAGGAAAATCCACATTATCTTCATAAAAGCCAGTGAGAAGGTAAGGGCGGGTTTTCATCGACCTATTTTATAGAGGAGGAAACACAGACTCTGAGAGGTTAAGGGACCTGCTTGAGATCCCCCAGCTGGTGAGCGGCCGGGATGGGGAGATGGGATGCGGAGCCAGGTCTGCCATGGGCTGGTTTGCAGGCCCCTGTGCCCCAAAGCTTCTCTCCCTCCCTCTCCTCCCCAACCCTCCCAGTTGACATCATTGTCTCTTTCCAGTTTGAAGGCCATCCCCTTCCAGGAACAGGAGGGACAGAGCAGCTGAGTAATTCTGTTTTCTTGTCATCTGTTAACACTGCACCATCTGGCAGGTCTCCTCTCCCGGAGAGGCGGGGGTGGGGGAGGTGGCTGCTTTCCTGGAGTCTGGACCTCTGGGCCCCCCTCACCCAGGGTCTCAGAATGTGCACAGAGAGCTACTTTTTCGGCTCTGTCCCAACAAGCAGTGACAGGGCTGTGTCAGGGAGCAGCGGGGGCGGGGTGGGAGGAAGGACTCCCTGACGTCATTGGGATAAAACAATAGGGTGAACCCCTCCCCTGCCCTCAGGGCCCATCCTGGGGCCTCCACACCACCACCAGGGTGCCCCCGGGACTGAGCAGGAGCCCTGCAGGCCGCTCCGGGTGAGGGCAGACCAGGCCTTCTTACCCAGAGCCCAGGAAGATTTATGGGGCCTCGGGTGTGGCTGGCTGTTACTCAGCCTCTGACTTTTTAATTCCCCAGCCTCCTCACCCACCCCGCCTCCTCCCCAAGAGGGCCTTTGTGCAGGACAATGAGGAATCTATAAATTCCGGGGGACAGGGATGTGGGGGAGGGGGCACCAGACACTTTGGCTCAGCAGAGACAGCAAGGGGTGGCCTCCATGGACCTGCCACATCTCATCGGGTCCCCACTAGAGCCTTACCTCTGTCTTTTACAGATGAAGAAACTGAGGCTCGGGGGCAGGCCCTTCCTCATCGTCTCCATCTTTCACCCACGTGTTTATTCTCCCTCTTACCCTCCCCCTGGCCCTTCCCTCACTTGGGCCTTCACTCAACAAACACACAATATTCACTCAACAAACACCCGAGGAGTAGACTCCGGTTCAACGGAGAACAACTGGTAGACCCTGGCCCACCCTGGAAGGGTGCGCGGCAGAGGACGGACCCAAGAGGGGCCATAAAAGTGTGGCTCTAACCCCAGCCTTTCAGGGGGGCAGCCTGAACCTTTGCCCTACCTCCTTCCCTCAGCAACCTTCTGCAGCCGATGAAGCGCTTTCATGGGCATTTCTTTTCTTTTTTTTAAAGTCAATGTTTATTTTTTTTAAAGATTGTATTTATTTATTCATGAGAGACACAGAGAGAGAGAGAGAGAGAGAGGCAGAGACAGGCAGAGGAAGAAGCAGGCTCCATGCATGGAGCCCGACGTGGGACTCTATCCTGGGACTCGATCCTGGGACTCGATCCTGGGACTCCAGGATCACACCCTGGGCTGAAGGCAGGCGCTTAACCGCTGAGCCACCCAGGGATCCCCTTCATGGCCATTTCTAAATGCAATCCCGGTGATGGCTCTGGCAGCTGGGCATGATGTAAGCCTTCCCCAGCATTTTGCTAACGTGGCCCCAAGTGGCTAAGGGGTTGCCCAAGATCACCCGTCTGGTGGGCGGCAGAGAGCCCTCACCTCTGCACCCCGGAGTGCCGCGGGCCCAGAGCAGGGCCTTGGGCTGTGGCCCTACACTTCCTCTTCTACCCACTTGCCCAGAGTAGCCCTGTGCGCCCCCCATGCTGATCCTTCCCCAATGTCCTGTCCTCCTGTTCTGTCCACCTTCCTGCAGTCATTAAACACCCCAGGCTCACCTCTGTATTCACCCATCTGTCGGGCGATGATAACCAACAGCAGCGCTGCGATGCCTGCAGGTGTTTGCTGAATGACCACGCATTCTTGGGTGCGTCCTAGTGCGTCTCTGCTGGTAAACTGAGGATACCAGTGTATACTTTGTTGTCCAGATTAAATTAGTGAAGCCCTGTAAAGCACTCAGAATGACGCCTGGCATGTGGTAAATGCTCAATAAGCCTTGGCTGCCAAGTTTATTGATTTTGGAAACCACAGGCCTGCTCATATATGAGGTATCCGAGTGAAACACCGGTGGGGACAGGGGTCTGTAGCTGGCTTCTCCCAAGGAGTGGCCCCCTTAGAAATGACCAAACGGACCCATATCCAGTTCATTCCCCGGGACTCCTGCATTCCTTAACTGCACAGAGTAGGCTGGGCATCCTGCAGGTTTGTGCCAGGCACCAGGCACCTCTAGCAGAGAACAAGGCAGACACCTGCACTCATCAGCCTGGCATTCTGGTAAGTGAGACAGACCGCAAACCACGTGAATAAAGAAGATAATTACAGAAAGCCGTTAAGTCCCGAAGAAACAGGGTTAAGTGCCACCATAGATCAGGCAACTGGGTGTGAGGCTGCTGCGGTGCTGTGGTCAGGATTGATGGGGAGGCGACATCCCTGTGTAGGATCCAGGCAGCGTGTTCCAGGCAAAGGGGTGGGCAAGCCCAAAGCCAGAAGTGGGGAAAAACTTGTCAAGTTCAAGGAACAGAAAGGCAGCCGGGGTGAGTGGCAGCTGGACAGAAGGGACAATGATCTAGAAGACGTCAGCACAGGCAGGGGCCCGGGTTAGAAATTGGGGCCTTCCTCCAGGGAAGCCATGCAAAGTTGTTAGACGGGGAGGGACATGCTCTCGGGGGTTTTTGCCTTGTTTTCCTGATGGGTAATTTTAACAGCCCCCCTGGAAGCTGTGTGAATTGACTCCCCGGGAGCCAGGGGAGCCGACAGGAGCCTTTGCAGTTGTGCAAGGAGGGAGGAGGGGCTTGGACGCTGGAGGGGGGGGCGGGGGGGGGGGCAGGGGCTGATCCCAGATATATCTTAGAGATGGGAGGGGCAAACTTTGCTAATGGATTGGACAGTAGGGTCAGGCTGGGAGAAGAATTCAGGAAGAAGGAACCTGGGAAGCTCGACCCGTGGAACTGTCTCCGTCCTGAGTCCTGACCCCTCCTGCTCTGGCCCTGCCCCTGAGCCACAGAAGCCATTCCAGCCATTTGCCCCCCCCTCCCCCGCCCCCAGATCCATCTACACTCAGCAGCCCTAAATCAGGGGCAGTCCTCGACTTTGGTTCATTCGGGCCCTTTGTGAGAAAAGGTGGCCCCTGCCTTTCTCCAGGGACAGCAGCACCTGCCAAGGCCCAAGACTCGGACTTCAGGCCCCTTTTAACCCCTCCAACCCGGCCTTGTTTAGGTCGCAACCTGCACAACCGTACAGCTACCCTCTCCCCAGCCTGGACCACAGGCCCAACCCGAAAATCCTCGGAGCCTTGAGACCTGCAGGCGCTGCTGGCTTGTTGGGACGCGGGCCTGGAAGCACTCGGGGGCGGGGGCGGGGGCGGGAAGGTAGGGCTCGGCCTTTCCTGAGGGAATCTCCCGGCCGGTTCCCGCGGGAAGGAAGTGCCCCCCCCCCCCCCCCCCCCCCGGGGCAGCCACAGCGCTCGCAGTCGGCCTTCCGGCCCGGGCTGGGCGGGGAGGCTCGCGCCCTAATTGCTGCCATCTGCTCCGCCTGGGGGAGGGGCCGAGCGCGCCCCACGCCCCGGAGTCGCGCGCGTCCCGCCCGGGGTGGGGGCGAGGGCGGGGGTCCCCGAGAGCGCGCCTGCCCCCATCCTTGGGGTCCGAGGGGCCCGCAGCTGGAGGCGGCGCCTTAGCAGACAGCGAGCCCCAGCGTCAGGGCCTGGCCCCGGGGGTCGGGCTCCCCGGAGGGTCCTGGGGGTCGGGCTCCCCGGAGGGTCCTGGGGGTCGGGCTCCCCGGAGGGCCCTGGGGGTCGGGCTCCCTGGAAGGTCCTGGGGGTCGGGCTCCCCGGAGGGCCCTGGGGGTCCCCCCGCGGAGGGTCCTGGGAGGTCAGGCTCTCCGGAGGGTCCTGGGGGGTCGGGCTCCCCCGGAGGGTCCTGGGGGTCCCCCCGCGGAGGGTCCTGGGGTGTCGGGACCCCGGAGGGTCCTGGGGGTCGGGCTCCCCGGAGGGTCCTGGGGGTCGGGCTCCCTGGAAGGTCCTGGGGGTCGGGCTCCCCGGAGGGCCCTGGGGGTCACCCCGCGGAGGGTCCTGGGGGGTCAGGCTCTCCGGAGGGTCCTGGGGGGTCGGGCTCCCCCGGAGGGTCCTGGGGGTCCCCCCGCGGAGGGTCCTGGGGTGTCGGGACCCCGGAGGGTCCTGGGGTGTTGGGCTCCCCGGAGGGCTCTTGGGGGGGTGGGCCCCCCCGGAGGGTCCTGGGGTGTCGGGACCCCGGAGTGTCCTGGGGGGTCGGGCTCCCCGGAGGGTCCTAGGGTGTTGGGCTCCCCAGAGGGTCCTGGGGTGTTGGGCTCCCTGGAGTGTCCTGGGGGTTGGGCCCCCCAGAGGGTCCTGGGGGGTCGGGCTCCCCGGAGGGTCCTGGGGGGTCGGGCTCCCCGGAGGGTCCTGGGGTGTTGGGCTCCCTGGAGTGTCCTGGGGGTTGGGCCCCCCCGGAGGGTCCTGGGGGGTCGGGCTCCCCGAGGGCCCTGGGGGGCGGGCGGCCTCAACTCAGTGCACAAGGTCCCCACGGGTCTGTGGCGGTCGCCGGCGTTGGGACATTGACGCATCGATCTGTCTGCACAGGACGGATGTGACTGTGGTGGGGAGGAGGGACCCGAGGCCAGAGCCTGGCGCCCGCGGGCGGGGTGGGGGGCTGGCGGCGGGGCCAGAACTTGGCCCTCGGTCACAGGGGCGGGGCTGAACCGCCTCCCAGCTACTAGGCTCTGGGGCTCTGGGGGCATCTCGGAGGTGCCTTCAGCCTCAGAGGCCTGAGTTGATTTCCTCCTCCATAAAAACAGGATCCCCAGGACCTACCTCTCAGGTGATGCCACTGAAGGCCAGTTGCTTTTCCTGGGGAGGTGTGGGGGGTGCTGTGCCCGGCCAGGAGGAGCCCCTGGGTCCTTCTGGAGGTGGAGGTGCGGAAATAGCTGGGAACCCAGAGGAGGCAGGAAGAGGGGTGGGGTGGGGTCGGGTGGTCCAGGGGGCAGAGCGTGGGAGCAGCCCCACTGGTTTCAAGCCCATCTCCTGGCGTCTCTCAACATCAGCCTCAGGAGGTGAAGGTGTCCCTTTGACCCCTTTATCCAGCACTGATGGCAGCTCTGGGGCACCGCGGTGCTCAAACGGCCCAGGAGACTACTCTTCTGCCTGGGTGCCCAGACCCTTACTGAACACGTCCACATCTTCACACCCTTCCCCCAGGGGTCTAAACAGTCCCCCGAGTGCAGAAGCACAGATGATCCTGAGTGTGGGGAGGCCTCCTTCCTGCCAGGGCCACAACACTTCTATGTCACGAAATGCCTGCTGCCTCCCCCTCCTCCCGCCTTGCCAACGCTCACAAACCTGTGTTAGCCATAAAGGCCAGCTCCAGAGGGGCTGAGATGCAACTCCTCCACCCAAACATCCCCACCACCAACCTGCTGGCCCATTCCTCCACCCAGGTGAGCCGCAGGGATGCCAAGCAGCCTACTCCCAGCCCCGGAGATGCTCTCCCTACAGGCAGGGAACCGGGCATGAGACATTTTGGAATCACAGGAACTAAGGAACCATCGACAACCCAGGGTACTGCCTTTGGGAGGGTTCAGGATGATGCTACAGAGTCAGTGGCTTCTGGGGTGGGGCTTGAAGGAGCAACAGAAGTTCACGCCCGGGGGCACCTGGGTGGCTCAGTGGTTGAGCGTCTGCCTTTGGCTCAGGTCGGCTCAGGGCGTGATCCTGGGGTCCTGGATGGAGTCCCCACATGGAGCCTGCTTCTCCCTCTGCCTGTGTCTCTGCCTCTCTCCCTGTCTCTCATGAATAACTAAATAAAATCTTAAAAAAAAAATAAGAAGGAGAAGAAGAAGTTCACTGGGGGCAGAAGAGACATGCTGTTCCAGGCAGGAGGAAGAGCATGCACAAAGACGTGGGGGTGTGAAAGTCCGTGATGTGTCTGGAGGAGCGAGCAGATTGAGTGGCTTGGACCAAGGGTGCTGGAGGGGAGGGGTTGAAGGAGGGAAGAGGTGTGAGGGGTAGCTGAAATGACAGATACCCCAGGCCAAGGGATTTAGACGTGGGTTTGTCGTAGCAAGCCGAAGTGTCCGCTCCGCTCCGGAGAGAGACAGACAGGAACATGAACGGCTAGAAGGAGCAAAGCTGACAGGAAGTGAGATAAAAAGGTCAGTGCCAGCCCAGTGATAAAAAGGCCATTCACGCATCCTCTGGGGACTATGGTGCACATGTAAGCCCCAGGGACCCCTTCGGAAGGCCACAGTTGTTACTGAGCTCCAAGCAGTTATTGTCATGCTGCTGTGTGAGCTTAGAGTTGTCAGATATTTACAAGAAAAATTAGAAATGTCGGTTTTTATGGATTGCCCCTGGGTTTTTAGATGTTGGCAAATATTTTTTAAATTTTAAAACCGTGTGTGTGTGTCCAAAACGCACATAAACACGAATATCTGTGCAACTGCTGCAGAGTTGCAGGAAAGCCACTGGAAGTTTCGTCAAGAGGGAGGTGCTCTGAATAACAGGCTTGGGTGTTCGGATGCCCACTTGGGGGCAGTATGGAGGAATGGCCTGGTAAGTGGGACAGTTGCAAGTGTCTGGACCAAAGGGGCCGAGGCCTGAACAAAGGCGGCTGACCTGGAGAGGAGGGAAGGCTCCCAGACACAGTGTAGGGGTCTTCGGGGATTAGCCCTTCCTGGGGGGGTTAAGGGTTTAAGTCTCCTATCCCTTTGTCCCCCTTAAGAGATTGCAAAAACATCATCTAGTGGGTGGGGAGGCCTATTTGGAGTGGGATGCCCCTGAAAATCCCCAAGGTTGCGCTGTGGCAGGCCACCCCGAAGGACTGGGTAAGACATTCCAAACAGCCTGAAGAGGGAGGGGCCGTGCTGGGGGAGGGGCTCAGGAATCCGCCTGGCCTTCAGGAAGACCCCAGCCAGCCCTAATGGGAACCACACGTGGGGTGAGCTGGAATCCCGGATTGCCTGTGACGTTTGGCTTTGGAATTGGACACTTGGCTCAGGTCACTCCTGACCCGCTGAAGTCTGAGGCCTCCGAGCTCAGCTCCCCTCCTAATTGCTGCCAGACACATTCTGCCCTGTACCCGGCTCCGGGGCCAGCCTGGGTCCCCCATCTTTTGCTAGGAGAACACCTATGCCCGGGGCGGGGGGGGAGGGCGGTCAGACAAGAATTCTACAAGGCTTGATCCTCTCAGAATAAGCAGAACAAGAAGTCCCTTCCAGTGTCTCCCCAAACAGGACCCTCTGAACTGGTGCTAGAGCCCCGGGCTGCTTCTGGCTTTGCAAAGCCAGGTGCCCTCAGCCTCCGTCCTTCCCCTGCAGCATCTGTAGGGTGCTGCGTGGCTCTGACCGGCTGAGCCTCCTCCATATCCATACCCTGCAGGGTTAATTTCCTGCGGGACCTCAGGCATGAGGAGCAGGGAGCAGTCCAAAGGGCAGGGAAGAGCCCTGAGAGCAGGTGCTTTGCTCCTGAAGATTTGCTGTTTGTAAAACACGGGAGGGGAACAGGTCTCTCCTAACATATTTTCTGGTATTTTCTCTTCTCCTCCTTCAAACACCCCCTGGCCCAGGGATGAAGCTGTGTTACAAGATGTCTCCGCACAATCTGGAGGGCCTGCAAAAAGTCCCAGTCCTTATTTGGCTCGTTCACTCCAGCCTCTGGGCCATGGCTGTCTTCACACCTGCCAAACCCCTATTCATATGGCCCTGCAACTGTACTGTGTATGAATGGGGAGGGGGTGCTTCCTGCTTAAGTCCCAGACACTTGCCTTGCCAGTGGCCCCCTCCACGCCCTCAGGCCCAGCCCCCTCCCGCTGGGTACCCTCCTTGAGAACTTCCAGGCAGCCTGCTCAGCATCAGGCCAGGGGCCCAGGAGCTTGGACTGACTGCATTCCTGGGGGAAGGGGAGAGAAGAGGAGGGCGGCACAGAGCCCCCCTCCTCCCTTCCAGCACAGACCCCATGCTGCCCAGCCCCAAGCTCTCTCTAGCCTGCTGTAGTTGGCTAGAGTAATGCCAGCAAACCCCTGGCAAAGCCCAGGCCAGAGGCCTAGGGGCCTCTCTTGAGGATGAAGCCATCCCTGCCTTGGAGCTCTCCCGCTCCAGCACTGACTGGGGGCCCGGGGTGGGCATGGTAAGAGGTCGCTGGGGCGAGGCCACCAGGTGCAGAAGGGATGCAGGGCGGAGGGCTAGAGCGGCCCTGGGCATCCTTTAGCACCGCAGGCCTGCGGGCCAGCGCCATCCCCTGAGCCTCGGGGGGGGGGGGGGGGGGCGAGGGACTTGCAGAGAAATCAGGCCCAGCCCAGTGGAACTCAGGCAGCGGCTGCAGGAGGTGGGCGTGCTGGGCAGGAGCCAAGAGGGGGCTGAGGCCGAGGCTGGGCTGCAGGTAGTCCCTCCACCCCCATCCCCCAGCCCGGTTTCGGGAAGTTCTCCCGATGAATATTTAATAGCTCAGCGCTGGGCCTGATTGAATTTTAATGCGGGCGACCCGAGCCCGGAGCCCGAGTCCAGGCAATTAGTCAGGAGCCATTAACGCTGACGGAGCTGATTTATGGGCGGGCCCGGGCCCCGAGCGCCCCGGATTGGGCGGACGGGTCCCCGCGCCAGCCAATCCCGACGGCTGCCTCGGCCTGTTTTGCATATCATTTGCATAGCACCCCCCAGAGGCAACCGTGGGCGGCGGCCGGGGCGGGAGGGGACTCGTGGGTGGGTCCGGGCGCTCGGGGCGCGACCCGGGCGTTCCTGGCTGCGAAACCCCCCGCTTTGCACGCGGGAGTCCGCCGGCCCGTCCAGCTCTTCAAAGGGCCTCCCCGCGAATCCCGGGGGAGCCCAGGTCGGGGAAGTTCCGAAGGAGGAGGAGGGGAGCAGACTAGGGCCCGCCCGGGACCCCTGGGCGATGCGGCTGGGTCCCAGGACCTACATAGGGCTCCGCCTCTGCGGTTAATCCAGCCGGGGGGGGCCCCCCCTCCGGAGCCCTCGCCGTGTGCCCCGGGCGCGGGGGTTCCATGCAAACCAGCGCGGCCCCACGGTGCCTCTGGGAGGCGCGTTCTGCACCCACCCGATGGGGCTGGCAGGTTTTCAGGGTGCTGCCTCATGCCTCAGAGGGCTGGGAACGAATCCAAGGGGCTCTTGCAGGAGAGGGCCCCCCTCCCCGCCCTGCCCCTCATCCCCCTGACCTATGTGAATGAGCTGGGATTCAGCCTGGAGTGCTCTATTGAACTAGGCCCGACCCCTTAAATCGTAGGTCAAGGATTTAGCTGGCCCGTCTGCTGCCACTCTGGCAGGTGGCCGCCTCCTCACCAGCGCCGCCCCTTTCAGAGCCCTCATCCACTGGAGGTGTGGTGCAGAGCGGGCACCCTTCCCTTAGGGGACAAGCATCCGGCCCCCTGGGGCTAGACCTTATCTGAGCTGGACCCGCCTTTGGTGAGGGATGGGCGATGGAAGGGAGCTGGATAGAGCTCCCAGCTGGGCGGCGGCCCCTCCAGGGAGGCCAGTGGAGAGGTTGGCTGGGAAAGGGGAGGCATTAGTCAAGGAAGGCTTCCTGGAAGAGGGAGGTCAGAGTAGACACTGGAAGGAAGGGAGGGACAGGGTCACAGAAAAGGAGAGGAAATCCTCTGCGGGTGGGGAACGCCCTGCTGGGGGCAGGAGAAAGTGAAGTTTAGGCGCTGGGAGCTCCATACACTAGGCTAAGAGGTTAGCACCGTAGCGCAGGAGTCCCCCGCGGCTGCCTGCCTGGGCAGTTGAGGCAGGGCGCCAGGGGACGAGGAGAAGTAGAAGCACTAGGTAATGAGCACCTACTAGGCGCCAGCACCACGCTAAGCACTTTAAACATATCATATCATCTTTAGAGCAACCTAATGGGGTACGTGTTCTCAGACTTCCCGTTTCCCAGATGGGGACACTGAGGCTCGGAGCGAGGCAGTAACTTGCCCATGATCACTCAGCTAGCTGGTGGCACCTTGTTCGGCCCGCACTCCACCTCAGACTCAACTTACACCCTTCATTTCGCTCTCCAAGTCCCCCCTCCCCCCACGTGCCTTATCTGCCTTTGCCAGCATCTTCCTGGTGTTAAGAACTGATTCTGCTCGTAATCTCCGCCAGAAGCTCGAGAAGCAATCCCATCTACATTGTCACCCAGGCCCGAGTCCTTGGTGTCATCAATCATTTACAGTCTCAAGATCTGGTTCCTAAAGGTTTCTGAATTCTGCTCCCTCGCCTCCTCTGACCCCTGCGCACGGTGCAGGCCAGGTGAGATAAGACGGGAGCCTCGCCGAGGCCCTTGCTGTAGGCCGGGCACTGTGCCAAGAGCTTTCCTGAAGGTTCTCTCAACGAATCCTCACCAGAGAGTAGGCCCTTGATGGCAAGCGTCCCCATTTTGCAAATGGGGTGGGGAAGATCCCCTTGGATGGGGATCCATCCAAGGGGAGGTGGGGAGAAACCCTTGGCCCGCCGCTGGGCTCCCTCTGACAGTGGAGCCGGGAGCACGCTCCACTGGATCAAGGTCTCTTGCTCTTTTCAGCTGTTCCTTGAAGCCCACACTTTCCAGGCCTGAATCTGTGCCCTGACCTCTGAGTGCTTTTCCCTTCTTTTAACAAGCGGGCCTGAGCTTCAAGTTACAGAAGACCCAACTATAAAATGCCCTAAAGAGTAAGGACGATTGTTTATTACGTTGCCAAACAAGAAGTCCCAAGGTGAGGCTGTCGATTAATTCAGTGACTCAACACTGTTATCAAAGATCTAGGTTCCTTCCTTCCTTCCTGTTGGTTTCTTCTTCCTTTCTTGCCTTCTTTTATTAATTTTATCGAAATATAGTTCACGTGTGGTAGAAAATGGTAGAAAATGTGTGCACATTTTAGAAGTTGAGCTTGATGAGTTTGGTTTTTTTTTTTTTTTAAGATTTTATTTATTTACGCATGAGAGAGAGGCAGAGACACAGGCAGAGGGAGAAGCAGGCTCCAAGCCAGGAGCCTAATGCGGGACTCGATCCCGAGACCCCAGGATCATGGCCTGAGCCAAAGGCAGACGCCCAACCGCTGAGCCACCCAGGTGCCCCAGCTTGGTGAGTTTTGATGAAGGGACACCCAGTAGCTGTCATTCCAATCAAGGTAGAGAACACTGGCATTGTGCCAGGAAGTTCTCCACCATCTGTACGTGGTCAGCCCCTCCCTCACCACCTGCCGCAGGGAACCACGGCGCTGATGTCTACCTCCACAGGTGAGTTTTGCATGTTTAGACTTTCCTGTGTGTGGAATCATATGGTAGGTGCTTTTGTGTCTTCTGGCCCCTTTGCTTCGGACAATGCTTTTGAAATTCACCCATTTTGTGGTCTGTATCAATAGTTGATTGTTGTTGCTGAAGTGGGATTCCGTGCTGTGCGTACCCCACGGAATTGCTTTCGCTTTCCTGTGCCATCCTTCTGTTGGTTTTTGTCCTCGTACCCTGACTTCTCTTAAAGTCACAAGATGGTTGCTGCAGTTCCAGACATCACATGCAGACAATGACATTCCAGGGCCAAGAAAACCCGTTTTTCTCCTTCAGCCTCTGAAAAATCTTTCCGGAAGTCTCCCCACGAAAATACCCTCACATGCCAGAGGCCAAAATCACGTTACTTGTCCGTCCTTAAACCAAACTCTGGCAGAAAGAGTGGAATTTCCACAGGTGTCTAAGACTAATGAGGGTTGGCCCCTGAGGCTGGGGAGGGGCTCAGCCCCCCCTGAAGAACGGGACGGTCTGGTCCTTGGGCAAAATCAAGATTCTGTTATCGAGAAAGGAGGGTAATAGTTCTTGGTGAATAGCTAATACTGATGGCTTCCACCTGCTTCTTTCTTGTTAACATAATTTGGATTTTGTTCAGGGATCCACCTCTCAAGGAATATAACCCCATGCCCACCGCGGGAGTAAATCCTACATCAATGTACTTCCATCCTAGTAATCCTGTCCCCCTGACCAGAGGTTGGTTTAAGCATGAAGACATGGAGGACTCGGATGGTGGCCACCTACCATGCATCCTCCTCTCTTCTTCCTTAGTAACAAAGATACAAATTCCTTACTTATTCCTTAACAAATCTGTCACTTCCTTAGTAACGAAAAATAACAAATCTTATTTAGGAGGACAAAGTGCCCAGCTGAAAAAAATATTTCTAGCTTTTCTTGCAGCTCGATGTGGCCATGTGACCAATTTCGGACCAATAAGACATAAGTAGAAATGTCCTGCGGGACATCTGAGACGGTTGCCTAAAGGCGGTGACACTGCTGAGGAACGACCTTCCGTTCTTCTGCTTTTGCCCCTTCTGACCTACGATGTGGCTGGCACGCCAGCAGCCCTTTGGGAACACGGGGCAAATCTGAGCGTGGAATCACACGAGATGGGTGGCACCTGAGTTCCTGGGGACGCCGAAACTGTGGCGCTAGCACAATAGCACTGCCTATCTTCAGACTTCTTTTATGAGAAAGAATAAATGTCAACCTTGTTTATTTTTTTTAAAGATTTATTCATTTATTGAAGAGAGAGAGAACAGGGGTGGGAGAGAAAGACTCTCAGACTCCCTGCTGAGCATGGAGCCCAACGAGGGGCTCGAGCTCACCTTCCTGAGACCATGACCTGAGCTGAAATCAAGAGCCAAATGCTTAACCTACTGAGCCACCCAGGCGCCCACCTTGGTCCTGTTTAAATCACTCTGCGTTGCGCTGACATCTGCAACCGAACCTACTCCTGACCAAGCACGGGCGGTAACAATTTCAGGTCAACGAGGCGAGAGGGGAGATCTTCTGGATGTCTCTGAGAAAGTTTCTTTGCTCTTAAAAAGAGACACCCAAGGGTAATAGTTGGGCCCACATGGGATGATCGGAGGAGCTGTAATCGGCCACTCTGTGGTTTGAGGGGACCCGTCCGGGGACACAGCACACATGCTGAAGGTGTTGCGTGTGCACATGGAAAGGACCTGGCTCCCCGAAGAAGGTGTCGGGTCTCTGGATGAATCAACTCTGCAGCCGCCATTTCCCACTGTTATGTAAAATATCGTATTTGATCAATTCTAAAGCGCACACTTGGCCACGTTTTAACATTTCTGAAACCATTTATATGTCTTACAATCAATAGCCCCGCAACCTGCTTTCGGCCAGACAGCAGTTGTGCTTGGCAACCCTTCCAGCACATGTGCAAACTGTGGTGACTTTCTTGGTGTCCTGAGGGGACAATGACCACCCTATGATGTTTCAGTCCATGAACCACGCAAGGCCTCTTGAGTACTGAGTGATGACCTAGGAACTCTTATTGGCTGCCTGACAAGATCATTGGCCAGCAATAAATACTTCCACAATGGATGGGCTGGGAAGGAGATCCCAGGGGGTGATAGTATGTGTGGGAGTCAAGTTGCAAAACGGCCCCCAAGGGTCCTCCCCTCCTGCAGGCCACACTCTTGTCTAGCCTCTCCCTGCGTTGTTCTGGGTGGATCTTTACGACCAGTAGCACAGGGCAGGAATCATGCTACATCTCCTCTGATACTGGGTTGTTAAAGACCCTGACTTCTGTCTTGAATGCTTGATTGTGCTCTCGCGTGGATCCTTTGTTGTGAGGGAGGCCAGCTGCCCTGTGGCGAAGTCAGGCAGCCTGTGGAGAGGCCTCCGTGGTGAAGAACTGAGGTATCCAGCCAAAGCTCAGGTGGGAGCTCAGGTCTGCCAATAGTCAGGTGAGTGAGCTTAGAGGTAGACTCTCCAGCCTCCCGTGATTGCAACCCCCCCCCCCCCCAACAGCTTGGGTGCTCCCTCAGGAGAGACCCAGCCAGAACCTGCCGCTAAACTGCTCTCTCGGGTTCCTGGCCTATAGCCCCTCTAAGATGATAAATGCTTGTTACTTCAGGCTGCTAAGATTTCGGGTAATTTTTTTTGACACAGCAAAGAGATAATTAAATCAGCAGAGCAGTTTTGAAGAAATGCTGTATCACCAATACTTGCAATGGCCCAGATGATGAATCTATGTGGAAAAACACAGACACGGGTAGCTCAAAGATGAAAAGTGATTCCAAGAATCAGATTCCAAATGTGAGGACATTTAAAGAAAACCTTAACCAATGTATTTCACCCCTGTTTTCCTTGTTATGTATGTGCAAGAGTGATTTATGCAAAAAAACCCCACATATATATATAGTATACATACTTCCGGGGCGACTGGGTGGTTCAGTTGTTAAGCATCTGCCTTTGGCTCAGGTCATGATCCTGGAGTCCCAAGATCCCATGATCCTGGAGTCCCAAGATCCCAAGCAGGAGCCGGCTTCTCCTCTGCTCCCCCCACCATACCCCCGACTCGGGTTCTCTCTCTTGCTCACTTTCTCAAATAAATAAATAAGTAGGGATCCCTGGGTGGCGCAGCAGTTTGGTGCCTGCCTTTGGCCCAGGGCGCGATCCTGGAGACCCGGGATCGAGTCCCACGTCGGGCTCCCGGTGCATGGAGCCTGCTTCTCCCTCTGCCTGTGTCTCTGTCTCTCTCTCTCTCTCTCTCTCTCTGTGACTATCATGGATGATAAAAAATTGAAAAGAAAAAAAAAAAAAAGTCAAGTAGTTATTTAAAAAAAAATAAATAAATAAATAAGTAAATAAATAAGTAAGTAAATAAATAAATCTTTAAAAATCTATATATAGTTTCATGGAAGTCTAAAAGAGCTTCCTACATAAATATAAAATTCCAAAGTGATAAGAAATCCTTGTGTTAGTTCAGTCGGCCGTGTTTTTCCTTCCAACCGGTCCATAAAGCAACAGTGCTTGTTAGCATCAGTGGTGTCTAAACGGGATGAGATCCGCTCATGCATTTTCCTTATTGTATGAGCCGTCGTGAGGGGGGTTTTCTGGTACTTGAAGCAGAGGATCTGAATTGGATGGAGGCCGAGCAGGGTTGGTGGCAAACTGCTTACAAGTATGTATAGGACACCCCTGTTGTTTACTGTGTAAGTGTGTTAGTCCTGAACCTCGAATGGGTTATTAAGGGCCTGGAATCCAGCGTCACCGTGGCACCTGGCAGCTGCTGGCTACATCGGAAATGTCTGCATTTCCCAAATGAAAATGAAGAAATATGATCTGATACAGGAGTTCTCTTATATTTAAAATTTTGTCTGCCCCCCAAAGCCTTTACAGTTTTACAGTTTTAGGGCTCATATAAGGGGACACGGAGGGGCACCTGGGTGGCTCAGGAGTTCAGTGTCCGCCTTTAGCTTGGGGCGTGGACCCGGGGTGTCGGGATCGAATTCCACGTCGGCTCCCTGCATGGAGCCTGCTTCTCCCTCTGCCTGTGTCTCTGCCTCTCTCTCTTTCTATGTCTCTCATGAATAAATAAATAAAATCTTAAAAAAAAAAAAAAAAAAAACGGTGGTGGTGGGGGAGACATGGAAAAATGAAGTAGCCAGAGGGCTACTTCCTTGGGACAACCTCACCTTCCAGAGGTGTGGCCGATTGCTGGGCAAATGTCCTGAGGCCCAAATCTAGCCTGGACGTGAGATCTAGACTGGCTTGGGGATCCAGCTGGTGGTAGAATTGCGCCTGAATGGTGATCCCTGCCCTTGGACAGGCCAGCCGCTGGTGTCAGGAGCCTCTTCCCCTCCTTCCTCAGTCACCCCTGTGGGCCCTGGTCACAGGTGGGAAAGGCCGAGGCCCGGGTGTTCGGTTCACCGGGATCTGAACTCAGGCAGTGCGGCTCCAAAGCCAGCGCTCCCCTTAGCCAGGCCTTATGGATCTGTGGGGCGCCTTATGGATGTGTGGGGCGGTGGGCCACCAGCGAAGCCCAAGCCCCTGACTTCACAGTGGAGGAAGCAGGGGCTGCAGAGAGAGGGGATGTGCCCAGGATCCGCTGGGGGGTGGGGGGAGGGAGGGGCAGCCCCCCTGCAGGCCCAGAGGCCCCGCCCCCATGCAAAGGGCCCCTTCTTTTTCTGGGCACCGGTACAACTCGTTGGGGAGGGGAGGCTGGAGGAGGCGTTGGGCAAACCACCGGCCTTCTTCATTCCCTGGATTCCCGAGACGGCCATTGTCCGGGGAAGGAATGTAAGTCCCGCAGCCCCGAGGGGCGGGCCCCCTTCTGGGCCGCAGACAAGCCTGCTTTGTGCTCTCCACCCGGGGCCCCTCCGGCCGTCACCAGCCAGGCCTTCTGAGCATTTTTCAGGGCTTCCAGTCCGGGTCACTGAGGAATGAAGCTGCCAGGAAAGGCACGGGCCTTGTGAGGTGCACTGAAGGGCCAGTCTGGGAGGGCTGCCTGGAGGAGGTGTGAGAGCACCACCCAGAGGCCTGGGCTAGGGGCTCCTCAAAGTTAAACATATGCATTCCCAGCTTCCCATTAGTGGGAGTTTATCCTAATCAGACGTGCACAATGGTGGGTGCTACAGGCCTGTTTATTTGGCTTTTATTGATGAAAAACAATCTGAAAACAAAAGAAACTTGTTAAATCAATTCTTGCATGTTCACATGATGGAATATTAAGCTGTCATTAAAAATTTTATGTTATAGGGGCACCTGGCTGGCTCAATTGGTGGAATGGGTGTCTTGGGGTTGTTTCAGCTCCACATTGGGCAAAGGGATTACTTCAAGGGGTGCTGGGTGGGTCAGCTAGTTAAGTGTCTGCCTTTGGCTCAGGTCATGATCCCAGGACACTGGGATCAAGCCCCGCAAGGGGAACCCTGCTCATCGAGGAACTTGCTTATCCCCCTCCCTCTGCTCCTCCTCCTGTTTGTGTGTGCTCTCTCTCTCTCTCTCTCAAATAAATAAAAAACAAAATCTTTATTTTTTGAAAATATTCTTTAAAAAAATATTTATTTATTTATTCATGAGAGACAGAGAGAGGCCGGGACACAGGCAGAGGGAGAAGCAGGCTCCATGCAGGGAGCCCAGTGTGGGACTTGATCCCAAGACCCCGGGATCATGACCTGAGCCGAAGGCAGACACTCAACCACTGAGCTACCCAGGCGTCCCTAAGAAATAAAATCTTAAAAAAATATATTTTAAAAAAGTTATGTGGGATATATATGTATTTATAGTCAGGAACAGACATTCAAAATGTTTGTCTATTAAAAAAAGTAGATAACAAAATAGTGTAGAGATCTCTCTCTATATATACTGATCTCTAGAATAATATTTGGACTACTCCAGAGGCTTGCCAGTGGTTATCTCTGGGTTCTAGGATTCAGGTGTTTTATGTATGTATTTATGTATGTATTCATGATTTTATTTATTTATTCCTGAGAGACAGAGAGAGAGGCAGAGACCCAGGCAGAGGGAGAAGCAGGCTCCCTGCGGGGAGCTCGATGCGGGACTCGATCCCAGGACCCCGGGGTCACGCCCTGAGCCCAAGGCAGACGCTCAACCACTGAGCCACCCAGGTGCCCCTTAAGGGTATTTGATTTTTAAAAAATGTTGTGCTTATCCATATGTTCCGATTTTTGTAAAAAGGTGTTTTATTTGGGTAGCAGAAGTGTGTGTGTGTGTGCGCACGTGCACGAGTGTGAGTGTGTACCATGACTGCCCACCAGAGAAGTTTCTCCAGCTTGGCTCCTGCCCTCTGGGGAGGCAGAGGGGCTGTTGAGGCCTCAGCCTGAGCCCGAGCACCAGACAGCCCCGGTGAGCCTCCGGGGACAGCCCTGCTCCCTTGGCCCTGCCCGGGCGCTCCCCCAAGCATCTTCTCTGAGTCCCACCACAACCTCTCAGGTCGCATCATCCTGCTTTTACAGGGGAGGGGCCGTCTCCGGAGGGAAGGTTAGGAGCGACCCCCAAGGGCAGCCGCAGGGAAGTGGGGAGCTGGGATTCAAACCCAAGTCTCTGCTCTCCAGTCACGTGGCCCCACTGCCCCCCACTCCTGTCCGGCGAGTGCGTCTGTCCGGCCCTGTCCTCAGGTCAGGCTGTGTAGGGAGCACTGGGGGGCTATTCAATCTCTATTCCCAGAACTTAGCAGATGGGCCATCGGCACGTGCTGTTGAGAAGGAACAGACAGGAAACCCGGGGCCCTGGCGAAGCAGGTCACCCGCACACCTGTTCTTTGCCACCTGAGTCTTTTTCTACTTGTGTTCTCTCTATTTATTTCCCTTTTGTTCTTTAACATCAGCAGGGCCTTTTGGACAATGGGCGACAGCAAGAGTTGTCGTGGGAACGGCTCTGTGTCTGGATCTGAACCAAAACTCTGAAAAGGCAGGAACACTCCCACTCCCCACCACACACACGCAAGGACCCGGAGGGGCCGCCCTGGAGGCCCAAGGCACAGAGAAGTGGCCCTTGGTCAGCTCTCCGCCCTGCCTGGGGGGCAGGCTTCCATCCAGGGCCAGTGCTGGGCAAGGAGGGGGTGCCACACACCGAGCCAGCTAAGCACACACCGTCCCAGACCCCAGACCCAGAGAGGTGGAGGGCTCAAGGGTGGGTGGCAAGCCAATCAGGGAAGGCATCCTGGAGGAGAGAACTGGGAGGCTGGTTTGGCGAGGGGAGGGGTCCAGGGTCCAGGGAGAAAGGCAGGGACGGGCCTGGGCAGTTGGGCGCTGCATGATTTAAGTACAACCAGATGTGCAGGGAGTCTCCTGTCAGGCCCAGCCCCAGGGAGGGCAGAGTGGGGGTGGGGAGACCTCTGAGCCACTTGGATTTGCACTTCCCCATTCTGCCCTGGGTTTGTAAGCTTTAGGGACAGGAGAAGCCCCGTGGGGTTCCAGAGGAGCTGGCATGTGAGCCAGTGAGGCCGTCAGGCTTAGATGTAGTCTCTTGCCTTTAGACAGGGTAAAGGAGGGGGAGGGCTCCTCTAGGAAGCAGGGCATTGGGCTCTAACACCTGGAACGGAGGAAAAAGGATTAGGAGAGCCCTGGGGTAGGAGCTATCCGCTCTGCTGCCGGTGGGGGATGGGTAGGGAAGCTTTACAGAAGGAGGCGTATCTGAGTTGGGTTCTGAAGGATGAATAGGAGCTCCCAGACAGAATGGGGGGGGGATGCTCCAGGGAGAGAAGTTCAGGTATTAAATTGGTGAGGGTGCTTAATGAGAGGGTCTGTGGGGCTGTATTATAAAGGTACATGAGGGAGATGACTGTTCATTTTGGGGTGCTGGCCCGAAGGCCGTGCTGCACGTTAGGGGGTGGGAGGGGGGGTGTGCTTCTGCTCACAGACCGAGTGATAGAACCAGGTGTGTGGTGAGGATTTAGAAGTGGGCACCAGAGTCCCGAGGAGTTGGGCCCCTAAGGGGGATGAGGGGACTGATGGCCAGCCCCAGCCCCTCTTCCCAAGTCCTGTGTGGTCTGTGTCTGCCCTGAAGAAGGACACTTTTTCTCATTCTCATGGAGGCCCTTAAGAGCCGCTGGCTTGGGGCCCCTGGCTGGCTCGGTCGGTAGAGCGTGCCACTCTTGATCTCAGGGTCATGAGTTCGAGCCCCACATTGGGGGTAGAGATTTCTAAAGAAAGAAAAAAACCCCCACAGAGCTGCTGGCTGGGTGGGAGGTTGGACCAGGACAGCCTGTAGCTCAGGGGCAGCAAAGACGGGACAAGCACACAAACCGTGAGAGAGTGAGGGGCTTGAGCAGGGTTGGGAGGCACTGGGAGCTGGGCTTTAGGGGCCAAAGAGCCAGCAAGAGAAGAGCGAGGGCCCCCATTAGTGGGGGGAGCAGCCTGAGCCCCGGGGAGTGGGCAGCGCAGGAGAGCGGGGTGTGGTGTCTGGGCGCACCCCAATCCCTCAGCCCCAGGACGCATTTCCTTCCTTTCCTGCTTCTTAATGACTCCTGAGCCGCCATCCCGAGGACCACAAAGAGAGCTCTCCCCGCCCTTTCCTCTTCCTCTCTTCTTCCTCCTTCCTCCCTCCCACCCCCATCCTTCCCCGGGGCCCTTTTCTTTCCTTCCTCCTCACCCCACCTGCTCCTCCCTCCCGCCCTCCCTCCCGTCCTGTCCTCCACATCTTTCTTCCCTCTCACTCTCCTCTCTCTCTTTGAAACTCTTAATGCTGGTTCTCCCGGGCCAGCTGTGGGAGTTTTGTTCATGTTTTCAGAAAGGCCTCGTTGCAAGGCTTTGGACCAGGATGATCACACACTCACCCCCCCCCCCCATGCACACACTTCCACACCCAGCACCCCCACACCCCCAAAGGTAGCACTTGCCCTCCCTGGGAGCGGGTCGGGGGTGGGATTCTCCACCCTGGATGTGATACAAGCAAGAGGATTAGGAAAGATGGATGGAGGGCCCTCTGCAGAAGCCATCATCACCACTGTTATTATCCAATCCACCACCGGGCACTTGACCCGGCCCTGAGCTGACCGCAGGGCCAGCCTGAGTCCTGTCTGCAGCAGCGGGGCTCTCGGGCACAGACCCCTTGTTAGGGACAGCCGGGAGAGGGGTGAGCAGCGAGTCCTCAGAACAGACCCCCAGCGCCCTGCCCAGGCGGGCAGAGGGAGAGACATGATGAAGGGCCATTTGCTAGGATTGAGTATTTGTCAGCCCGGGAGGCTGGATGATGTATTAACAGGACTTTAATGAGCTCGGGAGGGGAGCCACACTTCATTGCCTGAGCACTGGCGCAGGATGGGGGGGGGCAGAGGGGTGAAGAGGCCAGCCGCACCCCCACTGATAACTAACCCCCTTCATGGGACCCAAGCTAGTTTGCCCATCAGACATAACTCAGCACCTCCAAGATGCAGAGCCTTCCCTCCTGGAGGCGGGCGAAGGCCTTCTCACCATGCTGGGGCCGTCCTACTCTTACTGGGACGGCCTTCCTGAGAGGTCTAACCTTGTCCTTCCTGCCAGCACTGGAGGGTCCTGGGGGATGAGCGCGAACCGGGCCCTTGCTCCAGGGGAGCACATTATCAGCTCTGTCCTCCAGCCTCACTCCTGTCATCCACCCCCACCCCGGAGCCTGGTGGAGAATGGGCCCCAGTGACACCCAGCCACGACGCCCTGCCAATGCCAGGCTTGCCTCCTGGGCACTAGTCCTGCAGGTTGAGATCACTTAGTTCCTGTGGATATTGGCTTCTCTTTTAGCTCTTGCCTCTGAGCCTTGGGGAGCAGAATAGGTGGAGTGGAAAGAGGACAGCGGCTTCTAGATCCAGTTTTGTTGTGTGACCCCAAGGGATATCACTTCTCCAGGCCTCAGATCCCCCATCAGTAAGGAAACACCCAACCAGTTCCTTCCACCTCCGCTATCCGGGCATGGTCCCTTCAGCAAAGGAGTTTCAGCTCTCCTGGGGGAGCGGCTGTGGCTCCCTTTATCCTGCCTTTCTGGTTCTGAAGCCAGGGCCGCCCTAGCATAGCGAGCCGTGACACATTTGTCCTTTGTGCCGGGCTGTGGTCCTGGGGGTTGTGAAGCGGAGAGGAAGGGAGGATTCTGGGGTACTCTTGGTGAGTTTCAGAACCTGCTTGGGTGCCAGTCTGGCCTCCACAGGTGGGGCACTCTGGGTACTCAGCATGTCCTCCGAGACATGCACCTGGACCCTCCAACCCAAGCTCAGCCCCACCTCCTACAACCTCCTGGGGCAGGGGGGTTCTGCTGGGGGCAGCTTGCCCTGCCGGCTTCCTTTCCCAGTTGGATCATTGCCGAAGCCACCAGCCTGGGTGTCTGGTAGGATTCTGTGTACCCTTGGGCTGGGACCTCCATGGGGACGGGATGTGCCTTTGAGAGCTCTCAGGTGGCTCCGGTGTCTGTCCCAACGCTTGGCACAGCCTGGGCGCTCAATGTCTGTGGAGCGAATGCACCGATCAACGAAGGCCCGCGGCTACCTGCGCGCCCCGCAGGTCTGGAATTCACCCTCGGCCGCCTGCCACCGCTGGTCCTGCTTGGCCCCACGTGAGTGTGGCCTTCTCCGGGAAGCCCTCCGGGAAGCCCCTTTCAGAACTCACCCCACCCTCCGCCGCCCGAGTCCAGGGCTTAACCACGGCCACTGGCCATTCTGAGTGGCATCAGTCCAGGGAGGTGGCCTTGCCCCGCTGTGTGTCCCACCCTCTGAGTCTCCGCAGCAGTAGGGGAGAGGGGGCGCAGTTCACCTGGGGCGCGGGGGGGGCGGAGGGCGGAAGGGTGAGGGCAAGAGTCACAAGGCTTCGGCCAAGGGGCCCAGGCTCTGCAGGGCGAGGGTCCAGGGCGGCAGGGGACGGGCCGACCGCCCTCCCCTTTGGCCTTCGACCCAGGAAGCCTCCCCCACCAGCGGCCCCTCCAGCCCGGCCTCCCCCTCGGCGAGCGCTCCCCCCTCCCCCCAACGTCCCGCCCGACGGCCGCGGGGAGGCCCGGGCGCGCCGGAGAGTGGCGCAAGGACACGGTCCGCACCAAGGGTCATTTGCTCTTTTCTCCCCCTCTGAGGCTAATTTATTTTAGAGCTACGGGAGGGAGGGGGCGGGGCCGAGGCGGGAGGTGGAGGGGAGGGGCGGGCGAGCCCAGGGGAGGTGGGGGCGGGGCGGGGGCGAGGTGGGGGAGGCGGGGACGGAGCCCCGGGTGGAGAGGGCCGGGGAAGGGGCGGGAGGCGGGGGAGGGGAGGGGCCGTGGGGAGGGAGGAGCAGGGAAAGGGGAGGGAGCAAGGGCCTGCGAGGGAGGGCGCTGGGGCGGGGGCGGGGGTGGGGGTCCTGCCTGCGGGGGGAGCCGGGGCGGCCCCTCGTCCGGCCACCCCCACTGCCCAGTCCCGCTCCCGGCCGCGGCGGCCGCAGCAGCCGCAGCAGCAGCGGCTCCAGGATGGTGAGCGCCGCTGCCCCCCGGCCCCGGCCCGTCGCCCCCGGCCCGCGCCCCGGCCCCGGGGCGGGACGCCCCCGCAGGCCGCGCACACTCACCTAGGACCCGGCCGGGATGCCGAGGTACGGGGCGGGCGCGGGGGCGCGGGCGGGCCGGGGTCAGGGGTGGTGACCGCCCGGCCGGGGGTCCGGAGCTTTGTCCGCGGGCGCGGGGCAGTGCGCGGCCCGGGGAGGGCGGGGGCCGCGGGGCGCGGGTCGGAGGGCAAGGCCGGCCGGAGCCCGGGCGGGTGCGTGGGAGCCGAGGCCACCTCCGGGGGGGGGGGCGCAGACAAGGGGAGCTCGCCCGGGTGCACCCCGGGTGCGCAGGCTGCGGCTGGAGCGCGCCGGCTCTGGGGGAGCCCGGGGCGGGGGCGGGGGCGCGGGCCCGGATCTGCGGGTTCGGGTCCCCGGAGGCTCCCGTGTCCGGGCCCGAGGGCCGGCCCGCAGGCCCCTCCCACTCCGTCAGGTCTTTGTCCGGCGGCCCCTGTGTGTGGGCGGGGGCGGGGGCGGGGGCGGGGGTGGGGTGGGGGCTGGGTTCCCGGCCCGGAGATTCCCCAGCATCGTGCCGGGGCAGTGACAGGGGCTGAGGCCACCTCGGGCGCGCGCCCCGCAGGCCCGTCCCCTTCCTTTCTCCCCCCGGCGGGGGCCGCGGAGCCGCATCCCGGGGAGCACTTACCTTCGCCCGTGGGCTCCGCGCGGCACGGGGGACCCCGAGCTCCCGCCCTCCGCGGGGCGGCCCTGGAACTTGCCGCTCCCAGAGCCCTCGAGGTCCGCGCGGGGCTTCCCTGGCCGGGAACCCGCCTGCGGGGGGCGCTCCGCGGAGGGGAGGGGTGCGCGCAGAGGGCGCTGGGCGAGCGGGGCCGCGGCCCTGCCCGGCCCTGCCCGGCCCTGCCCTGCCCCCGCGCCCGCCCCCGCGCCCCCGCGCCCCCGCGCCCCGCGCCCGCGCGCCCGGGGCGGGGAGGCCGGGACGGGTCCGCGGGGCCGGAGCGAGCGGCCTGCAGCCTGCGCCCAGCGGCGGCCGGAGCGCGGGGGCGGGCGGACGGGTGGGTGGGCCGTTAAAGGGACGGTCACTAAATCAGGATTAGGCCGTGGGGCTGTCAGGCTGCCTGGCCCTGTCTCCATGGAGACCTAATTTGGAGGAGAATAGAGGACGGAAGAATGTTTGCGTCGCGGTCCGCCCGGGCTGCGGCGGGGCGCCGGGCTCGGGTTCCAAGCCCACCCCGGCTCCCGCGGGGGGCGGGCGGGGGGCGCCTCTCGCTTCCCGGGGGCCCAGGGCTTGCGAGCGGGTGTCCGGAGCGCGCCGGCTGGGGCCACGGTCCGGAGCCCCCGAGGTGCCCCGGGAGCCCCCGACCCTCCGGAGTCCGGCCTGAGCCCTCCGCACCCCGCTGGGGACGGCCGCGCTGAGGTTCCCCGGAGCCCCGGGCCGGGAGCAGGCGCCGTTCTCCGCTGAGCCCCGGCCCCGGAGGACCCTCTCGCGGGGCAGCCCGGTGCGGCGGCGCTGCCGGGACCCAGCCGCGGTGCGCGGACCCCGCGGGGGCGGGGCTGCGGGCGGGGGCGTGGCCGCGGCAGGAGGGGCGTGGCCTCGGGCGGGGGCGGGGCTCCGCTTCCCGGGGTGGGCGAGGAGGGGGCGGGGCTCCGCTTCCCGGGGGCGGGGCTTCGCTTCCCGGGGTGGGCGAGGAGGGGGCGGGGCTTGCCGGCGGGCTGCCGGGACGCGGTGACAGGCCTCGTAAATCCCCCTTCCCCATATTTAACACCATTTCATTTATTTCCACTTGAATCCATCGGTGTCCGCAGCAGCAGGCCCGGGGGGGCGGCCGTCGCCCAGGCCGTAACACCTCGTGGGGGAAGGTCCCTTGCGCCGGGGGCTGGGGGAGCGCCGCCGTGTGGGGCGGGGATGCTGCTGCTGCTGAGCCCCGTAACCTGAATTCCTTAGGGGGCCTCCACCTCCCCGGGAGGAGAAGCGGAGGCCGGGGCGGGGGGCGGGGAGGAGCGCGGCCTCGGGCCCTGCGGGAGTCAGAGTGGGCTGGGCTGAGCATCCCCTGGGTGGGCGGCGGGGGAGCAGGGCTGTTCCCAGAGCCCTTTGCTGCCCGCCTGCATCCCAGGCCACAGCTTTACACGGAGCGGGGCTCCCTTCCCCTCCCCTGCCCGGGCTGCAGCTTTATTGCCGAGATCTCAGACTCTCCACGCAATTTCACGCCTCTCTGCCTTTGCTCCTGCTGTTCCCTCAGCCAAAGGCCTTCCCATTGTCCCTCTTTCCACAACCTCCTCATTCTTCAAGGCCCAACTCAGATGCCATGCTTCCTCCCCAGACCCCCCCCCCCCCCCCCCCGCCCCAGCCCCCAGCTCTTGCACTTGCTCCTCCGCCCTGGTCTCCTAGCCTGGCACCTGTGCCTCCCTTCAGCCTTTGTGGCTGGGTCCACACCAGGTGTTGCCTCCTGGAGGGCAGGGATGGAGCGTGTGCTTCCCTGCACCCTGCCCGCACTGGGCCTGGCACAGAGCTTGGCACCTCGCGGGTGCCCCACGAATATTTAATGGGGAATACAAGGGGTTTTGTAAGGGCGGCCTGCAAAGCACGGAACCTGGCCGCTTGCAGGCAAACAGAGCTGCACTCCTGCGGAGGTGGAGGACCCTGGGTGGGTCTCCTCCTCCTCCTCCTCATTGCTGACCCTCCCCCAGCCCCAAGTTGGGAAGGACTTTGCCCACAGACCAGCATTCTTTCCCTGCCATTATCATCCTGTTAAACAGAGAGGCCAGTCAGGATCCATATGGATCACATTAACAATTGCTTATTATCTGGGCCACGCCAGCCCCCACTCTCCAGCCCCGGCTCCTGGGGCGGTGGTTGTTGGACCCTTAGGAGCTCAGCCTCCCTGTGTCCCCTCCCCCCCCAACTGGTCAGCCGGGAAGGGCAGGGGACAGGCTGGTCTCCCTCACCCTCCCTGTGTCTTCTCGCAGAACTCGGCTTCTTCTTGACTTGGCCGGCACTTAAGGACTCCTTTCCCCACTTTAATGAAAACCAGGCTCCTCCGCAGAAGTGTGGCTCAGGAAGGTTCCAGGGCTGCTGCAGGGAGAGGTGGACCTAAGGTCCGGGTGCACCTGTGGCCATGACTGACGGCCCCACCTTCCAGTGGACAGAAGCTCTGGGCAGGGGCGAGCCACCCTCGGCTGACCACGGGTGTCTTGGTGTCCTCGGCCAACCCAGCCTTGGTGGGTCCTGCTCCCAGGAGAGACTTTGCAAGGCACTGGGTCTCGAGCCTTCTGCCACAGTCAAAGGAGCAAGGAGCCTGAGAGTTTCCTGGGGCTGCCGCTGAGAAGGCCTTGAAGGCCCCAGAGAGGTTTCTGTTTAAATGCATCTAGCCACCAGGGCGGGAGGGGTCTTGAGGAGTGCCCACAACTTCTGATTTACAGGCCCCTCGGCGGGACTGATGAAGCCTTTCCCTGAACAGTGCACTTCCAGCGATTGACCGTGGTCTTTGCATTCTGCCTTTGAGGGTTTTGGGGCCCCATGAAGCCCATGGGGACCCCACATCGAGAAGTCCTCTCCCTAGTCCCGGTCCCCTCTGATGTGCAAAGAGCTGAGGCGGGCTGGTAGTCCAGGACTCCTGACCTCTTTGCTCCGTGCTGTCTCCGTGGCCTTATTCCTGGCAGGGGGACAGCATGAGCCAAGGGACCAGGGGTGGCCGTTGAGGTGCTGGGCCAGCCTTCAACTGGGAGGGCTTCTCACTGCCTGTGTTGGGCTAAGGGCTGGTCTTCGTCTCGGAGTGCGTGGCCTGGAGAGACGATGTTCAGAAATTTTTTGTTTATTTTAGAGTCTACTTGTCCCCAGGAACAAAGTTGAGCGGCAAGAAAGTCGAGCTCTTTTCTGTGCATTTTCATTAGTATCTTGAATCATCGTTAATACTTAAGTGGTGCACATTAAACACTCTCGATCTCACCTGTGAAGTGGGCCTAAGAACGGTGCCCTCACAAGTGTGATCGTGAGGATTAACTGAGGCAGTGGCCAGGAGCTGGGAGCCCCGCGAGTTCCGGTCTTGAACGACTGTGTGCTGTGAGGGGGTCAGACGTGCAGGTGACAGGGCTCAGGGTCGTAATTGCTTTTGAGGCTGGCAGTTCCCCGCTTGGCCCAGCCAAGGAGAAGGACTACATGGGAGCTACCCAGGTGCCTTGCTCCCTTTTCCTTTTCTACTGAGTCGTGGGCAGTGTCAGACCTTGCAGTTCATCCTGGGGACTGGAGGTGGGGCAGCTTCTCAGGGAATGGGGGAACTGAGCTGTGGTCACAGGCCAGCCTCCCTGGCTCCATAGGGCTGTGACCCCAACCCCATTTTATTTTATTAATTTTTAATTTAAAATAATTTTAAAAAAGATTTTATTTATTTATTTATTTTAAGATGTTATTTGTTTATTCATGATAGACATAGAAAGAGAGAGAGGGAGAGAGGCAGAGACCCAGGCAGAAGGAGAAGCAGGCTCCATGCCGGGAGCCTGACATGGGACTCGATCCCGGGGCTCCAGGATCATGACCTGGGCCAAAGGCAGGCACTAAACCGCTGAGCCACCCAGGGATCCCCTAAAGATTTTATTTATTTGAGAGAGAGAGAGAGCAGGAGTAGGGGTGGAGACAGAGGGAAAGGGACAAGCAGACTCCCCGCAGAGCAGGGAGCCTGATGTGAGGCTGGATCCCGGGACCCTGAGATCATGACCTGAGCCTAAGGCAGATAATAAACCAACTGAGCCACCCAGGTGCCCCAATTTTTAATTTAAAAAATTTTGGGCGGGATCCCTGGGTGGCTCAGCAGTTTAGCACCTACCTTTGGCCCAGGGCCTGATCCTGGAGTCCTGGGATCAAGTCCTGCATCGGGCTCCCTGCATGGAGCCTGCTTCTCCCTCTGCCTGTGTCTCTGCCTCTCTCTCTCTGTATCTCTCATGAATAAGTAAATAAAATCTTTAAAAAAGATTTTTTTTAAAGTAAGCTCTATGCCCAACGCGGGGCTGGAACTCACAACCCCAAGATCAAGACTGAGCCAGCCAGGGGCCCCATTTTATGATGACCAATCGTGGCCGTCATTCTGGGGCCAAGCCCTGGGCTGCAATGACCCCCTGCTGCCATTAATTAGGTATAATTACTCTGGACAGATCACCCTGTTTGGGTCTCAATTCCTCATCTGTAAAATGGGGATAAGAACACTAGTGAGTTTATAGGTGACAGGCCCTGGTTTTAAATAGTGTGTCCCTTTGTCTTTGAGGTACTGCCTACTCCTGGTGACCCGCTCGGTAACTCAGAACCCAGGGACTGGAGAACCACCTCCCGTGTAGAGGGGAGCAGGAGAAAAGAGGGCGTGTGTGTGAACATCCTGGGCTTGGGAGGTGGCAAGAGGAGAGCCAGCCAGGAATCTGGGAGGTGGAAGGTACCTTCCTTCGCCTCCGCTCGCTGCCCAGGCAGACCCAGGCCGCCTGGTCCCCAGCCCCGAGCTGGGATTAATCGGGGATGGAGAGGGAGATGCGAGGACAAGGCCGCATTTTACCCTTGCTGACTCTGTGCTGAGCACCTGCCATGTCTCGGGGTTCTGGGGGTGCGTCAGCAAGGCTCTGGAAGGGGCCCTGAGACTCCCTGCACACTCACAGGCACCTCTGTGCCCGGCCCGGAGCGGGGGCACGTCTCCCTCAACAACCGTCAGCTTCCCTCGTGGCCAGGGAGGACCAGAGCACGTCCCCAGCCCTGGCATTGTTTCTGTGCCACGAGCACCTGGCGTGGGGCACGGCCCTGCTCCTGGCACCCTTGGCACGGCCCTGCGCCGGGCCCGGAAATGTCCAGGTAGCTCTTCATCCAACATCCCTGATTTTCTGGTGTGGTCCTACCTTCAGTGAGCCTACAGGACAGTTGGGCACCCGAGAGGAGGCCGAGGGACAGGGCGTGCTTTCCGGACCGCTTTCCTCGTATTTCCTGTGTGGACCAGAGCCAGTGACAGTGGCGTGGCCTCCTCGGGGCTGTGGAGAGGACGGACGCGGGGAGGGGACCAGTTCCCCGACGGCAGGGCCCTGCATCAGCCGCGGAGTCCCAAGGGGGCTGAGCTTCCCTGGGGGCGGCTGTTCGCAGGTGACAGACGCCCCAGCTCCGCAGAGCCCCCCGCGGCTGACTGGCCTGTGTGGCTCTTGGATGCTCCAGACTCGGGGGCCATTTGTTCTTCCTTCTAGGCCGGTGGGGGGAGAAAGCTGGTGGGATTCAGGTTCTGCTGAAGAAAGATGAGCGACACTGGCCACCCGCTGCCCGGCCCCGGCCCCCCAGCAAGCATCGTGGGGCCCGCGCCCAGTCTCCCCGCCCCTCCTGGGCCGAGGGGCCTCTGGAAGCGCTGGTCACGCGCCACCTCCTCCCCAGCGCTGCCCGCGGCTCGCCTTAATGGCCTGGCCGTACTCCTCCTCCCCCGTCGCCGTGTCCTGTGTGGGGTGGCCATTCTTGGTCACATCTGCCATGTGGGGCCCTCTTCAGGCCGGAGACCGATCGATCGATTGATCGATCGATGGATTTTATTTATTTGAGAGGGAGCAGCAGGTGCTTCAGACGCCCCGCTGAGCAGGGAGCCCGGGGCGGGGCCCGATCCCAGGACCGAGATCACGATCCCAGGACCCGAGATCACGATCCACCGGAGCTGAAGGCAGACGCTTCGCCTGCTGAGCCCCGGGCGCCCTCCCCCCCCCCCCCCCCGCCCCGCTGGAGTTTTAGGGCCTGAGCCCCTTGTTGGAGGAGATGGAGGCGCCTCCAGGGAGTGGGGTGCAGCCGGGGGATGGGGCCGGGACGGCCAGCGACCCTCCTGGGGACTTGGGCTTGCAGTGGCTGTCACACCTGCGAAGGGGTCTGCCCGGGGACCCCGGGGAGGAGGGAAGGGCCCTGCAGCCCACCTGGCTTGTCCCCTCGGCGCCTGTTCAGAGGTGGCCACTGGTGGCGGGTTCGTCTTCTGAGGGTGGGGAGTGGGGTGGCTCAGCCGGGCTGCTCCGTGGGCCGCCGGCCTTCAGACCTTCCAGATCTGGGTCCTCTAGAGCCTCTTTCCCGAGTGGATGCTCCCCTCACTGCCCTGACTGCCTGGCCCCTCTGTCCCCCCTCGGGCACCCTGGGGACAAGGGTGGGGGTGCCCAGGCCTGCAAGGGTGCCCTTGGTCCTGGGAGCACCACTTTGGAGCATGCTAACTCTGGAGCCTGTGGCTGAGCATTGGCATGGGGGAAGGGCTGGGGCAGGGGAGGGTGATGAGGGGGCATTGGGGAAGGGCTGGGGCAGGGGAGGGTGATGAGGGGGCGGGAATCCCGTTGCCTCCATTCTCTTAGCTGTTAAATGGGAACCGTGACATTTGCTCCTGTGAGAGGCAGAGAAGCCTCCGGAGCCCGGAAGCCCCGGCGGGTGTCGCCATGCCTTAGCTTGGTGACCTGGACAGTTGGCTGCGCCTCCGTGCCGCGGGAGGGATGGCCGTGCCCGCCCTCAGGGTTGTGGCGTGTACCCAAGGGCTGACAGGTGGAAGCCTCCCGAAGGGTGCTTGTGGGCCTGCTGGGGTCCCGTCCGGAGCGGACGGACAGATGGACGGACGGACGGACGGAATTGCCACAGCGGCTTGGCCCCAGCTCCCTCTCCCCAGCTTCTCCTTGGCCTCTGTTGCTGCGGCCCCGCCAGCCTGGGGGCCCCCTGGACGGCCCTGCCCCCCTGGACGGCCCTGGCCGCTCACGCCCAGGTAGACCGGCCGGGCCGCATAGCTGGAGTGGCTGCGGCACCCCTGCACCCCCGGGGCTGCGAGGGAGGAGGAGGGGCAGGGGCAGCCCCGGGGGGCCGGGTGGGCTGCCTGGGCCTGCTTGCCCCCTGCTCAGGCCCCGCTGTCTCCCGCCTCCCTGCCATGCATGGGCCGGGTTGGGGGGGGCATATTTGGGGCGAAGGAACATAGCTGTTTGGAGGCCACAGGCCACCCAGACTGACCCCAGTCAACCTTGGATCTTAAATTGGGCTGGGGGGTGCGCTGGAGAGAAGGTTCCATCTAGTCTTCTGGGCTGGGACCCCTGGTCCATGACCCCTGAGGAGTCCATGGTAAAACTGGATTCCAGTGTTGTTGGTTCCTTTTGTAGCCCTGTGTGTGTGTTTTTTAAAGATTTTTTTTTTTATTTATTTATGATAGACACACAGAGAGAGAGAGAGAGAGGCAGAGACACAGGCAGAGGGAGAAGCAGGTCCATGCTGGGAGCCTGATGCGGGACTCGATCCCGGGACTCCAGGATCGTGCCCCGGGCCAAAGGCAGGCGCCAAACCGCTGAGCCACCCAGGGATCCCTCTCCCCGTTTTTTAAAATTTCATTTTCCTCTCCAGCTTTGTCAAGGTACGATTGACAAATAAGTAGTCCCATGTATTTTTATCTGAGGTTGAAAAAGTAGTTTTGGACCGACCACAGGTTCACTAGGCTACAAAACGGGCCTACGACGGGGTGCCCGGCTGGCTGGGTCGGTAGAGCACGCAACTCTTGATCCTGGGGTCTCGTGAGTTCCAGCCCCATGATGGGCGTAGACCTTACTTATAAAAGTTTCGTTCTTAAAAAGGGGCCTATGACTGGACACTGGTCAAGAGCCCTGACCTCAGCCTCCATCCCATCCCCACACAGGGCCCAGTCCCCAGGGAGGAGGAGCCCCAGATACAGACCCATGGGGAGATGGACCCTGGGAGGGTCTCGCTCAGCCCCGACAGCCGCCGTGCCACAGCCTCCTCCAGGGAGCCCACGCCTGATGTGCCCGAGTGTCCCCCACTGTCCCCATACTGTGGTGAGAAGCTGAGTGCCTCAGAGAGGGCTTGACTCTGGCTAGGGGAAAGCACAGGGTTCAACTGCAAATACTTGTGCTTAGGTAAATAGTCTTTAAAAAGAAGAATTATTTAGGGGCGCCTGGGTGGCTCCATCGGTTAAGTGTCTACTTTTGGCTCAAGTCACGATCTCTGAGTCCTGGGATCGAGCCCCCATATCTGTTCCCTGCTCAGCAGAGAGTTTGCTTCTCCTTCTGCCTCTGCCCCCTGCTCTTGCTCTTTCTCTCTCCCCCTGGCAAATAGATAAAATCTTTAAAAAAATAAAAAGAATTATGTAGAACAAGAACTTACTATAGAAACTTCAAAGGCCCTGCTCTTCTCACTGCTGCTGCATCAGGGAAGGTTTTCTGGGTAGTGGACTCTGGGAGGGAGAGGGCAGGGTAGGCAGGAGCGGCTGGGCTGCTGGGCTAGAGGACTGCAGTGCAAAGGCCCAGGGGCAGGGGTTTCTGAGCAGGCAGGGAATGGGGAGCCCAGTTTGATGGATGATATCAACTCTAAATAAGGCCTTCGAGGGGCAGGACACAAGTGCAGACCCCTTCTGGGGGAACCCAAGAAGGAGCCGGCGACAACAGCGTGGGAGTAGCCGTGCGGTAGAACCAGACCCGGGGAGAAGGTGTCCTGGAACCAACCAGATGGGTCAAAGGCCGGGAGGCGTGAAGGTGTATTTGCCCAGAGAATGGACCTATATGGCTGGAGGGCGAGAGGGCCTGGAATGGCAGGGCCCGAGGCTGGGAGGCAGGACACACGGGTCCACCTCTGGTGCCAGGCTAAGGGGTCTGGTGTCCCCTGTGAGGTCAGGAGAGGGTTGAGTCTGCGTTGTAGACGGAAGGACCCCTGGCAGCCATCTAGAAGAAGGGCTAAGAAGGGGACAGGGAGTCCGCACGTGGGCCCGGCCACGGTGGCCCATGTGAGCGCGTGTGTCACTTCCAGCAGCGTGGGGCCAGCTCGGGAGCAGCTAGGTGGGAGGGGGCTGGGGAGGTGGAGAGACCAGGCCTCCGGGGCTTCGAGGCTGGGCCAGTGGATTCCAGAGGGAAGGCAGAGAGGGTTTGTCCGGGCACGTGAAGTGTGGGGCCTGGTGGGCGTCCACGGGGCCTTGACTCTCCCCCTAAGAGTCTCAGGGGCTCAGGGTGAACTTGGGTCTGGCGTGGGAGGCTCTCAAGAGGGACCTGAAGAGGCATGCGACCTCCCCGGGCAGTTTGGAAGTGGCCGCTGTGGGTGCGGGTGGGGGTGCGGGTGGGGGTGCGGGTAAGAGCTGCCCAGGATACAGGTCAGGGGCCGGGCACGGGGTGGGCTGTCTGGAGGCTGCGGCTTCAGGGATGGGGGCCCGGTTCCCCCACAGCCTCCGCACACCCACCCGCAGGTCAGTGAGAGGCCGAACCTGGTGCTCGCTGGGCACGTCGTGCTTCTCTCCTCGGGGTCCCTCAGGTCCACTGGGGGACTGTTGGCCCCCGAGACCATCTCTCCCCTTCCCCTACTCTTCCTGAAACATCTAGCCAGTCCTCTTAAGAGGCAGAGGGGCGCGGGTGGCTCAGGCGGTGAAGCATCTGCCTTAGGCTCGGGTCATGACCCCGGGGTCCTGGGATCGAGCCCCGCGTGCGTCGGGCTCCCTGCTCAGCGGGGCGCCTGCTTCTCCCTCTCCTCTGCCCCTCCCTCTGCTGGTGCTCTCTCACTCTCTGTAAATAAATAAATAAAATCCATCCCCACCCAAAAAATTAGCCTGCCCTAGGGTCCTGCCCCAGCCCCCGGCCCCCTTCCGGCAAGTCTTAAAATTACCACCCTCCGGCCAGCCCAGTGCTGGAGGTGCTGGGTGGCCCCCACCCATTGCCCCTTCCCCTCACCCTTTTCACACCAGAGGAAGCAGACGTTGACGCTTGTCCCACATCTCAGAGAGGGACTCGCTCCTGCACCATCTGAGCCACAGGGGGCAGGCGGAACGGTGACCTCCAGATGGGCGCCCTGGACTCGCTATGGGGGGTGCAGAGACCCTGCCCAGGCCCGTCCCTCAGGCCGGCTTGCAGACCCGGCCTAACTGCAGCTGCTCGCGGCCCAGGGCCCCTGGGAGCAGCCCGGACGTGAGGAAGGGCCCGGAAGGCGTGCGTCGGGCTTGGAGCGGCCTGGCCAGCCGGTGGCTGCGGCTCAGAGGCACAGTGGGCACCTGGCCCCGGCCCAGCGGGCAGCGGCCTCTGGAGTCCGCCCGGCCCCCTGAGCCCCTGGGAAGCGCCTGCTGGGGTGACCGCCCTGCCTTTCCGTCCTGTCCCAGGGGCCCTGACTCCCCCAGGGAGGCCGGGGTGGGGGGAGGGTGCGGCGGGGTGGGCCTTGCTGTCCAGGGAGCTGAAGACCTGTGCTTGCTCAGGGAGGCTCGAGGGTCCTGCCCACGGGCCTTGGGCACCTGCGGAGGGCGGGCGGCTGATGGCCCCAGGCGGTTCCAGGGACCCGAAGGCTGACATTCCAGGTGGCCTTAACTAAGTGAAGCAAACAAAATTCAGGCAGGTGAAGACAAATCATGTTTATTTTTGGAGAAGGGGCAAGGGTGGCAACGAGGTTCGTTCTCCCCACTGGGTGGGTGTCTCTGGGGAGATGGGTGAGGCCTGGAGGTCTGGTACCCCCGCCCAGCGCCCTCCCAGCCTGGGGGAGGGGGGACACGAGGTGGTGGAGGGAAGGGCCCAGGGCCCCAGGACCTGCGCTGATGCTGCCCCAGCAGAAGTGGGGTGGGGGGCTGCTGGAAAGAAGGGGGTGGGGGGAGAGCTTCAGAGCTGGAAAAGTGATTAGCAGCTCTGAGGAAACCGCAGCCTCCCCGCAGCACCAGAGGAGGTGGGTACTCAGGGGGGCCGCGGGCCCAGAGGCAGGGACCTGTGGGTAGGGCAGGCCCGGCCAGACGCGCCCCTCCAGGAGCCTGGGGTGGGACTGAGTCTGCAGATAACACGTTGGGAACCTGGGTCCTGGGTCCAGCTCCGGCTCCCCAGGACCTTCTGCAGGGGCGGGGGAAGCCCAGCAGCCGCCCCAACCTCCTGGGGGAGTAGATGGGCCGTTTGATCAGTGAGTGTGCAAATTGGGATTTTATGGATCGCTTATTCACTGCTGGAGCTGGGGCCCCCAAATTCCTCTGTGCCCCAGAATGCCTAATCTACTCCTGAGCTTTCCCCTGGGAGGGAGGGAGGCGGGCTCCCCACCGGCCCCCACCCCTCCTGCTGTGTCTCCTCCCGAGGCCCCAGGCTTTGTCATTGCGGGTTGAGCGGTTCAAATGTGCTAATACACTCCCTGGGGGCCGCTGGGCAGTGGGACTTACCCTTCAGGGCTGTGATTGGTCAGTGGGACCACGGGAGGGGGGTCGTGGCAGCAGCTGGGACTGTGTGTGTGTGTGTGTGTGTGTGTGTGCATGTGCGTGTGTGCAGGCCTGTTTGAGGGGAGGGGGTTGGGGGGGTGTCCATCCTGCTCAGACCACTGGGCAGAGACAAAGGATCTTCATCCAGCCTGGGTGGAGGATTAAGCCCAGAACTAGCTACCTGGTCAGGCTGGTTGGGGAGCCCACCTGTCCCTCTTTACATCCTCTTGTTACATCTTGACATGCTGGGGACTTACTCAGCGTGTGCTGAATGGCGGGATGGATGAGTGACCACATGAGTGACTGCATTTTTAACTGGGGCTGTGTCTGCTGGAATAATCCAGCACCTACAGACTCTTAAACCTCCCCCTAAGATTCCTGAGTGTCCTCCCCCTCGCCTGAAATTTGCCGTAGCCCAGGCCCGGCTGACATAGGCCGGGCAGGAGGGACTGGCCAGGCCTCGGGGGACCCAGCTGTGACCCCCAGATTCTGTTGCCAGTTGAGAGTGCTTTCACTGTGGTCACGTTTCCTGCAGCCGGCCCCCATCTGTCCTTGGGATTTGATGAGGATGAGGATGGTAAGCGAGGGGGGGAGGGGTGTTGAGCAGCTGAGGGGGGGAGGAAGCGCAGCCCGTGGGCCAGATGACAAACTGTCCTGTCCTACCGTCCTCTCCTTTTCAGCCTGCCCCTCCTCTCCTGCCCTGAGGTTGAGGGCAGCGGGCGGGCCAGGCTGGGCTGGTGGGGAGGGGCTGGTCCAGCTAGCGCCCCTTCCTCCCGGGCCCCTGGGGACGCTGGGGACTGCGCCCTGCCTAGCTAGACAGCGTCCTAGGGATCCCAAGCAAAGGAGTCTGAGTCACAGCGAGGTTTACCTGGAGACCCTAGGAAGGGAGGCTCCACTCAAGTTCAAGAGAAAGCTTCGGAGGCCCCAGCCGTAGCGGATGCGCCCTGGCCGCAGGGGGAGCCCTGGCCGAGGTCAGAGCAGTGCTCGCCGCTGGAACTTTCTGTGATGATGGGAAAGGCCTGTGTCGGCTGCGCTGTCCCCATCCAGAGCCACTGCCGCGCGGGACCGTGGAGCGTTCCTAGTGTGGCAAGTGCTATGCAGAAACTGCACTTTTAATTTAACTTTCGTAGTACATTTTTATTTTTAATAACTGATAAATAATAATAAATGGTTTACATTTTTTTACTTATTTAATTTAATTTTATTTTTTGGTTTACATTTTTAATACCATTCATACATTTTAATGAATTTGAACTTGAAGAGCCACCTGTGGCTAGCAGTGGCGGCTTGGGCCGCGCGCTGGACTCCGAAGCCGAGCTCCGGGGCACAGGTCCCCTGCTCTCCTCCAGTCTGTCAGGCCACCACGGCCCCGGGCGGGATCCCACACGGTTAGGGAATCCTGCACCGCCCTTAAGAGGTCCTGGGACACGACGGGGCCGAACCAACAGACTGCCCAGGGTGGGAAAGGAGTGAGGCTGTACAGGGCTCGGGACTTTCAGGTGTCCTCAGAGCTTCTTTGAGGGTGTCGGTCCCAGAAGGCTTCCTGGAAGAGGGGGCCGTGGGGCCATCTGAGCTGACGGGGCATAAGCCAGGGGTGGATGGAAGAGCCCGGGTTCGGTGTCCGGGCACCATGGCCAAGACTGGGGTGGGGAGGGGGTGGCAGGAGGGGCTGAAGCGCTCCCGCCCCCCCTACTGTGACAGAATCGCTCCCCCTCCTGAGCCTCCATTTATTCTTCGGTAAAATGGGGAGAGTCGGCGTCTCGGGCAGGGGAGACGTGAGGGGGAAACCGAATGGTCGCCGTGGAAGTTCTCTGCAAACACGAGAAGGCTGGGAGAAGGGGCTGGGTTATCCCCAAGGGTGCTGGGCCCCGGACTGGCCCCGCCGGGAGACAACAGATGGTCACAGCTTGTCTGTGGCCCTGACCGCGGACACAGGCAGGGATTTCTGCACTCTCCCCTCCCCCCGGCACATACACACACACACACACACACACACACACACACACAGCCCAGATGGGGGCTGCTGGTCCAGCCCTGCTCACGCTGACCTCCTGCTGTTTGGCATTTGACATATGAGGAGTCCAGGGCCAGAGCACCCCCCACACACCTCCCATCCCAGAGAGGAGCCAGACTGGCGGGGAGGCCTCACTACCTCGAGGAAGCGGGATCCCAAGGGTCCTAATCTCTTTACCATGTGTCCGGTGGCCTTTGATGGGAATTCCAGCGCCCCTTTTGTCCTCTCCCAGAGGCCTAATAAGGGGAAGAGAGAAGGAGGAAGATTTGGGGAAAAAAAAGGCCAGGTGGGGGTCCCTGGGGGCTGGGCTGGGTGCTCAAGTCCAGCCAACTCGGGGCTGGACAGACACTGGTGTCCACAGACACAAGCTGCCCTTCCAGACACCCTTCCCCTCTCCACTCCTGAGGGGCCTCCCTGGCTCTGCCTCTTGCCACCCATCTCGCGTGGGCTCAAATGTAGTCACCCTTTTAAAACATTTGACACAGAGGCAATTTCCAGCCTCCGCTCATCTGTCGGCCCAAACATCCATCCATCCATCCATCCATCCATCCATCCATCCATCCATCCGACAGTCTGTTAACGGCTTACTGTGTGCCAGGCACGCTCCTAGGTGCTTGTGATACAACAATGAACAAAACCAGAGGGTGGAAGAGGAGGAAACAGTAACATGCAACTGATTTATTTATTTTTTTTAAGATTTTATTTAGTCATTCATGGGAGACACAGAGAGAGAGGCAGAGACACAGGCAGAGGGAGAATCAGGCTCCCTGCAGGGAGCCCGACGTGGGACTCGATCCAGGGACTCCAGGATCAGGCCCTGGGCTGAAGGCGGCGCTAAACCGCTGAGCCACCTGGGCTGCCCAACATGCGACTTTTAAACCTTTGTGTCCTGGACCTCCTGGAACTTTCTAGTAGGTACTGGACACTAGAGCAACCAGTATGGCAGATGATGATGAGTGCTACGAAGGACTACAGGTGGAGGGGGACAGCATGTGATGGAGTGACACCTAACAGAGCCCTGAGGGTGTGTGTACGGGGAGGGGGGGGCAAGGGTGTGGACCTCGTGGCCACTGTGAGGACGCTGCCTTACGTAAGTCATCTCTATACCCAATGTGGAGCTTCAACTCACCACCCTGGGACCGAGAATCCCATGTCCTACTGACTGAGCCGGCCAGGTGCCCGGGATGTTGGCTTTTTTGTTTTTTAAGATTTCATTTGTTTATTTTGGGAGAGAGGGCACGTGTGTGTGTGTGTGTGTGTGTGTGCGCGCGCACGAGGGCAGGGGGATCCTCAAGCAGACTCTCCCCTGCTCCGTGGAGCCTCGTCTGATGCAGGCTCCATCCTAGGACCCTGAGGTCGCGACCTGAGCCGAAACCAAGAGTCTGTCGCCTACCCAACTGAGCCACCCAGGCGCCCCGGTTGGCTTTTATTCTGAGAACAGAGAGGGGGAGGCAAGGGGAGGCATCCAGGTGAGGGATGGTTGCATTCAGGATAGATTTGGAGGCTGGGGTGGGGAGGGGGTCGGCGGTGACCGGAGGGCCGTGGAAGAGGCCTGGAGGGGAGGGGGTGCGCAGCCCGGTGCAGGAGTCGCAGGAAGGAGGGGTGACCGGCTGAGCTGAGGGCTGCCCACCGGTCAAGCAGGTGGCCGAGCGCGGGCGGCTGCAGGGGCGGCAGGGAAGCCTGGCTGGAGGGGGTTCGAGAGAGAACCAGGCGGAGGAACCAGGAATAAATAGGACAGCGTGGACGTGGAGGAGGCGGGCCTGCGGGGGTCCCAAGGATGGGCGGCGGTAGGTGGGCAGGCGGGGCGGGGCGGGGGGCACTCGTGGTGGGAGGGGCTGTGCGCGGTCCCGAGGCCTGGATGAGCAGGGCTGAGTCTTGCCTAGATTTCCGGCGGCCCTGTATGTGCCAGGAGAGGCAGTCGGTGGCACTACGTGGTCGGAGGGACCAGAGAAGCCTGGGATGTTCACGGACAGGAAGCAGGGAGGGCAAGCCACCCGCCCCGAGACACCGGGAATCACCCCAACGGTAACATCCCCGCGACCATTGCCGTTCCTGATGTGTTCTAGTCCTCTCTTTCTTCCTCCCCTCCCCTCCCTTCTCTCCTTCCTTCAATATTTGGTTTTATTTGAGAGCGAGAGCGAGAGAGAGAGAGAGAGAGAGAGAGAGCGCGAGCGCGTGCACCTGCACAAGTGAGGGGGGTGGGGGGGCACAGGGGAGTCAGGCCCCCCACTGAGCAGGGAGCCGGATGTGGGGCTTGATCCAGGACCCCGGGATCATGGCCTGAGCCGAAGGCAGACACTTAACCAACTCAGCCACCTAGGAGCCCCCCCCTGCCCCCGTCCTCATTGCCCCATCGCCCTCCCCTCCCCCTTGCCACCTATGCCACCTATTGCCAGCTCCGTACCCATCTCCAGCCCAGGACTGAGTCTGGGGACAGGGAGGGAGAGCTCCGACCTGAGGAGCTGATCCCGGCTCCCCGTTCACATCCTTGTCTGACCACAGCCTGTGGAGGCGGGAAAAGTGCCGGCCAGAGGGAGGTGGCCCCTTCGGACACGGCGTCTCCCCCCTGGGACTCAGTGTTGGGTCAGTGAACACCGTGGGCTTAGGCGGGGCTTGTGGGCGCGGGGACGGCTCCCGAGGTGCCAGCCCCTCCTGGCCAGCTCAGGTCTTCCTCAAGGGCCCCAGGGCCCGGGGCCTTCCAGCCTCAGACACACATTCTAGGTGCCTTTCACCTGATCTCTCCTGGTAGAGGATAGAGGCCCTGAGGGTGGGTCACAGTCTGGTCCAAGTGTCGCGTCTCTCCGGACGTGGGGCACATGGCTGTCCTGAGAGCGTCTGCCGGCTGCTTGGCAACAAGCCGGGGTGCAGGGGGTCGGGGGGCTGCAGAGAACCAGCTGGAGCCCTTGCAGCCGAGTCCTGCGGCTGCCCCTCTGGCCTCCTTTGGCTCAGAACCCTTTACTGAGCCCTGGCCACGCAGAGCCCTGTGCCAGGCCTGGGAGCGTCCCCAGGCATGGTCCGGGGGTCCAGCTGTGTTGGGGGCTGCTCTCTAGCCTAGACCCGGGCAGAGGCTCCCGTGCGGCAGGTGCAAGGCTGCGGCAGGTGACCAGGCCTCGGGTCCTCTCACCACCCCCCACTGCAGTCACTGGGGGTTGGCACGAGGAGGCAGGGCCCAGGGGATTGGGGGGGGACTGCCAGGCGGCCAGAGATCCCCAGGGCACCAGTGGCGAGCAGTAGACAAAAAGCCTGGGACAAAAGGCCTGTGGGAGCCGCGGTGAATAGATTAATGGGATTTCCAGAGGCCACGACAATGGGAGTCTCCCTCCGGCCCCTTTGTCCCGGCTGAGATAATGGAGCCGAGGAGCTTGCCCAGGAGGGCGGCCTTGCCCATCCCTCGGGTCTGCAGCCGCCGCAGCTGCCGGGCCCGACCGTGGGTAACGGCATCCGGAATCCGAGAATTTCTCTACGATCCGGAGGGGGTGTCGGGGCTCCTCAGGGAGCCGCAGGGGCGCTGGCACCGCGGGCGAGGGGCCCTCCCCACCGCACCTCGCACAGACTTGACCTGAAGCGCTTCCCGGGAGAGAGGAGGGCGCCGTCCGCCCCCCACCCAACCGTCCTTTGCCCCTGAAGCCAGGGAGGCCTAGAGGGGCCCGGCCTCGCCCCCGGTCACAGTGAGTCGCGGGGAGTCGCGGTGACGGCCGCGGGAGGGGATGCCGGGGGCGCCCAGGCCTGTGCCAGGGGAAGACCCTCTCCGCGCCCGCCCGGCCCTCCTCGCTCTCTCGCCGCGGCGCCAGGTGCTCGCTGCGGACACCACGTCGGGGGGGTCCACAGGTCAGCCTCCTGGGTCACCCCAGCTGGGGCTCCGAGAGGCTGAACCGTCTCCCTGGAGGTGGCATCAGATCCCACAGGGTGAGGGCTCCGAGCCGTCCGCCGGATGCCGCCACCGGGCTGCAGCCAGGGCCCGCGTCCCGGGACCCCCTCCCTTGGCTTTGACCCAGTCCTGGAGGGGCTCACAGACTCAGGAAACCAGTTCTCCTACCAGGTCGCCAGGTGATTGTAGAAGGACGTAGCTCGGGAGCGGCCACACGGCAGAGGCACCTGCCGCAGGCCCGCGTGCCACCCGCCCCCCCCCCCCCCCCCCCCCCCCCGGGGCTCTCCGGACCCTGTCCCTCTGGGGTGTGGCGGAGGCGCCTTGGCGGAGCCCCGGGGGGTTAAGTCACTGGCTGTTGGTGACTGTCCTCAGCCTCCAGCGCCTCTCTCTCGGAGGGGACTCGGAGGTGCGGGCTGTGGTTGTGACTGTGGTGTGACCCCATCGAGGCCGGTTCCTTGGGCAACCAGCCGCCACCCGGAGATCACCCAGGGCCTTTCCCGAAGATCGCCTCCCCGACGTGAGCTCAGGTGCCCCGGACAGGGGCTTCTGAGTAGCGCCCCCACTTCACCGTCATGGCTCCAAGGCAATGCCGGGCCGAACCCAAGAGCCATAGGGGAAGTGCCCCCACTGCTCTTACACCTGGGGCGTGGGGCGCTGCGAGTCCGGAACAGCAAACAAAGACTAGAGGCGCCTCGTGTCATCACCTGTGTCAGGCCGGGCTCGGGGTGCTGACCCCGGGGCACTGTTTTGGTCACTTGGAAGACAAACCACTTCTCCCACTCGTCCTGGGAGGCTTCCTAAACACAGGGGTGGGGGTGTTTAAGGGAGACTTAAAGACTTCTCCCCTCCCCTCCCCTCCCCTCCCCTCCCCGAGCCCCTGCCATTACCTGGGTGCTGGGAGTTTGAAGGCTGTGGCAGAGTCGGGGGGGGGGGGGGGGGGGTGGGGCCGGTGCCAGTCTCCTCCGCGTGGAGTCGGCCTTCAGGGCTTCAGGGCGCTGCAGAGAAAGAGCCGCATGGGGAGCCTGACCTTGAGAGCCCCCCGAAGGTCGCACCCTCGCATGGGGACCTGTCAGCCCAGCCTAGGGCAGGGGAGCTTATGAGCGGCAGCTTCTCCCGGGCTGCTTTGCAGTGAGGACGCCAGTTCTGCTTGGGGAGCACCGCCCCGGATCCCCCGGAGGCAGAGGCTCCCGACCCAGACTTGAAGGGCAAATGCCCGGCGGGGGGGCGCAGCCACGTCCCCAGGCAGATACCGAAGCGTGTGTCCGTAGGAGCAAGGAAACAGCATTGGAACAGGCTGCCTGGGCTTCGGGCTTTCCTCTGGCTGAGAACCGAGGCCGGTGGGGGCTGGGCTCCGCGGTCGTGCTGCTGCCGTCTGAGTCGGGCTGCACCAGCTGCACCACTTTGGGAGTCCCAGTCGCCCTGCACTCAGTCTCCCCGTCTGTAAAATGGGGATGGCAACAGCAGGAGTTACCTCGGAGGCCTCGCGCAGGCTACGTAAGAGGACACGTGGAAGGCGCAGAAAGGGGGGGCTGGCCCTGCCTCCAGGGCCGGGGTGCTGGGAAGGGCCGGGTCGCATCAGAGCTGACAGGAACCTCCCTCACAGAACATCTCCCAAGTTCCCCCAACCCCAAGGGAGTCACTTGGAGTCACTCGGCCAGGCGAGGCCACTGCTTGGTCTCCGACCCGTACCACTTGTCATACTATTTTGTACCCCACCCAGGACCCCATATTTTATATCCAATCTTCGTGGCCGCTCTTCAAGGCGTGAGCTACGCGCTTCCACAGATGCAGAAATAAGCTCAGCGAGGCCAGTGATCTGCTCGGTCACGCAGCAAGGCTCCGAGCCTGGAGTCGACCCCCGGGCGCGCGGACGCGGAGCCGCGACCTAACACGGGTCCCTGGACCCTTCCTCCCTTCCCCGGCTGCTGTGGGGCATCGGAGTGTGGCCGCGATCCGAGGACGCCCTCCGGGTGGGGAGGCTCCGGGGTGGGGGTCAGGGGGCGCAAGGGCCCTGGGGCGGGGGGTGGCACGTGCCGCCCGTGGGCTCGGGGCCTGCGCCGTGGGCATCCGTGTGCTCCTAGGGCGGGTGCCTGCGGCGCTCGGGCAAGGCCCCTCCTTCCCTCCCCTGCCCGCTGCCGTCCTCTCCTCTCGCTGTCCTTGGTTGGCTGCCGGCCCCCTGTTCTGCCCGGGGAAGGGGGAGACGGAGCCTCAGGTGTAGCGTGGGTGCCTGAGTGCAGAACTTGCTGGCCTGCTCCCGCCCCCCGGTGAGCGGCCTTACGGACCCCTAGCAGGGCCGGGCGGGGGGCAGAGGGATGGACTGGCGGCTAGCGGGGGATTTCGGGTCCAGGAGGCCTTCCTGGAGGCGGCACGGAACTCAGCTTGCCGTGGTGGGGAACGGACGCGGTGTGGGGGGACGCATGGCTCACGGATGGGGCGAGGTCCCGGCCCGCGCTGGACTGGGGTCAAGGCTGGGTGGATGCCCCTCAGGCCTACTGGACTACGAGGTGGATGTGGGTGGAGGCCAGGTGAAAACGGAGGGCTGCACGGGGGGCAGCTGTGCCCCTGGCCCAAACGGGCAGGGAACCCCTGGGATGGCAGGGCCAGTCTCCCAGGGGACCGAGGGGAGGCGAGTGGGGCTGCCGCTGCGAGGAAAGGTTTGCGGGGCTGGGGGTGACGAACGCTTCGGTTTGCGGGGTTACAGGAGGTAACCTCGAAGCTCTGCGCATCCAGAGCGCTGGGTGGCTCAGTCGGTCAGACGTCTGCCTCTCGATTTCGGCTCAGGTTGTGATCTGGGGGTCGCGAGATCGAGTCCCACTCTGAGTGCACAATTGCTGAGCTGGAGCTGTTCAGTGACAGCCGGGCCTGGACGTTTGGTCGTGAGGGTGGGGACTTGAATGGGGGCTGCTGCGGCCCCGCAGGAGCCGCGCCAGAGGGGCAGGGAGGATACCGCGGCCCGCAGACGGAGGGGAGCGGCGGGTCTGGCAGGGGGCGAGGGCAGTGTGTGTGCCTGAGTCTAGATCCAGAGCCTTCCTCCCTGTGTCTGTGCCCTTCTGGGAGGGGTTGTGCTTTCCCCCAGCGGGCTAGGGCTAAGTGTGATCAAGGGCAAATCTCTTTTTTCCGTATTAAGGAGCCAAAGCACAGATAACAGTAAATAAGAAAAAAAAAAAAAAAAGGTTTAGGGTCCCTTGGGATCACAGTATTTGCATTTGTAGAACTTTAAAAAAAGTACTTAAAAAAAAGATTTTATTTATTTATTCATGAGAGACAGAGAGAGAGAGAGAGGCCAAGGGAGAAGCAGGCTCCCCTCAGGGAGTCCGATGCAGGACTTGATCCAGGGTCTCCAGGATCACCCTCTGGGCTGAAGGCAGCACCAAACCGCTGAGCCACCCGGGCTGCCCCCCCCCCCAAAGACTTACTAGACAGAAGACCTGGGTGGGGGAAAGAGAGAGAGAGAAATCTCCAGCAGACGCCCCGCTGAGCGCAGAGTGCAGTGTGGGGCTCGATCTCGTGACCCCGAGGCCGCGACCTGAGCCGAAATCGAGGCAGACGCCTGACCGACTGAGCCACCCAGCGCTCTGGATGTGCAGAGCTTCCAGGTTATAACCCCGCAGACCCGAAGCGCTCGCCACGTCCGGCGTCCCAGGAGGTTGCCCACCTCGGCCACCAGGTAAGGCCTGTGTCCCGCGGAGGCCCCTCTCGGCAGGGGCTGGCGAGCCGCGGATCTGCCTCCACGGCCCTCACACTCCGCTCTCGGCTCTGCTCCGAGCCTCCCGCCGTCATCAGCGTCGCCAGCATCGCCTCCCAGCCGGAGGGGAGACACCTCGAAGAACTCTCCTTCCCTTCTTAGCTTCGGGATCCACGGCCCACGCCCTCCTTAGGGCAGTGGGGACCAGAATATGGTTTTATCTTCAGAGTGTCCCCTCCCATTGACAGCGGGTCACAGCCACCGGAGGTAGCGAGACCAAGAGGTGGTGCCTCAACAGGCTGCTGCCTCTAAGGACAGCTGTGGAGAGCCCCAGAAGCCACTTGGCCGCAGCCTCATCAACACCCCCCCCGTGGGCCCCCCCTTCCAAGGCTCCGGTGACCCATGATTTCTTAGTATCCCCGCCAGGCTTGCAGTGTACAGTTACCCGGGTTGCATACTGAACACAAACCCTCCCCGAGGGGCACAACTCACCCCGCGGGCGCCGCAGTTTGTAGATTGATTGTGAGAGCCTTCCAGAAGGTGGCAGTAAAGTGTCCTGAGGAAGGAACAGGGCGTGAGCGAGCCCAGCCCCAGCTTTCTGAAGGCCTGACCGGCCAACCTGGCCCCTCACCTTCCACAGTCCAGGGGCCCCCCCTCCCCAGGCCTTCCCAGCCAGGCAAGGCACATATCCCTGAGCCCCACGGCCCCGGACACACGGCCCATTCCCCACCCCACGAAGGATGTCATCCACCTGCCTGTCTCCCACCTGCCTACCACCATCTCCTTCGCCCTTGGGTCTGCCCCTTGCCCAGCCAGCACGGTGCCTACTGCTCGCCCCGTAACGACTGGGAGGGAGAACGTGAACCTGTAAGTCTTAAGGCGTCTCATTGGAAGCTTGGGCCTGAGAGGTCGTCACTGGTGAAGTGGCCCTGGAATGCCCCGGCCCAGGCAGTCCTGGAGATTCAGGCCGAGCCCTGGAGCCACGTGCCCGGAGGGCGGTCCCCAGGCCTGAACCCCGTCTGCCAGGCTTTGGCTCGTGCCTCCGCTGGTGCTCCGGGCTCCGTGAGAGCTTCCTGCGGAGCCTTCCTGCCACGCGTGTGGCCAAGAGGACACTTGGTTACATGGCACAGGTGTGCTTCCTGAGGTCTACGGGGGAAAGGTTCCAAGATTTCCCCGCCGGCAACATTTGTGCTTCTTTTGAGTAGGGTGGTGTTTTATTGTTTTGCAAAGTTACTTGGTTCCTGGGAATCTCAGACACAAGTCTGTGACCTGCTTCCTAGACGTGTATTAACTTCGCCCCATCTTCCCTGGAGTAGGACTTGTCTCCCCGAAGGGCCCGTGCCGCGTCGTGGGGAAACCCACCTGGCAACGTAGCCAGCAGGTGCAGAAGCGGGTCTGGAGCCCGGGTGCTCCTACTTCAGGCGGCGGAGATGAGGGGGTGGAGAGGGAGTAAACGCTCGGGTTGGCCCCTGGGGGCTTTCCAGGAACCCCGAGGCTCTGCCCACGATCGGGCAGCTCCGGGAGGTTGAGGTGGCGCGTCCGCAACGCCTGGCGGGTGGTGGGCGAGCGGCAAGCAGGACTCACTCAGTGAGCCCCACCTGGGTTTGACTACTCCCTGCGGCGGGGCGGCCGGGGGGTGGGGGTCTCACCCATGGGCTGCCCCTTAACTGCATTAGGTCTGAAAGTCGGGACCGGGCGTTCTAGAGGGCAGGGCTTGCGCGGCTGGGACAAAGCCACCATCATATTGCCTCCAAGGTGAAGTCAGGGTCACACATACTGTGTCCCGGTGTCTCGCAGGAAAGTCTTTTCAGATGGCTTTAATCCTGGGATGTGCCGGGCAAGGCAGGTGGTGCAGATGGGGTGCCTTGGAGGGCGGCCCTGGAGGGTGACCTGGGAGGGTGGCCCAGGGGGGCAGCCCTGGAGGGCGGTCTAGAGGGTGACCTGGGAGGGTGGCCCAGGGGGGCAGCCCTGGAGGGTGGCCCTGGGGGGCAGCCTGGAGAGTGGCCTGAGGGCGGCCCTGGGGGTGTCCCTGGAGCGTGGCCCTGGGGGGTGCCCTGGAGGGTGGCCCTAGGGGTGCCCCCAGCAGGTGGCCCTGGAGGACGGTCTGAAGGGCGGCCTGGGGGGTGGCCCTGGCGGGTGACCCTGGAGGGTCCCCGGGGGTGGCCCTGGTGGGTGACCCTGGGGGTGCCCTGGAGGGTGTCCAGGGGGTGGCCCTGGCGGGTGACCCTGGGGGTGCCCTAGATGGCGGCCTAAAGGGTGACCTGGGAGGGCGGCCTGGAGGGTGGCCCTGGGGGGCAGCCCTGGGGGGCGGCCTGGAGAGTGGCCTGGGGGTGTCCCCGGAGTGCGGCCCTGGGGGGTGCCCTGGAGGGCGGTCTGGAGGGTGACCCTGGAGGGTGCCCGGGGGTGGCCCTGGCGGGTGACCCTCGGGGTGCCCTGGCGGCCCGCAGGCCCTCGGCAGCCGCTCCGCTTCCTCTGCCCGCAGCTCTGTCGAAGATGCACTGGACACCGGAACACGCGCAGCCGCTGAGCCAGTGGCCGGAGCAGCACCTGGACGTGTCCTCCACGACCCCGTCGCCGGCCCACAAGCTGGAGCTGCCCGCCGCGGGCCGCCAGCGCTGCCACTACGCCTGGGCGCACGACGACATCTCCGCCCTGACGGCGTCCAACCTGCTCAAGCGCTACGCCGAGAAGTACTCGGGGGTCCTGGACGCCCCGTACGAGCGCCCCGCGCTGGGCGGCTACGGCGACGCCGCCTTCCTCAACGGCGCCAAGGGCGACCCCGAGGCCTGGCCGGCGCCCGAGCCGCCCTACCCGCTGGCCTCGCTGCACGACGGCCTCGCGGGCGCCAAGCCGGGCGGCGGGGGCGGCTCGGGGGGCCTCGGGGGCGCGCCGGCCCTGGCGGGGGCCCTGCCTGAGCCGCTCTACGCCGGCAACGCGTGCGGGGGCCCCGCGGCGGCGCCCGAGTACGGCCCGGCCTACGGCGCGGGGTACCTGGCGCCCGGCTACTGCGCGCAGCCCCCGCCGCCCCCGGCCGCGCTGCTGCAGCCCCCGCCGCCGCCGCCGCCGCCGCCCCCGCCCGGCTACGCGCCCCCGGGGCCGCTGTACAACTACGGGGCGGGGGGCTACGGCGCGCAGCCCGGCTACGGGGCCCTCCCGCCGCCGCCGCCCCCGGGCCCGCCCCCGCCCCCGCCCCCGCCCGCGGGCCCCTACCTGGCCTCGGGCCTGGCGGCGCCCGCGCCCCTGCCCGCGCCCGCCCGCCCCCCGCCCGCGCCCCCGCCCGCGCCCGCCTCCTACGGCTTCCCCGGGGCCCCCGAGGCCGGGGCGCTGAAGCGCAAGGCGGCCGCCGAGGGCGCCGAGGGCCGCTACCGCAAGTGCGCCTACGAGCCCGCCAAGGCCCCCGCGGCCGACGGCGCCCCCTACCCCGCCGCGGACGCCGGCGACTGTCGCGGCAACGGGCTCCGGCCCAAGCCGCCGGGCGCGGCGGGGGAGGCGGCGGCCAAGTACGGGGGCGGCGGCGGCGGCGGCGGCGGCGGCGGGGGGGGCCCGCCCAAGGGCCCGGGCGCCCCCGCCTACGGCCCGCAGCTCGAGCCCTTTGAGAAGTTCCCGGGGCCCGCGGAGCTGGCGGCCAGCGAGATGCTGGACCGCGGGCCGCCGGTGCAGTGGGCCGACGTGGCGGGCCAGGCCGCGCTCAAGGCGGCGCTGGAGGAGGAGCTGGTGTGGCCGCGGCTCCGGCCGCCCGCCTACCCCGGCGGCCCGCGCCCCCCGCGCACGCTGCTGCTCTTCGGGCCGCGCGGCGCGGGCAAGGCGCTGCTGGGCCGCTGCCTGGCCACGCAGCTGGGCGCCACGCTGCTGCGCCTGCGCGGAGGCTCGCTGGCCGGCCCGGGCGCCGCCGAGGGCGCGCACCTGCTGCGGGCCGCCTTCGCCGCCGCGCGCCGCCGCCCGCCCTCCGTGCTCCTCATCAGCGAGCTGGACGCGCTGCTCCCGGGCCGCGACGACGGCGCGCTGCAGGCGCCGCTCCTGGCGTGCCTGGACGGCGGCGGCGCGGGCGCGGGCGCGGGCGCGGGGGCGGGCGCGGGCGCGGGCGCGGGGGCGGACGGCGTCCTGGTGGTGGGCACCACGGCGCGGCCCGCGGCGCTGGACGAGGCCACCCGGCGGCGCTTCGCCCTGCGCTTCTACGTGGCGCTGCCCGACGCCGCGGCGCGCGGCCAGATCCTGCAGCGGGCGCTGGCCCAGCAGGGCTGCGCGCTGAGCGAGCGGGAGCTGGCGGCCCTGGCGCAGGGCACCCAGGGCTTCTCCGGGGCCGAGCTGGCGCAGCTGTGCCGGCAGGCGGCGGCCGGGGCGGGCCTCGCGGGGCTGCAGCGGCCCCTCGCCTACAAGGACCTGGAGGCGGCGCTCGCCAACGTGGGCCCCAGGGCCTCCCCCAAGGACCTGGACTCGTACGTGGAGTGGGACAAGATGTACGGCTCGGGACACTGACGGCGCGCGCGGGGGCCGCGGGAGGGCGGGGCTGCCGTCGCGGCGCGGGCGGGAAGGTGCGGCTGCCGGGCGGGTCGAAGCCACGCGCGCCGTGTACTCAGGTTTCTCCTATTTATTGCGGGCGGGAAGCTGCGCCCACCCGGGACGGGCCGGCCCCCGGGGCCTAGGAACTCCTGCGCCCCCGCCGCGGCCCCGCCAGGGCCCTCTGGTCTGGGCTCGCTGAATGCCTCCCTCCTCCCCCTCCCTCCCTCCTCCCCCTCCCTCCCTCCTCCCCTCCCTCCCTCCTCCCCTCCCCCCCCTCCCTCCTCCCCTCCCCCCTCCCTCCTCCCCTCCCCCCTGCATTCGCGTGGTTCTCTCTCTCCCTGGCGTTGTCACTGACCTCCTCGCTCGCTGGCCCTGGCCCTGTCCCTCTTCCGCCCCCCCCTTCCCGGGCTCTCCATCCATCACCCCCCGCGCTTCTGTCTCCATCCCTTGCTTTCCAGCCTGTTTCTCTTGGTCCTTCTCATTCAAAAGAATGCAGTGTCTGCCCCTTGGCAGATCTAGAAGTCCAGGGGCTGAGGAGGAGCGGCTGGGGAGTCCCCCCCCCCCCCCCCCCGTTATCCCTCACCCAGCTGTATCCTTGGGTCCTGGGGGGGAGGGCTAGCAAAAAAAGAAAAAAGAAAAGGAAAAAAAAAAAACACCCAAAGAAGGGTTTTTGTTTGTTTGTTTGTTTTGAGGGGGGAAATCCCAGAAATGTAGCTTGTTTAATATTTTAGGCCTCTTATTTTTGTAAGATGTGTAGAATTTGCTGTTTTTCGTTTTATTTTGACAACTCAGGAAGAAACTGACCTCAGAAAGAATGTTAGACTTTGGCTGCTCTCCTGCGTGTTCCCTGCCCCCGCCCCCCCCCCCCCCTTGCCCAGGGAGCAAATGCTCCCAGAAGTCCCGGAAAGTGAAGGTTGTGGGGAAGGGGACAGGAAGACCCAGAGCCCCGCTGAACCCCTGCTCTTCCTGGGACAGAAGCGGAATGTATTTCTAGGGCTTCCTCCCCGGTCAGAGGCTGGAGGCTGGAGGCAGGGGCGTAGGGAGTGGCTTGTGGGATTTGCGAGGAGGTAGGTAGGTCCTGCTGCGCTCCTCCTGAGCCCCGGCCCCAGCTAGTGTTCTCTGTTTAGGGCCATCCCGAGGGATGCTCCCTGCCCCCTCTTCCGCCCCAGATCCAGAAAGAGAGGGTCCGAGCGGGAAGGTGCCCTGGCCAGAAAGGCCCCCAGAGGCCGACTCACCCGGCCCTGCCTTCCCTCGGCAGCGGCCCTGTGTGACGCATGTGAGGAGTGTTCCCTCCAGAGAGAAGCCGGTGTGGCCACGGGTCTGGGTGGGCACACACCCGACCACAGCCTCAGGGTCCCTGGGGGGGGCCGAGGAGGAGCGGGCACCCGTTACAGAGGAACCTTCTGTGGGGAAGCGTGCCTGTCTCGCTACCCTAGGGTCCTAGCTTGGGGGACTCAGGGGCTGCCAGAGGGTGAAGGAGCCGGGCACACTGTTTTTCCCTGACCTTGGGGGTTTCCCACCCAAACTTTGCACCAGAAGCCGGGCTTGGGGGCCCTTCCTTGTGAGAACAGTGTTCCTCTCCTTCCCAGCAGCCTTCCTTGGAGGGGCTTCAGCCTGTCTCTCTCCCCCTCAGGGAGCCCATCTCACAACTCTGACCTTTGCTCCGAAGTAGGATGCACGTCCTCACCCCCCTCCTGCCTCCCCCCTCCCCTGCTCGCCCACCCGTTTAGCTCCTACAGTCTCTGTACCATTTCCCACTCCCAGCTGGAAAGGTGTCCACGGGGGACATTTCAGGTGCCAAGGTGCTGCGGCCTGTGCGGGCCTAGGGGTGCTAGCGGGAAGGCTGCTGTTTCTCCCTCCTCCTCCTCGGTCTTTTGGGCCTCCTCCCCTCCGGCTGGCCGGCTGCAGGCTTTGGTGCCTCGCAGGCAGTGGGCGCTGCCGTGAAGGGCCCTTGGGGAGCAGGGCGCGCGGAGGTTCTCTCAGGTGTGTGTATGTGGGGGGGATGGAGGGCATGGGGAGGTGGGGTTGGGATCCCAGCCTTCCCTTCAGGAGGCAGGCAGCTGGGCGTCGGGGGAGGAGCTCACGGAGACCCAGGGCCGCCACCGCCTCCTCTACTTGGGGAACTTTGCACAAGGAGACAGCCCCAGGCTACTAGCACCTACCTCGTGGGCACTGGGGCGGGTGGGGGGAAGGGCAGGTCCAGCTCCGCAGTGCTGGGGGGGCATACCAAAGAATCCAGGGGCAGGGGTTGGGGGAGGGCAGACTTGGCAAGCTGGCCCTCCTCTTCCTCTACCCAGCCTGGGGTTGGGGTCCTCTCCTCCAGCTGTAACCATTTCTACCTCATTTTGCTGCGTGTTGTACATGGACGTATTTATCTCCTGTCTGACGATGCTCTGCAGTTGTGGTCTGTCTACCTCAGAAGAGACTGTATTTTAAAAGAAAGTATTACACAGTATTAAAGCGATGACATGTGGTTTCCAGAGGATTTCTTGGGGGCAGCAGGATTTGGGGAGCCCCCTGGGGAATGCCTGGGCATGCATCCAGGTCTGCCATGGGGGTGGCCCTGTGGGCGCTTCTAGTCCTTTACTCGGGGACTCCTGTTACTCATTCTGGGACAGCAAGTGGCTCCCAGGCAGGTGAAAAGCCCCAGGGTAGGGGAGGCCCCCCCCTGAAGTTCTAAGCTCCCGGAGGCTCAGAATTGGGGCTGATTCGTGTCTCTGGAGGCTCAGAGTATGAGGGGAAAGAAGGGCTCACGTGTCTGGTGAATGAGTGAATGGAGGAAGAAATGAATGCATGGAGAAGGGGGGGCGGAAGGGGAAGGGGCACTCAGGATGTGGCCAGCAGCCCTGTTGGCTAGAGCCAAGACCAGATTCAGGGAGGGAGGGAGGGAGGGAAGGGGGAGGGCAGGGTCGGGGGACAGTCTCTAGGGGTCACGGGGGACCCTTTGCCCACCAGCGCCCGCCAAGTCCCACACTCTGCCAGCTCCTCACTCGCTGGGAGCCGGAGGAAACTGGGAAGGAAGATCCTGCTGAAACGGCGTACAGAGATGCCTGTCGGAGATGCCTGTCGGAGGCGCGGGGGGCCACAGCTTCCCGAGGTCCTCGATGCTCTAAGCCAAATTGCCGCCCAGGCCACAGAGGCCGTGGGGAGCCGGGGCGCGCCCACGCGTGTGGGCTCAGGCCTTAGGCGCACCCTGGGCGTCCAGGGGGCCGGGCCAGCCCTCGGGGAGAAGCAGCCGCGAGCCTGGACGCATTGCCCAGGACTCCGCGACGCCAACCCTCGTGGCCCTTGGAGGCCCGGAGCTCCCCGACGCCCTAGTGGGTTTATCACGCACCTCGCCTGTGCGGACCCTGGGGTGTAGTGCTGAGGACACAGGGATGGGAAGAGCCCGCGACACGCCGTGAGGAGAGCTCACGAATGGATCATCTGATAATAAATGGATCAAGCTGCCCCGGGGGGGGGGGCGGGAGGGCCCCACATAAAAATTTCATGTGCTCCCATCTGGGAGAGTACCTGGTATGTGGCAGACACAAATGCTGGGTAAGTCCTTCAATTTATCAATTTCCAGACCAACATCCCAATGGAGGATGCACAGGCTCCCTTGAAACCGGAAACAAAACCCAAACAGGTTAGCTCAAGAGTGCCCGCAAGAGCCCCAGACCCTGGTGGGCCGTGGGGAGGAGGTGGTGGGGTGTGCGGGCAGGGGTGCGGCAGGGGCTGGGGGAATCACTGGGAGTGCACCCCTGCCTCCTGGGGACCTTTCCGGTCCACAGGCCTGGCGAAGAGCTGAGGGCGAGATGAAGGTCACGAGTGGACAGGGCCTGAGTCCCACGTTAAGAATTCACACACTGAGCCAACGGATCTTCACTCAACACCTGCTTTGCACTAGTTGCTACAGGTGGACCTTAGGGCCCAAAGGAGGGGACAGTAGGAAGGCAGAGCTGCAGCGCCCCCCTAGGAGCAAAGGAGGGGGCGGCCTACTGCAGGGGTGAGGTTGGGGGGGGGACCAGGGGGCTTCCCCAGGAGGCTGCAGGCCAAGATCCAAAGGAGGGGGGGGGGTGGTGGGCAGGCTTGGGGAGTGGGGCCCTGGTGGGCGGAGGGGGCGCCTAGGGCGAACCTTATCCAGGGGTGAGGGTGCGCAGGCACCTGCGGGAGGACGGGCCTCACTGGGTCTCTAAGCGTTTGGTATTCAGCCAGAGGTGGGGATCGGGTGCTGGGTGCTGGGTGACGGGGAGCAAGGGGCCGAGGGAGGGCCTGTGCCGGAGGTGAGGGCTGGTAAATGCATCTCACCGATGTGGACGATTGGGCAACGGGCGCCCGGCCTCAGGCAGGTGTTTCCATACAAGGGCCGGGGATGCCAGCCTCCCGGGGGACTGGGTGTCCCCCCACCCCCACCCGCAATTGCCTTCAGCTCTGGCTTCCGGGTGCGTGGCCGCCCCGCCCCTCCCCCACCGCGTGGCCGCCCCGCCCCTCCTCCACCGCGTGGCCGCCCCGCCCCTCCCCCACCCCGCGGCCGCCCCGCCCCTCCCCCCGCCGGCGTTCGGAGCTCCTCGGCCACAGTGGGCGCGGCGGTGACCACAGGCGGGGCGATGGCGGCGCGGGCGCTGGCGCTGGCGCTCTGGGGCTGGGCGCTGGGCCCGGCGGGGACCCTGGACGCCATGGGCCCCCACGCGGCCGTCCGTCTGGCCGAGCTGCTGACCCCGGAGGAGTGCGACCATTTCCAGTCGCTCCTGAAGACGCCGGAGCCGGACGTCGAGGCCGAGCTGGCCCGGCTCTCCGAGGACCGGCTGGCCCGCGCCCGCACACCGGGCCCCACGTCCGCGCCGCCGGGCGGGCGGTGGCGGTGGCGGTGGCTGCGGCGGGCGCGGGCGCGGGCGCGGGCGCGGGCGCGGCGGGCGGCGGCCGAGCCGGCGGGGGAGTCGGAGGGCTGCCGGCAGGCGCTGGCGGCCTGGCTGGTGGACGAGGCCTCGACCCTGCCTTGGGACCGCGTGGCCCGGGCCCTGCGGCGCAGCGGCCGCCCCGACGTGGCCCGGGAGCTCGGCAAGAACCTGCACCAGCAGGCGACGCTGCAGCTGCGCAAGTCCAGCCTGCGCGACCCGGGGCCGCCCGCCGGCCCAGGCCCCGCCCCCGGCCACCGCCCCGCCCCTCGCCCCGCCCCCGGCCCCGCCCCTCGCCCGGCCTCAGGCCCGGCTCCTCGCCCCGGCCCGGCCTCAGGCCCCGCCCCCGCCCCCGGCCCCGCCCCTCGCCCGGCCTCAGGCCCCGCCCCCCGCCCGGCCTCAGGCCCCGCCCCCGGCCCCGGCCCCGCCCCGCGCCCCCGCCGCGCCGCGCTCCGGGAGCCGGCCTGGGACGAGCTGCAGCTGATCGTGGAGCGCCTGCCGCAGGCGCCGTTCGCGCGCAGTCCCGCGGGCTGGGTCTGGCCGCTGGCGCTCGGCCTGGCCACCGGCTTCGTGGGGGCGCTGGGCGCGGGGGCGCTGCTCATCCCGCTCACGCTGTGGCTCACGGGCGGCGACGGCCCCGGCCCCGACCCCGACCCCGGCCCCGGCCCCGGGCCTCCCCGGCGCAGGCCGGCCCGGGCGCGCGGCGGGCGGGAGGCGAGGCCGCTGCTGCCTGCGGGGCCGCTCGAGCCGCCCCGGGTCTGGGCCGCACGGGGGCGCCGCGCCCCCTCGCCCCCGTGTCCCCGGCTGTGACCGGGAGCGCAGCCCGGCCGCGTGCGGTCTTCGCAGGGTCATAAACGTTGCGAGATACACAAAGCGGGGAGCCGGCGTCGGTTTGTTGGAAGCGGCCGCATCGCCCGCGGGGCCGCCCGTGGGAGAGGGGGGCTGGGTGCCCGCGTACCCGGGGTGCAGGCCGGGCCTCCCGCCCCCAGCTCGGCGCCTCCGTCCCTCGCAGAAACTCGTGCACCGGCAGCTCGCGCTTAGCGCGGACTCCGCCAGGCCCGCGCGAACGGGCACCTGCGGTCTTTGGGGCCGAGGAAGGCCGGCGTGCACCCCCCCCCCCCCCCCCCGCCCCGCTGCACGGGAAGAAACCGGCCTCGTGGTTAGTGGCATAGGCGGGGCTTTGGACCGGAGCTGCCTGGGCCGAAAGCTGAACTCCGGGGAGTGACCTGTGACCGGTGAGGGCCTGGCGATCGCGGAGAGGCCAGACCAAGACCAAGACCAAGACGGGGAGCTGCAGTTCACCCCGAGGCCCAGGCCCGGCTGCAGGGTGCAGGGTGGCACAGCCAGCGTGTCCCCGCCTGCAGCGGCTGCTGCCTGCAAGCTGCTCTCCCCTTTCAGGCCAGACCTCCCGCAGGGAGCTGTGACCCCCACCCTACCCCGAGCCCCAACCTGTCCCACCCACCTGGGAGGCTGGGGCCCCCCTGCCCATCGGGGGAGCCAGGCCTGGGTGAGCCCTCCGACTCCGTCCCCTGCCACAGGGAAGGCAAAGAGGACAGCTGTGGGGGTCTGGCCGGGTGGGAGAGCTCGGCTCCCCATGCACCCTGGGGGGGGGGTGGAGGGGTGGAGGGGCTTCGGTGTGAGAACAATGACAGAAAGTGAGGCCAGTCCAAGAGGAGAGTTGAAAACAAGATTGACGTAACCCTTTATTGCAAATTCTAAAGTAAAAAGATGTACAGTACAAAGTAAAATTGAAATTTCAGACTATAAACTTCCAATCCACTTATGCATTCTCATTTCTCAAGCATTTCTGCCATTTCCGCGTAAACGGAACAGGGAACAAGTCGAGGGGGTGAGGGAAGGAGGAGATACAGCAAGGGGAAGAAATTAAGTGTCTAGAATAATCACAAACCCCAGAAGCAAGTGAAAGGAAAGACATTTTCTCGACCTGCTGTCCTGGTGATGAGAAGCGGGGGTGGTTGGAGCAGTGCAGTTTAAAATGGCTCTCAGAATAGCAGCATTTATGTACCATTTCATCTTCCTTAAGTCCAAATAATACTTGGCCCTTCCCTAGTGCCTTTGCCTCTGTATCTCAAAACACGTTACAAAACATTTAGTTAAAGCCTCACAACACCCCTGTGAGGTAGGTCAGTATTATTATCCCCATTTTACAGATGAGGAAACTGAGGCACAGAGAGGTTAAGTGACTTGCCCAAGGCCACACAGCGAGCCAGTGGTTGAGCTGGGGATGGAACACAGTTCTGTCCCTTTTCTGGAACCACTGGACCACGCTCCCCTTTACCTATATACATTCTTCACACACACACACCACACGTGCACACCCGCCCACCCCACCCCCACTTAGCCTCTATGTACAGCAAACAGCAGTGGGGGGCAGGGGCAGGGGTGCCTCAGGAGCGGTTCAGTGGAGGAAGTCTCGGTCGCCTGGGAAGGGAATCCAAGGAAGCACGGAGCTGGGCCACAGCGCGGCCTCGGTGCACACCTTGGGCCCCTCCCGACCCAGACTTCCTCCTCCCTCCTGACGTCCCCCTGGCTGGCCAGTTGCAGCCGACTCTTTAGGGGGTGGGGGTACCTGAAAATGAACGAAGCTTTTTGCAAAACTTTGGGCAACATCTGAGAAAAGAAAGAGGCATCGTTACAGAAGATGCCCGGGACTCAAGTCACAAAGTCGCAAGCCACGGCAAGCTCCCCTCCGGCAGGCCTGGGGGCTGGGGCCCAGGGGAGGGGGGGACTGACCTACCAGCCATCTCTCTCCGAGCGGACTAGAGTGGGCACTTCGAAATCCTCCTGAGAGTGTTCCTGGACGGGAGACGCGGCCCAGAGCGGGGTGTCCCCAAAGCAGGGCGGGGTTGGGGGAGCGGTGCCCCTCTCCCCTGCACGAACTGGCCGTGGGGGGACGGCGGGCAGGGCCCAGCATGAGCTAGCAGAGTGGAGACTGGAGGCAGCGCTCGCCGAGCTCTGGGGCATCAGGATAGTTGTTTTTAGTTTTGTTTTTGTTTGTTTTTTAACATACTGGTGAAAAAGGCAGAAGTGAGGCCGCCGGGCTGGGTGGGCTGACGTCATCTCTGGGGGCGCTGCCAGGAGGACGGGTGAAGAGGGGGTTTCGTGGGCCCTGAAGCACTGGCCCGGGAGGGGGAAGGGCACCACGTGCAGTGGGTGGGTGGGTGGGGGGCCTGGGGGGCGGGGGACGTGGGGGGCAGGACCTTGCTTTTCTCTCCAATCTCTCCGCCTCGGCCACAACCTTGGCCACAACCTTGCGAGAGACCCTGATCTCTCTCCCTCCTGTTCCCCTCCTTCTCCCAAACGGGCTAAGGTCCCGATTCCCAGACCCCTCCCAGGACTCAAGAATCGGGAGAGTCAAGCAACAAACGGACACCAAGACAGGCTTCCCTTGTACGGTAAAAAGGGTCATTTTTATTTTGTTTCCTTTTGGCTTATAGTAGTGATGTACTTTTTTTTTTTTTTTTTTTAAATCATGTCTCATTTAGAGCAGTGTTGGCCTCCATGCATTCACTAATACACTAATCTTCACTAGTGGTCTTTTACACGTTTACATTGGTTGCGGCGGAAAAGAAAAGAACTTTGGGCACTGTCGTTGCAGGGGCTCTGACTGGGAGCTTCTGTTTACGTCTCCCCAGTCAACTTCTGATGCCAAAAGTGGCTCATCTAGAGAAGTGGGAGTAGGTCATGTTGACTCGGGATGGTTTTGCTGCTCTCGCCCTCTGCTTTAAATCATGGAGTCTCCTCAGCCTCAGCAACAAGGAGGTTAAGGAAAGAAGAGGGGAAAGTGTTTTTCACACACAAACCAGCAACCGGGTCAGCTGCTGCTCAGTGGCTTTGGCTCTGCATTTTAAATTAACAGCATCACACGCGTCTTTTTGCTTTTTGTCCTTTGTTTAAAGGTGGATTGTGGAGTATAAATACTGCACCAAGGACCTGGCTACAAAAAATAAATATTTATATTATATTTATATATCTATATATATATATGTGCAGTGATACTGTGGCTGCTGCTGCTTTTTGATTGGCTTCGTTAATATTTGGCAAAGCGTTGCCACTTACCCACTCAGTGAAGGCGGACAAAAAACGTCGTCACTGATTCTTTCAGTTCAATGCCTGTTAACTGCGGGTGTAAACTGCTGGTGATGGTGTCATTTACTACCAAAGAAGTGTGGAGCAGGGCGGGTGAGTGAGAGTGAGCGAGCCAGTGGGTGGAGGGAGGTGAGTGAGGGAAAAAAAGGTAGGAAAAGTTAAAAAAAAAAAAAAAAAGTTGAAACATCAGATAGAGTAGGGGTGGCTTCTTCCCTATGAAGCTGGCTGATGGGTGTCAGATACCAAGGCCCATGTGTGTGCGACTGAGGAGATAGCTGCTGGGGGGGCGGGGAAGGTCAGATCTTAGAAAAACCTCATTAAGATGCTCTAGTAGCTTAATGACATCACTAGCATGAGCACTTGGGGGTACCGAGCGGGATCTTATAGCTCTGTTGCCCATCTCAAGACCTAAGAACAATTATGAAGTTTAGCCAAATCTTGCATAGAAGTGGTTAGAATTTATTGCACATTGGAACAAAAATATATATTTTTTTGTTGTTTTGGAAAAGACCATTAGCAATAAAAAATTTTTTGTCTGTCTGTCTGGTTTGGGGATGTACATTGGCTGACAGCATCTAAGTTCTAAGAAGAAAGAAAAGTATAAAAAATAAAAATAAACATGACAATGGCATAAGCCAGAAGCCATTTCCTATTTAATAAGTTAATAATTTGTATTTACAAAAAGGCATGCCAATAAAATAAAATGATATATTACAGTATTTATAATTCTCTTAAAAAGAATAGCCACACATGTCAGCTTCTGTTTTGTGCTGTTTACGATGTAGCCTGTACATGTTACTATACATTCGTCCTAGCAGTTAGCAGGGTCACTGAGAGAAATGCTTTCCCAACCTGGTATCGGGTGTAGTACAAAAGTTCTACGGAGGAGGCCGCAGAAGCAGGCTTACAAGAGCTGGGCAGAGTTTCTGACGGTCCAACAAGATAGAAAGCTCTGCTTACTGCCTTGCTGTGGTTTGTTCTACGCAAAACTAGTCAGGTGGATGGTACGCTCACACCAAAGTGCTTCTACTGCAAGGCAGATTGGTGTGTCTGATTACGGGGTGCTCTTAGTCCCCCTCTAATTTATGGTTCAGGAAGAATTTATTTTGATTTGGTTTGCATGCTCAAGTCTCTCCTCGTTCCTAGTACAGACTTCCTGACACATCCAACTGCAGCATCTTGGCTTTGAGCTCTAGTCATCAGATGAGAAACCCCTGGACTACTGTCTTCCCTAAAGCGGGAGATGGATCAGAAGACACGGTGCTCCCCCCAAAGCCACCCTCCAATGACAATGGGCAGGTCGCTAAGCAGGCAGCACAACTGGGCTGAAAGGGAAATGTGCTGGGGGAAGCTGGGACGTCTTAAGAATCAATATTAAATCGCTTTCTCATGAGCGTCAGTGCAATAAAGAAACCAGGTGGGCTTGGTTCAGAGGCGGCTCCATCTCTACCTCAGGTCCCACCAGTGACTATTTGTTCCATAACACACAAAAGAAACCACAGCCACAGCCCCAGTGCTGCTGCCCTCACCCACCGCTGTAGGTAAGGGAAGCCCTGCTTGGTGGAAAAATGAGATGGAGGCAAGAGGAATCATGCAGTGTGTGAGCTTGTGACAACCCCTCTGTAGAAGGGAGAGGCCTGTTCAGAAGATCTGCACCCCTCTCCAGCTGGGGCCAAGCCCGGAGAAAGCCACAGTGCAGAAGGACATGACACTGAATGAAGTGAGCACCCCAACCCCCAAGGAAAGTTTGTTTTAAGTTCCCCAAATTGCCCCCTAGAGATAACATGCCACTTTGAATAGCACTTTTATCTCTGCCCCAAATAAGTGTCAGTTCTCCAGTATGAAGGCTAAACGATCATCATAAATATTGCAATACAAATGAACTTTTTTTTTGATTTTTTTTGTTTTTAGCCCTAGGATTTGGTTTTACAGTGACATTATTAATACAAGCCATTCGAGATCAAAGTTTCCCCACGGAAGGGACACAGAGCAGCATTAAATATAGTTCATCTTTCAAAATGTGCAACAATGGCTGTATGTTAGAGATGTCTGTTAAACATATACACACAACGGATCCATCTGCTTGTTGGATTGGGTTTGTTTTTTGTTGGTGGTGGTGGTGGTCAATTGGTTGGTTATGTTTCCCTACCCAGAAGGTGTATGAAAGACTTCTAAGAATTCATAAGGAATTGCAGCGGGTATGGAACTCTTACCATTTTTTTTTCTCCAAATACAGTGAACGGTGCAGGGCTGGGTCCTGTCCAAAGGCTGACCCAGTGCAGGGGACAGGATTAGTAGTGTCCTGTGGTGTATGGTTCTCATGCATGACTTCTGATCACGGCATGCCATCATGCAAATCATTTCTACGCATTGAACGAGCACAATGTTTGGAATCGGCCTGAGCAAGTCCTCCTCAGCCTGAAGAAACCTGATTGTTTCCCCCACCCATCTCCAAACCACGTGAAGCCCATGTGGAGAAGATGCGGTTTATGTCAAAGAAACTGACAATTGAATGACACGGGCTAGATGTGAGTGTGAGTGTGTGTGTGTGTGTGTGTGTGTGTGCGTGTGCGCGCGTGTGTGTGTTTTCTTTTTGCTGCTTAGCTTAACTAATGTAAGAATGCAAATATAGTTTGCATGAACAAACAAACTTTTAAAGTGATGCTTTCTGCTTCTGAGAATCACCAAAATGAAAAAATAAAATCCATTTGGCTGCAACGGAAATATGCTGGTCCCGGCAGCCTCTCCTCTGGTTTTTGTATCCTGTTGGTTTTGTCCTAAGTTGCATTGACTGATGTGGAACATGCAGTAACCACCTGCCCAAGCATTAGAAAATCTGTGAGTCCAGGGAGCAGGGTCCTTGGCCCTTGGCAGGTCACTGCTCAAGATGCAACCGTGTTACATGGTAAGCAGACTACGTTTGGTATAGATCTTCAGGTTAAAGTGTCTCCACAGCTGTTCTGCATTGATAATATTCAGGAAGTTTGTAAACAATCTTTCACTTGCGAGTTTTACATCTGTACAATATTTAATTTTTGCTTTCCTCTAACACTTGGATTCTCTGACCTCTTTTTGTCTTTTGGCCCTTTCCCTTCTTCCTTCCTCTGCCCGTTGCTGTTTCTCCTTCTCGGGTTTAGTTACACTGTCATAGGACGGGAGGGAGGCTGTGGACGGGGTGCTCTCTTTTTTCTCCCGGTGTGTGCCTCCGTTCTCCAGCTTATTGGACGTGGTCTTTTTGCAAATGAAGCCCCGCCTCGCTAAGTGTCCCCGGTAGGCGCGCTGTAGGACCACAGCCGACACCTCCTCCTGCTTGCGCCGCAGCGTGGTCGTGATTGGCTCGTAAGACACTTTGGAAGGATTGGATGCCACGAACCGCTCCTCCATCTGCTGCCGGAGGATGTCCAACTCCCCGCTATCTCCCAGGACCCGCTTGGTAAAGGCAAAAAGGATGTCCAAGCAGTGGATGCGATCCCCGCTGACCATTGGCAGATCCATGGCAATGAGCTCGATGGTGTTGGGCTTGGGCACTCGGAGAGGGTGCTCCAAGGCATCTGCAAAGTCTGCCAGCTTACAGTACTCGATGAACTGGGTGGCATCGGGGTCAAACTTCTCCCAGATCTCATAGAAGGTCTCAAAGTCGTCCTCACTCAGAGGGTCTGCACTTTCCTCTGTGGCTACACTGAAGTTCTCCAAGATGATGGCGATGTACATGTTCACGACGATTAGGAAGGAGATGATGATGTAGCTTACAAAGAAGAAGATGCCCACTGAGGGGTTCCCACAGTCTCCCTTGAAGCCACTCCCTGGGTGTTCCTTATCCAGACTGCAGTCAGGGGGGCGGTTTAGGATGGGCAGCAGCAGCCCATCCCAACCAGCCGAGGTTGTGATCTGAAACAGGCAGATCATGCTGTTGCCAAATGTCTCAAAGTTGAACATGTCATCTATGCCAGCCTCGTGCTTCACGTATGCGAAATTGGACATCCCAAAGATGGAGAAGATGAACATGACCAGGAAGAGCAGAAGGCCAATGTTGAACAGAGCAGGCAAGGACATCATTAAGGCAAAGAGCAGGGTACGAATCCCTTTGGCGCCTTTGATCAGACGCAAGATGCGCCCAATACGGGCCAATCGGATGACTCGGAATAGGGTTGGGGAAACAAAGTATTTCTCAATTATATCAGCCAGGAACATTCCTAAGAAGAGGACAGAAGAAGAAATGTTACTGAGACTGGAGACCCCTTTCTCTTAGGTCACCTGACACTGGAGCCCTTAAGTTCAAAGGACTTCATAGAATGAGTGCCTTGCCATTGAGTCTGAATTCTCATGAGGAAAAAAGAAAATCTCACGTTTCAAACATATGGAAAAGCAGAGAAAACAATAAAATAGACATCTATGCACCTAACATCCAGATTTAATAGATGCAAGTGTTTTGCCAAATTTGCTTCCTCTCTTCAACCACAATCCGGGAGATGGTGCAGTATTATTCCAGTTTCTTCATAATTTTGCTACGTATGAATCCATAACTATCACGGATAGATAGTATGATAGCATCGTAGCATCCTATTATGTTGAGAGAATTATGCTGTATCTATCTTGTTAGAACAAGTTTTTTAGATCTCTAACTTAATTTTGAGACTTTGCATCATGTTTGTGAGATTGACCTCTGGTGTTAAAATAATTCTGGGTTATTCATTTTTACGGCTGAACAGTATTCCATTTCACGAATAGGTCCTTGTTTATGTTTTCCCACTCAAGAACAAGCAGTTTTTCTCAGTTTTGTGCCTGTGTGACTTTCTGAGGTGTTACTGATTTTTCTCCAAAATGCTAGCGAATTTCCGTATCCACAAACAGTGAACGCGTGGTCCCAGGCCACCCAGGACTTCGCGACCCTCTGGCTGTGGTGTCTTAGTTATTCCCCTATGCCACTAATTTTCAAAGTATCTTCTTGCAGGCTCTGAAAAGACATTTTTGGTTTCTTATTGTCCCATGTCCCTACCCTGCCAAAATAGCCTAGAAAACCAGAGGGATCTCTCAGGAGTGGCTTTACCTCAGAGCTTCTAGATTTTGTGTTTAAAGCCATAAATCAGAAACAGCAGCAGCAGATGAAAATGTTAAGGCATAAGTAGGATATAACAGTAGAGGGTGACCATGTAAAATCAGAGGGCCTTTTTCTGTTTCTGTTTATCTGGGGGTCCACCTTAGCCAGACCATTTGCCTTTAACACTGCAGAACAACTGTGGGAGCCCAGTGAAGGGCCACGAAAGAGGACACGTAGAGGCTGGGACATGGTAGCTGAAGGGAAGACAACGGCACGCTCTCTTCCTTCAGTGCCTTCTCTTGCTGGTGAGGCCCTGACAAGACATGAGCTTCCACTGACAGGAAGGATTTACGTTGAATAAGGAAATATCTTTCAACCCTAGTGATTCATAACAACTGGGGGTAGTGAACTGCAGAAAGTTATGCAATCCCTTTATTTGAGCTTTTTTCCTCTTTCATTCTCTTTCTTTCTTTCTTTCTTTTTTTTTTTTAAAGATTTATTTATTTTAGAGAGGGAGAGACCCTCAAGCAGACTCCTCACTGAGCACAGAGCCCAACGCAGGGCTGGATGCAAGGCTTGATGTGGGGCTCGATCCTATGATCCTGAGATCATGACCTGAGTTGAGACCAAGAGTTGGAAGCTTAACTGAATGAGCCACCAGGTGCCCCAGTGAGCTTTTCAAGCTAGGACAAGACCTTAACTTTCAGAAAGGGATGAGATGCAGTTAAGTTCAGAGAGTAGGCTGGGCAGCCTCTTAGGGCCTCTTCTGGAGTTAGAATTCCATGGAGTATTTGAACTTTCCAGAAAATCTCTACCTCAGCCACGACCCAAGATGAATTCTCAGCTCTCTTCTTTTTACATCTCAGTTAAGTCATAACCGGTGACTGTGAGAAGTCAGTCTACATTCCATGTCTGGTGGGCAAGTAAGGCTTCAGAGAGAAGATGCCAGAGTCAGGTTTTGTCTGATGAATGTGTACTTGTCCCCAGAGAAAAGGGGAGAAAGATGGGAAGACAGCATTCCAGGTAGCAGGAACACTACGTAAGGGATCTTCTAGGAGGTTCCAGGGCTAGTTTTACCCTAACTCCTCTTAATTTAAAAAGATAATTTCTATACTTTTGTTTCTGAACAAATGAATGATATTTAATAAAAACCCTAATCACCAAAAGCAAAATGGTTCTTCTGCTTTATTTTTGAGTACCATCTGAGAGTAGGGGGCATGGTCTGGCCTGCGGACTTTCCATTTCACTCAATGATGGGTGGGCAGGAAATGTTCAAGAACGGTGGACAGGGCAACACTGTCCAAACTGTGTTTTGTGGGAGGTTAGGAGTGTGGATTTGAGACCAGGGGCTGGACTTGAACCCCTGCTCACTTGCTTACTAGCCTCATGTCTTGGTCACTGCTCCGTGCCTCAGTTCCTCGTGAGGACTACAGGAATTGAAACTAGTAAAACACTCAGAATGGTGACTGGCACATAGTATATTTCATTAAAACATGAGATGCCATTATTATTACTTCTCAAAAGGGTGCTGGGGTCAAAAAAAGATACGATGGTGTGTCCAACTATTCTTTACTGTAGGAATTCTAAGAACCTTCCACAGGCTAATGTGCTCTGTGACTCTCCAAAGGGAAATTCCATGTACGGTGTTGCCCAAAGTAATTTCATCATGGTGCTCTTTTCTTGGAGGGAGATATAGATTAGTGTTCCATGTATCAACACACTTTCAGATGTGCTGCTCCAGAGGACAGAACCAGGGGAGGGGAGGGCCAGCTGCCTTCGGTAGCCCCGGCTCACCACCTTGTTCAGCCAGCCGGGCCACTGGCTCGGGGGCTGGTTCCCACCAGGCTCAGGGACGCTCCCCCTGCCAGCTCATGTCAGTTAAATCTACCTGGAACTAAGCCAGTGTTTCACCATTTGAGACGCCTTTTAGGAAGGCAAGGAAATGTTCTGGGAGGCCAATCGATACGCCAGCATTTCCTCCGCCTGCCAGGGCATCGCCCCTCCCATGCCTTTAGGTTGAAGCAAAATGTCACACAGTTGCCGTTAAGAACCAGCCTGAGCTCTGCCCCTGCCACCTTCTAGTTGGGTGACCTTGGACATACAGAAGATGAAAAAAATAGCCTGCTTCCTGGGCTGTCGTAAGGATCAAATGAGACCATGCCAGTGAAGAAACTCTCAAACTATGCCTGACACACAGCGAAACCTCAGTCAAATGAGCACTGCTATCCCCACCAGAATGTTCTTTGAGCATTTTCACTAGCGTCCAACCTACCAATCTCTTACAATTCCTTTCCCCGTGTTCTACTGCTATCGCAGCCACAGTTACCTTCCCTGTTGACTTTAAACTTCTTGAAAGCAAGAGCCAAATCTGTATCATTTCCCTCCCTTCAACCAGGGTATTTATAATCCAAGCCGACTATGAACACTCAGTAGAAACTCACTGGCCACGTAACCTACTGGGTGGGCCCACAGGATGACCTAGAGGCACACGGGCATCAGCCGTGAGAGTCACGGGCCTGCACTTCACACCCACTGAACCGGCTGCTCTCCCAGGAATCTCGTGCTCAAGGCCAGTCAGGTGCCCTGCGTCTTCCCCCGCCCGTCCCACTTACCCACAATGGAGAGGATGACTACCACGAAGTCAAAGATGTTCCAGCCAATGGTGAAGTAGTAGTGCCTCAAGGCAAACATTTTGAGCACACACTCACAGGTGAAAAAGATGACGAAGACCAGGTTAATCCAGTAGAGAATGTTTTCCATCTGTTTGCTCTGCGTGTCTGTCTCCACCATCATTGTCACCATGTTAAGGCAGATGAGCATCATGATAACAATATCAAAGGCTTGTTGAGTGACAAAATCAAAGATGATTCCTTGGATTTTGTTCTGGAGGCAGGGGAAGGGGGAGGAAAGAAAGATACAAGCGCATTCCTGAGAGCCTCTCCGAGCAGAGCACACCGTGGAAGTTGCCATCCTGTGACCCGGTTCTCGCCTTTCTTTCCCGTGACCCTGGCCAGCTCAGGTCTATCCCGCTGCTCCGGCAGGATATCAGGAGCACGGACAGACCCCGGCATCGACCCTACCTCCCCGCAGTTTTCTAACACTGTCACTCTCCTCTTTGTGTCTATGCCATCACACACTTCTAGATGTCTTCCGGCCTCGCCAACCGCTCCTGTGCAGCCTTGCTGGCCGGCCACGTCTTGCCTGCCTTCGCCTCTTCTTTCTCTACGCTATCTCCCCAGGACAGCCCATCTGTTCCTACCACGTGCAGAGTATCTCTGCACTTAGGTCTCTCAAGCTCTTTCCTCGGAATTCCTGTGTTGCTTTCTCAACATCTCGCCTGTTGACTCATAAGCATCTCAAACCTAACAAGTCCTTCCCCTGCCCTCCCCCAAACCCGATCCTCTCCCATCTCAATTGTCCACCCAGGCTCCAATCCAGAAACCTGAGGGTCACCCTTGTTGTTTTCCTCTCCCTCGTCCCCCACCTCATGCACACTGCAGGTCCTACTGATTCTTCTGAATTCACCCACTTCATCCTGCTTCTTTGGCCCCACTCTAGTCCCAGCACCACCATCTTCTCTCTGGACTTCTGGAAGGATCTCCTAACTAGAGTCCCTGCTTCCCCTCTTGCCTGCATCAGTGTAGTCTCCACACAGTAGCAAGCGTGATTACTTAAAAACATAAATGGATCACATCCCTTTTTTACTTAAAATCTTTCAACAGTTTCTCATTGTGTTCGCAACAGACTTCTATTGTTAGCCTGGCCTAGTGATGCCTCACGCAGTCTAATCCCGCTCACCTCATGCCCCTTCCTGTAGCCCGTCACCACCTGACAACACTGATGCTTTCTGCTTTTACAACCTCATCTGCTTTGCCAGGACCTCCTCCCCCAGCATTCTGGCTCCTTCTCATCTACCCAGGTAGAGCCTCCCTACTGAGGCTTTCTCTAACTACTGAAGTAGATCCCCTGCCTCAAGCCTCCATATTCTCCGTCATGGCCCTCTAGCTGTGTTTTCTCACAACATTCCACATTGCAGAGTAGCGGTTTGTTTACTTATTTATTATCTCTATCCCCCTTGTATTTTAAGCTCCCTTGACAACAGTGTCTGAATTGTATCCATCACTTTGGCCTTGAACATAGTAGGAGATCTACAACTGTTTGCTGAATGAATGCTGATAGCTCTTGATTGACGTCTCCTGCCACAGTAAGTTTTTATATTTTAGAGTAGAAGAAAATACACTCAGGTCCCTGCATGCAAAGGATTGAACAGAACTTCAGTATTGTAAGCCCTCTCCATTCTTCTTAGTCTTGATTCCATCACAAAGTGGAAGCTCTAACATCAAGGAAATACCAAAAACATTCTCTTTAAGTTCTCTCTGATTTTTTTTTTTTTTTTAAGAATGTAGGCACTCAAGCTAGTGCTTACTTTGAGGATCACTTTAACTTGCTGGTTTTCCAACTGTTCTGTGGGGTCTGAGGGCTTCGTTCCCTCAGAAGTTGGAGAGGCGGGTATGCCAGGCCCCGGGCATGGCGCTAAGTAGGGAAAATGCTCTGAGACTCCCACTCACGATTCAAAGTATCTCTACTTTTACTTTTACAAATTAGATTGCCAGGTAAGCTTTTATTTTAAGAGTTGTGCTGTTTTAAAATAAAAAGTTACTTTAAATGAAAGCTACAGAAGATGGAACTTTGAGCCTGGGGGTTATGTCCCACTCCGCTGGGTATATGGCTTCAGGAGCAGAGCATCTCCTCTGAAGCCAGAGGGCAACCACCAACCAACAGAAGGGCAAAGCAAAACCCCGGTGCCCAAATCTGTTTTGCAAAAGGCTTAGTTCAAGACAGATATCAGGACATCAGACTCCTGGTTCCACCCTCTCCTGCTCCCACAAATAGCCAGGGTCCTATCTTGCACAGACTTATTTGCTGGGTAAAGAGCCGAGAAAACAGTGGCCACATCCTATCTTGCAATGGTAGGAAAGAGATCAGCTTTCATTTTCACTTTCCTTTGATAAGTTTTAGTGGTCTCTTAAAGTATTTATCTACCAGTGCCAGAACTAACGTGGTTCTAGCATGGTGATTCTCTGTGGCTGCCCAAGGAAGTCTTAGAGGAAAGGTCAAGCACAATATAAAAGCCACCCCATACCTTAATCCCTGGTCTGCTGTTTTCCCCAGATCCTGTGGCTGGGGCAGCTGGGAGAGGATCAGAGGGCATAGGCAGCCCATCACTTACCCCTTTCTTTCCTTGGCAGTAACCCGACCAGTGTCTTTACCATATGGGTCTCACTCTGCCCTCAGCCTGCACTCACCAGGGGGCGGGGAATGGGTTTCTGCGGTTTCTTTGAGCCCAGCTTTTTCATGGCATTGTAGTACTTCTTCTGTTCTTCGGTCATGAAGATGTCCTGACCTCCAAAGTAAAGGAAGAAAGGAAAGAGCGAACAATTACAATAGGCTCTCGCACACTATGGTTTGAACCCAAGGTTCAACCGTAGGAACGGAGCGGGGCCTTACCCCCTTACTTTTCCAGAGGCCAGTTTAGCTAAGAGTTGTCCCTTAATGAGGTAGACCTGGGACAACTATTCTAACTCAAAGGCACACCAGCCTTTGCCTTCAGCTTGGGATTCCTGAGATCGGCCAGCGGCTGGGCACAAAGGAAATGGCCTATCCGATGGTAGGCCCTCAGGGAAGGGTACATTTGAGGGCAGTGATGCTGAAGACAGTTGCATCTCACTGGTTCACACATTTGTTTTGGACCTGTTTTCCTGATAAAATTCTAAAGAGTAACATTTTTAAACGAAAGGATTTTCAAGTCCTGGTTATTGGCCCATTTATTCCCAACAATATTAAAAATTCAGAAATCCTGGTGCAAGAAAACAGCACGGGGAGTTCCTTGAGACAGACTTAATTTATAAAATGGATGACAAGAGTTAAGTGCTTCAGTTTGTTTTGGAAAAATTGTTAACCATCTGGAACAAGTGAGGGAGGGAACTTTCCGAGGATGGTCTCTCAAATCCCAGTTTGCTAGTGGTGCCCAGGGACTGCTATCAGTAATTACAAGTCTAGACACCTTCTACTTCTTGCTACAGTTATTTATCTGCTGCTTTCCTTTTCACCCTGTCGCTAGACCCTCTCTGACTCTGCCTCCCTCTGCTGGGATGCCAAACCCAGTGAAGGCCTCAAGCATTGCTAAGTATATTTGGTACTAGTAGATTGTTCGGCCCAGTAAATGTGAAACTCCAGCCCCCAGGGTGGGGCTGATGTATAGTGGGGCCAGGGCCACAGGGAGGTGACAATATTGATTTGAGAAAGAGAGAGAGCGAGAGGGAGGCATCTTCTTTCTAGAGATAGGGACAGAAGTGCCTCTCATCTGAGTTGACCTCTGGCCACTGGCAGTGAGGGGAGGAGACCTATCTTTTTCTTTTGTTGATTGAAGTTATCAATGATGACACCAATGAACAGGTTCAGGGTAAAGAAGGAGCCGAAGATGATGAAGATGACAAAGTAGATGTACATGTAGATGTTGTCCTCATACTTAGGCTGCTCATCAGGCTGTCAAAGGACAGGAGAAAAAAAAGAGAATCAGCTTCCAGTGTGGGATTAGGTGGGCAATTCTGAAACGCCATCGCCACCAGCCATAACTGACCACTCAAGCTGCTGCACAAGATGGGGTGAGGGCGCTCTACATTCTCTATCTCCTTTCCACACTGGCAGGCCCTGCCCTGCTGTGACTTAGGTGGAGAATATGCAAATGGCAAAGTAAGGGGAAGTGGGGGGCTGTCCGCTAGGAGCCACTCTTCCATCAGCAGCACTGAAGAGGAAATGGCTCTACTGGGGCCAGGTCAGAATCAGCGGCCTAATCATCAGGAGCCAGTGTAAGAGAGTGATGACTGAGAGGAGAAAAGTGAGCTAGAGTCAATAAAACAAGCAATACATGTCCCAACCCCCTCCTTCTTGTTAAGCCTCACCATGTTGCTTGCTTCCTAGCCAACTAAGAAGGTTGTGGATTTGCCAGGTGTATCCTTACCTTGCGGGAATCTACAGCTGCATACATGATGTCCATCCAGCCTTTGAAGGTTGCCTGGCAAACAGAGACAGTCATTAGACTGTGCCTGTTAGGGGGTGGATGGGAATCTAGGCAGGGGTCACAGAGGCCAAGCTCAGGTTAGCGCAAACACAAGACAGAGTTTGGCCACTGCCTCATATGGACACAGAATTTTCTGTTAAACAGGTCCCGAGGGAGCTTTGTCTAAGTCCCTGAAAATAACATCAAAGTTTGGCAGAGAAACATGTTGACAATGGTGGTTGGATCAATACTCTCACAAAAGGTCTTTAAAATGGGCCTGAGAAGGCTGCCCAAAGCTAGGGCAAACTCATATTTATTAACGAGTGGTAGGAATCTCCTGAGGGTCCTGAGAACTTAGCCTACCACTAAGAGTCATTTTTTACAGTGGTGTTGAATAAGCAATGGGGGTCTGAAAATTTCTAAGTTGCAGTTAAAAAGAAAACCCAGGGATCCCTGGGTGGCGCAGCGGTTTGGCGCCTGCCTTTGGCCCAGGGCGCAATCCTGGAGACCCGGGATCGAGTCCCATGTCGGGCTCCCGGTGCATGGAGCCTGCTTCTCCCTCTGCCTGTGCCTCTGCCTCTCTCTCTCTCTGTGATGACTCTCTGTGATGGCTATCATAAATAAATAAAAATTTAAAAAAAAAAAAAAAAAAAAAAAAAAAAAAAAAAAGAAAACCCAACAAAATAAGGCCAGAATCTCCTGAGGGTACTGAGAACTTAGCCTACCACCAAGGAGTCATTTTTTACAATGATGTTGAATAAGCAATGGGGGTCTGAAAATTTCTAAGTTGCAGTTAAAAAGAAAACCCAACAAAATAAGACCAGAACTCTCTCTCCCTACTACTACAGGCATTGAGCTTGTGGCAATGGCAGTCCTGGCTTCATCCCAGGCAGCCCTTCTTAACCTCACTCTGCTTCAATCTACTATACCTCGCCTGATTTTGGAAAAAAATATGGGTAAGCAATTCAGTGTTCTGTATGTTTTCTTTTTGTCTCATTTGTTTTATTTGTTCAACCAGATTCAAAAGTTTTTTCAGGGCATGGGTGGTTCTGTATTCATCGGATGGCCCTAGTGGTGCTGAACACAACACCTTAGACAAGGTTGGGGACTCTGAATATAATGTCTGACGGGCTGATTGATGGGTATTGGTCTCCTGGAACTTCTCCAATTCAGATTCAATTTGTGGGTCCAATTTCTCCAACTGGGATAAAATCACAAGAGACTCTGGAGTAGGATAGAGCTCATTCTATTCACTTTGCCTCCTAATCCTAGCTAACAGCAAGTGCTTACTGTATCTGTAAGACCAGGTTGAAAGCTTCACCTGCATTACTGCACTCAATATTCCCAATGACTATATATAGTCGATGCAGGCATAGTTGTAACTGCAACACAAGTACCTAATACCAAATACCATTAATTAAGCACTGCTATGTGCCAGGCATTGTTCTAAGAAATTTTAATAAATTATCATGAATCCTCTTAACAACAGTGCCAGGTATTATTACCGACATTTAACAGATGAAGAAAGAGTTGGAGGAGTAATTTGTCCAAGGTTACATGTGCAATAAACATCAGAGTGTGGCTCAAAGCTACATTTGTCTAATTCCAAAGCCTAGGAGCTTTCATTGCATTATACTGTCTTGTCAAACAGTCCAAAAAATTGGCGAGAGTGGAAAAGAAAACTAGACGTGATGGTATGCTACATAATTAAAATAAATCCTTTCTTACTGTGATACACTGAGACCTTTCTTTGGGGTTGGGCTGACGCGAGTGGCGGCATCCCGCATCGCAGCATCCTAGCATGGCCATATTCTTTTCTTTAGTTAACTTAGTGTACCTGTTACATATGATTATTCTGCTAAATCAAAATTCCCATTTTTTTTGGAGGAGTGGTGTCTATGCACTTACTTTCTTTTTAATGTTTTCCCCTTTGCCTTAAATACATACTTTGTCCTAGAGAGAGAAGGTGATCTCTCTCTGCAACTTTACTATGCTGTAGGAATCTATCTGTTGTTGAGCAAAACTCCTGTGCACAGTAAGAGATCTCCTTTGAGTGAGGTCTTAGAGAATTCAGAAATTCTCAGGAAAGATGTCTCCCTGGAACTGGTTTGGGAAATGACATTGTTCTCTGTGACCTATTAAGAGCAATCTTGATTCTGGATATAGGAATGAGAGGGGACCAAATGCAATTTCTGCTAGCTGTTGGAATTTCACAGAATCGAAACAAAAACAAACCCAAAAACAAACCAGCAATGCTTACCACTTGAAGAAGTGCCAGATATCCTGCCCCAACGTTGTCAAAGTTGATCTTCACGTTCTTCCACCTGATTTCTGTGTTGTTCCCCTCCATGAGCTTTTCACACTCAGTTTTATTGTTGACATCTTCAATATCAAATCGGATTTCAGAAGTCTCATTAAAGCAGTAGTGATACTTTCCCGCAAACAGGTTAACTCCCATGATGCTGAAAATCAGCCAGAAGATGAGACACACCAGCAGCACATTCATGATGGAGGGGATGGCGCCCACCAAGGCATTCACCACCACCTGCATTGGAAGGGGGAGGTTGCTGAGTGTTGGGAGGAAGTACGGGCAAGCGTACTTTTTTTTGATTTCCAGGAGGGGAATGATACTGTGTGGCTTGTTCTGACTACAAAAACATAATGCCCCCTTTGGAATTAGGGTAACTGGACAGATCCACCAGTGGGACCAAAGTTTTCTAAATCTGTAAAATATATTTTGAGGAATAATAGTCAGTTCCAGATGGAATAATTATTTCATCTAACACGAATTTCCTTGCCCAAGTTGTCCCAGGTCTTCTCTCCCAGGCTCCAACCTGGGACTGAAAAAATCATTTCTTAGTCTCCCTCCTTGCCAACTCATAAAATATGCCCCTATGGGGCAATCGGATTTCAAGCTCACCAGTTACCTTTCAACAGACATTCCCCCTCTGCAAAACAAGGTAGGATTGTTCAAAATCACAGAGAACTACCCTTTGGGGTTAGCAGGGAATCAGTCAATGGTACACAAAGTCTCTTTTATGCAAGGCCAGTTATCTTATTTCAGGCAATAGCTGAGCATGCATATTTTGCAGGCTCAAGAGAAAAATAAAGCTATATTCCCTCTACCAAACGGAATAAAATAAAATCTGAACAGATGTATTTTTCACTCAAGGTTCATTATTCTTCAGCCTTTTTTTTTTTCTTCCTGATTTTATAGGCTTCTGAATCTAAGAGTTGCCCCTGTTTGGCTAACGCTGATTAATGTCTCTCTGCTCAATCCAGGGCTGGACTTTAGTCTTCACAATGTATTAGAAATAGGAATGACTTATGTTTTCTGGAGAGTTCTGGGTTAGATCACTGCTCTTAAAACCCCCAAACTGTCATATTGTTAAAAATCACTGACTGCAGCAAGCTCAAGAATGAAAACAAAAAAAAGCAAAGGGAAAAAAAAAACCCTTCAGGAATCAAAGTTTCTGGGTTGTTTTTAACTTTGATTTTAATTCACACTAGAGGTGAGAGTAGCTAGACAACACTTCTACTGTGGTAGCAATTTTCACTAGAGGAGTTCAAAGGGCTTACAAAAATAGCATTTTGGGGTGGGCAATGGTGGGGGGGCAGAAACTAAGACTGGTTCATTCTGCCCTGATTCTCATTTGCCATGGTCTTAAGCAGGACTGCTAAGGCCCAGAAAGGGGACCCTAAAAGGGGAAAAAAGTGTCTTCATTTTTCTAATATCCTAGGAAAATTAAAATGGAGTTAAAAATAAAAACAATGGATATAAATGCAGCTTTCTAAAGGTCTTGTTAGAAGGAGGTGAGAAGTATCACCGGGTTCGGGCATCAGTTTTTCAGCACAGGGAAGAGGCAGGACACACAGACTGCCAATAAGCACAGCATCAAAAGGGCCAAAGGGGCTGTGCTGCAGAAGGAACGGCAGGGGGCAGCTCTGGGCTCTGTCTGAGCCCGACTTGGGTTCAGGTTTTCCTTAACTTCTGCTCTTGCCTTAGATTGCAATGTCACTCCTCTGAACGTGGGGCTGAGAAGAGCTGTTCAGTCCTATGTAAAAAAGGCAATGACATTCTGCTAGGGAGTCACTTTTCTTTAGGTTGAAATATTAGTTTTGTGTTTCTCCAATTCATACATGAAGGCCTTTAGATTGAGAGGTAGTTATTTCTTAATTCTTAAGACCAAGAAATCTCTTCTAGATTTAATAGCTCTGTCTTCATCAGTATAACACAATTATCCTTCACCTGTTCATTACTTTGAGGGAGGAAAACCAGAATATCTGCAATCTGGAAAATCCTCCATGTTATTTTGGAGAATGATATTCTTACTTACTTACTTATTTATGTTACCAGATTTGTCAGGTGATCAGATTGACTTTTACCTCCTCATTCTAGAGTCGCTCACCCTTTGGTGGAGCACCAGAAAGCAATGAAATGTGCAAAAGAATAGGCAAAAGGAGGATGATCCACAAATGGAATAATCATTTCTTGGACGATAAGAGAGTAGATTATCAAGATTCAAAAGCTCAAGTCTATGTGACAGCATTTTGTGGCAGAGCTTAGGTGAGACATCATGACCTTCTATTAGACTATCACAAGGGTGCAATAGGGAAGTCAGCCCCAAAAGATTTGAAACCTAGAAATGCTGCTTTTTTGTCTCAGTTCTGAATCTAACTCCTCTTGGAACTCTTCTGACTATCTTAACCCAGACTAACCTGTCCTACATAGTGTTGCATGTTACAGTTAAATTATGGGATAATATTTATAGCAGGGAAGAATAATTAGCTAATTAACTAAGTGACCTCTTCCCACTTTTATACTCATAGATCTGGTCAAAAGAATCAATAGATGAAAGAATTTACTGAGCCTTGTTCTCTGACGTGTAAGATATAAACATTCTATAAAATCCAATGTATTTATATGATGTAAAGGTAATTTTGATTATTAATGATAACCAAAGAAAGACTTCTTAGCTTAGTTTTATGAATAGAACAGTGAACAGCTAATGAAATTTATTAATAATTCTTCCTGGCTGTAGATATTAGCTAATAATGGAAATTGTTTAACTGTGCTCCACATGTAATTGTCATTGTGCTGATATTCTCAGCAACCAAAAGACAAGAAACTACGCTTTCTTGAACTCTCACACTGTACAGGTAAGTGTAAATGGCAGCTCAAGTTTCCATAGGCAGTCACTTCATAAATTCGCCCCTGATAAATCTCAAGTTCTTCTACACTGCCTTTAATTATGATGAAATTCGTTGTTCAAAACAAGCTATAGAAATATTACTCAAAGCTTGGGTCTAGCAACCCATAAAGTTACTTTCCTCAATGGACATTTATACTTAACGATTGGTTCAAATATCACTTAACTGACGAAAAAATTTCCATGGATACTAACTCTTCTTACAGCATTGTTGTCTTCTCCTAATGCCTAGAACGTTACTATTCATTAAGTGCTATAAAATCTGTCAAATAGTTTTCAATATCTGGCAGAGGGAACATGGCTTTCATGGACAACTATATACGGACAGTCAACAAAAAGGCATGCATGTTTCATAGCATTATATACCCTCAAAAATTTAATAGCACAGCAAAATCTTTAAATGAAGATTACTATGGAGGAGAGAAAAGCAAAGAACTACATTAAGTGTTCCTTTGCCAATAGCAGGAGTGTTTCAATTTTCTGGTGTATGGTTTGAGGAAGGAGAGAGGAAGAACTGAAGTCAGTGTCCCAGGACAGGCTAGGGCTGTATGTTCCCTCCCAAACGAAGGTCTGAGCCTACCATTGGTGCAGCACAGTGACAGTTGAGCCCACCTGCATTGATGGTGTTGTTTGTGAAGATCTCTTATTTAAAATTTTCTAAGGGAAATCACTCAGTGTCAGTGTACATAGGAACCCAAACCAAAAAAATGAAAAAACACATGGTCCTGTAGAAAAGTAACCAAATAAAATGAATATGTCTAATTCTGTTTATCGCTGGGAAACTGCAGGACAGGAATGGGTCCTGAGCCCTCTCCCCTACCCAACCAGAAGTGGTCAGTGTTGTTGGCTGACCGGAGCCAACCAAACCAAGTGACATTCCTATACCAGAGCTTCCCTTACTGAACACTCATTGTTTGAAATCCTGGCTTGGGCTTCGAAATGGTTTTTGCTCATACTATCTTATTTGGAAAAACCTTGATGTAAAGGTTTCACTTTCTAATGCTTTCTCAAAGAAAACTTTCTGCCGTCTGACCACCGCTTCTGGACCTCTCGGTTCCTAGACTACTTGGAAGTTGGCAACTAAAAGTTTTGGGGGGATGGAAACCGTGAGTCCAAGAAAAGGTGAGGAAAGGGCAAGGGGCTGAAGGGAAGAAGTGTGGCCACCGAAAGGTCCCTCATGTCCAGACTACTCAAATGACTTCCTCAGGAGCAAACTGGCCCCAGCTGGTCAATGGGGACTACTGCCAAGGGCGAGGACTGGCAGTAATGAGCATCCAGATGGAGAAAGTTAATGGCAAGTGTCGGTTGGGCTTTTATCTTGGGGTTTCTTCAGGTATTACCAGTCCAGTTTTAGGAGATCCAGGATCACTGCTGGTGGCTGTGGAGGAGCACAGGCTACTGAGGTGGCTACAAGGCGCCCAGTACTGTCTTCAACAGCCTTCTTTTACTCCTCAGTCAGTCACCATAGACTATCAACACTCTAACAGAACTGACGTGACTTATGAAAAAAAAGTTGACTAGCCCTTTCTAAGGAAAACATGGGAAGGCGGGGGAGGAGGGGAGAGCAAGGGCCTGGAACACGGAGGCCTCTGCAGCACACTCTCTCTCTAAGTCTAGCCTGTGCAGGACAACGCGCTCACTGCACACATTCTGAAATCTCTCTTATCCGTGGAGGAAAGACTTAGACTCCCAAATTTTGCTTTGTGTTTTAAATTAAAAGAAGTCTATGTTGGGCAGCCGGGGTGGCTCAGCGGGTTAGCGCCGCCTTCAGCCCAGGGTGTGATCCTGGAGACCTGGGATCGAGTCCCACGTCAGGCTCCCTGCATGGGGCCTGCTTCTCCCTCTGCCTGTGTCTCTGCCTCTCTGCCTCTCTCTTTGTGTCTCTCATGAATAAATAAATAAAATCTTAAAAAAAAAAAAAAAGAAGTCTATGTTACTGTGGACCTCACCTTCCTGCAGATGGTTTTGGTTGGGTTGAAGAAAGCTTATATGCAGTAAACCAAACCGTGACTGTGCTACAGAAGAAACATAATTTGTGGCGAAAAGCATTTGTCTGAAGAAACTAACAAAATACAATTCCCGAGGAGGCGTGGTGAGGTTTTCACCTTCCTGTACAACGGTGGGGAGTTTCATGGAACAGTGGCCATGGATCACAGATGAGGAATGGATGAAGCAGCACTGTCCTGGTACCTAGTTTCTCCAATTAGTCTTGCTTCCTGGGGACCACTGGAACCATTTAATTTTTATTCCTATATTCTGATATTTGTACATTTAAAAACATATCCTCTGTTTTGCTCTCCTGCATGTATTCAACATCTGAGTTGAAATGAGTTTTCTTGGTCTCGTTAAGTATAACAGACCTCTCTGATTACCACAGGACAACTATTACCACTAAAAGCCAGTTGCCCACTTGATTTTTAGGAAATTGACTTTCTAGCGTGTGGGTGCGCGTGCACGTGCACACACATGCACAGTTTTTTTAAACCAAGAGAGACAGCAAGAGGGCACCGAGAGAGGGAGCCTTGTTTCTAGGTTGGCAGGGTGACAGCACCTTGCCCGGTTTGGATCTGGGTGGAGTATCACCAAAGCAGGAATAGCAGGTGTTAAGAAATTTCAGGAGAACTAGCTGATAGGTCATCTGGCGTCATACCTGATTGTTACTTTGATGGTGTCAGGATAGGGGGCCATACAGCGTGGGCAGAGGGGTGGGGGGTGAGGAGGAAAGCTTTGCTGTCAGACAGAGGCTGCCAGTCCTTATGGGACTGGGCTGAGAACAACAAGGTGCAATAAGAGGAATCAGAATAGAAAGAAAAGCATCTCTTTTCCCAGGGCCATGCCAAATTCTGCTCCATTCCCAATTCCAGGCCTGCCATCATGTCTTCCAGCCCCTTCTCAGCTGCTTTCTCGGTGGCTGCAAGGCCACAGTCCCCACCTGGCTGATGCCCCTACGCGGCACTCACCCTGCCTGCGGCCTCTGCTTTTCAGTGGGTCTCTGGGTTACAATTCCCCTTCTTTGCACCTGGTGATTCTCCCTATTAAATCAACAGCCCAGAAAGCCGCCCCGAGTGCTACAGGTAAGCCAGGCCAAATGAGAATAGCCAGCATTAACATGTTCTGCGATGGCACGCTGTTGGGGTGGGGCCCATATTAATGTGATGAGGCAGCTTGATGCGACCCCCTCGCACGGGGCAGGTGCGGGGGAGAGAGTGGAGGATCAAATCAGCAGCTGCATCACAGATCGTGTCTGAATGATCTTCCCACCGTGTGATCAGTTCTAGCATGCGTAAACAGTTTCCATCGGCATGCAGAAGGATCAGCTGCTCTTAGTATCTTACCCTCATCCCTTCAAATCGTGATAAGGCTCTTAAGGGTCTCAAAGCTCTTAGGGTCCTAAGGGACTTTATGGCACCTAGTTCCGAGTAGCCCAGGGCATTAGCTATAAGGCTGACTAAAGAGACCTACACGGAAACAGAAGAGAAAAACAAAAACAAAAAAGGAAACAAAACAAAACAAAACAAAGAAAAACAAGAAAAGAGGTTCCAGAGTGTTAGAATAAAGCCCCTAGCACTGATTACACAGATTGGGCCCCCCAGGGAGAAAGAGTGGGTAACACCAGCTGCCTACTTCAACTTGGACTCAAACGACCTGAAAGGAAAGGAGGTTGAGAGGCAGAAGAAAAAACACAAGGGGAGGAGAAAATCGAGAGGAGGCAGTAGAACATACATACAGGTTGGCACAGGGAAGAGGCTGAAGGGAGAGGGGGGAATGAGGACGTTCCAGTGGAAGGAGAGGAGCCTGAACAGATGACAAAAACCTTACCCTCGCCCTTTACAGCCTCTGCAGCTCCCAGAAGTTGCCATTAAATTAAGCCAGACAAATTTAATGGTACCTATGGAAAAGAATACAGATAAATACACACACTCCACACAAGCTGCCCCCTCCTCAGCTCATTCACCATGGATTTCCAACAGGGACAAGCTCTCTTGCTCCTGCTTGACAAGAAACCATTTGTTGGAGAATGTGATGAGTTACTACGTCAACAGAGGAAACACATCCAGTAAGCGCCACCTGGCTTTGCGGTTCCCGAGAGGGCAAGGACCAAAGGAAGCAATTTCTAGACAGAGTTTTGGCTCCACGAGAACTCACTTTAGGCCATTCCTCCTCTCACTTTCATCTCTAATAATCCTTCCATCTTTGAACCACAATCGTGACTCCTGCACCGCCATGAGAACGTGGGTGGGTCGGAAAACTGAACCCATACTTCTCCTTTTAATCCCCATTCTCTCTCTCCAAAACAGCTCAAAATGAACTGGCCTCTCAGGCCTGTCCTTTCCAGGACACCTTCTCCACTCTCAGCATTGGAAAACCAGCTGGAAGGATTCTTGGAAAAAAATTTTAAATTTTATTTACGGATGAGGAAATTGAGTCTCATACAAAAGAATCTGGCCAGTGTTACACGGGCAGCTCTGGAGCCAGAGAGAGAGAGAGAGAGAGAGAGAGAGAGAGAGAGAGACCCCCCTCCTGACTTCCAGGCCAGAGCTCCTTCTTCCACAGACAGGTCACCTCCCCGACTGGCAGGTAAAATGATGATATCTCAAGAAAGGATTATTGGTCTCTGAACAATCTGGAGTTGACTGGATTGCCACGCTGGGGAGAAGTCTGCAGGCCCTTAGGCCTGGAGTCATGATGGTCAAATGCCTTCCCGCTTTTACAGAGACAAACTCACCTTGGTCTACCAGAGCCCTCAGTGCAGTTACCGTGTGGTCCCAAAACACCAGATGCCAACTATACGTAGGGCTGTCTGGGCCTGAACGAGAGGCCTGACCTGAGTTGCCACCAAAGGAAACTACCTTTAGCTGATCAAATCCTAGCAGGTTTCTTGGAGGGGTCTCTCCCTTGTACTGCACCACAAATTCCGGGATGGGTTAAGATGTTCCCATCAATCATTCCCTCTACTGGAAAGTGGTGGTTACAGATCTGCCTGGCCTAAACTGACATTTCAAAGCAAATTTAGAGGAGAAAAAAAGAAACAATCTACAACTCAGTTTCATTTCTTGCTTTTTATGTTTAGCTGAGGGCTTTAATTCTTTGATTCTGTATCTCTGAATTATACAAAATCTTTTAACAAATAATTTATTTTCTTTTTATAATGAAGCAGCAGGACTGGCCGGCAGTAGAAGTAGAATGTCAGTGACCTAGTGAGGGAAAGGGATGAGCAGGCTCAAGGATTTCAATTTTTAAAAGTGGTGTGAACTTTTCATCTATGCCTGGACTCATAATCTAACGGCGTAGGTATCTACCCTGGAATCCTATGCAGTATCCAAAGCAAATCTGGAATTAAAGCCTGCCCTATTTACTCATGTTCTTTGAAGGGTAGATGGTTCAGAGTTCAATTTTTGTCTAAAACAAAACAAGGGCCTCAATAGCTTTATCTTGAGTTGAACACAGGAGCACCACCCAATCATTTCCCCTCCATTTATCATTATCAGTAAGACTCTACATGGAGGTATTTTTTACCTATTATTGCCAAGTGCAACCAACTCTTAACCTTCCTTGAATAGTCTACAATTACCAGATTCTTAGGGAGACCTTAACAGGTACACCTGAAGGTAAGCTATCCCATCCTGACCAAGCGCCTGAGTTCAAAATACCCCCGAGTTAATCTCATCCAGAGAAATTATGCCAGGTGAAGACTGCAAAACACTAAGCTTTGAGGGGCAATGGGCCTCACCCATGATGGGCCCCATACACAGCAGGGAGGCACCCCCCCCTCTTCAGGGGGGTGGTTTATCTGATAACAAAGAGGCCTGATGTGGGAAGAAGGATGGAGGTACAGATGCCAATCCAGAGGTTGGCTCTGAATGGTGCCAAGATAATGTGCGGGTCGGCTGATCAATCTAGCCGAGATCTCCCAAGACAGGGTCAGCACGGTCCTACGTGGGCTCTTCCTTAGCAGCTAAGGGCGCTCTGATAATCCTCCGAGTCCCCATGTTAAACTCTCACTGGAGGTAACCACCAGATCATTGCTGAAAGTAAAATTTTCAGGAAAGAATCAAACCTGGAAAAAAGCAAGGAGTTGAGGGGAAGTAAAACTTGAGGCAGGAATGGAAAAAAAGGCAGATACTGGGTGACTTCTTCCAAATGATGTGAACATTTTCAGATGGAGAATGTTTGTAATAGTCTGAATTCAGGACGTGTGGTCTCTGGAAGTTCCCATCCCTGGAACCGATATGCTGGCTAACCTCTGGTTATGATGGGATAAATTTCTCTGGGGGAAAGATGACAAAATTCTTCTACAGGACAAGATCTCCAGTGCAGCCAAGGACCTGAGCAAAATGAAACTCTGTCTCTGGGAATTCACATGGCTTGTGACCAAAGAGAATTAACCTTGGAAGTTGTCCAGATTATCCATGTGATTGTAAAAAGTACTCTGAGCAGCTTTAGGGGGCAACACGGTGGAATGAGAGTCTAGTAGGGAAACAAACATGGTGATGATTAACAGATTCGGACATCTAGGCACCGGGGGATGGGATGGGAAGAAGAGAGTCAGAGATGGTGCTAAAGTAGGACCTAAAATTTGCACCTGCTGGATGTTCTAGAATGCCAAAGGCACTAGACAAGCAAAAACTCTGATGGTTCTGGCTGTGCAGGTGTCACCTGAGCCTTGTTCTCCATTCACAACTCAGAGGTGGCCGACAGTGCAGCCATAGTCCGGCCCGGGGCTATCCCCACGTAGCGCACACTGCTTCAGACTGTGGTTATTTGTATATATGTCTCATCCTTTCAGGCCTTTGGAGAGAACTGTCTATGTCTTCTGCTCTCCTGCCAGGTGGCTTTGCTGTTGTGGGTGCTCAGGGACATCCAATAATAAACGCACTGTTGTGTCCAAGAGAAATCAGTAGATGGCAGGGTCCTGGGAGAGCCCTGTTCACAGAATGGTAGCTCACTACAAACAAGCCTGGAATCAGGCTGGGGTGGTCGGGCAAGCTGGTGTGAGTGCCTGAGAAGCTGGGCCATGCCTGCCTGCCCCTCGAGACTCCCTACAGCTTCTGGGACAACTCTACACAGTCAATAGCGCTTGATTTATTTTGTTGACTAATAACCGGTACTGAGGTTCTTAGGAACCACTGTCAGGTCTCGAGGCAATGTTAAGGCTGGGGCATTTGTGGATTACTGCTGCTTCCGTGTCTGCCTTATACCTTTTATGTCTCTGCCACCTGGTATAAAAAGTGATAAAAATGTTTGCTAAATAAATGGTGATGTGCAGGACTGTCAGTGCTCTTCTCAGCTTATTTGGGTACCAGGGGAAAGTGAGACACCTGATCAACATCCTTGAATTGTGGGCTGTCTCCCCCAGAGAGAAGAGAAATAGTGTTCAGGTAAGAGAGCAGGAGGCAAAGGTCATGGGGGGGGGGGGGGGGGAGATTTGTTCTAAATCACAGCTTCCTGAGTGTGGGAGGGGATGTATCTGCCTGAGTTCTGGGAAGGTCCAGAAGATGGGGGGCTTCTAGGACTCCCCCAGGTGTTCAACCGGACTCCAGGTGGTCTTGTTCTACGGAAAGAGAGCTGGCCCCGCCACTTTAGTTCTCTGGGCCATATCTCAAGCCCATTCCTTAATTCTTAGAGCTCGAGCTTTCCATCAGCTCTTCTGTGGGAGGTAGAGCCTTTCTGCCAGAAGGTACTAGCAGTAGTTGCTTAAGGGAGTGCTGAAACCTCCTGCTGGGGCAGCATCTGTTTGGTTCACTTTACGGGTAAAGGTGACTTCCTCACCTCAGCTTCCTAAAGGCCTGATTTCTGAAAAGGGAATGCAGATGGGAGCAGAGTGACAGCTCCTGGAAGGAGTCATTAACCATGGAAGTTCCAGGCACTGTGTTGGAACAGGAACGCATTTATAGAGCAGAGATCACTGGTGCGCGGTGCTGGACTCTCTGTTAGAGAAGGAGGCCTCCGTGCCGCTCTGTTCTGGATCCCAGAGGCACTCTCTAGGTAGTTTATTATACAGCTGAGGACACCTAGATTCTAAATGTACCCTCCCAGCCTCCAAACAATCCATTTGCCTGGCACTTAGCCCTCAGCAGGAAGTGAATTCTCCCGGCCCCAATCCTCAAATTCCCATTCACCCTTTCTTTCACATGCTGATTTGGCTGGGAAGAAAAGAACTTTAGCGATTACACAGAATAAGAAGCATTCATCACAGTGAGGAAAGCCAAGGGGGGAACGAGGGCTGGTGAGGTGAGAAACAGTCACAGATGAGGCAGCTTCCACCCTGAAAAATAACACAGGAGGTCATGGCCACCAAGCCTTGCAGATGATCAGAGGCTACCACGCCTTGGAGATGGTCTTGGAACCTGGAGGGAAAAAGGATTCTCTTCAGTTTAATCACCATTGTGGAAATGGCAATGGGTGGGAAGGAGGGGGGGAGGGAGGGAGTTATTTGGTGTGAACTCCATCTCTTCTGGATAGACTAACTTGTTCAGAGGAGTCTGGTACGAAGCCTTGAGTTGACGGAAATGTCTATAGGAACCGTCAGCAGAGACAGCCTACCAAGATCCTGCCCCCCCCGCCCCCCCCCACCTAAACCCCCAGCAGCCCCCACCTCATCCTCACCCCTCTCCTGGCACCCGCAAGTGGACATCCTGCTGGTGTGGGGCAAGAACCTTCTCGTTCCCAGCCTAATCATTACAAGGGGGGTTGGCACTTGGAAGTGATGCCACTTCCCATTCCTAATCTCTGACTCTTGTAAGCCAAAGCACCAGAGCAAAGAGCTGGTTGGTCAGTCCCTGGATCACACATAGGGACTTCAGAGCTCCCTCTCCCAAGGTTAAGATCTGAGTGCTCTGACAGGGACTTTACCCAAACCCACGTCTACATCTTGTCCGACACCCTGAGCTCCCAGGCAACTCTGGCCGTCAGAGGAAGGAACATCCCTGCTTTTGTTTTCCTACTAGAAGGTGTGGAAAGTAGAAAGCAGGACACGTACAGCCACAATGAGGAAGTCCAGCCAGCACCAGGCATTGGTGAAGAACTTGACGAAGCCATAGGCTGTCCACTTGAGCAACATCTCCAGGATGAAGATGTAGGTGAAGACTTTGTCAGCGTATTCCAGGATGGTGCGAATGGTCTTTCTCTGCTCAATGTAGATGTCCTCGAAGGCCTGAAAGAGAAGCAGCAGCTGCCCAATGTGCCCGAAGGCAGGCAAACAGCACTGGACACCCCCCCACCCCTTGGCAGCAACTCCCCTTGTGGCTGGCCTCTCCTCGGCTCCCTGTCTCTTTCACCCCACTCCCCTGTCACATGTGGCTTCTTAAAAACCGTTTTATCGGGCTATAATCCACACACCATACGATTCAGCTATTTAAAGTGTACAGTTCGAAAGCTTTCAGTACCTTCAGAATTGTGCACCCATCACACAATCAAGTTTAGAATATCTTCATCCACCCCAAAAAGACACCCCACACCTACCTGCCACCCTCTAACCTCCCAGCCCCCCTCGAGTCCCAGGCAACCGCGATGCTCCTTTCTCTCTTCAGATCTGCCCATTCCACACATTTCATGTGAATGGAACCTACAACGTGGAATCCTACAACCATGTCTTGGTGACCGGCTTCCCTCACTGTGCAGTGTTCCCAAGTCCACCCGTGGTGCAGCACGTGTGAGTGCTGCATTTCTCTTGACCGATGACCACTACTCCGACGTATGGCTGTACCAGTCTGTTTACCTTCACCACTGACGGGCATTTGTGTGTCTACTTTCTGGTGGTTGTGACCCGCGCTGCTATGAACCTTCATGCACACACAATCTTCTATGTGGACGTGTCTTCACGTCTCTAGGGAATAATACCTAGGAGTGGAACTGCCAGCTCACACGGTAACTGTAGGTTCAGTTTCTGAGGTACCACCAAAGAGCTCTCCCCAGACGCAGCACCACCGTACGCTTCCCCGGGCCGTGTATAAGGGCCCCAGCTCCCGTGTGTCCTTGCCAACACTCGATATGCTTATACGACAGAATCTTTTCTCCCTTCAGCCTGATGCCACAGATACAGGGGGAGGATCATAGGGCTGGGAGAAGCTCAGGTGAAGAAAATCTTAGCACGGCTTTCTCTCTCTGGAATTCCTGAATGGGGTGATGGGGTGATTCCCTACCATGAAGGTGTACGTGGGGTGGTGGGCTGTGGAGGGAGAGGGGGCAGTCCTGCACCGTGTGAGAAAAGTGCAGGTGGAACAGAAGTCGTGTGTCTGGCAATGGGAGGTCCTGCTCTGGACAGTGCCGGAAGGAAGGACAGAATTGGGCTGCCTGCAGATACGTTTCCAACATGGAGCCACATGGACATCAGGTACTCCAGTTCCATCACTGAGCAGTGGGGGCAGAGGTCATGGGTCCCCAGTGCTTCTCAGGGTCTTCGTATAAATAAACCCCTGCTGCTCAGTGAAAAACTCAACAGCTTCCAGGTCAAGTTTCCCATTACCACTACCCAATACGTGCAAGATGCCCAAGGCTGAGCTTCCTGTCACTGGTGGCTCTATGCCCTCACTCTGCAGTCCCATCATAATCCTATTCTTGCATTCTCTCAGACATTTGAGATGTGGCTTCGCTTTGCTATTCTTTTTTTTTTTTTAAGATTTTATTTATTTATTCATGAGAGACAGAGAGAGAGAGAGAGGCAGAGACACAGCAGAGGGAGAAGCAGGCTCCATGCAAGGAGCCCGCACGGGACTTGATCCTGCGCATCTGGAATCATGCCCTGAGCCAAAGGCAGATGCTCAACTGCTGAGCCCCCCAGGTAGCCCCTCCCTTTTTTTTTTTTTTTTTTGAGAGAAAGAGTGAGAGAGCAAGGGGCGGGGATGGGACAGAGGGAGAGAGAATCTCAAGCAGACTCCCCACTGAGCCCAGTACAGGGCTTGATCCCAGTACAGGGCTTGATCCCAGTACAGGGCTTGATCCCACAACCCTGAGATCATGGCCTGAGCCGAAATCAAGAGCCGGGCGCTAAACCAACTGAGCCACCCAGACACCCCTTCACTTTGCTATTAAGTCTCATGCCTACTAACTGCACAGTCTTCATCTTCTCTTTAATTGAGGTATCTGTTTACTAGATTGGAGGAACAGAGATGACAACAGTCCCAAGACACCTTTCTCCCATCACTGGCCTGCATCCAGCTGTCCCTTCTCTCACAGGCCAGGGGCTCTGCTGTCATCTCGCACCCCCTCTCCCCCGCACCTCAGCGAACACTGAGTGAATGCCTGTGGAGGCAAACAATGCCCAGGGCAGGCAGGGCAGTGCGTCTCCCCTTCACCCAGATGCAGGCCACCAAGGGATTTTAGCCTCCAGCACCTGTCCTGCCGCATTCCTGCACAATCCCCCCTGGTCCCTCACTTCCCAAGGGCTCTGCTTTGCCACCGACTGCCTCCATTTCGGCTTCTCTTATTCTCCTACCTCATCAGTCAGCGAAACTTTTCAAGTCACTGTAGGGATCTTTAACATTAAATTTGGGGCTTCTCTCTGCTATTTTCTACATCCAGATTAGGCTTTCGTTCCATCCCTACATGAACGTGCCTGCCTTCTTCTTTAAAATCATTTCAAGGGGATCCCTGGGTGGCGCAGCGGTTTAGCGCCTGCCTTTGTCCCAGGGCGCGATCCTGGAGACCCGGGATCGAATCCCACATCGGGCTCCCGGTGCATGGAGCCTGCTTCTCCCTCTGCCTATGTCTGTGCCTCTCTCTCTCTCTCTCTCTCTGTGACTATCATAAATAAATAAAAAAATAAAATAAAATAAAATAAAATCATTTCAAAATTCTGCATTCTGGGGCACCTGGGTGGCTCAGCGGTTGAGTGTCTGCCTTTGGCTCAGGAAGCCCGGGATCGAGTCCCACGTTGGGCTCCCTGCATGGAGCCTGCTTCTCCCTCTGCCTGTGTCTCTCTCTCTGTGTCTCTCATGAATAAAAATCTTAAAAAAAAATTCTGCATTCTTCATTCTTCTTTCCCTTAACTCAAAGGAAATGTGCAGCATCTCTAAGTCCCTCCTATCCTCAATCTATCCAACTGGGGCTCTCTCACACCTGACCCTGTCTCCTCAGTTATAAGCCAGCTAAAATGAAAGCAAATGCCCCGCTAGTTAGTTCCTGCAGGGGAGGAGCTCGTGTGTTCAGTGCCCCATGTGCCTCACCGGTTAACAAGAAGCACTTACTCCCATGTGAACACCAGAGACCTGGCTCTTTAAGTATTTGCTAATGCCATGGGCTCTCCAGACTAGTTAGGGTGTGAGGGGAGGTGGGGTCAAGGAACCCAACCTCCTTCCTATTTGGAGTAACTGAAAAGTAAAGAACAAGGTATCTGGGGTATTAGGTGAGAAAGGAAAGTTCATCTTAGGAAGTTGCTTAGAATGGGGCAAACTAAGCAGTGAAGATACTTGGTAATTAATTTGTGCTCTCACCCTGATAGAAGGGGGGGGTCTTAGATGTGAAAGATCTTACTCAGCCTGAGTAAAGAAGATCAAGATGTGGAAAAGTGGATTCTAATCCTAAAGGCTCAAAACAGCAGCCCAAAGCACTTTGGCTGACCGTTGGCCTTCGGCCCACTGCCATCTGGGCTCTTAGAGAAACTGGGCTTGGGCCTCATCTGGTCTTTCCCACTGGTTCAAAGCCTTCCCCAGCCCAGCCCAGCCCTCCCTGTCCTCTCCCCTGGACTCACCAGGGCACCACTGCTGAGCAGAATCATGAAAATGATGAAGGTCTCAAACCAATTGTGCTCCACGATGAGGAAGCAGGTCTTCCTCAGGATCCACCAAGACTTGCCTAGCCCTTCTTCGATGTTGACCTGGCAGCACTTGAATCGCTGGACACAACCTGGCACCAGCGGGAGAGGCAGGTCAGACCGTGGGAGCGTGCCCCGCCCAGACCTGCCCTCTCCTCGGTCTCCCAGGCCCCACCAGGTGCTGCCCCACCACACAGCCGGGAGTACAGTGGCTGAATCAGAATGTCTGATTCACACATGGAGGGTGGCAGGGCTGGGGCTAGGCTGCAAGGCTACCAGGGCAAGGCCCTCTGGAGTTGGGAAGATGTCCTATAAAGAAGCAGTGAGAGGGAGGAGAAAAGGGTGGTCAGGAGGCAGACACAGCCACGAGAGAACAGGCCTTTCTAATGGAAGTTTCTGGGCTGATGCCAAGAGAAAATGGACAAAGAAATATTTGAGAATAGAAACTTGGTATGAACCAAATAAGGGAAACATATGAACTTCCCTAAATGATGAGGTGGGAATAAAGTTCTTGAAGATGGCCACGGAGCCCCCACCCTCACCCAACCACTGACCCTGGCGGAAATCTGTGAGGACTGCAAGTGTCACATGCCCACCCCTGTCCTTTCCCCCTTTCACCTTCTGTGAAGCAGGCATCTGGATCCAAGTATTCCTCGGGCTGTTCCACCGGGACTTCTTCTACTTCAGGTTTGATGTCGATGGTGCTTCCTTCAGAGGAGCTAGTATCATCCAGTTTCTAGATTCACAAAGAAAAGGGAGCTCAACCAACTCTGCAGCAAACTTCCACTCTACACTGACTGCTCTACCTCGGGCACAGGTGATGGGTCAGCTATAACTCTTTGCAATTCTTTTACAGACTCATCGTCATCCCGTTCTGGAGGGCCAATTACCAGAGAGCCCTCAAAACTTCTTCCAGTACTGGGAGAACACATTAAAGTCTGTTCACAGTGAGTGATCCACCCTAAACAAAATGTGGCTCAGTGCTCCAGCTCAACCAGATTAATGTCAGGGAAGTCCTTGAGCGTTTTGCTCCAGCCTCTCAGATGATCCAGCAGCAATGGACATAGGTCTAGAAATATCTCAGGATACTAGGTCACCTAAGGAAGGTCTAGAATGACAGAGGGTATTAGGGTTGGTTCTCAAACCTAGTTGGCTATTCCATAATCTCCCTACCAACCCCATAGCTGAACCAGTCCCTGGGGTGACAGGGCCCCTGTTTTATCCCCACACAGAATCACAGTTGAATTTTAGACTGGGGCCTTACATCTTTGCTGCCTTCAGGATCCGACTCGCTGCTAACATCCTCTGTGTTAAGATTCTCAAAATCAGACTCGCCTACAGCAATGGGCACCCGCACGGTCAAGTTGGGATTGTTGATGAAGGACATGTGGTCCTCATCAATGATATACTTCTCCACGCTGCTGCCAATGCCACTGGTTGTGCCATTGCCATTCTTCTGGAAGTCACCATTCCGGTGGATGTCTGCACCAGTGTGGTTGGCGATGCAGTTGGCCTTCTTTTCATATAGCTCATCCAGAGGCTTCACTTCATCGGCCTCACGCTGCTTCAAGTGGGCCTGCATGAAGGCGTGCACTTTCAGTTTGGCCCAAGCCACCCCCTTCTTGATCCGGATTACTGAGATTTGAAGGTTGTTCATTTCCCCATCATCGTCTGTTGCTGCCAGATTGTCTGCGCTGAAGGAGCTTAGGAGCAAGGCCAGAAACAGGTTCAGCACCTGTACCAGTGGCAGTAGGAGAAAGGAGAGTGAATGTTGACAGTATTAGGTAAAGTCATCCACTAAACTAGGGTTAAAACTTGAAAATCCACAGACTTATGTGACAGGCGCAATAGTTTCTACTATGTTTGGTTTGACCCGCTTAGTGTTTTAAATGCTCATGTCACTAAGTGGACATTAAAACATTTTTTATTGAAGTATAATTAACATATAGTGTTAGTTTCAGGTGTACAATATTCAACAACTCTACACATTAGTTCTCACCACAATAAGCGTACTGTTAATCCTCGATTTCACCTCACCCTCCTCTGGTAACCACCAGTTTGTTCTCTGAATTTAAAAGAGTCTGGGTTTTTGTTTTGTCTGTTCATTTGTTTTGTTCTTAAATTCCACATATGGGTGAAATCATATTTGTCTCCTTCTGACTTATTTCACTTAGGATTATACCCTCTAGCTCCATCCATGTTGTTGCAAATGGCAAGATTTCAATCTTTTTTTTATGGCCCAGTAATATTCCATTTATACAGATACCCCATCTCTTAATCTATGGGTGGATACTTGGGGTGGTTCCATATCTTGGCCATTGCAAATACTGCTGCAATAAACATAGACGTGCATGTATCTTTTCTAATTAGTGTTTTTGTTTTCTTTGGGTATATACACAGTGGTAGAATTACTGGATCATATAGTAGGTCTATTTTTAGTTATCTTTTTCTTTTTTTAAGAATTTATTTATTTATTCATGAGAGACATGACAAAGAGGCAGAGACACAGGCAGAGGGAGAAGCAGGGAACCTGATGCAGGACTTGATCCCAGGACCCTGGGATCACGACCTGAGCCAAAGACAGATGCTCAACCACTGAGCCACCCAGGTGCTGCTCTATTTTTAATTTTCTGAGGAACCTCGATACTCTTTTCTACCAAGTGGGCAGTTTGTTTGGTTTTGGTTGTGATACAAGTTTATAGCACCTCTTTTCTTGGTTCTCTTATAGTTTTACATACATATATATGTACTCCCAAATATATTACTTTTCTTATAATAAGAAAAAGCAAAAACTATCCATTTTGGGAGAAAATTCCCCCTAATGAGGAAAAAAAAATGGACACGGCTTATTGGGAGGATCGAAGAGGGTACAGATTCCATGTATTCACAAGCAGTGGGTGTCTTGGAGAACCCACATTAGAAAAACTAGGCTTGGAGAACCACATTTTCCTAACAAATCAAGAAAGTAGAACTGAAATATAGTTCATGTTATCCTAAGAACTAGCTTCCTTTGTTTTCTTAACATTTATCAAAATAAAATAGTTTGACCAGACAGTGATGGTGACTTCTATGTTCTGTTTTATATCTAACTGTCTAGTCATCGATGCAAGCTTTATTTATGTTTTAATATCCTATTTTACCACATTGGACATTAAGATTAATTAATTTATTTTTATTAAGGCTTACTTTAAAAATTGGGAGTTGTTCACTTCTTGATTTACACCTGGCCCTTATGGCCCTTACTTTGTCAGACTTCTGAAGAGTAAGCAATACATTTTAGGTGGAGATGTTAGTATGTGTAGAGTGAGAGGGATGGAAATGACAAATGAACTATATGTATGCAAATTATTTTTGGGCCATTTGTAGAATTACAAAGGAATATGGTTGGTAAAATGGGGGTGAGTTGGAGGGAGCTTTGAAGGCCAGGCTGAGGGATTTGAATTTTATTTAATTGGATCTACTACTGGTTTTTGAGTAAAGGAATAACAGATGACAGAGATCTGAGAAAATTATTTCTACCAGCTATATATGCTAGAGCTGTTAGTTGCATGAGTTAACAGGGTTCTGAATTAGGCTACTGTAATCTCAAGCCTTAGAATGCATAAAAATCTCCTGGGGTGGGATGTATGAAAAAATACATACTTCCTTGGCCTCACCTTTAAGATTCTGATTCAGTAGATCTGGTATAGGGCCTGGAACTCAGCCTTTTTTTAACATGTGAAATTTGGGTAGCTGTGATCTTCAGACCACACCTTTTAGAAATACTGGATGGGGGGGGTTGCATGGGTGGCTCAGTGGTTGAGTGTCTGCCTCCAGCTCAGAGTGTGATCCCAGGTCCGGGGATCGAGTCCCACATCGGGCTCCCTGCATGGAGCCTGCTTCTCCCTCTGCCTGTGTCTCTGCCTCTCTCTGTGTCTCTCATGAATAAACAAATAAAATCTAAAAAAAAAAAAAAAGAAATACTGGATGGATTATAGATATGGGAAGGATGGGGCAGATCTTATAAATACTATAACAAAAGATGTATGAAAGGGACCAGATAATTTAGTGGGAAGGGAAAGAAGAGAGTCAGAAGAGACTTATAGTCACAGATTCCTAGAGACTAGGTGGGCAGAAAGACTGAACCTGGAAAAGTGTCATCCAAAGCAGAAATAATACTGCATTTTGTCATGTGCTCAGGTTGTCTATAGAGAGTCAAGGGGAGAGGATGCAGAGACAAGTGAGAAGAAGGGAATAGAGAAAGGGGTTTGAGGTCACGGCTGGGAAACATGGATCCCACTATGCACTGGGAGGCAATAGCTGCATTCACTGAGGAAGTGGGAAGTGGGAAGGCGAGCGGGAGTAGGACTGCGGGAAGGGGGGTCAGGAATGGAGAAAGGGAGGGATTACAGAAAACATCAGTGTCTATTTTTACAGATCATAAAAAGAACAGCTGGTTCAGAGGCTGGTGAGCAGGAACCCTCTCCTGGCATGCTTCTCTACAGCACAAAAAGGAGACTTGCTCTGGATGATCTGACAAGGGGTCACACTGGGTTTCCTTCTTCTAGCGCCCCCTGCTCTATACTTGTGCCTCATCTGAAAAATAAGGACTTAAATTCTAGTGTGCATGTCAAACACCTGGAGACTCCTGCTAAAAATGCAGATTCTGATTCAGTAGTTCTGGGGAAGGGCCTAAGATTCTGCATTTCTAACATACTCTAAAGTGATCTCACTATTGCTAGTCCTCTGACCACACTTTGAGAAACATGGTGTCAAAATTTCTGTTGGTGAATATTCTATATACGGAGGCAGAAGACCGTAGGCAGAGAGATTAAAGCAAAAAAAGTGATTTGCCATTTATACAAGTTAGATAAAAACCTCTAATGGTTTAAATCATTGGTTCTCAATGGAGGGCAATTTTGCCTCCTAGGGGACAGCTGGCAATGTCTGGAAACATTCTGGGTTGTCATAACAGGGTGGGGGGGGTGTTACTGGCCAGTAAAGAGTAGAGGCCGGGGTTGCTGCTAAACATCCTACAACACAAAGGACAATCCTACAACAAAGAATTACTTAACCCAAAATGTCAACAGTGTCAAGGTTGAGAAATTCTAATTTAAATGAAGGAAACCTCTATAGTAGAAAAAGCATAGATTTTGTGGTCCAGAATCTAAAATAAGCCCATTTACCATTTCCCTGACTTCAGGAAAATCATTTAACTTTGCTGAGTTTTGTTACCATACTATGAAAAAAGGTTGACAGTGGGGTTTATGACTCAGCAGGTCTCTGTAAAGAGAGTCTCCTTTCCTTCATTTGTACCTTAGGGTTCTTAAACCAAGAAAGAATAAAAACTAGCACAGACATGAAGTTAGTAAGACCATGCCCACGGGGCTTCTGGGTCAAGGGTAAGATGTTCTGGGCAAAGACTGAAAAATTCTACAAGTTAGTACTAACCACCAAGTTGCCAATAACCATGACCATCATGAAGACAATGAGGCACATGGCCTGGCCTGCCACCTCCATGCAGTCCCACATGGTCTCGATCCACTCCCCACACAACACTCGAAAGACAATGAGGAAGGAATGGAAAAAGTCATTCATGTGCCAGCGAGGGAGTTCACAGTCCTGGTTGATTTTGCAGACACATTCTTTGTAGCTTTTTCCAAAGAGTTGCATCCCCACCACAGCAAAGATGAAGACAATAATGGCCAGCACCAGGGTCAGGTTGCCCAAGGCACCCACTGAATTTCCAATAATCTTGATCAGCATGTTCAGGGTGGGCCAGGATTTGGCCAATTTGAAGACTCGGAGCTAAGGGGAAAAAAATCAAAACAAAAATCAAATGATACTCAATCCATTTTCTTACCACACAGCTAAAATACAAACATATAAAATTAGCGAGATCAAGCTAAATTTATTGAGCATTGTTGGGAAGTTCCCAGGACTTTTAACTATCTTAGATTAAAATGGGAGAATGTGAGGCATAGACAGGGAAAATGGATTAATTCCACAGTAAGTGAAAGACTTACATTAGGAACCAAGAATAGTGCCTCTAGGCCCTTATATTAGTCCCTGGTTCAATCCACTTTTTATTTTTTAATTTTAATTTTTTAAAGTAGGTTCTATGCCCAGCACAAAGCCCAGTGGGAGGTTTGAACTCACAACCCTGAGATCGAGATCTGAACTAAGATCAATAGTTGGACACTTAACCAACTAGACCATGCAGGCACCCCTCAATCCACTTTTTAAGAACCTATACATGAAAAAAAAAAAAAAGAACCTATACATGAATATATCCTTTTGCTATTGATTTTCCCTTGACTACTCAAGGAACATTATCAAGGAAAATGTGAGCTGTAGTGAAGCAAAAGATCAGGATCGTAAGGACAGTGAAAAATAAGTCATCTGTTTCCTTAGAAAAACATGCATTTAAAAATTCTAAGTATCTCTCCTTTTGCTTGCCAATAAATATTCAATAGCTGATAGGAAATGTTGGGATATGCTTGGAGTAATTTGGAGGAGAAGCACAATGCCTTAGCAGAAGCAGTTCCACATATATCAAACATCTTATGAAAAGGGCCTATAATGATATTAATTCAGAGGACAGAACTTCTGTTACCTGCAATCATGAAATTTCTATATTCTGTAATAAATGATTTACAAGGTCTTATCTAATATTGAGAATTATAATGTATAAAGCCCATGATGAAATGATAAAAATGAGATCATCTTCAGACGTCATAAGTTAATAACTAACACATGATATAATAGGAATTCTGGAATAACAGCATGGATTGGAACATTCTTTTCCTATTGAAAGTCTGAATCTTATCTGAGAGTTCAAGATTTACCAGGTGTTTCTCTGTGTGAATATCTGGATCATTTATATTTTTCCTTCTCTGATTGGCTTTTTAGTTATTAGGAATACTACTGCTAAGGCTTCTACCTCTTAGTCCTTCATCTCATCTTCCAGATAACAAGAATGATTTTCAAAAAGTCTACTGTGGGCTAGATCCTAAGATCCAACCAAAGACTAGTAAGCAGAGGTTCAAGAAACTTGACAGATGTTACTTGTGAGTTGGACTGAGCAAGACCTCTATTGTAGAAATAGTTCCATTCTATTCCAATTCTCTTTCAATATGCTGAATATTCTGATGAAAAAACCTAAAACCCTATCAGTTACAAGTGCTTAGGTATTTTTCCCAATAGGGAGAGAAAAACCTAGGCCAGTTCTGATGCTCTGAGTGGATACCCTCGAAGTAACTCAGCTTTTCAAGGGACTTAAACAGGTCATTGCTTATGCCTATGTTTATGGGAAGCTATTTTGAGGATACCATTAACTATTCTTTCCAAGTCATTTTTAGTAATTTTAACATTAACTTCTTCAAATATATTACAAAATCTTTCTCAGCTAATGTTATGGGAAAAAGTCAATGTTCAAAAATTAATTTCAATATAATTTTTAAAAGTATTATTTTATTTCCATTTTCTGGGAGGGGTCACCATGATGGAAGAAATGAGAGACATCTTTGAACAAGGAGAAATTACTGCCATTTCAAGGACATGTTCAGATAAAGAAACAGATTTACTAGCAAATTCATTAGACTTCAGAATAACCCTTAGGAATCCTTCTTTTTCATCTTTTAGGTTAACTATTATTTTCTGAGGAACTTCCTAAAAACGACTTCTGTTTGCTGATTAATATTAAAAACTAACTTCTATATTAGGAACTTAGCAGAAAAATTGCCAAGATTTTAGTATCTAATCACCAACAGGAATCATGAGAATAGAGTTAGGGGTTTTTTTAAATCATCAAATTAACTTCTGCAAAACTTTTTTAGTAGCTGCAAGATAGGAAATGTAAAAAGAAATTGGAGAAATATGGAATACCAATCGGAAAGATCGCAGCACCGAAAGCCCCTCCACGTCTGCTAGACCCAGTTCCATTAAACTGAGGGAGACAATAAATCCGTCAAAAATGTTCCAACCTTCTTGGAAATAATAGTAGGGATCCATGGCTATGAGCTTCAGGAACATTTCCGCTGTGAAAATTCCAGTGAAAACCTAAAGAGGGGAAGGCAGGGGGTAAGGAAAAGAAATAATAGAAAGAGAATATCTTTATTATTATCTTTGAATACCACATGTCCAAGAAGCATCCACAGCTAGTCCAGTTAAATTGTGCATCTGAAGACATCAGCACTTAGATGTCCCATGACTACTCCACATGAGGCAAGAGATTCTTGTTTTCCTTTTGAATCAAGTATTCAGTTCCAATATTCTCATCTTTGTTGCCAGAATTACCTAATTCACATTGTTCAAGAGTACATTTAAAAAACTATTTTAAGCATAGGAAGACCACACAGTGGCTCCTTCTAAAGGGTCAGCAGTCACTTTGAATGTTTATGTTTGGGATGTTTGCCTAGAAAAACAACCTACTCATTGAATTATAATTATATTTTAAAAAATATAGCATTATTCCTGATTTGATATTACGTGCCTTATCAAAGCTTGACATACGCTTCAGAGTTTCTCATTTTAAATTGTAAAACCAACAGAACACTCCTAGAAGCATGCAAAATACAGGAAAAAAAGTATAGTTTCATCATTTTGCATACAACCATCATTTTTATGTACTTTCTGTTTTTTTTTAAAAATGCACATATCTTTTGACAGTTGTGAAATCATAGAGTACACAGTATCTTGGGTCTTATTTTTTACTTATATAACTCAGTCCATGTTGCTATACAGTCTTCTTAATTCCCATTTATATCGCTTATATAAAATTCTACTGAGTATGTCCTCCAAGAATTTTCTTTCCTTTTTTCTAAGATTTTATTTAATTTAGAGAGAGAGCGCAGGGGGAGGGGCCAAGGGAGAGGAAGAAAGAATCCTTACTCCCCACTGAGCAAGAAGTCTGACAAGATGTGGGGCTTGATCCTAGGACCCTGAGATCATGACCTGAGCTGAAATCAAGAGCTGGCCACTTAACTGACTGAGCCATTCAGACACCCGCTCAAAGAATTTTCTTATTGTTGGAGATGTTGGTGCTTCCTTTTGATTTTTTCAATATGATAATCCATGATGTAATAACTGTTTTAAGGTTTGGACCTCATTGGCTACGCGAATGACTTCTTCCCTGTGTTACAGGACTCCCACTTTTCTACCTTTCAGAGCATCCTGTGTTTCTTAATGCCTTCTGTATCCCTCAGGATAACATAATGTGTAGTAAGAAAGTAAAATCCCACAAATGCCAGTTTCAACAAGACCAATACCTTCATTGTAGGCTAACCACACACCATCAGACTCTTACTGAATATTCTGATTTTAGAGGACGGATATGTAATAGGTTTTAAACTCATAATAAATCACTGCCTGCAACTACCTGGTTACCAAGTTTACAAAGGAAGGATTTTGAGAAAAACTTTGAAGATACGGTCTGAGGACAGAATTGGAAATAGTGAAAAATACTTAGACTACAGACACTGTTGTGAAACAGACTCAATGAATGTATAGCAATGACAAAACAGAATGGCATGATGGAAATGAAAATGGCTACGTGGGCTGTAAGGTTTTGTGTCCGTATACTTTTCCATGGCTCCCCATTTTTTCTAAACTGAAGATGCAGTATTCTAGAAGTGAAAGAAAATATTCTCTAGAGAGGTCCAGTTAGCAAAACCAAAGTTCAGGGTACACACTGAGCATCTACAGATGGAACGTAGCTGTAAGTGAGGGCAGCTAATCAATTTCCCCACAGACATTTTACCCTCAGCGTAAACCCATGGAAGGTTTCTCTATACAGAAATGTTAGTCTGCTTACTGCACACTAAACAGAGACTGTCTACTTTTGGTTGCTGTCCCACTGTTTCTGGTGAACACACAGGAAATGCTCAGTAATAAGCCCTGGCTAACTGATCACAGAGTATTTATACTGTGGGAACTCTGGTTCCTAAGAGAAAATAAACAATGACACAGTTACTGTTGCCTTTCAATAGGATGAATGGCACCCAGATGCCTGACAGAAATGCCCATGACAGAGGTCAGCAACCATGCTATTTCAACATATAGTGATTGCCACCAGTTGGGGTTTGTTGGTATGGAAGAATAACTTTTTTTATAAACGGAAAAGAGCAGACGTAAGGCTATTCCTATGATGCCATTCTAATTTGCACTATGGTATGCTTCTTGAGAAGGAGAAAAAAGGAGAATTATAAGCAGCATGTCAATCGACGGTCGTACATAAATGTCCCTCTTGTGAGTGTCCTCAAATATTCCCCTAGGAACTTATTCCTAGGCTCTAGGGATGGCAGTTCTCAAAGAAAGTGGGACTGGGGTGTCAGGGCCTGAGAAGCGTGGGAAGAGGGTCTCTAGGAAGGACACTGATATGGATGCTGGGGGTCTAGAACAGGGAGCCAGATCTTGAACAGGGTGAGGAGGATAATCACTTTGCAAGAGGTAACGGTGGCTTTTTTTTATCAAATAAATACACTAAAGATAGCAGCAACCAGGTGTCTTTTTGTCAGAGGAGTTACAACTATAGAAAGGAAGAAATCAGAATGAATCTGGTAATGTTGGACTAGAATAAACAGCCAGCCCCATGCTGAGAGGGTCCAGTCATGTACACTGATTGCTTCAACAGATCTTGACTTCTAAATATCATTTTTCACTACAACAACCAGGGTTCCTTGAGAAATGGCTGATCCAGGCCTGAGATGGGAAAAATATAAAATTAGCTTGGAATAGTCTGTAACATCAGAAAAAAAAAAAAAAGAAGTAATGAGGATATGTTGATAGTACACAGAAAATAGCTTGAAGGAAATCCCAGTGGCCAAATCAGGAATGTTTAAACATTTAAATAAATGATGACAATGGATTATAACCCAGTAGATAAAACTGAAAGCCATGAGTCTACGTTGATATAAATAATCAAAAGTTAAATGAAGAACAGTAAATTTAGACCATTTCAAAACATCTTCACAAACACTAATTATAAATGGAAAAGAGTAACTTTATAGGGGAGAAGCCTGGAGATACCTCCTTTGTCAACTGACCAAGTGACCATCACTACAATGGGACAAATGGAAACCGTGCCATGTGGTAGGTGCAAGGGAAGACAACCTTGCTTGTGTGATACTCCTGCCAAATGTGTAAGCTGAGTCTAATCATGAGGAAGGACCAAACAAACTGAAATTGAAGAAGTTCTATAAAATAACTGGCTTGGAGTCTTCCCAAGTGTCAGGGTCAAAAAACCAATGAAAGACTGAAAAAGTCCGCCAAACTGAAGAAGACTGAAGACACAGGACAACCAAATGCAACAGGAGACTGGAATAGTCTTTTTGTTACATGTTCTTTTGTTACGAAGAACATGACTGGGATTTCTGGAAGAACCCGAAGGGGCCTGAGAATGAAGTGGCTGTGAGGCGCACGGGAATTTCCTGAGTCTGACGGCTGTATCGTGGTTCAGCAGGACAGTGTACGTGTTCCTAAAACACACGTGAAAGGCTGAGGGGCTGTGTCAGCAACTTACTCTCCAAAAGAATGCTTTAGACTGTACTTGAAACCTTTCTCTAAGACTGGGCTTGCTTAACAACAACAACAACAACAAAAAACACAACAAAACACCTTATAAACTCACAGTTGTGTTCAAATGGTTGCAAAAAAGAGAAGAAAAGAATCCTTACATTTATCTCCTGAATAAAACAAAAGCTGTAGAAGTTACATAGCCTCCCTGGACTTCCATTTCCCCCATAGAACATGAGGAGTGGATAGAATTATCTTTAAGGTTCCTCCTCTTACTAACGTTTTTCCTGTGGGGAGGGTGGGAGAGGCAGGAGGGACCTTTGCTTTACAGAAAACTGTTCTCTTCTGCCATCAGAAACTTCCACCTTTACCTATGGACAAACACAGCTCACTTCACTGTCTGAGGAAGGCCTCAGGGTTCCAACCGTGAGACAAGGTTGCATCTCATTTCACAAGCTGGTCAATCTCACTCTTTTCCATCTTCCTTTTCTCAGGTTCAATCAAAGACTCTCTCTAGATGTCCAAACCTTTGGGAGCTCCTCTCTGCGTAGAATGGATGCCGCCTGATTCATGAGTCATTTAATAAATCCAATTAGATTTAAATAAAAAAAATGTCCAAGCCTTTGGAAATTCTCTTACTGAATTATACTAATATAGTTCCTATGATTTGTAGAGTATATTTCGTTATTCTAAAAGCTTATCTATAGGTTCTCATTTTATCCTCCCAACCTCTGATGACATGGTGTTATCCTCATTTTATAGATGCAAACACTTGTGGTCAGAAATGAGTGGCATATGTAACATTAGTACATTCAAAACAGAACTCTTGATTTTATTATTATTGTTTTTAAAGATTTTACTTATTTACTCATGAGAGACACAGAGAGAGAGGCAGAGACACAGGCAGAGGGAGAAGCAGGCTCCATGCAGGGAGCCCAACGTGGGACTCAATCCTGGGACTCCAGGATATTCACTAAACTGCTGAGCTACCCGGGCTGCCCAGACCTCTTGATTTTAAACTCCAAACCTGTTCTTTCCTCAGTCATCCTATTTCCTCCACAGCTACTAAACTTCCAAATCGAGGTACCAGTCTTATTTCTTCCCCTTCACACTCATCTCCCATCTACTGGCCAAAGTATCCTGAACCATTCATTATTTTCCATCCCCACTAATTGCAGGTTTATAATTCTTTACAGTCCCTTGAAAACTCTTGCCCCCAGAGTGCTTTCTCATTTTAGAACTGTTTTGGTTGGGTTGCTTCAGAAAGTCCTTGAACATTAATTGCTGACCTTCCCTCTCTCCTCTTTCTTCACGATGATACTGAGCAAAGTCTTCTCAATGCTCATAACTCTAACACTTCTAATGTAGGTGTGACCTTAAGTCTCTACAGACTTTTTAAGAAAGGGAAAAATAATGTCATCTGCTGTCCTGGTCTGAGGGCAATTCTGCTGGTGGTAGGTGAAAAGGCCTCTCAAAACTCCTTCAAAATCAAGGACTGATTCTGTAAAAAGCAAGTAAAAGTAAAGACTTTGAGAAAAACAAAACATCACAGGGAAAATACTACCACTGTCGGCAAAATTATCAAGTCATACTTTTCATTACTTAACTCTTGGCTAATAAAATAAGCTTGTATCGATATCATTTTGTTGATTGGTTCAAAATGTTGCTTGATGGCCGATCTCCTGGTCATACAGTAAGCCCACTGTTAAGTACCCCCTCAGAGTCAGCAGATTTCCTGGACAGCCTATGAGAATGTCCTGTTTCACGACGCCCATATCTCATCAGGTTGGGCATGAGGGCTTACATCGAAGCGGTGAGGGTGAGGTGTGTCACTAACTCACTAACTCAGACATGGAGAGTGGAAAGATTATAGAATTATCTTGGATGTGTACCAGGGAAATGTGACAGGCTGCAAGGACTAACCAGATAAAGCATCTCCTTTGCCACACTTGTTTTCATAATCAGAACTCAAAATATCATAACACTTTAATAGTATATTAGGACTTAATGTAAAAACTCTGTGTGTGAGAGAGATATGTGTATGTATGCATGTGTGTGTGTGTGTGTGTGTGTGTGTGTGTGTGTGTGTGTGTGTGTGTGTAGAGAGAGGGAAACAGAGAATACCAGGCAGAGATCACATTCAAAAGGTAATGAACCATCTGATTTAACTTGCTTGGGACACCTGGGTGGCTCAGCAGTTGAGTGTTTGCCTTCGGCTCAGGTGGTGATCCCGGAGTCCTGGGATGGAGTCCCACATCAGGCTCCCTGCAGGGGGCCTGCTTCTCCTTCTGTCTGTATCTCTCCCTCTTTCTGTCTCTCATGAATAAATAAATAAAATCTTAAAAAAAAAAAAAGATTTAACTTGCTCATGGTGAAACTCCTATGGAATAATGAAGCCCAGATGACCTAGAGGATTCTTTTCAACTAAATTTTTCTTATCTATCAAAATTCAATCAACTCCTGATCTTTGGACTAAGAAATAAAACAGATAAAATCCCCAAATCACAACTATTTGACTTCAGAATATACTGTGTCATCTATTTAAAAACAAAAAAACCCCTCATTCTTATCTTCTAAATAATATAATAAATTAAATATATGGTTTAAGCTAATGTTAAAGTAAATTTGGCACAGATCAACTAACAGTAGAAACTGGATGAGAGCCCAGAAGTTGGATAGGAGGGGGGGAAACCAGCCTAGAATTAAAAGTTTCCTATAGATAGGCCCCATATGGGTAAATAATATATCACGGTACAGGCAAATTTATAGTTGTGTTTAATGCACTAAAAGAGCTCCCCTATTTTGTGGTAGTTGTTACTGAAGGTGAAAGGGGAAGTGATGTGCTGGAGTAATGCAGGAATCAATGTGAGAAACAGAATGAGGAAAAAAAAATCCCGAAGTCCTTGGCTCAGGTTGCTAAAAGCAACCCACTGCACCAGGCCTCCCATTCTGTCACCATGGTTGGTTTTCTGCCAATAGCTCCTAAATGACGTCTTCAAAGTTCTGCAGAAAGAGGAAACAGCCAAGGGATCACAACAGTGAGCAGAAGTGGCTGGGGCTGTGCCATATGTGGAAGCATTTGTCTTCCAATTAACTATTACTTTCTTTTCAACTAAACTCCAGTTTCCAGTATCAGAAAAAAAGATGTCCTACAGGCAAAACATGTTCAGATCATAAAATCAGGAGAGAGTGCTCCATCTTACCAGATTTCCTACAGCCAAGACGTGTTCAAATTGTGGTGTCATGGGATGGTGCTCCATGGCCATAAACAGGGTATTCAGGACAATGCAGATGGTGATGGCCAAGTCCACAAAAGGGTCCATAACGATCAAGTTCACGATCTCTTTCAGTTTTATCCAGTACGGGTGACACTCCCAGATGAGGAAAGTATTGGCAAATTTATACCAGCATGGCGGGCACTTTCTCTGTGACTCTTCCAGCTCTGTGTCGAGTAAAGAACAAAGGTAGCCCTCAATCACAGTGAGACAACAAAGGGGGTCTCTCCTACTCCTTGCTGGGTCCTTATTGCTGCTATTCACCATGAGAAGAAAGGTGGTTTGAGTACTGACTTTCTGTGTAGTTCCCCCCACCCCATCCCACCCCACCCCATTTTCTTTCCCATAAAGGGAAAGAGGAGGCATGAGCAATACCAGGTCACTTCCCCTATTACCCACCATCTGGTCATAACCTAGACTTTGATCTGTTTTGGGAGTGGAGCATAACGGTTAGGAGCTTGGCCTCTGAGGTCTGACTCCCTGGTCCAACCGGCTTCAACACTCACAACTGTGTGATTGCAGGCAAGTTACGGATTCCTCTATGCTTCTGTCACCTTATCTGAAATGACACTTACTTTACAGGCTGTGGGAATAAACGAGTCCTATAATCCTCAACCACCGATTAAAGAATAAGCGATTTGGTAAATGTAAAGTGGCCAGCGCAGTGCGTGGCACAAGGCAAGTCCTCAATAAATGGCACATTTTACGTTATGCATTATATCACTAAATTATTATCAGAGAAGCAGTTAGAAGCGCAGACTCTAAAGCCAGACATACCTGGGTGCGGTACCAGCTCAGACAGTGCTAAGTGGGGGAACCTGAGTACATTACTTCAATCTGCCGAGAAAATTAAATGAGCTAAGATAGGTATAAAGCACCTCAGAACACCCTGGCCTGGGCAGCCCAGGTAGCTCAGTGGTTTAGCACCACCTTCAGCCCAGGGCGTGATCCTGGAGACCGGGGATTGAGTCCCACATCGGGCTCCCTGCATGGAGCCTGCTTCTCCCTCTACCTGTGTCTCTGCCTCTCTCTCTCTCTCTCTCTCTCTGTGTCTCTTATGAATTAATAAATAAAATATTAAAAAAAAAAGAGAACACCCTGGCCTACAGTAAGTGCTCCAGAATCATTTGCTCTTATTATTATCTTTGCAGCAGAAGCAGCATGGGCAGCCAGGCCACCCTGTGCAGTGTGTGCAGTGCAAGTTAGCAAGCGCGCAGTTCACAACTGAGGTGGGCGCAAGAGTCCCAGTCCTCTCCCTTCCCCTACTCTTTCTCATTGCCCTTCTCCAATTTCATCCTCCCTCCCTCTTCCCTCCTTTGGTCTCTCTCTTTTAGAAACAGAGCTGGTTAGTTTCCAAGAAGATCTTATGTGATCTGCAATATGCGAAATAACTAAGCCACGAAGGGCTCTAGTTGAGGCAGGAAGAGGAGCCCGGTGTGACGGACTTCTTCCTTCCCTGAGGCACTTTCCCTAGGATCCTGGCATTCTGATGGACATAGACTGAGTATCATTAGACCAAGATGATCTCTAAGGTCGTTCACAAAACAAATATAAAAAAGGACCATTAGACATTGAAGACAGAGAGCCATTCAGCTGGCAGCCACAACCATCTAGGCATTAGGCTGTAGGTAACAAAGCCCTGCTCAAGTAGAGTATGAATTATAATAGCTTGGGTTACAAAAGCCCAAGGACCTTGACCTTGGAAGATGTTCTTGTAAATGTAGCTTTGAGAACCGGTCAGCATGATAATCCTAGGCAAGGTCTTGGTTCCACCGGTCTGGGTAGAGATGTATCTAGCCTACACCCCAACCCAATTCTGCTGAGAAAATCAAATCATTCAGGGAATGAAGAAAAGTTTCCCAACGTTTCACCAGGAACAAGATGGCTGGCTTAAATGAGTCTTCTTTCCCTTTTTCCAACCAGCTGGATGGTGCCCATGGTGATGGCTTTATTTTAGACGGGGTGCTTTGGTTGGGTTTTTGATTGGCTCCCTGGTTGCTAAGAAAATGGTTGCCTTGGTTTTTCAGATTTAAGGGCCACAGTAAGCGCCACGTGGGAGTCTGCGTGGGAAAGGAAGTCTGTGAAGAAAATTTGCTTTGGCTTCTTCCTCATAGAACTCCCTCCCTTCCCAAGGTAAATTTAGTTTTCTAACCAAAAAAAGAAAATGAAAAGGTTCTCTTATTTCCATAAATTCTTACAGTACATATTTGGAAATTTGGTTCCGTTCCTTTTTTTAATCTCCTCCCTTCTCCAAATGTCTGTTCACTGGCACGTGGAGGTTAAAGCCGCGACTGTTCACGTCTCCGACAGTAGACACAATTGTGGTGCTATACGGTGCACTAGGCTCTCAGTCTCTGCCAGATACTGAAGAGGGGTTTCCCTACCCTATGGGGCAAGAAGATTCCTACAGGGATACTAGGGATCTCATCCACATTTTCTCAGGTGAGATCTCAGGATGATCTTTTCCATTCCACAAACGGTAAGGCAATGTGGAGCTTGAGGAGCTAGAAAAGATCAATTAGGTGAATACAGAGGTTTACAAAGTGACTCACAACTTGGCAAACTTTCTAGGCCCCACATGCCTGAAACTGCTAAGAATTTGGTCTGGGAGAACAGGCTAACATACCCAAAGAAATATCCAAATGTTACAAAAAAAAAAAATCTAAATGTTTATGGGGTTCCCCTTGTTTTGCTCCTGAACATTTTTGGAAAGGTTACCATAGTGTCAACCTCACGGGTGTTGGAAATGGTTTCCAGAGAGGGCCTCGCAATTGCACCAAGCTGGTGGTGTCAGTAGACCGTGGGGTTTCTGAATATAGGGCTTGTCTTGATTCAATTCAACAACCTACAGTGTGTGAGGTCCTGGGAATACACTGGCATACAAGAGTCCCCACCTCACTGAGCTTACAGCCACACCACGAAAGACAGATGGCAGTTAAGTTATTGTGCTGACTGATGCTCGGGGCTGGTCAGCTGAACACCAGAGTGAGTCAACAAATCGCAGCTGCAACAGTTATGGCCAGTTGCCTCTATGAGGCAGTTGTTGAAACTGTTTTACCTGGGAACCAGTAATGCCAAGTACCATCACCACTTCTTCACCGACTCCCTCCCCTTCGCTGCTTGGAGAAGTGAGACTGTAGTACTCTCTGCCTACACCCTACCCCTAGTCCTCTGAAATATCCCCAAGCTGATGGCTCTGCTGACTGAATTCAGCTGAGTTTGCTGGATTCCAGGACAGCATGTCTGTCACAGGATAGGGGGGACATACAGCAGGCAGGATTTTCTCATTATTTACATACACACTTCTAGAGTTCTCCACTGTACTTTCTAAGCAGGTAGGTAGAAACCTGCTTCTTTGGTTTGGTAATCCAATGATTAAAATAATGTCAGAGTTTCTTAACTGAAGGTCTGAGAAGCAGGAACAATTATTCACTCAATGCTGGCTTCTAACACTGTAGCAATCGTTAACTACAGCGGGACCAGCAGTTAAATAGGAATGGATCTTTCTTAATGTCCTTTAATTCCCTCTCACATTCAGCTCCAGCCATCCATTGTTCTTTGCTTACAGCAGTCCCATCTCACCGGCTTTAAACAAAGGGAATCAAATCCTAGGGGAAGGGAGAGGAGAACGTCTGGGCAGTGGAAGGCTATGTGAACATCAGGACTTAGAAAAGGGAGAAAGAACTGGAATGGCTTCCCACTCAGGAACACAACCATGACTGTCTCTCTTCCCTGAGCTACCCCTACATCTATTTTTTATTATGTGTGTGCTGGTGGGTGGAGGGTAGAGAATGAGTAAAGCAGAACAGGAAGAGAAGGAAGAGCATGGGGAGAAGAGGAAGAAATGGGAGAAGAAAAAGACTACTCCAGTGGTTTCCACCCAGCTCAGTAGAGGGATGGAAGCATCAAGGTCTCCAAAAGGAAGCCCATACCGCCAATGCCCCCGACTGTTCCAAGCAGGTGAGGGTCAGTCCAACAAACATTTCCAACACATTTACTTCTACTAGACTCTGTGCTGAGCCACTGTAGCAATCAATTAAGTAATTGTTGTAGTGCAGCAATAGTTCTCCTGTTCTGATGTCTTTGCCAGTAATAAAATATGCCTGTTGGAGGTGGTTCATTCGTCTTTCTCGACTTCCACAGATATCCAGAGAAATCCTGTCCTTGTCTCCTCGTGAAGAATAAAAATCAGCCAAGGTTCTTAAGCTAGTGTTTCTTAGCTTGGAATTCTTATCCTCTGAAGTTATTTGCCTGTGATCTCAAAGTATAAACTACAAAGTTTAAAGATATTTTCTCAGATGACGATCTCAATGAAAATTAAAGAAAAATAGGAATAAATGTTCCGGCAGCTGAAAATAGGTAACTCAATATTCTTTTCACTTGATGCATTCTCAAGATTAGTCTAGGTATAGTTTAACATCTTGCTCACATGTGGGAATGTAACAAGCTAGAGGAATTTCTTTCTGGGGTTTTTTCCCTTTATCACAGACACCTCTGCTGAATGAACACAAATGAACATACACACACACACACACACACACACATATTTTCTCTCTCTCCCTTTCTCTCAGAGTAGAAGCAGTATTGGGCTTAAATGACTCAAAAAATAATTCATTCCACGGACATCAGGATAATTTTGAATCTCCTTATCTCAGAGACTCTGGTTATTGTTGGGTTAGCCTAGAAGTCTGAACTCTGAAGAAAAGTAATCTGAGGCCTCAAGAATATTCTGGATCTACAGTAGGACAGCTCAGCTAAACCAACATGAATCAAAAGAAGAAGATTCACAAGAATCAATCAGAATCTCATGAGAGAAAACCCAGTCACTGAATCTATCTTTAAAGAAAGCAAGATGAGCCTGGAGTATAGACCATAATTGGACAGAGAGCTTACACTTGCTGGGGGACGGTGGTGTCACGGAAAATCCTGATATTCCTCAGTGTGCAGCACTGTGTCGTGGAAGAGCCACTCAATACCAAGTTCAGGCACTGACAGCAACATTACTGCAGATACACTATGATTCAACAGTGGCTGCTCTTTCCCTGTGGCACAGAGTGCCGAAGTAAGAGGGGTTTCAGCTTACCTATTCACACATCAAATATATTTGTGGATATGTGGGGGTGTTTGATGAGAGACAGAATTGGGTGTAATCAAAATGCACAGTACATTAGTCCTTCAGGGAAAACCAAAAGGGTTGTAGTAGCTAAAAAGGAAAAGAGGAAGAAGGTATGTTTTGGGGCAGAGGGCACGAGGGGGATTCCACCATTTCATATCTTCACAGTTCTTCTGTCTACATTGTTTATGCCTCACGTCACCCCACTGGCTCCTCAGGACCACTATGGTCTTCTTGAGATCTTCTAGCTCACTCTTGACTATCATTCCTTCATATTTCTTACCTACCTGTGTATGATGCTGGCAGCAGCTCTGAAATCCTTATTTGATTCTCTGCATGCAGATTTGGAATGCTGGATTCTTTTTGAAAAAATCAGGCCAATTGACAGGGATTATATTTATCATGCACACTACATATTGATATCTTGGCGGCTTTGACTGAAATCAAGGGCACATACCTTCTACTAGTGTGTTTGTAACAACACTCAATATACTGTTGATTCTGTCCTTCCGCCCATATGAGGCCAGTTGGTCCATGGAAACTAAGAGAGATCCAGGGCCTTTCTTCTTAATTTCCACCTCAGTTGTAGCCTGAAAAAGATAGCAAATCAGGTGAGTAAAGTCTTACAAATGTTAAAGCAGGGCCTTACTGGACAGATAGTCCAGAGTGTGAGCAGAAGAAACATATGCTCTTCACGACATCTTTTTACTTTGATCCTACAATCCTAATTAACCTCAAGATGTACAAGGGAACATGACCATGTATCATCCTTAGCTCTACATAGACAAGACATGTTAAGTTTGTACAAATCTACATAGATGCACAAGATTCAATCAGAATCTCATGAAAGAAAACCCAGTCACTGAATCTATCTCCAAAGAAAGCAAGATGAGCCTAGAATATAGACCATATTAGCTCTACATAGCTCTACATAGACAAGACAGGTTAAGTTTGTACAAATTTACACTGAACCAAAGAATCTGGCTGGGTCCCAAACACCTCATCTAGTCAATTCCTAGCACGGAGTAGAAAGACCAGATCTCCAGGGGCAATGCCGTCCAAAGTAGAACCTGAGTTTTCCTGTCTCAGTCTCATATCCACAGCATCTGGCTAGAATTGGACCACACAGTAAAATAAGTCAAATTCACCTCTGTTCAATACTGAGTAATGTAGACATTGTTTCCTCCATGGGTTGGAGGCACCATCACTCTCTCAAGCTGTCACTTCCAAATGTCAAACCTGGGCCCAACTGAATGTTAACAAGTTGAAGTTCTACCCCAATTCTCCAAGCCACTCCTCCAAGCCACTGTCAAGAAGTATGGTAAGGGTTTCCCTATTTTAATTACATATACAGCACTATATATTTTTATCTTGCCCTTATAAAATTTTACGTTATAAGTTAGCCTGCAAATGTTCAAATTCCCAATCAAACAAAATGAGCAGAAAACACCATCAGACTGTTATACAAAATACTTTTTTACATACTCCACTGTGGGCACTACCAGTATGGGAGATTATAGCACAGTGCTCCTGAACGTCCCCTTGCTTGTCCTCTCTGTGCTAACCTGAATATACTACATTAGATCAGCCTTAACGTAGTGGCTTAAAAGCTAGCTTTCTAGTAGCCATGCCATCCACTATAATATTTTATCATGTAATGTTGACTGTCCCTTGCATTGTGAAGGTAAGAGGGTAGAGACAGTCACCACCTCTCAGAGAACAGGGAAGATATGTGTTTGCGTGAAGCTAGAGAAGTACATCTGATCAGCTGTTTTGAAAAGAAAATAATTTCTCTAGAGAGCTACATCAGAAAGCCTTTCTGCCCTTAGATATGATTAGGTTTTAACAACAGTACAGAAGAAAGTTTCTGGCAGATTATAATTTATCTTGTTACAGTGTTTGATCAAACTGTTTTACTGACTCAGACATCTGGTTTACCTTAGGGTTTGGTTTTGTTTTGTGGCAGAGCTACAGAAGAATGGAAAAGAAAAAGAGGTGATTTCCTTGGGAATTTCTGGCTGCATAACTATACAAACACCTGTATATGTAATGATAATGTGTTGACCAGTACCTCAGGTAATAATAAGATATATTTCTTTTTTTATTTAATAGTAAGATATATTTCTTTGATAAACCACTTTTTGCTGCAATTCCTAGCCTGATAGTCGTGACACCTACTAAATCAGATTAAACTACTCTATTTTAAAAATGACAATCATCTAAAAAGGAACCCAGAAAGGCCCCATACAGTGGACACTCTTGTTTCTGGAGTTTATTCATTCTAGATTTTTACTAAGCTGCCCTCTGCAAATCTACAGTACAAGGCAGATAATTTTCATAATGCTGACTCCCAAGGTACTGTAAGATCTGATGGACTGGCTGATTTGTCAAGAAAGGACGAAACTGCATTTAAAACTGCTTCGGTTCAAAGTATATCTTATTGTTTTTCTGGACTTGCTGGATGTAATAAGACATAAATTCTTCAGACTTTAATAACATTAACCTTAAACAAAGTTAATAGAAATGCTGTCTAAAGGACCTAGTCAAATCATTAGATTATTATTTAGTGGTATCTATTTGAAGGCTAAAATAATTTTTAGCTTGGATTTTAAAAATTCACATAAAGAAAAGTTTATCCCAAACTTAATAGTAAGATGGAACAATTATTATTTATATCTTTCTATGTAAACTGAAAACAAGCCATAGCAGATATATGTGGAGATAACTTCTATCATGTTGAAATTTGTTCCATACATAAGGCATGTTGTAGAACATATCTTCAGTTTCAAAAAAGAAAGAAATGAAAGAAGACACCAAGAAAAAGAAATTTCAAAGACCATACTTAGGGAATTTCAGAGGGTAAAAAGGGAAAGTCATCATGTCACCTGGGCAAGAACAGTTTACCACAGATCCAAATAACTGATTCCATTGAAAAGTCTTGTGGTAACAGTGAGATACTCAGAAAAATCCCTTTAAATTTGTAAAGTCAACAACAGACTTCTAAAAATCCATGGATCAAAGACGAAATCACAAAAGAAATTAGAAAATACTTTGAGGATAATGAAAACAATACATTATTTATAGTATAGGTTTATAGAATGCGGCTAACACAATGGTTTGAGAAAATTTTACAGTGTTAAATGCTTATAATAGAATCTAAAAAAGATATGAAATCAATGCTCTAAGCTTTCATGTTAAGAAATTAAGAAAAAGATCCAATTAAACTGTGGGTAAGTAGATGAAAGGAAAGAATAAAAATAAGAATGGAGATTAATGAATCAAACAACAATCAAAAAGGGCAAATGTTTTTTAAAAACAGATTAAGAAAATTCATAATTCCCTAGCAAGACTGATCAAGAAAAAAGAGAGAAAACACAAACGGTCATTTTCAGAAAAAGGAATGGGGACATTACTACCAATTCTACAGGCATTAATATAGGGTAATAAGAATACACTGTAATTGTAAGTTGAACCATCATAAGTTGGAAACCTTCTGTACAATATTTATATTAGTCAGAGTATGATAAGATACAGTAGAATAACAAATCCAAAAATCTAAGTAGTCTAACCTTTAAAAAAAAAAGAATATATTGTAAGCAACTTCATGTCATTTCACTTTGTATGAAATGGACAAACTTATCAAAACACAACTTATCAAAACCGATAGAAGAAGAAATAGAAAATCTAAATAACCCACATTAGAAACTGTAATTAAAAAAGCTTACAATAAAGAGAACTCTAGGTCCAGATGACTCTACAAGTGAATTCTACCAAACATTTACAGAAGATATAATACCAATACTAATACCACTTCCTTCAGAAAGTAGAGTATAAGGGAATACTTTTCAACTTGTTTTATAAAGTTAGCATAACCTGATACTAAATCTGCCAAAAACACCACAAGAAAAGAAAATCAGAGACCAGTATCCCTCATGAACAGTGATGTGAAATTCTTAACAAAACATGAACAAATAGAACCTAGTGATATAGACAAAGATAATACATCATGACAAACAGGGTTTATATCAGGAAAGCTAGTTTCACATTAGGAAAAAAGTCAATGTCATTCATCACTTTAACAGGATAAAGGAGAAAAATCATCTAATTATCTCACAGATGCAGAAAAAGAACATTTAATAAAATTCAACACCTCTGCATAATAAAATTTCTTAGCAAGCCAGGAATAGAATGTAGCAACTTCAATCTGATAAAGAACATCTATGAAAACCTACAGCTAACATTATACTTCTTGGTGAAACATAAAATCTTCCTCTAAAAATGGAAACAAGGAAGAATGTCTGCTTTCATCATTTCTATGCAATTTTAAAAATGATTTTATTTGTTTGACAGAGAGAGCACAAGCAGGAGGAGTGGCAGAGTGAGGAGAAGTAGGCTCCCTGCTGAGCAAGGAGCCCAATGCACACTCGATCCCAGCACCCTGGGGTCATACCCTGAGCCAAAGGCAGACACTTAACTGAATGAGCCACCCAGGTGCCCCTTTCTGTGCAATTTTGTATCTGAAGTCCTAGCTAGTGCAATAAAGCAAGAAAAATAAACAAAAGGCATAAAGGTGTAGTTGCTGTTATTCACAGAAAATATTATCATGCAGGTAGAAAACTCTATGGAATTTACCAAAAAGGACCTATTGGAACCAAAATGTTATTTTATCAAGGTCATGAGATACAAGGTCGATATACAAAAATCAACTATATTTCTATGTTCTGGCAACAATAAATACTTGAAAATAAAAAATTTAAAATTATGCCTTTTACAACAGTATCAAAAAAATACAAATACCAAGGAATAAATCTAATGAAATATGGGCAAGACCACCACTGCAATCTATACAACTTTGCTGAGAGAAACTTGAGAAGACTTTAATAAATGAAAACTACATTCACAGATTGAAAAATTCAATATAATTAAGATGTCTACTATTCCCAATTGACCTATAGATTCAGTGCAATCACTATAAAAATTCTACACTTTTCTGAAGAAACTGACCAAAAAAATGATTCTAAAATATACAGGGACACGCCAAGGATCTAGAATAGGAAAATCACCTTTTATTTATTTTTTTAAAGATTTTATTTATTTATTCATGAGAGACAGAGAGAGAGGGAGAGAGAGAGGCAGAGACACAGGCAGAGGGAGAAGCAGGCTCCACGCAGGGAGCCCAATGCGGGACTCGATCCCGGGACTCCAGGATCACACACTGGACCGAAGGCAGGTGCTAAACCACTGAGCCACCCAGGGATCCCTGAAAATAACGTTTTAAAAAAATACCCAAATAGCACAATAATCTCTTAGATTCTTTAATAATCTTTAAAATGTTTTTTTTTGTTTGTTTGTTTGGAGGGCTTATGCTATCTCATTCCAAGACAATAAAGTTATAGTAATTAAGTAAATGTAGTATTGAATAAGCATAGACAAACCAATCAAGGCAACAGAACAGAATCTAGAAATAGACCCACACATATACATCAACTGATCTTTGATCAAGGTGCCAAGTCAATTCAATAGAGAAAGTTAGTCTTTTTAACAAATGGTACTGAAAAACTACATATTCATCTAAGTCAACTCCCATCTAATTTCATACACAAAAATTGAGCTCAAAGACTTGAATGTACAACCCAGAACTGTAAAATCTATAGAAGGAAAATAACTTCATAATTTTGGGTAATGGCAAAGATTACTTGGACAAGATGCAAAAAACATCCAATAGGAAAAAAGATACATTAGATTTTATCAAAATTAAAAATTTATGTATCTGAGAAATGACTTATATCCATAATATATAAAAAACAAATAATGAGCAAAAGAGGGGTGCCTGGGTGGCTCAGTACATTAAGCATGTCTTTGGCTCAGGTCATGATCCTGGGGTCCTGGGATCAAGCCCCCTATCAGGCTCCCTCCTGAGTGGGGAGCCTGCTTCTCCCTCTCCCTCTGCCTGCTGCTCCCCCTGCTTGTGCTCTCTCGCTCTCTGTCAAATAAATAAAATCTTAAAAAAAATAATGGGCGAAAAATTTAAGTAAGCAACTAATAAAAGATCTATGAGAAGCCAACAGGCACATGAAAAGACGCTCACCATCATTAATTAGCACGGAAATGCAAATTAAAAGCACAGTAAGATATAGTCTATGCCCACTAAAATGCTAAAATCAAAGACTAACATCACCAAATGTTGGCTAGGATGTGGAGCAACTGGAACTCTACCACACTGTTGGCAGGAGTATTAAGAGAGTTGTACAAGAACGCTCTTGGCAAGCTTACTCATACCAATGAAAACTGGAAACAATCTGAATGTCCATCAACAGGAAAGTGGATTCACACACTGGAGTGTATTTATACAATGAATTACCTTATCAATACTCATCAATAACAGGAATGAAGTACTGACAGTATGAATGTATCTCAAAAACATCTTGTTGAGTGAAAGAAGCCAAATAAATACACATTGTATGAGTCCTTAAAAATGAAAGAAAACGAATCTATGGTAATACATGACAGAAGAAGTTGCTCAGAGAGGTGAGGGGATTGAGTAGGAAAGGGTACTTTCTGAGAGTCTTATGGTACAAAGGGGTTGAGGGGACGACTCACAGGTGGTTGGACAGCTCTTGCTCCACCACCTCTAGACCCACATCTTTGGTAACTCCTGGCTGAGGGTTACCCAATGTACTACTGCAATACCGATTATGCAGCAGAATTCCTTTGAGAAAGAATATGGAGTGTGTATGTAATATGTATGTTATCTGTAGCGTAGAAATAAAAGAAGATCTATCAAGTGGGAAAAGCAAAAGCTATTTATTCTGAGCTTGATGTAGGGAGTCAGCCACCATCACATGTGTTTTGCCAGAGGCTCAAAGGCAGGTAGAATGGGAAAGCTTTATAGTGCAAAAAAGGGAAGGCTTCCAGTGTGCCTTGATGTCAAGGTTGCTGGCACTTAGAAGCTGTAGGTGGGCTAACTAGAAGCCGGGCATACTAGGTGATTGATTTGGCTTTCTCTGGTGGGTCCTAAGCTGAAGGCAAAAACAAAAATTAGGGAAACTGTCAGGCATTAATCAAGTCCTGACCATTTGGAGCTGACTGTTATAGAAGTTAGCTTACTGGATTGTCACTAAAGATAGCAATCTGGCTCTCTCCAAGTCTGACTTACTGCAGGCTGGCTGCCTGGGTCATTGATCATTGATAAGGGGGTTGGTTTCTTGGGTAGGTTGGTGGTGAAAGTCTTATTTTTTTTTTTAATATATGGCCTGGTCATTGTCTGAACATGGAGTCACTCAGTATTCATCAGATCTGACTGATTAACAGAGAGATAGGGAGCAAACATATATTCATCACTGTTAACCACCTAAGATGATATAAACTAAAACTGCCTATGAAGAACATTACTTAAAAGTGTTAAGCACTAACTGGGGGCTTAGATAGAATCTAGAGAAAAACAGACCTATACTGGGAAAGTCGAATCTGTTAAAACCAGGGTATACAGGAATCCAAGATGGATGGGTAGTTCGTGAAATCCTTCTTTCCTCAGTGAGGTTTTGAAAGCTGGCACTGAAAGTCCAGGCTATTGTTTCTTTTTCAACTTTGACAACACTGACATAAAAGGACAACACAACATAAAATTCACCATTTTAACTGTTTCAAGATGTGCAGCTCAGTGGTTTTTAGTATATTTACAATGTATTCCAGTGCATTTCCGTCATACCAAAGAAAAACACAGTCCCTGTTAGTAGCCATTCCCAACCCACACCTCTCCCCAACCTCTTGCAACCAATAATCTGCTTCCTGTCTCCATAGATTTGCCTCTTTTGGGAATTTCATATAAATGGAAGCATATATTATGTGGCCTTTGTGCCTGGCTTCTTTCACTGAGCATAATGCTTTCAAAGTTCATTTATGCTGTAGCACCTATCAATATCTCATTCCCTTTTATGGCTGAATAATATGACATAATATGGATGTGTCATATTTTATTTACCCATCCCTCAGTTGATGGGCACTTGGGTAGTTTTTACTTTTTGGCTATTATGGATAATGATTTTACGAATATTCATGTACAAGTTTTTGTGTGAACACCTGTTTTCAGTTCTACCTAGGAGTAGAACTGCTGGATCATATGGTTAAGTCTTGTGTTTGATTTTCTGAGGAACTGCCAATGTTCTCCAAAGTGGCCGCACCATTTCACATTCCCCATCAGCGTTGGTGGCTGTTGTTTCTTGTGTCAGATTCGAGCCAACTGGAGGGAAGAAAAGCTGGAGGAGACTCTCCCATGTACAGCAGCTCCAGAGGCACCCTTCCCTCAGAATCTGCTTGTGTGTCTCTGCTATTGGCTCAGCTGCTCAATTCTTCTCATCTGGGAGGGAGGGAGAGAGCTTCTCCTTCAACCATGCTGAGACTCAAGGACCATACTCTTTCCCTTCCCCTTCCCTATTTCTTTAGGTCATTTCTCAGTCCTGTAAGTGGAGGTGTTTACTTCTTTTGTTTTGTTGTACTTTGTTGGGGAGGAAAGAGGAGAATTAGTGAAGTTTTAAAGGCAGGAGCTTCTGCCTTTTTAGAATTCAGCCTCTAAGGAACTTTCACGTAAAACTATCAGTAACAGAGGAAGCCACAGAGAACCTTAATTACATTTTTTGAAAGTTAAACTCAGTACAAATTTGTCCCGTTTCTCTCAACCCAAATGCAAAGTTTATTAGGACATTTAGCACAGACTTCCAACCTCCTTAATTGTAGCTGTCTTTCACAAAGAGATATCCTACAACACCTACAGATGGCAGATTCTGCCCATGTTTCTATAGATCTGCCCAAGGAAGCTCAACTACACTGCTTTTTCCATAGAGATGTACTAATGGAAATTTATCAGGCATGACCTTCCTTGGAACTAAAATTTAGAGCATTTTAGAAGTAGCTTTAGAACCTAGCCATTTATCTCCTGTTCAAGCTTTTCTCAAATTTTTGTAGTTAATCTGCTTTAAAATAATTGTACAATAATTTCTTCTTCTTAGGTGAAGGTTCTTTAGGATTTTAGAAGGAATCCAAACCTCTCCAAGTCAAGTAATTCAGGAGAAATCCTAATGTCTACTTCTCAGGGCTAAAAAGGTCAAAAATATATAGGGCAATAAATGGAAATTGGCTTTCTGAACACCAAGAATGGGCCAAGTAATATGTTTCATGGTTTATAAATGTTATTATATTTGATCTTTAAAATAGCCCTATAGCATCAGTCTTTTTATTTCTTTTTTACAGATAAGGAAATGGGCTTAGAGAGGTTACGTTTATTTCTCAGGATGACATCAGTAAGTAAACTGAAGAACTTAGGCTTCAGGGTTGGTGCGCGCACTGCTTACAGGCCAGTGCTCTGGAGTCACACTGCCTGAGCCCCTTCCCTTACTGTGGGGTGTTGGACAAGTTGCTTCATTTCTCTAAGGCTCGGGTTCCTCTGCAGTGAAATGCACATGAACGTAGTGTCTGTTGGCTGTGGGCATTCAAGGAGATAATGCTTGTGTATCTGCAAGCTAGCACAACATGCTTTCTGAGTTACTTGTGATTTCTGGGTTGTCAGCAGCACCTGCTTTCTCTATGAGTGGTGAGATTCTCACATACTGCTCCAGCTTAGAGATGAAGACATGGGAAAAGTCCCCTTGTCCTCTGTTTCAGCAAAAAGCAAAAGCAAATATTCCCAAACTATAGAAAAACAATCACCGGTCATAGCCCAATAATTAACAAACAGATGAAATACTTTCTGATGAAACTTTACATGTCTCAACATCTTTTTTACCACAGAGAGGAGTATTTTATGTTTTTCTTTTCCTTTTTTTTTTTTTTTTTTTTGAGAGGGAGAACAAGCACAAGCAGGGAGAAGCACAGAGGGAGAAGGAGAGAAGCAGACTTCCTGCTGAGCATGGAGCCCCAACGTGGGGCTAGAGATCATGACCTGGGCCCAAATCAAGAGTCACAGGCTTGGGGAGCCCTGGTGGTGCAGCAGTTTGGCGCCGCCTGCAGCCTGGGGTGTGATCCTGAAGACCCGGGATCGAGTCCCACATCGGGCTCCCTTCATGGAGCCTGCTTCTCCCTCTGCCTGTGTCTCTGCCTCTCTCTCTGTGTCTATGAATAAATAAATAAAATCTTAAAAAAAAAAAAAGAGTTAGAGGCTTCACCCACTGAGCCACCCAGGTGCTCCGAGAATATTGTATTTTTTAATGTAAGTCTCAGGAAAAAATACAGGTGTGGCATAGCCTAAGAATCAATACTGATGAGACCAGCCTGTGGGCCTCAGCAGCTCCTATACAACTCCACAGAGCATGAGCACACTACGGAAGCACTCTAGTGGTTCAGGCAAAGGGGAGTTAATCCATGGCTGGAGACGAATCCCAAATATTTTGACAGTAAGAATCGCGCTATATTCTAGCCTAAAGAGGTATTTGTTGCTCCTCTGGCCTGGGCTTCATATAACATGAGTAAATCAATTGTATCTTTCTAAGACAAATGATAAATGTTTTTCCCACTTCCCAGAGAAGCTAGTATTCAAGCAGCCAGGAAGGTCTCTTGGACATCAGGAAGACTCCATCGCTACAAGTCATTAAAGCTCTGAACTTCACCTGTTAATAGGACAAAACCACTTACTGAACACAATGGTTATAAGAAATTAAATGAGATCATGCATATAGAGTGCTTAGCATAACTAGAGCAAGAACCCACTATATGGTGACTATAATTATTATGTCCACTGTAGAAAACTGTAAACAGCAGGAAAGTGTAAGGAAGAAAAAAAAGTCACCTGTAATTTCTCCTCCCAAAGGCAACAATTACTGTTAAATTCTAGTCAGTAGTTTGTCTTTCTATAGATCTGATACACACTAACTCTATGCAGGCTGGGTTTGTTTTGTTTTGTCTTTTGGCGTATTAATAGAACTTATGTATACGGCCACACCATTAGCAGCTAGGAAGTGCTTCTTTATGGCTTCTAATGAAATAGCTTTTCCTAGTTATGAAGCCTTTGGGAATGAAATAGTCCTGCCTACCTCATTTCCTGTCATGCTGGGATCTGCCCTCCTGGCCTTGGGAATCCTCAAATCTGTCACCATCATCACTTGGGACCACTGCAAAGAGTGTCTTGAGCGCTTAGAGGGTGTTGAGTGTGTAGGCCCCCCCAAACCCAAAGGTAGCACTCTGTAGGCTACGATGTAAGGCGGTTGCAGACAGACTAATTTCCATAGCCATCTGCTCAACTGCCTCTCAAATTTTTTCCCCCACACATTATAACAGAAGCTGCAAAAAAACCCAAAAACAAAACCCCCAAACGTGCTCATCTGCCTTCAGCTGAAGTTCAGTCTCCACCTTCCTGGCTACCTTTCCTTATATATATATATTTTTTTTTTTCCAAAGAAAAAGCAAGATGTATTATTTGGCTTACGTATTTAAAAAACTGTCCAGGATATCAGAATTTAAGTCTCTTAACATTTGAGTTGCCCAAACTGTACTGCTCATGCTGACCTGCCCCTCATTCTCTGATGATAATCATCTCTTGTTTGTTTCAGAGAATATAACTGTCTAATTATGGAGTCTAAAGATTTACCTCTAGATATAGAATCAGGGACAATCAAAAATTATACTTAAAGTAAAGATGATCATCCATAACATTTATTTTGGCCAACAGTCTAGTTTTAGGAGGATTTTGGAACCACTTTATTATTATCATTCCTATTTTAGTAGATATTAAATAAACAGTTTTCCAGAAGAAAAATAGCCATGTGATTAAACAGAGAAAACATTAAAATTGAGAAAGAGAAGACTGAGTTTTCCCTAAAGCTTTGGCTCTATTAAAAATGAGCTGTGTGGCCTAAAGGAGCCCAAAGTCTCTGAGCCTACTTCCCCATCCAAAAACAGGGATAATGATCTCCACTTAATCAGCCTCACAGAATTTTTATTCAGAGCAAATTAAATAATGAATGTAAAAATAATTTGTAGCTTGTAAAGAGCTAAACAGACGTGTGTGGGGGAGGGTATTTTGCTATTAAATAAAAAGGCAGGAGAGACAAGACATCAGACACATCCTAACTGCCTTTTGAATTTGTATCTATATAGTCAACAACTATCCTGAAATGTTAAAAACAGATCATTGTGAATAATTCCATCCTTGACTGTCCAGTTTCCCTCCACACATGCATCATGCTAATTAAAGGACTGGCTGTCTTCGTGCTGTGTTAGAGGAAACTGAAGTGTTAGAACGAAACGGACTGGCATGCTATCTCAAGGAGCTTACGCCAGCTAAGGAAGGGCTGAGGGAAGTTAAGGAGTTAGAGGTACGGAGGATTAGGATCACTGAGGTTATAAGAATTTGAAACTAGAAAAAAGGTATCAACAGCTTAGAATTTAAAGAAATGTTAAGAGATGGCTTTTCCCAAGGAGGGGAGCCAATCTTCAAACCCCTAGACGAGAGATTTTACGAAGCTATTATATGCAGCTCCTCCAGAGCCTGACATTTGATTACATTTAAAATTCATCTTTTGCTTCCCTTTTCCTTCCTCCCCCATACACCATGTGTTCTTGCCCCAACCTCCCACTTTTCCCTCCTTTGATTTATTTCCATTTCAATCCCTTTTGAATGTCTAGCTCCAGTTCTGCACTGGCTTCCCTAACCTCTCCTTGCCTGGCTCTCTCTGATGTACAACCTCCCTGCCCGCAGGACCATGCACCCACGTTCCTCTTTGGAAAAATCACATCTCATTCTTACAGAGGAGACATGGAAAATCATTCTGAGCTGTATTGTCTGTCTGTCTGTCTGTCTGCTTGTTTGAATAGAAGGATAAGAGCTTTAAATTCCAGGCTGTTTCCCTATAAGGAGAGGATGTGGGAGGGACAGAAGCAATGACAGTTTCCAAACCGGCTCAGACTTGGTCACTGGTGGTGGCAGGATGCCATTCTCATTCCATCCGGGCAGGATCCACTGGCCAGAGGCATTCAGTCAAAGCAGGTGGGGAGAGGGAAACGGGTAGGCTGATAAAGACTTGCAAAGATGGAGAGAAAGGAAAAGAGGTAAAATAAAGTGAAGAGTTGATGGAGTAGGGTAACAGAAACAAGGAAGGAGGAGGGATGGGGGGGACAGAGCAGGGAATAAAGTGGAAGGGCAAACAGGGAGGGCCGAAGAGAGAGAGAGAGAACCAAACCAGGAGGGAGAAGAGAGACAGAAGCAGGGGGGCGGTGGGGCCAGGCCGGAGAGAAGAGGAGGGCGCGGGCCAGCCTGCCATGCCTAGCCTGGGGCTGTGCGTGTACTTCCTTACACTGTCATCGGTAGCTGCCTTATCTATTTTCACCTCTGGCAGGAGCCGCCCGCCGATGTGGGAGCCAGGGCCACCGATGAGGGACACCACGCCGTTGCAGTCCACCGTGCTGTTGCGCTTGACACTGCGCCGCAGGCTGGGGAAGATGCGCGACGAGCGGCTGCCCTGGCTGTAGCCGCTGTAGCCGCTGTAGCTGCTGCGGCGCTCGCGGGCCCGGATGGGGATGAAGAGCGAGTCCCGGCGGCCCTCGCTCTCCTCCACGGTGCTGTGCTCGTCGTCGGCGAACTCGTTCTCCGAGCCCGGGTCGCGGAACCGCCCGGGCCCCCGGAAGCTGAAGATGCTGCTTTTGCTGTTGTGGCGGGAGAGGAACGGGGAGCCCGGGATGCTGAGCAGAGACTGCAGGGACAGGGAGACAGAGAAGGACAGAGACAGGTGTGAGACGGGCCCGCTGCGCAGCCTGAGCACAGGCATTGTCCCCACCCTCACCCCCCACGTCCTGGCCCCGTCCTTGCACTCCTGGTATCGGAGCACAGTGTTCCCTGACGGCACGTCTGGATGGTGCGTGTGTACAACGACCCAACACCCCTCATCACTCTCTTTTGCCCCATACCCTTGGGACGCGACTCTGACCAGCTATAACCCTAGAAAAACTGGACTGGTCACCCAGGCAATGCAATGATGCTTTGATCTTGTGCTCTATGCAGCTAATCCACAGGCAAACATCGCTGGGTCTGTTTCTCATTACTGTGAGGTCACACGACGTGGGCCTGTCATTTACCCACGATAGATTCTATGCTATGCTTGGCAAAAAGGGGCGAATTTTTAAGTGGCCTCTATCTCTTGGTATTCTCTCGATGAGTACATGCCCGGGAGGTGAGTCCTATGCCAACAGTGGCCTTGAAGTACTTTTTGAAGTTGAATATTATGGATGTTCCCTCCTACTCCATTTTAAAGTCAACATTTTTTCATCAAAAGCTTAAATATTTGTAAGTTATAGAATTCCCAGTACTGACTATTTATTTGGTTCCACGCCGTGTGTGGAGCCCAGTTTGGGGCTTGGACTAACAACCCTGCGATCAGGACCTAGCTGAGACTAGGAGTCAGATGTTAACCAAATGAGCCACCAAGATGCCCTCTAGCACTGACACTTAAAAATATAACTTTTGGGGAGCCTGGGTGGCTCAGCGGTTTAGCGCTGCCTACGGCCCAGGGCATGATCCTGGAGACATCGGGCTCCCTGCACAGAGCCTGCTTCTCCCTCTGCCTGTGTCTCTGCCTCTCTCTCTGTGTCTCTCATGAATAAATAAACAAAATCTTAAAAAAATAATAATAAAATAAAATAAATAAAAATATAACTTTTATTTATCATTTACAAATTTCTCATTTTTTTTCTCTTTCAACTCATACTTCCAATTCCACATTCTCTAGAGAACTGTATGCTAATGTATATTTTTATGCTTTCCTATATTTTATTGATCACCTTTCTTTTTAAAGATTTTTATTTATTCATGAGAGACACACATACACAGAGAGAGAGAGAGACATAGGCAGAAGGAGAAGCAGGTTCCCTGTGGGGAGCCCGATGTGGGACTCGATCCCAGGACCCTGGGATCATGACCTGAGCCAAAAGCAGACGCTCAACCACTGAGCCACCCAGGTGCCCCTTACTGATCACCTCTAAATACTTTCCTTCAAATAAAAATTATAAAGTATACTTAAAAAATTTTAATTTTCCTGTGGCCATGAATCTCAAAGAATTTTAAAAAATTCTCCTGGATTGATATTTAATTCTTTTTAATAAAATTGATCAAGGTATATATATTATATATTTTATAAGTAATTACTAAGCTTAAAAAGAAAATTTTGTTAAAATATGTCTCTTAATGAGTTTTTTTGTTCCAACTGGTGTTTTTGGTGATGAAATATTTGTACATAGTATTATTTATTATTAGAATCAAACATAGCTCAAAAATCAACTCTCCCTTCCCTCTCTGATAAGAACAGATACTATACTTGATCTTAGCCAAAAGGCCAAGAAGTGACCTCTCCCTTCCCCTTCTAATATTAGATTTTAAGTGCTGAGAAACCTTATTCAAGTAGTAAATAGTATCTTGGAACAGAAGGATTTGGTTATAGCAATGTCACTTAAATCTTTGAACTCCTTTCAAGTTATATGCCAAAATCACATAGTAAGCTATCGGTAGAATTTATCTACTGGCTGACAATCAAATCAGGTAGTCTTTCAATTTTTTTGAAAGCAAAGAACTGTAAACCACCCAACTTGCCAAATGATCTCTCTCTCTCTTTTTTTAATTCCAAATGATCTCTTACCGAGTTGTTAAAGGTAATCCATTCCTTGATTTCTGAGGATGCCAAAAAGGCTTTATTTATTATTTACTAGTAATTATATGGGTTACTCTTATAAGGGTTATTCTTTTACTTAGAGGAACTTTATTTAACCCAAAATAAACAGTTGGAATAATCAAAATATCATTAATTTCAAAACATCACTGCCAATGTTAATTTTTTCCCAACATTAATTTTTATAATAAAATAATTTTATCACATGCTTTAAAGATATTTTCATCAAGACCTTAAAGCCACAGGTTTAGCTCATTCACTTTATAAAAATATCCACCATATGATATAATTAGTAAAGCTAGTCCTTACTGTCACAGCAATTGGCCAAATCGGACTTTTATTTGAAAAATTATGACCTTATTTTTCCTTTTTAATAAATGTACTAATATGTATTCAAGTGACATCCATCCCACTCCTGAATTTAAACACCCCAATGGCCCTGATTTTAAGATGGGTAAATTCAGAAAGCCTTACAATGTATTTAAATTTCTTGGATTAAAGAAAATATAAGGACACTGATATTTTCAATTGTGCATTTGTTTGGCATCCCCTAAATTTTCAAACCTCAGGGCACTGTGCCAAAAGCAATGCCTTCCTATTGTACCTATGATTTTGTTCTGAGAAGTGCTAAGGTGACAGACACAGAGACAACTGCCTTTGGAAGAGTTTATTACCTATATTTCCCAAGAGAAGGGGGCATGCCATGTCATGCCAGCTGGGCCTCCTGGGGAGGTACCATGGTCCGTTAGGAGGCAAAAGGAGCAAGGGAAAAGCATGGTTCAGAACCTGTATGCGGGTTTCCTTGGAAGGAACAGCTGAGGTACAGTAGGCACATCTGAGAAGCTTAGGATTGGGCGGTTTGAGTGATTTGAGCAAGCTCTGGGCTATAGGAATGATTTTGGCTGTAAAGTACCTGGCCCTTGGAGTGATTTAGGGCAGGGGAAACATTGGTTTGGTGTGTCTTTGTGTGTGAGCCTTAGATAAAAATTTGGGCCTGAGGGTTTGGATTAGTTGATTTTTAAAAAATATTTTATTTATTAATGAGAGAGAGAGAGAAAGAGAGAGAGAGGCAGAGGAAGAAGCAGGCTCCGTGCAGGGAGCCTGACATGGGACTCGATCCCAGGACTCCAGTATCACGCCCTGGGCTGAAGGCAGCGCTAAACCCCTGAGCCACCGGGGCTGCCCTGGATTAGTTGATTTGTATATGAAAGGCACACTTTCAGGCAAGTTGTTCACTGTCTAGAAATTAAGTTTGCACATTAGCTAGCAAGGCTCCTAAAATGTCAAAGCATCGTAAAGTACAAAAAATAAAAACCATGATTAATACATTAAGATCCCAAGATTGGACTGGCAGGGAGGGAAAGGAAATATCTGAGCTTCTACCCACATGTTCAGTCCAGTATAACACAGAACACTGAGGTTCTGTGTTAGATGTTAGTAACAGTGCCTTGGGTGTATGTATCTCCCTCGTAGGGCTCACTAGAGAGAAATATGGCCGGGACGAGACAAGACTCAGGTACTCTTGGGCTAAATCCCATAATCACTTTAATAGCATCAATCAATGTCCTAAAAATGTCCTTCAAGACCCTCCCAGCATTGACCCTAACTTACTTTTCCCATTTTATCTTTCACTCTTTCCCCTCACAGACCCTACCATTGAGCCATGCTGCCTCCAGGTCTTTATGTTCTATACTTCCAGCTGTGGAAATCCTCTCCATTGTCCATGGTCCAGCCCTTTATCTTCTTCCACAAACCTCCTTCCCCTTCCACAGCCCTGAGCCTCTTTTTTAGAGTACTTGTGCTCTACTTTTTACTATAGTTCTTTACACACATGCTTTTAGCTCTTCTTTTTTAATCAGCTACAAACTCTTTAGGGGCACACTGCCTGATTCATCTTTGTATCTCCTGGAGTGCTTTGTATACTGCAGGTAGAGCACTTAATTTAATGAATATGTATTGAGATTATATACTATAAGTTAGCCATCCACACCTGAGCATTACCCCACACCTGCATTGGGTCCCTACTTCACTTCTCATAGAAGTCCACTTCTCTGGACTAAATCTGTGATTTTGCATTAAGCCAATGCTGGCTGCTGATACTACCTGGGACATTAGGTCTCCATATTCAGAAAGGTTTCACTTATTTGATACATGATCAATAAATACCTATAGTGTACTAAGTGATGTGGATACAGTGGTAAAGACATACATCATGGTCCCTGCCTTCTGGCAACTTGCAGCATATTAGGAAATAGATATTATAGGAAATCTATTCCTAAATGATAGAAAAATTATAAGGAAGATGATGATAAATTAATTCAGTGACCTACAAACACAGAAACCAGGATCCTGAGACAACACACGCTAAAAGAAACAAACTATCTATTATTCTTTAATTCCCTGTTCCATTCTTGGCAAAAGAGCTGCCTCTAATAAATCTGGAAAAGAGAACGTGTTCCATTTCTCCTTGTGCTCAGTATTCAAACTTTATCTATGGAGATACATCCTGAGGGTAGCCACCCCAACCCCTCCCCAGTCTCAGCTTCCCTGGGCTGGAGGGTTTCAGTGATGACTCAGGACCCTTGGCTCTGTTAACTCCTGGGATCCAGGCCACTTTATAAAATGGATGGGCCTTATCTCCTGTTTTCAACATTTTTCCTGTCTACCAGTCAGGAGCTTCTGGTCTTTTCCAGGCATATAACTAGTATATTTAGTATAACTAAATATACTACCTTAAGTCTAGGTGTTTGCTTGGGAGAATGGCTCTGGGGTGTTCTTGATTTGTGGACATGGCCCTCATATTTTTTCCACAGAAAAACTGAGGATTTTAGGGCATCCATGTCAGCTAGACAGCCTTGGGACAAGGCTTTCACAATGACTGGGATGTTTAGGATGTGATAAACTGGTGATTTAAGTGTTCTTTGTCCATGCCATATTTCACTTTTTCTCCACTTTTTTTTCCCCCAAACAGCAGTTATTCTTAAAGTGTGGTCTAGGGATTACTGTGATCCTTTTAAGGGGGCTCAAGAGGTCAAAACTATTTTATAATAATACTAAAATGATATTTGTCTTTATCACTTTCATTTTCTCACAAGTATAGAGTAGACTCTGGAGTCTGACAGTTTCACAGTATTTACACTTTTCTGATGAGCTGGTAGTGATTAATAAATGTATGTGATTTTTTAACACTGTGTGTGTCAATACTTGGAAGATCTATGTAACTCAATGAATCAGTATTTCCTAAATGATCAATGCATGATACTACAAATCATTCATGAGTTACAGATCTATGGTGCTAAATACAGCAAAGGATATTTATTTATTTATTTTATTTATTTAATTTGTTTTTTATTTTTTAACAGATTTTATTTATTTATTCATGAGACACACACACACACACACACACACACACACACACACACAGAGGCAGAGACACAGGCAGAGGGAGACGCAGGCTCCACGCAGGGAGCTGGATGTGGGACTTGATTCCTGGTCTCCAGGATCATGCCCTGGGCCGAAGGCAGGCGCCAAACCGCTGAGCCACCGGAGCTGCCCTATTTATTTATGTATTTATTTATTTATTTATTTATTTATTTTACTTTATTTATTTTTTAAAGAGATTTTATTTATTTATTCATGAGAGACACACACACAGAGGGGCAGAGACACAGGCAGAGGGAAAAGCAGGCTCCATGCAGGGAGCCCGATGTGGGACTCGACCCTGGGACTCCCAAGATCATGCCCTGGGCCAGAGGCAGGCACCAAACCGCTGAGCCACCCAGGGATCCCTATTTACTTATTTTTAAAGATTTATTTATTTGAGATAGTGAGAGAGAGAGAGTGGGTGGGAGGGATAGAGGAAGAGGGAGAGAGTAAACCTTAAATAGACTCTGTCCTGAATGAGGAGCCAGATGCAGGGATTGATTCCATGACCCTGAGATCACAACCTGAGCTGAAACCAAGATCTGGGCACTCAATCGATTATGCCATCCAGGTGCCCCAAGGTCTTCAATTTTTAAGGATATTAGGGGGTCCTAAGACCAAAAAGCTTGAGAAATGTTGCACTGGAAAAATTAAAATACTATGCAAAATGGAACTCAAGTTAATATGTGTGAACTGTTCTAAGCCCTAAAACCACAGCAGTAATTTTATAGAGAAATGAGTAGGAGACGAGATGGCCAGATGTCTTAAGAGTTCTCTGAAGATCTGGCAATAAAGGAAATGGATATACACTTGAATTGTGCCATGGGAAATGGAAGCCACGTTCACTGGTGAGCCAAAAAGAGACGACCACGTATGTGGAGACGTAAACGGGGAGGAGCGGCTATGTATGTTCAGGAGTACAAGTTCTGCAGTCCGAAGGACCTGGTTCAAATCTTGACTCTAATACCTACTGGCCATAAGACCTTAGACAAGTTAGTCAATCTCTTTCGGCCTCAGTTTCCTCAGTCATTCTTCCAGATAAAACCAGAGAAACTGCAGAAGAGTCCTGGGACAAAGAATATGACTTCCATGTGGGGTTTCTCAATAAGTCTTGGCAGACAGCCATGGCCTCTAGGAATCTACAATTTTTTTCAGATGGAGAAATGAGAGGAAGTGAACATTTTCATGCAAAGCAGGGCATTTCAGAAGCCCAGTTTTATTTGTCGAGCTAGGGAGCAATCAGTGCAACTCTGTGCTGAAGCCTATAGATTAATCAGAGACCATTCAATAACAGTGCTAAGGTATTCATTAACAAGCTCAGTGATGGCTCTTACGACAAGGGTTGGATGACAACAAAGCTGAGTCACACTCTTCCCCAAAAGAGAGTGAACTAGGAGAAAGGTGAGGTGAAGGTGAGGGTGAGAGAGAGAGAGAGAGAGAAAGAGAGAGAGAGAGAGATGGCTCCAGGCCACAGGCAAGACCCAGAAGGGTGAAAACAGATTTATAAAAGTCCCCCATTCATTTGTCCAACAAATATCTGAATGCTAGCCATATGCAGACTCTGCCTTTAGCACTTTATCTAGGAGAGGAAAGAATGTGAGTCCATGCAGAGTGAAAAGCAGCACATAAAGGGGTATGTATAAAACACAGTGGAAAGAGAAATGGCAACGTCCACTGAGGTGTGGCATGGGGGAGGTCAGGGAAGGTTTTCTGAGAGAAGGATGTGAAGACTAAGTGTGGTGTAGACATTGAGAGATGGAAAAATAGGGCGTCTTAGAGAGGGGGGTTTCTGGAGCAAAACTGAGGACAGGAAGCAAACATTGTACATGAGAAGCAGCTAGCAGTGCATTCTGCTCTAAGTCCAGGGTGCCTGACAGGGCACAGTGACCGGGAGCTGAGCGGGCCAGAAGGGGGCCCTAGGACTGCCAGCTACAGGGCTGGTGCTTCATTAGTAAATAGAGTGAATCTGATTAGGGTCATTTCCTCTCCCATTCTCTGTGATAATGATTCTACATTAGTCAATATTTTCTTTAATGCCTCTACTCAACTTCTCATTCCCTTCAATAGGACTTTGAATTTCCTGTATTACTATACACCAGAGACTGTCCGGTGTTGTCTTCCTCAACTCCCTACTCCCTATCTACAAACTTATCCATACCCACCCTCCCCCTATTTTCCTGACAGCTGGGGATAAGGTGCCCCTTTCCTGTAAAGACTTACATCCATTTTCACATCTTCCAAGACTGTGCTCCATTTTCTTTTCTTTTTTTTTTTTTTCCATTTTCTTTTCTATTCTACTCCATTTTCTACCTCCACTTTGCTTCTTCTGGGCTCCCCGCCCCAGATTATAAAAATAATTTCACCCATATACTTTAAAGCAGTTTGTATGAGAAGTCTACACTCACTGTTTCCACTTCCCACTTCACTTCCATATGGTATCCATCCTTATCCTGGACTGAAATGTGTCTTTAAAGTTTTCAATGACTTATATTGCCAAATCCAGTACATATTTCCAATTCTGATCTCATGAAGCATTTTCTGTTAAATTTCAATCCATTGATCACTCCCCTGCTTTCTCCAACCTTTGTACTCTCCTGGCTTCACTGTACTGGTTCTCTTAGTACCTCTAATGACCATTCATCCATTTTCCTTCATGAGCTCCATCTCCGATGCCCACAGATAACCGTGGTTGTGCCCCTAGCTCACTGTTCCTTAACCTGACACAACCTCTTTGAGTATCTCGTCAAGTCTCGCAGTCCCGATCACCATCTCTCACCTCAGGACCTTTTCCTGAAGCCATTATTTGCCTATTTTGTGTCTAAAGACCTTTTCTACTTGGTTATCCAACAAATAATTCAAGCTTGAGGCATCCACACTGAATTTACTTTTTTCCAACCCTAGAATGTCTTTTCGTTTTTCCTATTGCTTCCCCATCAACACACACATACATTACCCGTTTATCCTTTATTTACCTTCCCAAGAAAGTCCTTACTGAACCTGCAGGTTGTGGTAGATCTGTGCCCTCTAAAACACTCCAGCCAATGGGAATTATGGAACAATATGGAACAATATGGAACCATCAATGTTATTACAGAAATAAATTTTAGTGGTTGCTCCACTACAAGGATGGTGTTCTAACCACTGTGAACTTCTAGGACCCGTCACAATCCCTGATGCATGATAGGCACTCCAGGACTGCCTGGTGGTGAATAATGAGAGCTCCGTTTTAGGAAACACTCTATCAACAGTATATAAAACATGAAGGAGAGGGAGAAAGATCAGAGGAAACAAACCTGCAGTGGCTAACTGCAGTAGAATGAAACAATACAAAGGTCTGAGCTAAGGTAGGATTAATAGGATAGAAAGAAGGGGATGGCACAAGAGACTCTGCTGTGATAATGAATAGGACTAGCAGAGATTGAACTGGGAGGTGAGAGATACAAGGGATGTCACAATGAAGCATCTCCGGGAGACAAGGAAAGGCACTGGATACACTGCCATAAAACTAGTAACTGTGATCTATTCTATACCTTATGAACTTTCCAGCATTTCCTTAAAATGGGGAATTAAATGGCCTAAGAATTGGATTTTGGTGGTGGTCTTTGAAATCCAAAAATAAGTGTTATGTAATGATATTTATAGTCACAGAATGCTCAGTAATTATCATACTTCTTCTCTTTCTTTCTCTTAGTTTCCTCATTTATCAAAGTTGGGTACAACTGGAGGCTTTTAATCTACCACAGACTAATTTATCAGCATGACACTATATCTAGAATAATTAATTACCAGAATTTGCCACACTCAAATAAGGTGACCTAAAGAGTTTCAGGACTCTTTTTAAAAAATCTACGATTATATGCAATTCTTTTTTTTTTTTTAAGATTTTATTTATTTATTTATTCACGAGAGACACACAGAGAGGCAGAGACACAGGCAGAGGGAGAAGCAGGCTCCATGGAGGGAGCCTGATGTGGGACTTGATCCCAGGACCCCGGGATTAAACAGAGATGTTTAAGAAAGCTAAATTCTGATGTTCCGACCTTTAAGGAGAAGGGTGCTTCTTTAAGTTTTAGAATGGAAGGCCCACTGGTGTGACAAGGACCTTTTGGCTGAAGTAAGTCTGCTAAAGGTGATCATGAGGTCCTAGGGCTGGCCTAGAGTAGAGAGTGGATGCAGGATGGGAGCAGAGGGCTGTTCTAACACGTCTACTGCCTGCCCTTAGGGAGCAGTTTGGAGCATGGAGAGGCAGACCTTAGGACCCAGGGAAGGGGCTCCAAAATGTAGAGCCAACGGGGAATGGGAGAATCAATGAGATTAGGAAAAGCAGAACTTCTTAGGCTTATGTGACCCAGTGCAAAGAGTTTACCTGATTCATGATGGAAAATTTCCTCCCTATTCTGTTGTCTGGCAGTCGAAAGCCCTTCCTTCTCATACCATCTTCTGACTCTGACTTAAACACCTTCTCAGGATCCCCTTTTTCCTCTCCTTCAGAGAGCTCCTTCTGCTTCCTCTTCTTTCTCCGGTTACGTCTTTCTTTAGCACTCTTGGAACTGAGTTTAGATATTTCAGAGGAACTGCGAGGAGAGCCTGCCCCTTCTTCGCCTTCTTCCTCGATGGCATCTTCTGAAACAGTGCCTGCGGAGGTGGCCATTGCAGCAGCCTAGGGGAGGAGCCACAATGACATGCCAGTCAGAAGCTGCTAACTGGAGCCACACAAAGCCAAGCAACCAGTGCCCGATCATTTCCTTTCCCATAGATAGGTGAAGCAGGGGAGAAGGAGGAAGGTGAATCAGCTGGTATAGGAGACTATGGCCAGGACCTGGCTGTCTCCATTTCCAGGTTGATCTGTGTTGTGGCACATGGCCCTACATAAATAGAGCAGAACCTCATGGTGAGAACTCTGGGATTTATTCTCTTGGATTTCTCAGACAAGAACCTAGCTGCCTTCTTAGTACCAAAAGATTTCTTCTGGCCAACTCTGAAAATGAATGCTAAGAACCTACACTGTACATCATTGGCCCAACAGTATAAAAACACTTGTATACTTGGATAAGTATCAGAAAACAAAATGCTAGGGTGATGGCATCACTCATCCGGTTTTCAAATTTTACTTGACTATTTTACATGTATCTTCTTTTCAATTACAACCAATATTTTCATGACCATGGAGAATCTCTGAAGAAGATCCTAATGATTTCCTCACAAAAAGGCTATGCTTACATGAGACACTATATACTCGGCTCTGGTCACTTGTTTTTCTCCCAGCCACTGTAGCAGTTAACTGAACACTAAGCAGTTGAGAAATTCAACTAGAGATCAAATTAACAAACAATTTGGCCATTAAGACAAATGGAATAACTGGACCCACAATCTGCAGTTGTTACTCGGGTTATTTTAATCAGATTAATGACTTTTATTTGACAATGTGCCCCCCAAAAGATGGACTGGAATGACAATCAGATGGAGCCTTAGTCACGGTGATCTGGCCGGAAGGTCTGTAGCAAAGAATTGATCACCAACCTGTGCCTCTTCCTGTTGCTTCTTAAGTTGCTCCAACATTGCTTTGAATTCAGCCTCTTTTTGCTCTGCCTCTTCCAGTGTTGCCTGATTTTGCTCTTCATAAGCCATGGCCACCACAGCCAAGATCAAGTTCACGAGATAGAAAGAACCCACAAAGATGACCAAGACGAAGAAGATCATGTATGTTTTCCCAGCTGCTCGTAAGGTCTGTAAAGACAGAAACCATTTTCTGAGTCACGTGCATCAAATGAACCAGCCTGAAAGTAACTTGTAATAATGCTTCTCTGCAGGGGCACCACTGCATTTTGAGTACAGCAGTTCCTTTGTTGTGTGGTGAGCCCACATACTGCAGAGCACTTAGCATCCCCAAGGGCCAAAGGGCTTCCTCTATCTTTAGCTCAGAGTAAATGTCACTAGTATGTCCCCTTCACTATGACAGAAAAACTCCTCTTCCATTTCCAAATACTCTTGATACACTCTTTTCATGGAAAAACACTCCATTTTTCAAGGAAAAAATGCTCTCAGCTAAAAATTCTAATTGACTTTGTTAGTTGGTTCTAAAACAAGTATAAAGAAAAGAATGCAAGACTTCAGCTTATTTATCTACTGGCCCTCAAAGAGCACTGGCAGATAAATTCCATCTTAGGGATCAGGTCTAAGTCATAGGAAGTCCCCATCTTGAGTGACATCCTTCCTTACCCTTCTGCAATAGGGTGGGTTTTTAAAGAGGGACATGGCATAAAGAGCAGTGGAGACAGAAGAAGAAGAAATATCTAGGACTAGTCCCTTCACTAGTGGTGAGCAAACAGACATCAAAGAACACTTGGGTTTTAAGTTATGCATATGTGACCCACTATTACTTAGTTTTCATTGTTATTCTTTTTAACCATAAATATTTAATGGGATTTGGTATTAACCACAAATATTTCACGAGAAAGATTTTAACCTGAGAGAACTCCAGGCTGTCCAACAGAAAGTGAGAATTCCCTACAGGATCTGAAAATTAGAAACTTCCCTTCAAGAGGTCCTTCGTGCCTGAGGGAGACATGTCTCTCATTCTCGAACTGGCATCACCAAATGCCAGAGTCAAATAGAGAACAGTGACTTATCATGGAATTTATAAGCTGGAAGACCCATAGCAATTACCTAGACTTACTTCTGCATTACCAGCAGCAAAGTTGCCTACGGTCACTAAGATAGCCCAACAGAATGAATGGCAGACCGTTTTTGTTTTTTTTTTTAAACTGTCACAACCTGCCTGAGCAAGTCCAGATGTGTTACAAATCTCAAAAATGTTGATACATTCAATATAAATTTCATCTTTATAATGTCTAGCATAGTGCCTTGTACAGTCTGTTTAGTTGATTCTTTTAAAAAGTGCGCTAATCCAAAAATCTGAGAAGAGAAGTACTGCAGATGGTCTGGTGAAACAACAGGATGTAAACAGAGATCGCAGACTCCCAGGCCAGGCAGAAAGCCGCCAAGGCCGTGAGTCTCCATGGCCATATGTGACTGGCTACTAAAGACACAGGGACGAGAGCTGGGAGAATTCACTGAATTTTGTAAACCAGCTGACTCTGAGAAACGACATCCTAAGACCTGTGTAAGTCCTCACTGAAGGGCTCTTAGAATGTCCCCAACCCCATAGAACCTCGTGCAAATTCTGTCACACTAAAGAAAAAAAAAGGCATTACTCAAATAAGACGTATTACTACTTACCAACTGATACAGGTTTTCCCAGTAGTCCTGGGTCATAAGGCGAAATAATGCCAAGAAGGCCCAGCTGAAAGTGTCAAAGCTCGTGTAACCGTAGTTGGGGTTCCTTCCTGCTTTCATACACTGGTATCCCTCTGGGCATTGCCTGAGAAAAGAAAGGGTAGTTTAGGGCTTTTCAACATAATGCTACCCAATTGTCAACTATAAGTCATCCCCAGGACTGTGGAGATAATAGAAAACCATCTAGAAAGTCAGGCCAACAAATAGGTATTAAAAAGAAAGAAGAAGAAGAAGGAGAAGGAGGAGGAGGAGGAGGAGAAGGAGAAGAAGAAGGAGGAGAAGAAGAAGAAGAAGAAAGAAGGAGGAGGAGGAGGAGGAGAAAGAGAAGGAGAAGGAGAAGGAAAAGGAGACGAAGGAGGAGAAGAAGAAGAAGGAGGAGAAGAAGGAACTAGAGGAAGAAGGAGAAGGAGGAGGAGGAGGAAGGAAGAAAGAAGAAGGAAGAAGAAGAAGAAGAAGAAGGAGGAGGAGGAGGAGAAGAAGAAGAAGGAGGAGAAGAAGAAGGAGGAGGAGGAGGAGGAGGAGAAGATGAAGAAGAAGAAGGAGGAGGAGGAGGAGGAGGAGGAGAAGGAGGAGGAGGAGGAGGAGCAGGAGGAGGAGGAGGAGCAGGAGGAAGAATAGAAAAGAAAAAAGAGGAAATAAACAAAGTAGTCGGGTCAATGTTTCAAAAAAATGATGTCTTGGGGACAGCCTAGGGTCAGAGTCACTAGCCATGCCTCTTAAAAACCCCGATTCTTAGGTCTTACCCAGACCTAGGAATAAAAGCTCTGGACACGGGAGCCATGAATCTGCATTTTAAGGAGGCGTGGCAGGTGATTCTGGCAGGTGGCATGCCAAAATTTGAGGATCACTGTTGTAGACTCATATCAATGTGCAATTCAACCAAATTCATCTTAACTACGATCCCAAATGACAAATGGCTAGCTAGAAGTTCTTCTCAATCATCCTTGTTCTCTTAACACTCAACTTAATGACAACCTAAGTCATACTGGGGATTTCAGTAATCTCAGTTTTACCAGTTCTCCTGCTTTTAGATTCACCTGATATTTATTTCAATGTAATTTCTAGTATCTACTTTGATACAGAAATTAAATGGACTTCTATGTGTCATGGTCACCTTAAAACACTAATTCCTAGAGGCCCAATATACTCTGGATAACGATTTGACACCCTCACATTTATATAATTTTCCATTTACAAAGCACTTTCATGTATTGTTATCTAAATGGATCATTATAATAATCCTTTAAGGAAGTGAGAACATGACTTATTAAATCCATTTTATACATGACGAAATTGAGGCTCGCCAAAGTTAAACAGCTTGCCAAAAGACTGATAGCTAAAAGTGGTAGCAGAATCAAGATTCACATTATATGGCTATAAACTTGTGTTCATAGCAGCGTTATTAATAATAACTAAAATATGGAAGCAACCCAAGTGTCTGTTGACAGATGAACGGGTAAACAAAATGTGGTATATACAGACAATGGACTATCACTCAGCCTTAAAAAAGAAGGAAATTCTGACATATGCTACATAACATGGGTAAACCTTGAGGACATCACGCTAAGTGAAAGAAGCCAAAGAAAGACTATGTATGTATGATTCCACTTACACGAGGTACTGAGAGTGGTCAAAATCATAGAGACAGAAAGTGGAATAGTGGTCCCTTGGGTACTGGGAATGGAGGGGGAAATGGGAAGTTAGTGTTTAATGTGTATAGTCTCAGTTTGCGAAGACGGAAAGTACTGAGGATAGATGGTGGTGATGGTTGTATGACATTGTGAATGTACTTAATGTCACGAAACTAGACACTTAAAAATGGTTATAAGAGTGAATCTTATGTTCCATGAATTTTACTACAATTTTTTTTAATGGGGAAAAAAGGGATACCTGGGTGGCTCAGCTCAGTTGGTTAAGTGTCTGCCTTGGCTCAGGTCATGATCTCAGGGTCCTGGGAACACACCCCGAGTTGGGGGTGGTTCCCACTTAGCTGGGAGTCTGCTTCTCCCTCTCCTGCTGTCCCTCCCCCTGTTCATGGGTTCTCTCCCTCAAATAAATAAAGTCTTAAAAAAAAAAAAACAGAAGAAAAATATTATCTTGCTATTCTGCTCCCTCCCCATGCCGTCAGGCCTAGTATGTTTTGGGTCATCCTTGGTACTAATCTACTACCAAGACAGTGTACCTACATTGTATCTTATTAATCATGTTACAGTAGAATGAGGGGAGTCTACAAGAGACAGGCAAGGTATCTGGCATTATAGGCTCTACCCTTACTTAGCCTTTTACATTTTTAATTTTGTCTTGAGACTACAGGCACATTCACTTACTAGTGAAATGCCAATTTTGGGTGGACAAATATGAAACAGGAAGAAAATCTGAGTCAACCAAAATGTCAGACCCAGTTAGGATCTACTACATAAGCACAAAGAGAAGTGAAAATATTGCCCATTTTCATCTGACACATTATTTTAAGGGAGAAGAATATAATTAGGCGAGTTACTTACCCAGCATCAGAACTGTTCCCACAGAGTAAAGGTTCCAGCATGCCAGGAACTATGTAAAAATTTGCTAGAAAAGTTTGAAGAGGCAGGAAATGAATAAGGCAGATTGAAGTGAATGAGAGAGTAAGATCACACCGTTCCTAACTAGCCCTGGCAGTCATTGATTTGAGCTCATATATTCATTCTTACCTGAGTAAAACCTGGTAAGAATTCTTTCCCAATAATTATTTCCTTATATATACTTAAAAATGAAAAGTGCTACCATATAGCCCTAATCCAATGACCTTTTCACAGACATTTGACCTCCACTCATATTTCAAGTCTATAGGGTAGTTTCTGCTGCTTGATTCTATGGGGTCTGAAAGTGAGTTTTCTAAGCTCTTTACTCCTTTATACAACTTTAGCCTTCAATCCTTAAAACTACTCTTTACCACAGATAAGCTAAAACCCTCACTAAATCACATTACCATGTCCTGTATTAATTAGAAGGCACGTTTCCCTTGCCTGTATGTGTCGCTGAAATTGCCTTTGCAACATTTTCTTATGGCTACTTAACTGCCTTTAGTTCCTCGAGGATGGTGAGTAGTGCTATTGCTAACTCTTCCCCATTATTTTATGGAAATACTACCATACTTAACGTCCCTTAGTGCAGACCCAACTGCTGTGCTTCCTGAACTGAAATTATCAGAATTCCTTCGCTATAAGGGGCTGAAATGGTTATCTGGAGATTAACTGACTCCCCCTAGCAGACTGATTCCTAAGGTCTTATACGAAGAGAGCTGACGAGGCATATTCTGAACTTTTCAATGTTTAAGTATCTGAGGAAAGCCAAGTAGGGAAATAGGTATTTTTATCAAATTCCTAAGCCTGGTTTTCAGAGCAAATGGAGTTTCTTTTTGGTTCTAAAGGGACAGCCAGAGAGCACTTCTGAACACAGTCCTACCCCTGGGACAGGGAATCACTTCCTCGGGCTGCTTCCATAGCCCTGGGTTGCATCCCAGCCCCAGCTACTTCTGAAAACCCAGTGACGGCTTCAGACCACTAAGTTAGAGGCAGACTTGTCTTCTGCCCCTCGCAGAGAAGGGGCCACCTACTTTTATTGTTGATATACTCTTCCCAGTCAAAGCCTTTGGTGCCATTTTCCAGATAGCTCTCGTTGAAGTTTATGGGCCACACGACACACTTGTTTCGCAGGTTGCCCATGAACAGCTGCAGTCCGATCAAGGCAAAGACACTCAAGCAGAACACTGTCAGAATCATCACATCTGACAGCTTCTTCACCGACTGGATTAGGGCACCCACAATGGTCTTCAGGCCTGAGGAGATAGAAGCCCCAGAATCAGAGTCATCTCAGCACCCTCCCCACCTCCCCCAGCCTCCCTCTTAGCTGCGGGCTTCTACTCCTCCCACAGCACCACCCGTGAACCATGGCCTCTTTCTCTCTTATGACACTGGGTCAGCAATATTATCAATTTTTCCACAAGTATCAATTCTTAGGTCAATCATTTTTAAGAAGAAAAAGGAAAGTTCCTTCTCCAACAGTTGGCTCTTTTCTTCCTGGAAGTACTCTCCTGAGTCTGACTGCTGCTTAGCTCCTCAAATGAATACAGGCTCTTACTTGCCTCAGAACCTTCGTACATGCTGTTCCCTCTGCCTGGAATGCTTCCTTCCATTCCCCTGTCCTACCCACTTAACTTCTATTCATTCTTTGGGCTCAGCTTAAATTTCAGTTCCCTCATAAAGCCCTCCCTGACTTAACAATTCCTCTCCCTCCCTCATTATTCATAATAATTTAATAGCACCTTATACTTTCCTTTATAGCATTTATCATGGTTATAATTAATTATTTATGTCTGTCTCATTCCCAGCTGTATCTAGACTGCCCAGCCCATGGCAGGTACTCAATAAATATGTGCTGAATAAATAAATGGGAAAATCAGGGATTGAGGAGGTTTCCTGGTTGGGCAGAGAACTACTAGAAAGTTTAAAAGCCAAGTTGTGAGAAAGTACAATAAATATTTTCCCAAGAGTTCTGGAAATACCAATGTATTGAAAAGGTTAATTATTATCAACCCAGTATTTATGGTTTGTCTTCCCATTTACAAATATACCTTCTCTGGATCACACATATGCCCTGTTCTCTACAAGTAACCTTTTTTCTGTCCTAGATTAAAAACAAAATAAAAAATGTCCAACCTACTTAAACTCGAGGTTTAAATACAAGCCACTGGTTCAAATTTGAACCCGAAAGTAGCTTTCTTAACTGCAATGGAGGGATCAGTGATAGGAAGCACAGAAGACATGGTGGTGGGTTCATAATGTTTGGGTCAGAACGGATTCTGTGTGAGACTCCCCCTGGCAGGCCCAGACATCAGGCCATCTAAAGGACATGGCCAACAGAGCAATGAGCACTCCAGAGAGGGCAGTGTACCAGGATAGGCGGGAGGTAGACACAGCACCTTGACACACGGGCCTCAGGAGTGATTTCACCCCTGATCTACTTCTGAAGGCAGGAATATCAGATTAAAATTCAAGAGAAATCCTAATCTTGGCTTTGAAGTATGAAGCTAGGTATATAATTTACTACTCTTAATTATGTTAGACCACTTACTAGTATAACCTGAGTGATACACTTAACCTCTTGGAATCTTAGTTTTTTCATCTTTAAAATGGGAATAATTATAGTTGAGTATCACAGGGCTCTTGTGACGATTAACGATAATTCATATAAGCACTTAGCCCAGTACCTGGTACATAGGAAATGACTCAAGTGTTAACCATTTTTGCCTGAACCTCGGTTTATTCATTTATAAAAAGGTGTTCACTGGGTTGTTGGGAGGCTTAAACAAGATAATGAATGCAAAATACCAGGTACAGTACCTGGCACTTAACACTTGCAAGCTATCACTGTTACACATATGTTGCCCTCCTCAAAGAGGTATGATTGGGCTGATGACACTGCATGGCTAACCTCGTATCATGGTGATCTAGGAGGGAAGATGGACGTGACTGGTTCTTTGCTGTATTTTGCAAGTAACCACTTAGAATGTTTAAAGTTGAATTCAATAGAATTTTCTATCTGAGTCCAATAATAGTAATGCATGGCACAGGACTTGACACAAAGCAGGCACTTAACATATTTTTATCGAAAGAGCAAATGAATAAGAAATCTTTCCTAAAAAAAAAAAAAAAGAAAAAAGAAATCTTTCCTTTCACATAGATACCCTGAAAGGGATCTAAGAATGATTTTTTAAAAAAAAAGAGCTACGAATTAAGATTTTAGAGCATAAAAGTGTGAAAGGTGTGTGTCTTCTTATAAAATGGACCTTCCATGGATACTGTGGCCACCAAAGGAATTAGGAAGAACTTGTCTACATTCAAGGTATAGGATACAAGACATTTCTAACCTGATACTTTTCTCCTCATAAGACTGCAGGAACATACAGGTGGTCAGTCGGTTAAGCATCTACCTTTGGCTCATGTCATGATCTTAGGGTCCTGGGAAAGAGCCCCGTGGCAGGCTTCCCTGCTCAACGGGGAGTCTGCTTCTCCCTCTCCCTTTGCCCCTCCCCCCAATCATGCTCTTTCCCTCTCTCTCAAATAAATAAAATCTTTAATAATAAAAAAAAGACTGTGCAAAAAAAGCACCAGACAGGAAATCAGAAAATAGAGATCCTGGTCCTGGCTCAGCCAGTGACTATGACCCACTATATATCAGAACAAATTCAGGGTCCCATCTCATTTTCTTATACACAGAAAATGTGGATAAACACAGGAGTAACGTGGCACTGAGCAGTAGAGGAAAAGCTGAAGAACTGTCTTAAAAAGTCTTTCAACTTAGAGCAGTGATATTTATTTCTTTGAGATTAAGTAACTGAAATCTCAATCTTATATTCCAAAGGCTATGAGAAGCTGTATAACAGTCACACAGATAAGTAGGAAGATACTGGTGGTATAAAATAGAAGGCAACCATCAAGAAGTAAAGGTTGTTCCAGTATTATGGGCCTTATTTTCATAAGTTGCTGAGGAATAGAAAAGTCCTTCACTTGGGCAGCCCGGGTGGCTCAGCGGTTTAGTGCCGGCTTCAGCCCAGTTCGTGGTCCTGGAGACCCGGGATTGAGTCCCACGTCGGGCTCCCTGCATGGAGCCCGCTTCTCCCTCTGCCTGTGTCTCTGCCTCTCTCTCTCTCTCTGTATCTCTCATGAATAAATAAATGAAATTTAAAAAGAAAAAAAAAAAAGAAAGAAAAGTCCTTCACTTGATTTTTTGGCTTGGTTGAGGCAGGTCTATAGTAAGTGAATACTTAAATTCTAGGTTCCTAAAATTATACAGCTCTGTTTCCAAAGTCAAAGCACGATTTTAAAAAAGAAAATAGTTGAATAGGTCACTGAAGAATGGTGGTAGTTTCTTTTCCCTGGACTTCTTTAAGGAGAACTTGTATCTCCCCAGAATGGTTGAGACAACCACTGATCTCAACACTGGATGATTGCTCAAAGCCTTTTCTATTTCCATTTTAAATGAATTGAGAAAGGAGCTGTAAGCTGTCATTTGTAGTAGTGACAAGAGTATAATGCTACCAAATAGTCAAACCAATGCATTGGTGATATCAATCAATAAAAATTTTTAAAAACATACAATTTTAGCATGAGTCTAATCTGATTTTCCTCAGGTGGGAACTCTATGGACAGTTCCAAGCCCATATAACAGAAAATTCCAGGCCACGAGGCTCAAATTATCCCCTATTCTATGAAGCTGGACCCCCAACAGCCTCATTTTTAGGAAGATTTTAGTCTAGATACAGCTGGGAATGAGACAGACATAAAAATGGTCTGTTAGTAGGTTACAGATGTCACGGTGGACATCATCTGACCTAAATCCCAATATTTTCCTCCAGGAACTTAGAATGGGAAAAAAGACATTCCAGTAGTCTTTTCAAGTGGAAGGAATGATAACATATAAATTTGGGAATTAAGTGGCAGTTATAATCTGTCATTATATTAGGATATGTCTGAGAAGTAAAGGCAGGTAGTTAAGCTAAGAGACAGAAAAAGGTAATAGACACATGGAGAGAAAAAACATGAAGACAGAGTACCAGCCCTTAGATTCCCTGAAGTACTCATGAAGCCTTCACTTGCAACCAAAGATGTCCAACTAATACACCAACCATACATGAAACTCATCACTTTCCTGGGGACAGACTTAAATGCTCTCAATCAGCTGCTTAAAATCATTTCTCCATAAACCAGATGTCATTGCTGAAGAAATCTGTAAACATGAGTCAAGAAGGAAAAAAAAAAAAAAAAACTTCAAGTGTTTTCTTCTGAAGTCTGAGTTTAGACCAACTCCTTGGTGAGAGTTCTTTCAGGTTCAAGAAATGTAAAGTAGAAACTTAAGTTGGAAATGGTATTCAGCTGCTAATACTTCACAGGGGCTCAGAGAAACAAATCTTAATTAAGCAAGAATAACTACTAAATAACACTAACTATGGGTATCTAAAAAGTTTACTCTCTAAGCTTTCCATTCAGGTCCCATAGGAAGAAAGGTGATGTGGCGTAATGTTAGCATGCCGAGCTAGACTCATAACTATACAGCAATATTAAATGTATATGGTCATTGGATCATCTGGCTTCTGCCAAGACTCTTCTTCCTTCCATTAAGGTTGATGACTGTGAATGACCATACTTACAGACCTCAATGCTAAGTTACGGAGATGAAGTTATCAATGCATTTCTCTCCCTTCCCCTCCAGTTTTATTGAGAAATAACTGACATCACTGTAGAAATTTAAGGCATACGTCATGATGGTTTGATTTACGTGTCCTGTGAAATGATTACCACCGTAGGTTCAGCTAACATCCATCTTCTCGTATAGATACAATAGAAAGAGGAGGAGGAAAAAGAAAAAGAGGAAAAAAATTCCCTCTTGTGATGAGAACTCTTAGGAGTTACTCTGTTAAGAAGTTCCCTATGTATCACACAGCGGTGTTAGCTCTAGTCATCATGTTGTACATCACACCCTAGCACTTTCTTTCTTATGTCTGGACCTTTTGACCACCGTCCTCCAATTCCTTCTCTGCACACTCAACCTCGGTTATCCACAAGTCTGATGTCTTTTTCTGTGAGTTGTCTGCTTGTTTTTAGATTCCATACATCAATGAGATCAGACAGTATTTGTCTTTCTCTGTCCAACTTACTTCCTGAGTATAATGCCTTCAAGATCTAACCACATTGTCACAAATGGTAGGATTTCCTTGTTTTTTATACCTGAATAATATTCCATTGTGTATATATCTCACAGCTTTATCTATTCATCCATCAATGGACACTTAGGTTGTTTCCATGTCTTAGCTATTGTAAATAATGCTGCTATGAACACGGGGTACAGATATCTTTTTTGAGTTAGTGCTTTCGTTTCCTTTGGATATATTCCCAGAAGTCGAATTGCTGGATCATATGGTAGTTCTATTTTTAATTTTTGAGGATCCTTCATACTGTTTCCCATAGTGGCTGCACCAATTTACTAATCCCAACAGTGTGCAAGGGTTCCCTTTTCTCCACTTCCATGCCAGCGTTTGTTAGCTCATCTCCTTGATGGTGGCCATTCTAACAGTATATCTCGTTATGGTTTTAATTTGCATTTCCCTAATGACCCGTGATACTGAGCATCTTTTCATGCCCTTAGTGGTCTTTCATATAATGCATTTCTTGAGCTTGAGCTCTATAGTCTTGCCAGCAGTGACTGACGCGCCCTAGTAAATGAAGCCAGGCAAAAGTGCTCCCTGTTACCACCAACACAGGTCAATGAGGCAAGTAGCTGCTGGTTGAATTCCTAACCTGATGCACACAAGAATGGAAAATGCCACCGTTCTGGCTGTGACAGGAAGTTGCCTTGCTTCTTCTACTGGCTCACAACACCACATACCAGAACAAGCAAGATACTGACTGAAAACTGATTATCCCAAACAGAGCAGAATGCTCCTTCAAACGACTCCTACACAACAGAGTGTGCAACAGAAGCCACGTGGGGGCAAATTGGACAGCAAGAACTCTTGGAAAAGGCTAACATTAACTAGCACCGGGATGAGTCTAAGCAGAAGCAGTTAACACATTTACTATACATCAGGAAAAGACAGCTGGACCTGATGTACAGAATTGTCTGCTACTAAGAGGAAGTCAGGACATTTGAGGAGTTCTGAGAAGCAGGTGAAGTCCCCACACTCAAAAGCACCTCTGAGCCTCCTGTTACCCTTCATGATGTCCAACAATCCCTTGGACAAACAAACAAAGCCTGCTTATGTGCCAAGTCCAAGTCCAGAGAGATTAGCTATGCATACTGGGATCAAAATCTTCCACAGTGGTGATGCCAGATTACAAATAAAGTAAGTTTCTATTTCCTAGTTTGTGGCTCAGGTTGAGAAATCTGTCTGGTCCAAAGCAACATGAGCTAATTCTACAAAATTAACATTGGAATAGGTCTCAAGAGCAGTAATGAGCAGTTCTCATCCCAGGGAAATAGAATTCCCCAATTCCCAAAATCTGGTTTGGTTCAGACAAGCCCTAGGGTAAAGCTGTGCCAGGTCAGTTTTCCTGCCCCAGGTTCCAGCCTCACAATGATATTTGTGAACGTTCTTTATTTTTCATGTTCATTCCAACTTATCCATAAATGTCTTTTTTTAAAAGATTTTATTCATTTATTCATGAGAGACACACACAGAAAGAGAGAGAGAGAGGCAGAGACACAGGCAGAGGAAGAAGCAGGCTCTATGCAGGGAGCCCGACGTGGGACTCGATCCCGGGTCTCCAGGATCATGCCCAGGGCTGAAGGTGGCGCGAAACTGCTGAGCCACCTGGGCTGCCCCGTGAAGTTTCTTTAGATCAAAAATAATTTGGGAGAAATTGGAGGCAGTAGATTTATCTACTCAAGATCAGATTTATATCACAAAGTCTGAGTGAAATTCAAACTAGCTTCCAAAGGTAGTTCAGTGGGATCCCGTGAGACTCCAGGGTTTTCCCTGCTCAGGACTCCTGTGTTAACTTGTTATCTTTTCTGAGAAGCAATGGGAAAAGGAGAAATACAAAAACAATTGGATTAAGAACTAGAATACTGTAAAGGAAATAAGGGGTCTACATATAGTCTGAAAACACTTTCTATCCCCCTTCACTGTGCAGCAGAGATTGCCATACTCATACTGCATACATCTAAAGAAAGAGCTTTCTCTGTGAATACTGGGATGGGAAGAAGGAAGGGCCCATCATTTTTCCTGCTTTTCATCTGATACCACAGGTAAGGAGAGAAAGTAATTGAAATGAAAGCACAGAAATAAAAAAAAAATCAATGAGAAAAATAATTTAAAAATTACAACTCTAAAGAAAGCAAAATGATATTAAACTAGTGTTGGCAAACAGAGAAGCAGGGCTTTTTGGGAGTCACTGAAATGGTGATAGAAATGAGAAGCAACTGGCAAATGAGGCTGCCCCAAATGGTTTTGTTTACACCATGAAATGCTACTCAATAGGACAAACCTCAGATTCCTGCTTTGAGATTTCTGCCCTTTCTTTGGGGATGTCAGTCCTGAGGCATGTGGTTCAAACATGCAGAAAATGAAACTTCTGACAAAGTCACTCAGCTCATTTTTATATCCGGGCCCCAAATGAATATAAAGTAAAAACGAAGTTTTTGTTTGTTTAAAGATTTTATTTATTTTAGAGAGAGAGACAGAGACAGAGAAAGAGAGGGGGGGAGGAGCAGAGGGAGAGGCACAGGCAGACTCCGTGCTGAGCACAGAACCCACGCTGGGCTGGATCCCACCACCTCGAGACCACGACCTGAGCCGAAACCAAGAGTCAGGCGATCAATCGACTAAGCCACCCACGCGCCCTGAAAACAAAGTTTAAGACATGAATTTCTAAACAGAATACTTCAATGTCAAGTTGAATCCACTGAATTCTGGACCAAAGAAAATGTAGAAAGGGTCTTTTCCTGCAACTGCAGTTTGTATGCACTGTTCTTCAAGCCAAGGCCTCTGAAGCAAAAGGGAAACCATGTGTGATGCATATCTAGGTCTTCAGTTAGCAAATAAAAAGGGTCAGAATGTGGGTTTGGTCTTTTCTAAGCCACTGGAAGGCTTTAAATCAAAGCACCTCTCATCCAAAAGGCTAGAGCTGACTGATGCACTGCACAATCCCATCTTCTGGGAGTCCTGACCATCATGATACATTAAGAACATCTCCCAAAGGTGCTAAGAGGGAGGGCAGCACCAGCCCAGGTGAGTGCGTGAGTTTTCTGGGAATGGAAAACTCTCCTGAAAGTTGCTGAAGGCTTTGTGGGATCTTGCAGCCCCATGTCAGTTCTGTGGTTGCTCTCACTTCTGTTTCTGGCAGCTTCAGCAAAAGCCCACAACCAAACTGGGAACAGGCAAAGGCAAAGAGAGTACCAAACCCACTGCACTGATCCATGAGTAAACTTGGTATGCAAAACAATGGCTTTCACTAAGAGGGGACTAAGGCCTGGCTCTACAATCGAGTCAGAATGACTGAGATTTCCAATCAAGAGATGGCACCAGGTCTAGTGACTCATATAACAGTGCTCTCACCCTGAAAGGAGACCTGGGTAGACCAGGTAGGAGTAGGGCAATAGTGACTCATATAACAGTGCTCTCACCCTGAAAGGAGACCTGGGTAGACCAGGTAGGAGTAGGGCAATAGTCCTCTGTAAGGATTATGAGGAGCGAAAGGACTTAGCATAAAAAGTCACACTTTAATTCAAGGATCAATTATACCAATCATTGACAGAGATCTATTACTGGCTTTATTACCCCTCAAAGTTATTTTCCATCCCAATCAACTTCACAAAGCCAGCTCCAGGGGCACCTGGATGGCTCAGCGGTTGAGGGTCTGCCTTCAACTCAGGTCCTGATCTTGGGATCTGGGATCGAGTCCTACATTGAGCTCCTTGTGGGGAGCTTGCTTCTCCCTCTGCCTGTGTCTCTGCTTCTCTCTCTCTGTGTGTCTCTCATGAATAAATAAATAAAATCTTAAAAAAAAAAAACAGAAACAAAAATAAAGCCAGCTCCAATAGGAGTGCTTCTAGAAACAGGATGCAGGAATCTGTTTCAAATTATGAAGTTGAGGTGCAAGTCTTGATACAAACCCTTCCTTTGGGTGTAGGTTTCTTCTTTATGATAATAATTGCTACAGTAAAATCATTTATGGAGTTCTATGTGTTTATAAATATATTTATCGATAGATAGATTAATAGTAAAGATAAATAATGTGATGCCAGCCAAGAGTTACCTAGCAGAAATGCTGTGGTCAGAAGCTATCCATACAGCAGAGACAGAAGCTAAGAGCTAGACCAGAGATAGCATCTGCTGCCCTAGTTAGTGAACAGAACGCAGCTTTCCAATTTAATTCTGGAAGAGAAGTTTTGAGATCACAAGAACATAAAGAGACAGATGCCTTGCAGAGTACGTTGGGGGAAGTGAGCAGAAAACATGGGATCCTATTTAAAAGAGGCCAGGGACGATAGAGAGTAGAGGAAAAATGAAAGTAAAGATTTGGTGTTCCAGATGCTTGAAGAAATAAGACAAGGCCTGCCTAAGGGTTAAGCCACCATCAATGAGCTGCATGAGGCTGCCTGGAGAATGAGCTTCGCTTTCTGTCAAACAGATTTAAAAATGGCTAGAAACTGAATCTTCGTAAGTCAGGGTTGTAGTTTTTTTGCCGAGAAGAATAATACTCCAACTGACACCCAGCCTCTAGTTGATAGAGAGAAAGCTCCCACTGCTAACAATAAAGGGATTCGTTTTTAGTAGGGCTCAAATTGACTGGCCCACTTCACAGCCCAGATTTGTAAATGGAGAAACTGAGGTTTACCTTCCTTGAGGTTCTCAGAAAGCCACATTCCAAGTCAGCCTTCTCCAGCACTCTACCTTTGTGCTTCCCTCTCTCTGTGTCTGATATTTAGATAAAGTTGAAAAGGGGAAAAGAGGAACATTTCTGAGTCAGCCACAAGAGCCACGTGACACGAGGAACAGGATGCCTCTGCTCTTCATGTCCCTGTTTCTACAAAACTGCAGTGGAAAGCTTGGTCCCTTGGGAATCTTCCCTGAAAGCCCCTGAATGCAACCAAAGTCCAGTCCACAACCACAGTCTTGATTTCTGCAACATTACTGCCAGTATACATACCTCAGGCCCACAAGACTAACTAAAATATCTTTCCTTCTAGATTTCCAGACCAGCCTTTAGAAAAAAACAGCCTTTAGTTAAGCACTACCTAAAGTAAGGATTTAAATTAAATTTAAGGATCTCAACTTAGGGTCCACAGAGGGTTTCAGCAGGGTCTGGGAACTTTTCCCTGATTCTCAAAAGGATCCAAAACCTTCAAAGGGTTAAGAACCAATGAATGGGCTAGGTCAACCAGGACCAAAAAGAAAAAGGTGAAAGTTATAAAAAGATTGTCGATTAACTACTTCTCAACCACCCATTGATTGATTCCTTTTATTTCTCAAGGTTTGTCCTTTTTGCTTGCCCGTACATTCAGATGTATGGATGTTATCTTACCTTTGACTGTTTTTAACGGCATCTGCACAAGCTGTCATTGGGATTTGTGTTTGAGAATGGCCTCTGAATATATACACGGTAGATATCTACTGGTTCTTACTCCAGTGAAACAGACAGCAATAGGATGTGATAGTGATTACTAAAGTTCAGTTCACTAACTCCAAGGCTCTCCAATTTGGCTCTAATACTGGACTAGTTAACAGGGTAGGTCTCTTCTGTGGTTAAATAATTCCATTAACACAATAACAATAAAAGTATAGTTCACTGAATAACATCCCATCTGCAAACCATGCGACAGGAAGCCTAGAGATCACAAGCAATGGGATGATGGGGAATGTTAAGTTACTGTAATTCCATGAGGCCAGAAAGCAAATGATTTATGTTCAAAGAGACAGCTAGCTTTGTGACAATTTTTTTTCAGATACTGGAAGATCCAAGTGAATTTTAAGCACGTGCTTTTTCAAAGCATGGATGGAATGGGGGCTGCATGCCTGGCAAGCGCTGTCACTGAAACTGCCTTACGACCAAAGGGCCATTCCAGAGAACGTCTCTGAGGAAAAACATGCGGAATGCAAGGCCATATCAAGTGTGCTAATGCCAGTTTCGAATGTGGTGGACAAAATGAATGGCGGGGAAAGAGAAGATGAGGCAGTCAGTTTTGTGTGTAAATTTTCTCACCTGGAATTACAGAGATAGTTTTCAAAGCTCGGAGAACCCTGAATGTTCTCAGCGCTGAGACATTGCCCAGGTCCACAAACTCTGTCACATATCTGTAGTAAGGGAGGTCACACACAGACACAAATGACAAACACAAACACAAACACAAACACCGAAGGAAAAAAACAAAAGCACAACAAAACAAAAAGTACAATACGTCACGTCAGGGCCCTAACCCAACACCTAACACCAACCCCGGGCCATCTTACCTGGGATTACCGAAATAGTTTTCAAAGCCCTCAGTACCCTGAAAGTGCGTAGAGCTGAAACATTGCCTAGGTTTACAAACTCTGTTATATACCTGCAGAATCAAACCAAAGTTAACTTGTAATGGTACCACTGGGCGAGGGTTTGACAATGGGGGGAAGAAAGGGTCTTATATACAAGCTATGATTTCATTTGCTTTGTTGTTGAAAAAGAAAATTTCAAAATATAAACATTTAAAGAACACATTTTTGTTTTCAATTGGGCAAGGAGAAGTCAAAAGAATATTTGAAAGAACTGATACAACCAGGAGGTTCCGAGGGCTTACTCTCTTAATCAGCATCGTGCTGTGCAGATCCCAATCAGAATGACTACTCTCGGTCCATTCATTATTTTTTGTAAAAAGGAAGGCCAGGAGGTATCAAAGGCTTATGTTCCCAAGCTTTGTGAACAATTTCTTAGGAAAAAGGAGGCAAATTTCTGCAGCAGAAGCCCCATAAAAACAAGTTTACATTAAATAACTCCCTAGTTGACAATGGCAAAAATGCCTAAATGTCTATATATAACTTATCCAAGAGTTGTAGGCATATCTTTGCAGTCACACCTAGAGATGAAGTACCTGTGACATACAAAAGCAGGGCTCATGATCATGGGATCAAAGCAAATAGCGTGTTAAGTGCCCATTTTATCACCAGCTCTGTGCCCAGCAAGGACACTTAAATTTTAAATGAACACCAGTGTGTATTCATAATGTTGGAAAGCTAGAAATTGCCTTAATATAACAGAAAGTCAAAGTTTCAGTTTCAAATATTCAATGCGTATCATTCTTTCATTCACATTTTACAGCTGAAATACATCTTTCTGATGCTCAGACCCGTATATATACACAAACGTACTCGATCTCTTACACATCTGCATGCACACACACAATCTATACAACACTCTTACTGCCTACCATACCACAAAGTGCTTCCCCACCTGAAAATACAAATAATAAAGTCTGCTATGACTCTTCTACCATTAGTTAGGTTTCCCAAAGAGATACATGCTTATCGTTAAAACAACACAAATTACCAAGAGCAGCTAGCACGCTAATGTGGACTTACACTGTTTTCTTGCAATAGTTTGAAGTTCTGGTCAGGACTTCCTTGGAAGTGGCCAGTTTGGATGCCTTAGCTCATTTTTTAACTCTAAAATGTGCTCTCAAGTCTGCAACATCTGGGGCAGCCTCATGAAATGGCATGAGATATAACATACCCAGAAAACTGATTTTCAGCTTAATATTCACACCTAAAAAACTTCCAGTCTTCACCAAGGCCCCATGATAAGCGTGCAGACGTTGGTCAGTGTTAAAAGGGGGAAGAAAATATGAGAGCATGTCAATGGAAAATCACTTGCTACTTTCTTCCCTAGCTGTAAAGCCTTGGCTTACCTTCTCCCATATAAACATGCTATCATTGGTCTGAAGTGCATGACACCCTCATAAGCAAGAATCACAGGCATGAGCACATTTGACCTTATATGGTTACCCAATAATTCCTCTTGTAACTGGCCACAAACGCACACTTACAAACACAACCAGGCATACAACCACCCATCTATAATCACACCCAGAGCATCAATAAAGTAAGCAGACAACTTACGCCATCATGATGACACTGAAATCTAGCCAGTTCCATGGATCCCGTAAAAAGGTAAAGCCATCTATGCAGAAACCTCTTGCAATGATTTTCACTAGTGATTCAAATGTATAAATCCCTGTGAATGTGTACCTGTCAAAGAAATGGAGAGCTTGAGGTAATTTCTGAACAGACAGAAACTTTAAATGAATCTTTTAAGATAATAGGGCCTAAAATCTGGTTTCAAGTAATAGAGACTAAACAGAACAGGCACAGCCAATGCAGAAGAAAGGAAGGCAGGAAGAGAAAGGGATGCTTTGAAGGAAACTTACCGAAACATAAAACCAAGAACTTTGGAATGCTGTACTGGGTGCCATCTAGCAGGTGATCATTTTGAAACCAGGTGAGGAGGCCCCAGAGCTATTTTTTAACTTTAGACAAGTAAAAAGAAAAAAAAAAAAAAAAAAACCTCCTTTTTGGAGAGGCAGTGCCATGAGGGACTAACTGAGGGCACAACATGGCCCTGGGGCAGCAAGTCAAAGGCACTGGCCAGTACAGGAAAGGGTGGAGGTGAAGGGCAGTAACTTCCAGAGTGCACTTTCTCTTTCTAGAGTTGACTTCTAAGGATATTTCCTAAATTCCACATGGATCCTCACCCCTCTCTGTGAAGTAAAGAGTGGGAAAAAACCATTTTTTTTCCTTGATGGATAAACTGTATAAAAGCAAGATTCGGTGAGTAAAAAAATCTTTAAAAGAAGCAAGCAGACAGATAAATAAATGAGCTACTTACTCCACATTCTTCGACCATTCAGGAGGGTTACTAAAAGTCATGAATACACAGTTGGTCAAAATAGTGCACATAATGATCATGCTAAATACTGTAGAAAAGAGTCAAGGGAGAAAATACAAAATCTGGCCTGTTCTCTTCCTGAGAAAGCAAACACATTTCATATTGGGTATCATGAGAATTAAATCAGTAACCTGGAAGGAGACAAGACACAGAAGACAAGGAAATGGTGAGGTGATAATGAAAGCCCCCAGGAACACAGACTGCCGCCATATGTATCCACACCTGACCGGAGAACTGTGGTGGACACAGCAGGACAGCCACTCTCTTTCTTTCATAAGGGCTGTCACTGCTCTACTCCTTTTGGATAAAACAGTCCCCTCTCTTGCCAGTTTAGCCTCAGCTATGGAATAAACCTCTAAATACCTTTATACATAGTAACCAAAAAAAATATATTAAATCTAACCTATATTATTCAGTACTCATTTATTGTTAATTATCTTATTTTGCATAACTACTTATTAGAAAATCCACATGCAATATTTTTTTAAAATTGAGGTATATTTGGCATACAATGTTATGTGTTAGTTTCAGATGGAGAACCTAACAGTTCACTTTTTTCCCTAGTTCTCCAAAGGGCGAATTGTCGTTAGCGGGCAAGGCAACAGCTGCTATGGGTGGCACGTGAACAATTGGGGAAACCAGTCATGGCTGGTTGGGTAAGGATTTCAAGGACATCTGCACCACCCTAGTCTTAAGAATTAGATAATGGGATAGATTTATCTGATCACTCTGGAAATGCCCAGGAATGTTTATGGATAGCAAGCTATTTTGTTGCCTTTTTAGTTTCACCCAAGATTTTTCTCCGCCCTTTCTGTTCTTGACTACTGAGAAAAAACTCCTTTGAGTTGAGTTTGTGGGTTACTCAAACTCAAACTGTCACTTTAACAAGCACAGAAGCCAAAACTTATTTATTGCTAATTCACCCTCCCTTGCTAATGGCATTCACAATCTTCACTCTACTAATGGAGTTTTTAAAAGAAAAACTACTTCTTAGACCTGGATTTTTCTTCCAGGAATAATAATACGTTCTGGTTAGAAGAGAAAAAGGCACTGTCTTCTAATCCAACAAAAGGGGAAGAAATCCACTGAATTATTTATTCCTTATAAACCTTTAGATTTCAGAACTATGTTACTTATAAATCAACCAAAATTGGGCTGCTAAATTCTTAGAGTTAAAATGTGGCAAAAGCTTCACAAACCAATTTACCAAATTGCACCTGCCAGTTTTCTCTTCCTACTTAGAGAATACAATATCCTTTGGAGCAAGGGACTAGGTACTGACCAATTAAATACCAACCATAAAATTTAAAGTCATTATGCAAAGTTGCTAAACTCATCACATAATTTTTCATCTGTCATATGCTCTCCTGTATTAATAAGATATACAAGTTAGGCCACATGAATAAATTGTCATGTTCTGTTTAAGGGGAGTAAAGATACCAGAAAAGACTCATGTCAAGGTTACAGTCTAGATGTAAACTTCTACAGCAAGGAGGCCATTTAATCTGAGAAACCATCTCAGACACTTTCCATACTCACTGCTCAAGAAATCAGAAATATTCAAGGAGATCTCTAAAGCATTCATTCAACCCTTTGTACTCAAGAAGTAGCCTTCCAAAAATTCCAATACTGGACTTGCATTAAAGAACTGAATTGTTTGCCTCAAGATGAAAAATTAGTGAATGCTGAGCACTTTAAAAAGACTTCAGGTACAGGTTAATTTGTCTTTCTTCACAATACTAACAAAATTCCAGATTTCCATGACATCATTCTAGGAAAAAAACGATTTGCTGAAGCTCAGCTCAGGATCTGGCGTAAGTTCACTCAAACTTCTGACCGGTGGGATAGTCAACTACACTACTGATAAAATATTTAATATACAACTCAGTTGTCGAAGTTCAGAAACATGTACCAGTGACCATGCAAGTGCTGCAATCACTCCACATTTGTAGAAAAGGATATGAATGTATCAAAATTTTAATAGCTATTCTTCTTATCAGGTTAAAAGGACTTAAAATGTACAAGGCAGGCGTGGCACTAAATCTGAAGAGAGTTTTCCCTCTGTTTAATACTACAAAGGTCTGTGGAGAAAGAAAAAGAGAAATTGTTAAAGCATGGGAATTACACCACACACAGCAACATTTTTATAGGCAAGAAATAACCTATATTACCAAATGTACTTATAATTTTGACTTCCCAATTTGGTTTCTAAGGCAAGAAACCTTAAGGCACCGTATCTCTCTTTCTCCTCCCTCCCTCCCTCCCCTGCCCCAGATTATATACATAATACACAGTGGGCGCTGTCTTAGCAGTTTTGTACATTTCTATAAACTTCTTTCTTTCTTTCTTTCAGAAACAAGCCATATGAATTATACCTAGGGCATCCTCTGCCAGCTTGGGGCAAGATACTGAAGTTCATTAATTTAGGATTCGTTCACTCAACAAATGTTTCCTACTACGTCCCTACTATGTTTCAGGCAATGTTCTCGGTGCTTAGGAAACAGCAGGGAACAAGGCTACCATGGTGCAGGAAGCTTATGTTCTAATGGGGAAGACAGACAACAAATAAAAGAAATGTAACAAATAAGTAAATGATATACAATGTGGTAAGTGCTATGAGAAAAGGAGGAAGATGAGGGAAGGGGAGACATAGAGTGTTGGGGTCAGTGGGTGGGACAATGGAGAGGTGCCTGTTTTAAAGGAGGTGGTCAGGGTAAGCCTACTGAGAAGAAAGAATTGAGCAAAGACTTAAGTTAGTGAGAAGAACTCTTCATCCTACCAATATTTTCCTATCAAGTCTACTCTGACTTTTAAGAGTCTCCATGATCAGCCTTGCCAAAATCATTAAACCGTATTTCCCACCATGAATCTTCCTGTCTTGCCAAATAGCACATGTTATAGTAACTTATAACTTTGGCCTTTGCTTACATTGCTCATCCTACCCAGAATGTCTTTTCTTGTCTCATGAATTCAATTCAATCGAAGTACTTCTGGGCATCCATTTTGTGCTAAACTCTGGATTACAAAATTGGATAAAACTGTACTTTTAGGGAAGACATATATGTAAACTAGTAATTATGATGCAGGGTAAATACAAAGTTCAGTAACAAAAACATGTGTGATGTATGAGAGGCAGCGGGAGGGAGAGTTTTTTCCCCTTGGGTAGGGAATGAGCTGAAAGGTGTTCACAAAGGAAAGGTAACTAATACTTGGAAGGGGTTCCAAGGATACAAGGGGAAGAATTGGCAGATAAAGGGTGAAGGCTGGCAGGGAAAGGGAATAACACAGAATGTACAGAGGCACAGTAGCACATACTGTGGGTCGTTCTCAGGGAGTGGACAGGTAGTTCAGTGTTGATGGAGGAGAAACAGAGAAGGGGTACAAAGGACTATGAAGCTGGAGATGTAGGGGCCTAGGAGACTGAGCTCCTAAGGAGACATGGCCAGTGGCAAGTACACAGCACTAGTTCCTTACTGTGCGGATAGAAGAGCAAGTGGTCAAATGTCTGCCATTTTAAGTAGGCTTTTTTAAAAAATGTAAAGCAATACATTCTTGTAATTATATATAAGACACAGAAGACTTAAGTTCTATCTCGTTACCCAAAGAAAACCTTTGCTGCTTATATATCTTTTTTTTTTTTTACATCTTTTCAGAACCTTCTTGTGTAAATACAAGCACACAGATATAGCCTTGAAAAGACTCTCTTTCTCTCAGATGGGATTGTACTATAAATACTCTCCTGCACCTTGCATTAAAAAAATGAACCCCCACAAAGAAAAGCCCAGGACCATATGGCTTCACTGATGAATTCTACCAAATGTTTAAAGAATTAATACCAATCCTTTGCAAACTCTTCCAAAAAATAGAAGAGGACACACTTCCCAACTCATTTTGTAAGGCCAGTATTGCCTTGATACAAAAGCAGAGAAAGGGGCAGCCTGGGTGGCTCAGCGGTTTAGCACCACCTTCAGCCCAGGGCCTGATCCTGGAGACCCGGGATCGAGTCCCACGTCAGGCTCCGTACATAGAGCCTGCTCCTCCCTCTGCCTGTGTCTCTGCCTCTGTGTGTGTGTGTGTGTGTGTCTCATGAATAAATAAATAAAATTTTTTTATTTATTCATGAGAGACACAGAGAGAGAGAGAGAGGCAGAAACACAGGCAGAGGGAGAAGCAGGCTCCATTCAGGAAGCCTGACATGGGACTCGATCCCGGGACCCCGGGCTCACGCCCTGGGCTGCAGGCAGGTGTTAAACCACTGAGCCACCGGGGCTGCCCAATAAATAAATAAAATCTTAAAAAAAAAGCAGAGAAAGATATCACAAGAGAAAAAACCCACTATAATATCCCTGAATATAGACACAATGAATATAGACACAAAAGCTTCAACAAAATACCAGCAAACTGAATCCAGCAGCGTATAAAAAGAATTATATGACATGATCAAGTGGGATTTATCCCCAAAATGCAAAGATGGTTTAATATGTGGAAATCAATCAACGTAATACAACATATTAATAAAATAAAGGCAATAACCACTTGATCATTTTAACAGATGCAGAAAAAGCATTCTACAAGGTCCAGTAATCTTTTATATAAAAAAAAATCCAACAAACTAAAAATAGAAGGGAACTTCCTTAACCTGATAAAGAGCATTATGAAAAATCTATAGCTAACATCACATTTAATGATAAGACTGAAAGCCTTCTTCTTAAGATTAGGAACAAGACAAGGATGTCCCTCTCACCACTTCTATTCAACACTGTACTGGATGTTCTAGGCAAGGCAATTAAACAAGTAAAACTATTTCTATTTGCAGATCAAATAATCTTATATATGGAAAACTGTAAGGAATACATATAAGCAAAACTATTAGAGCTCATAAACAAGTTTAGCAGGGTTTCAAGATGCAAGATCAACATATAAAAATCCGTTGTATTTCTATACAGTAGCAATAAACAATCCCAAAATTAGGAAATTAAAAAAACAACTCCGTTTATAAGAGGATCCAAAAGAACAAAATATTTAGGAACAAATGTAATAAAAGAAATATACACTGAAAACTACATCATTAAAAGAAATTAAAGAAGACCTTAACTAGTGGTCTCAAGGATCAGAAGATGTAATGTTGTTAAGATGGCAATACTCCCCCAACTAATCTACAAATTCAAAGCAATGTCAATCAAAATTTCAACTGCCTTTTTGGGCAGAAATTAACAAATTGAAAAACGCACGTTCAATTCGTATAGAAATGCAAGGGAACCAAAAGAGCCAAAACAATTTCAAAAAATAAAAAATTTGAGGACTCACACTTTATTGTTTCAAAGCTTACTACAAAGCTATAGTAATCAAGATTGTGTTATTAGCATAAGGATAACCATATCTATCAATAGAACAGAATTGAGAATTCAGAAATAAACCCACACAACTACATAAACTAATTTTTGACAAAGGTGCCAAGACAATTCAAAGGGGAAAGAGTAGCCTTTAACAATCAGTGGTGGGATGACCACATGCAAAAGAATGGATCAGACCTCTACTTCATACCTTATACAAAAATTAACTCAAAATGGATCAAAGACCTAAATGTAAACGCTAAAATCTAAAACTCTTAGAAGAAAACATAAGTGTTAATCTTCACATCTTTGGATTAGGCAATGGTGTCATACTTGTGACACCTAAAAGCACAAGCAACCAAATTAAAAAGATAAATTGGATTTCATCAAATTTTAATTTTTTTTACTACAAATGACACTATCTAAAAGGTAAAAAAAAAAAAACCCCACAGAATGGGAAAAAAATATTTGCAAACCGTAAATCTAAGAAGGGTCTTAGCATTGAGACTAGAAAAGGAGTCTTAGAACTCAACAGTAAAAAGACAAATAATCCAATTTTAAAATAGACATTTCTACAAAGCAGATAGACAAACACTAGGCACATGAAAAGATGTTCAACATCATTAGTCATTAAGGAAATACAAATAAAACTACAATGAGACAGCACTTCACACCTACCAGGATGATCATAATGAAAAAAAAAAAAAACCCATGGAAAAGAACAAGCGTTGGCAATGATGTGGAGAAATTTGAACACTCACATATTACTGGCAGACTGTAAAATGGTGCAGCCACTTTGGAAAACAATTTGGCAGTTCTTCAAAAGTTAAACACAGAGCTGCCATAGGACCCAGCAATTCCACTCCCAGGTATATGCCCAGGAGAGCTGAAAACAGGTATTCACACAAAAACTCATACACGAAGGTTCATACAAAAGCATTATTCAAAATACTGCAAAAGCAGAAACAACTCGAAATGTCCATCAATGATAGATGATTAAACAAAATGTGGTCTAACCATATAATGCGATATTATTCAGTCTTTAAAAGGAATGAGATCCATTTATATGTTACAATACAGATGAACCTTGAAGACACTGTGCTAAGTGAAATAAGGCAGACAGAAAAGGACAGATATAGAAGTTTCACTTCTAGGAGGAACCTGGAATAGGTAGATTCGTAGAGATAGAAAGTAGAATGGAGTTTACCAGGTGCTAGAGGAGGGGGAATGGAGAGACTGTTAAATGGATATAAGTCTCCCTTTGGGAAGATGAAAAAGCTCCAGAAACAGATAGTGGTGATGGATGTACAACATATTTAGTACTGAATTGTGCACTTAAAAATGGCTAAAATGGTAAATTTTATGTTACATATACTTTAGCACAATAAAAATATATACATTATTATCTGAAGAGTGCCCAGTAAGGTGTTATTGATAAATTTTTAAAAATCAGCTTTATTCCAAGTCAAATAAGAGAATTAAGAAAAGTAATATCCAAAAGTGGTTCCTTTTAGTTTTTATTTTTTTCCAAAAGTTCCATTTTGAACTTCAGAATGATTTGAGGGTGGGCAGCCTGGGTGGCTCAGTGGTTTAGCACCACCTTCAGCCCAGGACCTGATCCTGGAGACCCGGGATCAAGTCCTACGTCAGGCTCCCTGCATGGAGCCTGCTTCTCCTTCTGCCTGTGTCTCTGCCTCTCTCTCTCCTCTCTGTGTATTCTCATGAATAAATAAAATCTTTTAAAAAAATGATTTGAGGAACTTTTTGAGAACTAAAGATATCTGGGCCCAGAAAAAAAGAAAGAATGAAGGAATGAAGAAAGAAAGAAAGAAAGAAAGAAAGAAAGAAAGAAAGAAAGAAGAAAGAAAGAAAGAAAAGGAAGAAAAGAAAAAAGAAAAGAAAGAAAAAGAAAAATGGAGGCTTATATATCACAACATGGATAAACCTTGAAAATCTTTAAAAGAATTCAGACATAAAAGGTCACATACCATAGGATTCTATGAACATTACAAGAAATGTCCAGAATAGGCAGATCTATGACAGAAAGTTGGTTTAGTCATTGCCTATGGCTGGATGGAGAGGAGAATGGGGAGTCACTGATAAGGGGTCTCTCTGGAATGACGAGAATGTTCTGGAATTAGATAGTGATGACAAATGCACAACTCATGAACAAAACACCAATGAACTGAGCACTTTAAAATGGTGAACAGTCTAGCTTGTGAGTGATACCTCAGTAAAAAGCAAACACCACAGCAACAAAACAAAACAGAAAAACATTTAAGCATAAGACATAAAAATGTCTAAAGAATGATACCGCCAACATCTATGTACCCATCAGTTGCTGAAGAGAGAACGCCGTGCCGATGCTGCTCCTTCCTGCATGCTCTTCAAACATATCCCCTCTCCCCACAGAGGAAGCACGATTTTTAAATTGGTCCTGAGGTCCCACTTTTTAATGAAATATTCCCAATTAGTCTGAGCTCTCTCTTTTCTGAACTCTTCTTTTTTTTAAAAGATTTTTATTTCTTCATGAGAGACACACAGAGAGAGGCAGAGACACAGGCAAAGGGAGAAGTGGGCTCCCTGCAGGGAGCCTGATATTGGACTTGATCCTGGGACTCCAGGATCATGTCCTGAGCCAAAGGTAGATGCTCAACCACTGAGCCACCCAGGCGCCCCCCTTTTCTGAACTCCTATTTATACTTGGCTTTTGTGCTTTTCTTTCCACTCTTTTTTTTTTTTTTTTTTACCCTCTCTCTACCCCATCAGTTACCTCCACAACTAGATTCTACACTCTCAGAGGGCAGGAATCTCATATTTCTTCCCGCAGTTCCAATAAGATTCAACCCATGCCATGTACTCCCAATAAACAGCTGCAGACAGATTTTTTTTTTTTAAATCCTTTCCTCTCCTCTTCTAGTCTTTCCTTTTCTAATCTGGCAGTCATGTCTTTTTCTCACAGTAGAAAAGCAGCGCTGGTGCTGAGCTACATACATTCTGGAAATGCTCAATTCCCCATCCCTACTGTTTGAGACTGTATTGTGATAATGTTTTTCCTGTTACTAGAGGGTACTGTCTCTGGCAGGGCAGACTGAAGGAAAGCTGAATCCTAAAAGCAAGAGGAACCAGTAGACCTAGGGTTAACCTCAAACAGGTTCAAGGTCCATGTTTTGGTTACTCAAAGAAATGAAGACCCTGGGACTTTCCCGAAACCCCCTCTCTGAAGTACTTGTACACCTCTAGGTTTCCATAGCAACTCCCTCTATGAAAATGCCAAGCCTTTTAAATACCTACTCATTCAACCTCATATTTCCATGAAGTATGGGTGAAGGAGGGATTATTATCCTCTGTGCATTTTACAAAAGCGCAGGAGAGGGACGCCACCTATCAAAGGTCATGCAGCAAAGAGCAGTACATTATGCCAAGTTTAGAGCCTCTTTACAGCTTCTACTGTGCCAGGTTGAGAGGCAGTTTAGTGGCAATCTGGCAGAGAATGAAACTGGTATGGGGGATGGATTCTCTGGTGAATGAGAAATTCGGGCCCCTGGGGTACACTACATAAAAGCCTAAGCAGCAATGAAAGAAGCACTGGCCCATGTCCCAGGATCTAAAATCCACCAGGCCAGGCCTTTACAAAAATCACCCACCTGCCTTAGAAGAAGACAGGTAACAAGACTTTTAAAAATAATGTACCCTGCGTGCTCCATTTCTCTTATCTTTTAGTTTGATCATGGTGGAAAGACAGGTCTAGAGGTACCACTGAAGGTACTTCCCACCATAGGGTCAGTTCTACACAGTAATAACTATCCATTGCCCAGTTAATGAACAAATACTTGTATGGCTGAGGTGAGGGGCAAGGAGGAGAGGCAAAAGAAAACGAAGACATAAAGAAACTGTAACTATTATTCTTGGTTGAGGAAAAACCAGGAGGCAGCTAGGATTCTGAATTAGTAAGCAATGAGTTGCCAAGGAAAGTAGGGATCTTTGGTGAGTTTAAAAACTATGGTTTTGGGATCCCTGGGTGGCTCAGCGGTTTAGCCCCTGCCTTCGGCCCAGGGCGTGATCCTGGAGTCTTGAGATCGAGTCTCACGTCAGGCTCCCTGCATGAAGCCTGCTTCTCCCTCTGCCTGTGTCTCTGCCTCTCTCTGTCTCTCATGAATAAATAAATAAAATCTTTTAAAAAAAACCTATAGTTTTATAGGTATAAAGGCTTTAAGAATGTTTTATGTGTAAAGTAGAAATTTCATAATTAATTTAGGTATTGAATACTGCACATGGGGTAAAAATAGTTTATCAGCACTCCTTTCTAAATATTTACATCCTAGATCTCCATCAAGTATAAAAAGAAGGTATATTTTTTTATTTAAAGAGAAATAAACTGCCTGCAGTGAAGAGGAATCCTCCATACTTCCAGTAGCAGACTGTCTTATAATAAAACATACTTTATTATTAAAATAATTAGATTTACTTATGCTTAATTTATATGCAGTTCTTCCTAACTACATCTTTAGTATACCACAAGATGGTGCTTGGACTAACACAAGTACTCGAAGCTTAGGAATCTTCCTTTTGAAACTGGTATTTGCAGTGCTTACTTACATGTCAAATAGCATAGTATCTATCAGGGGTCAGCAAATTTCTTTTGTAAAGAGCCACATAGTAGGCTCTGTAGGCCATACAGCCAACTCAACCCTGCCGCTGTGGTGCAAAAGCAACCAGAGACAACACGTAAACATATGGGAGTGTCTATGTTCCAATAAAACTTTACAGACAAGGAAATTTAAATTTCATATAATTTTCACACATCACAAAATCTTATTCCTTCTTTGACTTTTCTATCATCACTTAAAAGCATACAAACCCTTCTGAACTCATGGGCCATACAACAACAAATGGCGGAGACGATGTGACCCATGGGGCACAGCTGGTTGGACTCTGACATGCTATACCAGTTCCGGGCCAAGGCCAGACTGGCTGCATAGGAGTTATCTGAGTAGCTTTTTTTTTTTTTTTTAAATGCAGATTCACAAGTCCTACCCCAGAGATTCGGGCTTCAATAAGCTGCAGAGGAATCCCTGCTCACAAGGATTTGGGAACCACCAGCTCATCTTCCATGTCACTAAAACGGTGGGGTTTCGAAACACCCATTTTAAAACACTTGGGTTCTCCTGCTTCGCTGGCCTCTTCCTAGCTGTACGGCCCGGGCAAGCCACGGCCTCTCTCTGGATGTCATTTTCCTCATCTAAAAAATGAGAGAGAGGGCTGCCCGATGGGCGTGCCCAGGCCCTTTCCTGCTCTGACATCTGTGATTCTATGATTTAGAAAATATGCAGAAGTGTCCAAGATTAAGTGCAACAAAGCAGCAAGCCCTACTTTGGAGGAGAAAGCCTATTATTATTTATTCTTCCACATTACATCTTGGTAGGATTCTCATGAATTGGTTATTTTGCTCCTTCACGTGATACTCCATCAGGTTCATGGTCAACAGCATTTGATACCACCCTGAAAACTATACGTATGTGGCAGGGGGCAGCAAGGAGAGGTCCCAGGGCAGATCTGCACCACGGGCTGCTTTCCTCTGCCCTGTCTCCCCTGCTTCTATGCCCCATTCTCAGTAGAACGGTGAACAGGAGAGAGAGAATAAATCGGGATGACCGGTGATGGGCTGACTTTAAAAAATTTATAAAGTTTTTTTTTTTTTTTTTTAGATTTTGTATTTATTCATAGAGACAGAGAGAGAGAGAGAGAGGCAGAGACACAGGCAGAGGGAGAAGCAGGCATCATACAGAGAGCCCGATGTGGGACTCGATCCAGGGTCTCCAGGATCACACCCTGGGCTGCAGGCGGCGCTAAACCGCTGCGCCACCGGGGCTGCCCAAAAAATTTATAAAGTATTTTAAAGCCATATGCATGGCTAATAAAATCTCAGTAATCATCATTAACCTGCCGATAAGAATCCAGAAGAGGAGATTTATCCCTTGTTCAACACTGGATTCTTCAAAACCCAGGAAGAGTGGGAAGGACCGCAAGCTCTGGATTCTTACAAGAATATGTCTTAAGCAAGAATCACTTGGTGTCCATGAAGTCCAATAATATTTTACCTAATCTGTCTTAAATTAGATCTTTGTGAAGTAAATGAGTTAAAAGGAAAATTGAAATTGAATTGTGGTTTACTGCCCAAGGGGAAATATCAGTTTATAACAGCCATTGAATGCGTTTGAGCACAAGGCCCATTAAGAGCAGTGGAACAGCTCTTAACGAGTTATGGCACGGAGTATTAATAAATATGTCATGCCGGCATAAAAGGAACCTTCTGAAAAGCACAGGCATTTCATTTCTAATTAGCAATGTGGGGCTTGGAGCACAGGATGGAGGAGCTTTGCCACTGGAATTCAGGGTAAGATGTATTCTCTTCAGGGTCTACCATAAGGGGAAGGGACGTTGTGCATGGCCAGGTACAAGCACATTAAAAAAAAATCCTAGCATGCTGCAAATGCAGTACAGTAAATGTACGCAGGTACCAAAATATTGCAGCCAATTTAACGGCATTTTTATCACCCTCTGCCCAGGACTGGATTCACTTTTTTAATCATACAAAAAGTATAGATTTAAACAATAAAGGGCACACAAAATATGAAAGGACATTACGGAGAAGGGTACTCAGTGCAGGGGTGGAATATATTACAGACTAGAAAGCTTCTTGGGGAAAGGTTTCTTCTCCAGCCCCTGGTTTGCTGTGGACACATGGCCCAGGAGAGTGGCTCTCCCCTCAACCAAGTTCTCCCTTTCCTTGCGGGGTCATCATCTCCCCCAGGGCAAGGTACGCCGCAGGTACCGGATGACACAGAGGGACCCAGGGAGCGAGCCAATCTACAAGAGGGCAGCTGGGAACCAATATGCTTTGAGTCTCGCAAGCTAGAGCTGTTCTTGACACTGACTTATGACTGTCTCCGGAGTCTGGCTACTGGATCTTAACTGTTCTGATCTCTAGGACTGCCCCGACCCTCTTGTTTTTATTTTTATTTAAAAAAAAAATTTTTTTTTGACCCTCTTGTTTTTAGCTGACTTCTCTAGCCTTAAGTTCTTGCCTGCCTCGACCTCCCATATGTATCTTATTCTCTCAGACCTATGTACCTCTTCTGAACGAGGCAACTGGCCAATTTAACTTATAATAGTTTGTTAGCTCTTTCCCACCTAATTATAAATTGTTAATTTTGGGGACTTCTACTAGGGGCAAATCTTCTCTGCCTATTGGTTTTAGATTGTGCATGCACAGCCTTCTATCCAATAATAATACAAATACAGCTGATCTGCAGAGTAGCTACAGCAGGGGCAACAGCAGCAGCCTGCTGTCCACCCACCAATAGCAACTTGGCATTCACCTCTGAGTAATGATCTACGGAGCCAATATAGCAGGCAACAAATCAATGTCCTTTCAAAGTTCCCCTATTTTAATAAAGGAAAATCTAATACTGAATCTAAACAGATTCTACTTCAGACTAGGAAGCTGTTGGGGAATAAATGACCTGCACTGTCAAAACGACTACACCATGTTGAAGAGTCCAGATGCCTTTCTTAATGCTAATCTGCTTAGTGGGTCCCTCAAGTGAAATCGCAATTATAGTCCCATGGGCCTCAGGAAAGGTTCTAGCAAAGGCACAACTGGCCTGAATTTCTTCAGTACCTGTATCCTGGTCCTAAGCTGCCTTTTAGAAACATTGAACTAAAGCAGGACATGAAACATGGACAAATTCTTTTCCTTTAGGCTTGTACTTCTATTTGAACTATGAATATTATTTTATTTCTTTGTTATTTTATTTCTTTTTAAGTAGGCTCCACAAACACGGGGCTTGAACTTACAACCCTGAGATCAAGACCTGAGCTGAGATCAAGAGTTGGATGCTTAATCAACTGAGCCACCCAGGTGGCTCTATGAATATCCAGAGCCCTCTTCTTCTAAGTCTCTATTCCACTACACAGAGGATCGGGCAAGAGAGACCTCTAAGTCCCATATTTATGTTCTTATTGCTGTTGGTCATTAACAATTGTATCTATGAGCCTATCTGAGGAATAACATTGAGCATGAAGTATTTACTGTGTGGCCAACACCCTACCCTACTAAGATGCGGATACAGTACCTGTCTCACGGCAACCACTCCAGGAGGTAGCTAGGTACTATTTAATAGATGATGAAATTGAAGTAGAAAGGTCAAGTAACTTTCTTAAAACCACAAAGTTATGTATTAAGTGGCAAAACTTAGAATTGAGCTGAGGCGGCCTAACGTCAAAGCCTATGTTCTTCACATCATAAGGTGATTTTTAAAAAGCTTCAAAAAATCTAACTCCTCACTCTACAGGCAAGAAACCAAGCACAGAGACCTCTGCTCACACTCACACTACAGAGCTGAGAGCCACTAGGGCCCAGGTCTCCTGAATACTGTTTACACCAGGTCATCCACTCCAATCCCCCAATCCTTGGGTCAGTGAAGGAATCTTTCTGACTTAATACCTGTAAGTCTGGCAAAAGGAAAACCCTTGCATATGTGTCAGAGATCATAGTAGCTGGTTACAATTACGGTCTTCTTCCCAAGTGAAGCTGGATGAAGGTGCTGCTGATGCCACATCTACCTGTGGCTTTGTTTGCCAGGTGCTTCTGCATATGCTTTCTCATTTGGTCTGACCCTGTAACCTCATGCCCTCCAACCCACATTTGGGGCAGATGACGCCCTTTCTGCCCACCTCCGGGTCACAGGAAGCCATTCCCGACAGAACTGAGACACTGCACAGCTGCTTCCGTGCTGAGCCAGCATCACGCCGCTCCCTAGAGCCGGGCAGCTCTGAACCTCCTACATGGCCACTCCTCACTGTCCTTCAATATGAACTTGCCTTTGATCTCCTTCCCCTTTACCCTCTTAGGGTACACAGACTGCAGCTGCTCCAGGGCAAAGCAAAATGCACAATCGTTAATATCGACTACTCTAATCACTGTATTCACATTCCAGAATATTCTATATTCTTGTTCTCCTCTCTCTTAGAAAGCAGCAGAGCAGAGTGATTTCTATAGAGGCTCTGAGGCCACAAAGACCTGGATTCAAGACACAGCTCCATTGCTTATTAGCTGTCATGATCTTTGTCAACTTATTGCTAAGACTCAGTTTTCTTACTGATAGAGATAATGACTAATAGTACCTACTTTATCAGATTATGAGAATTAAATGAAGATTCACCAAAAGGGCTTACTACAGTGCTTGGCATAGAACAAACCTTCAATGAATGGGATTCTGATGCTGTCATGCCCATCACAGACTACTGCCACTCCTGCTCTTTGGCTGCCAACATGGGATGTCCATAAGGAAACCCGAGGGCTACTGTTCATGTTAGTATTCACACACTTGGCATGAGTCAGTAGGATAAGGTAAACCAAGTATTCAGAGTCACTAGGAGACACCTGTATGGCTGCACTGGCTCAAGATGGGCCTCAGAGCTTATGCCAGACATGAGAACTCTGGAGGTGGGAGAAAATAAACACAGCTTAGTACGCACACATTGGGTTCCAAGCTGCCTCTCCACCTTTGGATCCTCTCTTGGCAAACCACACTCCATGCTCTCATCACAGCTAAATTCACTGCTTGAAACAATCCAGACTTCCCCATGCTTCTCTGCCTTTCCTAGTGCTGGTCTTTATACCCAAACTACTCTTTCTTCCCTTTTCCAACAGGTGATTTTTTTTTTTTTACCATATTTTAATACTTTAAGGTCCATTCAACTATCACCTCCTCTCCTCTCTGCAGATAGCTCATTCAAATCTCTGAAACAGAATTATCCTTCCTTCCGGTGTGTCTCCACTCAGCACTTACTTTGATTAGGGCAGTTCATGTAGTGTTGTCATTTTTGTGTATACATATGTACCTCTCACTGGACTCTGAGATCCCTTTATTAAAGGCAGGGCTATAGCATCCAGCTGCTGTCTCTCAGTTTAGCAAGCAGAATATAGAATATCATGCCCATCTGGCACAAGGTAGAGAATTCATGCATAGGTACTGAATATATGAATGAATCTCTTAGACATGAGAAAATGATACTTGCCATACGAACTACACAACTAACCTATAACTGTATACAACTTTCTGCTAGGTTTCCACTCTTTAGCTCATCCACCCATAAGAATTATTTGTTGTAGTTTGGAAAGTCTTCTCATCTTTTCTGTGCCTTAGATATCATGCTAAAGATACAGACGGAAGCAAATGCACTAAAAACAAAAACAAAAAGCCATATACTAACTTCATATTGAGGCAGTATTAAATGATAGAAAATTATCTAAAAGTGGTAATAGAAAACAAAAACAACAAATCAGTCTGCAGTATATGCTATAGACGATATGGTATGGCAGAAAGACCATGAATGTTATTAGATCACACATCCCTGCAGCTGAAATCTGGCTCTACCACACACTAGCTGAGGGCATTTGAGCATATAAAATTTCTGAGCCACAATATTTTCTTACTTATAAAAACATGCAACATTCTACTGACAGCTCCCTAATGTTGCTAACCCTTAAGGACTGCAAAAAATTGAGGATTCAACAATGGTATCTAGAATTTGGGTGGTGTCATCCACTAATAGCAGATGAAAGGAGGAGGTTTGAGGGGAGAAATGAGTTCAAAATTGAACACACTGAGTTACCTGTGGGAAACCCAGCTAAAGATGCTTGGCAAGGTGCCAGATGTTAAGGAGTGTTCCAGGCTGGAGATATAGATTCAAGAGTACTGAGAGAATGGATGACATCACCCGGGAAGAGTGTGCCAAATGAGAGGAACACGGGCCAGGTACGGAACCGAGGAGAACACCACAATTTAAGGGAGAAATGCAGGAAATGGAAGAGAAGAAATAATCGGAGATCTACAGAGAATTAAGCCAAGGAAGAAAAGAGCTGCAAAAATTAGTAAGTCATCAACAGTATCAACAGCTGAGAGGTTTGGTGGGATAAGAAGTGAAATAATGTCTGATAAATTTGGCAATTTGACACCACAGAGGATCTTATCTTGAGAATGTCAGCAGAGAAGTGAGGATGCAGAGTCAGGCTGCAGGGATGGGGAAGTGGGTGGGAGGTGTGCAGGTAGTGAGAATGAGTAAAGGCTACTCTTTACAAGCTTCGACAGCAGAAGAGAGGTTAGACTAGCTGGCAACGTGGGCTCAAGTGAGGGCTTGTTAGAATGGGAGAGGCTTTGGGAGTGTTGATAGGCTGAGGGGAAGGAACCAGGATGAAAAGGGAAAGACTGACAGACCAGAAAGTGAAGTTCTAGAGAAGGTTGGAAGGCATGGGTGGGGACAAAGACACAGGGAGAGGGACTGGCCTTGAGCAGTAGCCAGGGGACCTCAACCTCTGAAACTGGAAGGATCTTTTATTCAAACTTGATTCCACAGGCCAAACTTAGCAACCTGAACAAAGTGTCTGGAATAGGAGGAGTGCCTCTTCAGAACCCATATTGAAAACTCTACTGCTAGGTCCAGAGTTGGCAGAAATTGTCATGTAATGGGGCAATCCTAATCTTGAGTTGTGTCAAACAGGCTTAAATGTAAAGAACAACATGTAAACAATTTACAACCCATGTGAATTTGGAAAACAATTAGTAAGAAAAACATTCCTTTTATGCTCTTTGACTAAGAAAGCATTTAAAATATGGTTAATTATTGTCAGAAGATGATCAATGTCATTGTGACTTGAGACATACTCCAACATTTCAAAGGCCATTATTAACAAACCCATTCAAGGGGATCCCTGGGTGGTTCAGCGGTTTAGGGTCTGCCTTCAGCCCAGGCGATCCTGGGGTCCCGGGATTGGGATCGAGTCCCACATTGGGCTCCCTGCAGGGAACCTGCTTCTCCCTCTGCCTGTGTCTCTGCCTCTCTCTCTCTGTCTCTCATAAATAAATAAATAAATAAATAAATAAATAAACAAACAAACAAATAAATAAATAAATAAAATCTTAAAAAAAACATTCAACAGGTCAATTTTTATTAAAATAAAAATATTTCACAACCCTGGAGAAACTATCAGAGACTAATTCCTAAAACTATCAATCAGTGGGATTTTATGGCCGAGGTGATTAGCTACTAACACACATTCTAGAATTCAGGTGTAAAGTGTCTCTTCTATACCAACATGGCTCAGAGCTTTGGAACTGCAACTTAGCACTCATGCAAGGAGTTGAAAAGACCTGAGGTTCTTTTCTGGAGCAAATGCTAGGCTCATCTGCAAGTCCCCCTATGACTCACACTGATATTAAAATGTATTGGACTCCTGCCTATTTAAAATCGAAGACTGGCAAAATCTTCAACAGAGTGACAATACTGGCTTTTAAGTACCTCAGGATATCTGCATTATGAGTCCTTTTAAAGATTATCATTTAATGCTTGCTAAAGGCCTATTTAAGACGCTGAATATTTAGACAGCATGTATTCTTTGATTCTTCTGTATTCTCCAGGTTTAGTCTCTTACCAAGTTAGAGCACCACAACCTCTCAAGTACCTGGAACATATTATCTTCAATGCACATATCATTAACTGTAATGATTTATTTCTTTACTTGTTTATTGTCTGTCTGCCCAATGAAAACTAAGTTCCAGGAGTAGCATAAAGAGCTTGTCTGTTTTGTTCCCAAGGGCATGAAACAGAGCCTGGGCATATAGAAAACACTCAATAACAATTTATCAAATTATCAAATGAATGATTGAATGCTAGACTCTGTCCTTAACCCCCTAATCAATCACACAACCCTATCAACTCATCTCTATAACAACTCTTGACTTCAACCACTGCCCTTTCTTTTCACTTCTACCATTATACTTTGGACCCCCAATGCCTCACAGCTGGTCTGTGTCCACTCTATATACCACATTCACCTCCCTAAAGCACTGCTTTGATCACATATCTGCACTCCCCAACATCGTCAGCAGTTCTCTGCTGCTTATCAAGTAAAGACCAAACTTCCGGGCACCTGGGTGGCTCAGTGGTTGAGCATCTGCCTTCGGCTCAGGTTGTGATCCTGGGATCCTGGGATCGAGTTCCGTCCGCATCAGGTTCCCTGCATGGAGGCTTTTTCTCCCTCTGCCTATGTCTCTTTCTTTGTCTCTCATGAATAAATAAAATCTTTAAAAAAAATTTTTTTAAAGGCCAAACTTCCTAGCCTCACACTGAGTCCTCCATGATCTGGTTCCAGCTCTCCCTCCCCAGCCTCATCTCCCACAGCTCCTCCTCACTCATTTCCCCATATTCCAGTCAAATCAGACTACTCAGCTTTTTCTTCCATTGTCCTATGCCCTTGTCCTTGTCTTTGACCCTTTGCTCGTATTGTTCTTTCTGCCTAGAATGTTCCAGTGTAATCTTTTTTTCTATAGCCCAAAGCCTGATTCAAATACTACCCTTCCTATGAAGTCAGTAAGGCCCTTTCTGGGGCTCCCTTATCAAAACTTGTATCACACTGTAGAACACTGCCATGTTATAAGCTACATAAGGGTAAAGAATGGACTTATTAATCTTTGTTTCCCCAAGAGAACCCAGCAGACCTCCTGCTCCTAATGCCTCACATAAAGGAAGTACTCAAGAAGTATTTTTGTTGAATAAATGGGTCATGTTCTATATGAGGCAACCCAAACTGGTGTATGTTCCAATGTCAATTTCTCTCATTTCCTTTAGAGTCAGTTAATACAGGGGGCATAAGCCAACTCACACAGCCAAGAAAGAAGCAAAACAATAAAGGTAGACATGACAGGACAACTTATAATATTCAGGAAATAACAACCTTTATATAATACACACATGATACCAATAAACTAAGAAGAGATTCAAGCACTGGGTGGAAGCTATTAACCCATGATCTTCGATAGTCTTTTCCAATCCTAAGTATCTACAAGAGGAGAAATAAAACTGGTGGCACTTAACAATGGTTATCCAGCCCTCTGAAAATATCTGAAATGTCAGGAAAACTATTTCCTGATCTACTTCTTCAGCCCCTAAAGGAAACTAATTCTTTCGGAAAGGAAAAGATTCACTAGTAAATCAGTCTCTTTTCCCCTCTGGAGTTCAATTCATTTTGGTCAATGGAAAAGTTTTTATTAGAAAAAATATCATAATGTCATCTTTCATGTTCAAAGCACTTAGAAAAGTACATAGTGTTTTTATATGCATTATCTTCTAAGATTAATTTATTCAACAGATATGGATTGAGCACTTACTATGGGGCAGGCATTGCTCTAGCTGATGAGCACACAAGAGGATGAACAATAAACATAAAAATATGGCAGGTGTTGCTAAGTGCTACAGAGAAAAATGAATCAGGGTTGGCACAATAGGCTGTTTCGTGTTATGCAGGGTAATCAAGAAATGATCTTCACAACAACCCGGCAAAATAGGTAGGATATTAGCTATTAGTATAATCTTAATTTCCCAGATTAGGGAAACTGACACCCTGAATGGTTAAGTGACATGCTCAAGATCACCTGGAAAGATGGGAATGGGAGAAACCAGATTTCCCAAAACATGGTCTATTGCTAAGGTTTTAAAGAGGATTTGGGGGTAGCCCGGGTGGCTCAGTGGTTTAGCACCGTCTTCGGCCCAGGGCGTGATCCTGGAGACCCGGGATCCAGTCCCCACGTCAGGCTCTGTGCATGGAGCCTGCTTCTCCCCCTGCCTGTGTCCCTGCCTCTCTCTCTCTCTCTGCGTCTCTCATGAATAAACAAATAAAATCTTTAAAAATAAATAAATAAAGAGGATTTGGACTTGGGAATATGCAACTAAATTCCTTCCCCTCTAGAGAATGCTGCTTAGAAAGTAGAAAAGAAGCCCATATACACATACTGTTAACTCATCACTCTGACAATGGCCTGCCTCCCACTGGTGCATTATCACTTCCCTTGATTTGGGAAATAAAATAACAGAAACACCATTTTTTAATATTGTTGCAAAATGACTTTTTAAAAACAAAATAAAGTTTTAAAATGTGTAGTTTTTATTTAGAACAGAAAGGAGCATGTAGGCTTATTGTGCAAAAGCAGGCAATGCAACACCTCATTAGCAATACTTCAAATCACACCTAATGAACATAAACTCTCCTTTAGCAGCCTGTCTCTGTTCTGCACACCTGTTGAAAAGTGTGTGAAAATAGATTCAGCAAGGATTTTCTGCCAGGAGCGCATGGGACTGCATGTGTGTGTGTGCCCATGCATATGGAGAAAACTGTAAACATTGCAGGGAACAAGATGCCATGCTATAGCTAATGTGAATTAAATCTAAAAACTACTTCTTAGTAAAGGTAGAGGCTGAAGACCTTCATGTATTATAGAAACTCAGAAGGAGGAGGAATCCGTTCTGGTGCAGAGAATCAAGTCAGGCTTTAAGGAAGAAGGGGCCCTAGGGCCTGGACGAATGGATCGAGTGTCAAAAGGTGAAATTAAAGGACAGTATTTTCTAAGACGTGGAAATGGAGACCAAGAGGCAGGGGACACGGGAAACAGTAGTCCACCACAGCTAAAATATGTTATGCGAAAGACCTATGTGTGAAATACAACTAGAAGGATATAGATATAGGCCCAACTCCTATCTTGCATATAATAGGTAAGGAAATTGAAGCCCAGAGAAATTTGGCTGATTTGGCCAAAGGCAAACAAGGGGGAGAAGAACGAAAAAGGAAATTTTTATATTGCCAGTTAGGTGTTCTTTTGACTATCCTGTTCTGTGGGTAGGCTGGGGGACTGGGACAGGTAGGAGATTATTTTTCTCTTTATTTTTTATTTTTATTTTTATTTATTTATTTATTTATTTATTTATTTATTTATTTATTTATTCTCTTTAAACGTAAAAAATATGGGGGTTCCTGGTGGCTCAATGGGTTAAATGTCTGATTCCTGATTTTGGCTCAGGTCATGATCTCAGGGTTGTGAGACTGAGCTTCACAATGGGCTCTGTGCTCAGCGAGGAGTCTGCTAGACCCTTTCCTTCTGCCCCTCCCTCTAGAAAGAAACAAAAAAGTAAAGTAAAAATAGGTAGGGAGGTTAAATAAATTGCCTTGAGATTACATGTCCAGCTGAATAGTTCCAGTTGTACTGACACTGAGCCTAGGTCTCTGGAACAGCTTGTCCAGGGCTGCTAGATTACTCAGCTCCTTCACTAGAGAAGATAAAATACTAGAGCTAATGAAGAGACACCATCCTTTCTCTCAGGAGCACTGCACCTTTCAGGACCCATCCTAAAAAAGGATTTTTGAACCATAGGGATTATCAGGAATGTGAATGAAAAAGCAGGTTCTTCTTCTCGTCTCTAAATTTGCCTGCCTAGCTTCAGAAGAACTGAGTCAATGAAGCTGAGGATTGATTAATAAAACATAAGTGGAGCACCAGAAATGTGTTGTAACAAACTAAGAGTTAGGAGGCATAGGCTCTAGTCCTGGCTCCACCACACAAGATGTTGTTAGCTTTTTTTTTTTTTTTTTTGAAGAAGGGCTATACATATCTTTTTTAAAAGATTTTATTTATTTGAGAGAGTAAGAGAGAGAGAGCTCATGCAGGAGTGGGGGGTCAGGGTGTGGGGAAGAACAGAGTCAGAGAGAGAAGCTGACTCCCCGCTGGGCAGGGAGCCCTAAAGCAGGGCTTGGTCCCAAGATCCTGAGATCAGGTCCCAAGACCTGAGCCGAAGACAGATGTTTAACAGAAGGAGTCACACAGGCATGTTGGCTTTTTACGAGTATTTCCGCTCATTAAATTTATAAAAGGAGGAGGCTGAATTAGCTGATGTCTGAGGCTACAATATTCTAATTTTCTGATTCTAGGTAAACTGCAATTTGCAGGAAAAGAGACATGAAGAGTTGAAGGTAAATTGAACTTTGGGAAATCACATATAATTTTTTAATGCAATAGGCATGTGTCCTACTTAAAGGCACATCAGTCCATCCTGTAATTTAGATTTTTGTTTATAGGACTTTCTTATAAGAGGGTACACCCACTGAACAAAAAGGACACATAGATCAATTACACATTTAAGAAGTGGAAAAAGAAGTACAATCAACTCTAAAGGCCTTTTTCAACTGAATCCACAGACTTTCTTGCTGCCCGCTTAAAACAGTTATCATGCATATACGTGGCCATTTGAATCAACAAGTTATTATTAAGAACTGGAGAGACAGAAAGACACTTCAAGTAACAGAAAGTCCTTGATTTGATTTATTTAAAAAAGCATGGAAGAGGGAGAGATGAATTGAGAATTTATACTGATAAAATGTAAGATTCCATAGCATGAAAGAAGGGAAAAAAAAAATAACAAAATGAAGACTTCAATAGGCTTAAGAAAACAGCAGAAAGAAAACCAAGAACAAAGGCATTCAGAAGAGTTCAGGTTCCTTAGAATATCTATTTGTTTTTGCCAACATATACATATAAAGAAATTCTGGAAAAACCCTCCCAACAGTGGTTACCTGTTCAGGGAGACAGGAAGCAAGCAGATTAGGGAGAGGTGTAAAGAGGAGACATTTTACTGAATATCTTCAAATGACTCTTTAACCACGTAGCTATATAACTTATTTTTATTTAATTCAAAAATTAAATAAATATATAAATATAAATGTCCCTTAAATTCAATTATTTGCAAGCAACAGTTGAAATACAAGAGAGCCAACGGAAGGAGACATTAGAACAAAGTACCAAGAGGTAAAGAAAATGCTACAGCACTGGGAGGTTGGAAGAAATCCAAAGAGAGGATAATCTAGACTGTTTTCAGGGACCAGCTGGAGGTGAAATACAACATGGACAATACTGCTGAGGGCCTCAAGAAGCTTATGATAGCTCAAACCAGCACCAGCTGGTACAAGAATATCTTGAAAATACAACACACAGGTTTATGTCCCTGTGTGCCTGGACAATGTGAAATCCACAATGGGATGAAACCAGAACTCTACTAACAGGGAAGTAGTTTTCTTTCACCCTCTCAAATAGAGGGATTGATATGAGAAACCAGTGTTTCTCAATTGGGAGCCACAAAAATGATTAATTAGGTAGCAGATGAATGTGACCTATAAGGAAAAGATAAAGAAATCCACTTGCATCATTTAGCAAAGAAATTCTCTTTTGCAAGAATTCTTTAAGGCAGTCCATGAGAAACAAACGCAGGGGAATGTCCTCTTAAAGTCATTTATACTCTCGGTATTTTTTGATTTGTGGGTTAATTCCCAGTGTGCTTCCTTGTAAAGGAGACCTTGCTAATTTGGCCTAGTGAAAGGCCTAGTTAGTAAGAAGTATTAGTAGTGCCAGTGAAGATTTGCAAATAAACATGAGCAAGCATATCATTAATCAACTAAAAAATCCCTTGCTTTACAGTGCCTGACTAGCTCAGTTGAAGCATGTGACTCTTGATTTTGGGTTTTTAGTTTGAGCTCTATGTTGGGTGTAGAGATTACTTAAAAATAAAACCTTAAAATAAATCCCTTGATTAATAGTACAATTAGTACTTCTAAAGTGCTACTAATGTTCTTTCTTGTCATGAGTGTTTGTTTGCTTTCTAGTAATCATTAATCTATGCATTTATGAACTTTTCTGCATGGTGGTATGTTTCACAATTAAAAAAAAAAAAGATTAGCAAAAAAAAAAAAAAAAAAAAAACGACTAAAATTACCCTTTCTACAAACTATCTACCCTTGTGGGGAGGCCAAAGGTTGAAGTCAGACTATCATGAAGAACCAGTCCTTTAATGGAGCGCCATCAACATCTGTCCTACTCAAGGAATGATACCTATCAGGGCCAGAGATCTACCCTCTCTGAGGCCTTACTCCCCATCTAGTGCCACTGAAATCTGAGGCATTAGGAGAAAACAGGCTATCTATAGGGCAAGAACCAGGGGGAAAAAGCATGCAAAGGGAAACTGGCTCTGACAACCAACAGCTCTATGTATTCTTCATATATTAAGTCAGGTTAAGAAAGGGAGATTTAATTTGCATTTGAGTTTAAAAAAATAAATATTTCAAATAAAAGCAAAGAAGTTTTAGCCACCTGAAAGGCCAGGGTCCAAAGAACTTTACTTATCTTCTCATTGCTATAAGAGTACTTTCTGAAAAAGATACACCACTGGCCAACTCACTAAATAGGCACAACCAAACTCTGTGATTTGTCATCACTTTGTACCTCTTCTAAGATCATGGATGCAAGGGTAGGAAAGAATAAGAAAACATTTATAAAAATATTTCAAAATTTTACAATGAATGGAATTTTTTTCTAAAAATAGACCAAGATCCCATGTTCCTTATTCACTAACCCAGAAAGTTACAGCCTACCTCCTTCCTCACCCATCTTCCCCACTCAGCAAAGACACAGATTACAAAGTTAGACTTTAAAAAAAGGAAGAGTAAATGAGGAAATCAATGAATGTTTATGAAAACTACTCAGTTCCAGAACTTGATGTGTGAAAAAGTCCTTAGAAATTCTGTCCAACTTCTCAGTTCTAGATGAGAAAATTTAGGCCTAGAGAGGTGATGTGTTTTGCTAAATCCAGTTTTGAGAAGTTTTTTCCTTTATTTACAACTTTCTTTTCCTATAATCTATTTGTGGTAGCTTGAGCAACACACACACACACAAAGAGAAATACAGATAATAAACATGGTGAATTACAGTAGATTCAGGACTTTTTCTAGTCTACTGTTATTTGTATCATATCATGCTTTGTTTCTGAAACTCTATATTTCTCAGTGGAAGATACAAGGTACTGTTGCCATCTTTTTTTTTTTTTTTTGCCACTTTTTTCCATTATGGAGCTGTCCTGAGCTGCAACAGGAGTGAGTGAAGGACCATTTTGTGTAGACACTGTCTTAACTGCTTTTGCCATCCTGAACGAAAAATACCTCCACAACTATAGCTAGGTCAAGAGATCTACTGGTCTCATCTTACTTCTGTCCCGTTATTAAGCCAAGAAACTAAAATTTCTTCCAAATTAAAAGATTGAAAGATGAGTTAAGTGGAGTTTATGAGGCAGTTTTGTTAATAAAGACAATTTAGGTAAGCTTTATATGTATGAATATGTAATTACACAAAGTCTTTCCTTCCCTCATCTGGAAACACCTATCAATCTACCTCTTTAACTGACATTTATCAAATCAGGGACCCCTAAAATGGAGTCTGAAATCATTCCTCAGTACGCAATGGCTCATTAGTTGGCTGGTGGCATTGCTTCTCCACCTGTTGCCTTGTTTCAAAAGATACTCATGAGAAAGGAACACTCGGTGTGGTCAAATATTTGTTAGGGGAGTTTGAAACTCTTGGTCAAATGAAGACTGGTATTTATTTCACTTGTGCTTTTTACTGGCAGGAATAACAGAACTGACTCTACTATAAGGATGAGTGGTGGCTCAATCCAGACAACTGAGTAACAAGGCCAAAGACTTGGTCTCCTCACTGGCCTGGTTTGGTTTACCTTATTCTATTCCTGTCCCCAACAGCTATGATCTAATGTCACCAAGGGACAGAGGAAGTTCTGATAGAGTATAAATCCATAAACTCCTCTATATTAACGATAGGCTTTGTTGATATTGTAATAGTTACATCATCATTACATTTAAAGATAAAATTCTAAATGTATATGGGAGAGAGATTTTACCCGCCTATAACATCTTTCACCATGCCATCTTTCTTGGACTCATTTAATAGAGTCCCATTTCATTTATGTTCTTCTTTTTTTTTTTTAATCTGTTTTCATCTTTTTTTCTGATCTGGCCTGGAGCCAAAAACAGAAGTCTTATTAACGGAGACAAGAAGTGTCAAGACCCACAAATGAGCCTGAGCAGCAATTAAATTGAAAAATAAACCCCATTAACCAGAACTGAAACAAAAGGTTAACTACTTATCCAAACTTGGGCAAAGGGACAGTTCTTTCTCCCCCGCCTCCCCTAAGCCTGTTAGGAAAGGGGTTTCTGAAGCTGTGCCGCCTCCTCCTCCAACTCACTTTCTGCGTCAAATAGTATGGGTCAAAGTCCTCCAGGGGAACTGCAACCAGGCCTTGTGGGATGTCCCCATAGATGAAAGGCAAACTCTTCCCTGCTTCCAGGTCACTGTTTGGCTTGGGCTTGCTATCCTCATCGTCTTCCCGATGACTGCCTTCGGCCTTTGGCGGTTTCTTGAGCTTGCTCTCAGCAATGCGCCTCTCGATGTTTGCCAGTGACTCAGGGGTGAAAGGCTTGAAACTATCGGGGCCTGGTGGTGCAAGCAGCCGCGCTGCCATCTTCTCATCCTGCAGCAGCTTCGTTAGTTATGCTGCGTCCCGGACAGGTCAGCTCTGGAAGAAACGGCAACACAGACAGCAGTAATCAATCGCTGCTCTGAAAAGAGGCCAGACCAAACCATCTCACTCTCGACCTTTATTCACAACCTCTGCAACACATAGTTTCTTCCGTGACACGGTTATTTTTCTCTTCAGAAAATCTGTGTGTGAATGGGCTGGGTGATGTCCATAAGCACCCCCAGGGGAATGGCTAGCCGGGGAGATCTAAAGATGGGAGGCTCCTGCATTGCTAGTTTTTCTTACTTTACTTAGATGCAACTCCACTGTTTGCAATCATATAAACTACAAAGGTACATTCCACACCCTCAAGGAACTTCTATTCTGAACTAATAAGGCATATTTAACATTACCCAGGGGCCCGTGCTAGCTCTGGAATCCTTATATGCTCAAGTCACCTTCCTTTCCTGGAACTCTATTCCCTAAAGAAATATTCTTCCTTCCAAATACAACACAAGGGCAAACTGTCACTCCTTTAAATTTCAGTTTCTGAAAATACTAAACCCTTCAAAACACTGGAGGCACAAAATATAGATAAAATAGACTCCATTTACTTCGGCTCTTCCATTTCAAGTTATTTTTCAATTCACCAAGATGTGTAAAATCCATCTGGTATAAAAGTCCAGAAGTACCTCTTTGATGATGGAGATCCTGCCAGGGACAACCGGGGGTGGGGCGAGGGGAAGCAAATGGCAGAACAATCTCGGAGAATTTCCTCTGAAGCAACAGCACTGCAGTGCCTGCAGCAGGGTGAAGGATGGCAGGAAGGCCTGCGTGCAGCCCAGAGGGGCTCAAACTAGGAAGGACAGAAATGAGAACAGGACAAAAAACCAAACTTCCCTTCTAAAAGGAAAAGTGAAGTAGGGCCATCCTAGAGCCAATGATTTCTAAGCATGGGATTTGAAAAGTCCCATTTCCATGTTTACACGGAGCCCTGGGTTATTTAAAACACATCTTGAAGGCACCTGGGTGGCTCAGTTGGTTAAGCACCTGACTACTGATTTTGGCTCAGGTCATGATCTCAGCCCCACGTCAGGCTCCACACTAAGCACAGAGTCTGCCTGAGATTCTCTCCCTCTCCCTCTCACACGGTTCACACTCTCTCTCAATAAACAAATAAATAAAACTCTAAACAAGACAAAAGACACTTTGAAACAGGGGGATCGCTAACATCAAACACAATACTGCTTGGTGCCTGCCATAAAAGGACCTGAGCAGGTGAGTCTTACCACGAAAGCTGTAGGGCTTTACCAGCATTTCATCTGGTACTTACGGTGCTGCTTTTGCCTTTCGTTTTGTGAGCTCCACAGAGACAATCGGGAAATTTTTTTTTAAGGCTAAAGATTGTTCTTTCCCTCCTACTTAGCCCTCAGGGTCCACTTCAAGGCAAGTATCCATAAAACTCAAGCCTCCTCAAGAGAACAGTAGTAGAGTTAACTCTAAATAATTTGAGAGTGAAATACCCAAGGGCTCCTTTCATAAACGCACCCGCAGAGATCCCAGATTTCTCTAGTGGTGGTGATTGCTAAGGGCTGCAAAGGCAGTGTGCAGTGTCTCCGTGTGGGCTGGTCAGCTCACTCCCTTACAGCATGGGACTAATGAGGCCCGAACCACAAGTCTGCCCCCATGAAGACCAAAGAGCTTGGCGCTGGACTGAAAAACAAAACAAAACAAAACAAAAAAAAAACAATGCTCCGTACACCGTGGGGTCCAAGAAATCATTTTCACATATTATGCCCAGAATTTTTGAGATGCAAGGGATTTCACAGATACAGTCCATTCATTTTATAGATTAGGAAATGTGGGGTCCTAAAAGCTTGGACAACTTGTCCCAGAATAAAAATCACAACCAAAGAGCTCTGACTCAACAACTCATATTTCTTTTATTATGACCAGTGTCAGTCACCCACCCTCCTCTCCTACTCTAACCCCCACTACTCCCAGCAGGAACAGTCTGGATCATCGAATAAAGCACATGCAAAGGCCAATGGTTTTGCTGGTTTAAGACTTTATTCACAATGTTTTCCTCAAGCTAGAATTCCTTTTCTCTCATTCCTTTCCTCTTCTCTCTCCCTGAATTGTCTCCAGTAAATGCTCACTCCTGTGTACAACCCTCTCACCGGCTGCAGCCTTTACCAATTTTTCCCCTTGTGAACTCCTATAAGCCTTATCATGATCTTAGCTCACAGTTACCCACAACTTCATATGTTTCAGGCACTGTTCCAAGCACTGTGCTTCTATTAACTCATTTAATCTCTGAGACAACATATGAGGCAGGTATCATTATTCTTTCCTTTTAAGAGATGAGAAAACAGAGACACAGACATAATACAGCCTGCCCAAAGTTACACAGCTAGAAAATGACAAATCAGGATTCAAAGCACCCTGTTCACACTTGTTTTGGCTCTTAGTTATCACTGAATTGTACCTTATAAAATCCCAAAGGGAAAGGGTGGTGCCTTAAACTACTTCTCCATCCCTTTTACAAATGATAGGATTATACCTAAAAACTATAATGAGTTCAGATACCTGGAACCTCTTTGCTCTCACAGTCACACTCATTCTCAACCCTGAGTCACCCTCAGTTCCTATTTAGAGGACAAAGAATACTGCGAGAGATGCTTCCACATGGAAGCAACCCAAGTGTCCACTGAAAGATGAATGGATAAAGAAGATGTAGTATATACAATGGAATATTACTCAGCCATTAAAAAAGAATGATATCTTATCATTTGTAACAACATGGATGGACCTAGATGGCTTAATGCTGAGAGAAGTCAGACAAAAAAAAAAAAAGACAAAAACCATATGATTTCACTCATATGTAGAATCTAAGACAAACTATCAGCAGAAACAGACCATAAAGATAGAGAACTGATGTTTGCTAGAGGGTGGGAGGGCAATGGGGAGATGGGTAAAGTAGATGAAGGGGAGGGGGAGATACAGGCTTCCAGTTTGGGATGAACAGACCACAGGGATGAAAGGCACAACACAGGGAATACACTCAACGGTATGGTAATAGTGTTGTACGGTGACAGATGGCAGCTACACCTGTGGTGAGCACAGCATAACCTATAGACTTGTCCAATCACTATGTTGTACACCTGAAACTAGTATAAAACTGCATGTCAACTATATTCCAATTGAAAAAAATGTATATATTGCAAGAGGAAGTGACTGAAGACGCAGACAATGCTTGTGACCTGACTGTACACCCCTGGGCTCTTCACAGGTCAAGCTGTCCAAGGCTAAGTCCTCTGCCTTTGCTTCCAGATCCTATTTCCTCCTGCCTTCTCCAAAACCATGATCCTTCAATGATCCAAGCTCCCCATCACATTCTCCATCTTTACTTTTCCTTTCCTACTTCTATATCTTCTTCCTTTTTATCGCCAGCCCCGCTCTCTCTCCATTGGCTTAAGATCCTCATTCTAGTCTCTGTTGTCCTGGTTCTATCCACAACTACAGTCTCTTCTTCTCTAAGGGCTGGCCTTCTGCAATCTTTCTGCAACATTCTTTCTTTTAGGGATCTCATCTACTCAAAATAATCTGAACATGGGTGATTTTTCAAATTTTGATCACCAGCCCTAACTGTTCTCCTGAGCCTCATAACTGCCTATCACCACTTCAAAATTAAAGCATGTAAAACCACTCCTCTCTTTACTTCCCAAACTGATTCTTTCCCTTGGCTTTCTTAATTCTGTTATTAGAACCCTCATTTTTCCAGCTAACTAGCAACAGATCTTGGTCATCTTTGCCCTGTCATCCTTTGTTGTCCTTGCCCAACCAGTCACCAGCCTTACTAATTCTGCTTTCTTCCAAGTTTCTATTTTCAACAGTGTCACCCGCATCCCGGACCTACTCTAAAAGCCTCCACTTGTAGACCAGTCCTCAGTCCACCAGGTGCATCTCTGCTTCTATTACGCCATTTCCCTCCCTCAAACCTACCAGAATTATAGGAGACGATCCAAACTTCTTCCACTCCACTGCCATTCAAGATCTTCTACAATCTTACATTTGTCAAATGTTCTCTTCTACCCTTCCTACAAGAACATCTACTCTGGTGACTGTTTTTTGTTTTGATTTTCTAGGCTTTTCTTTTTAAAGGGAGAACATAATAAACTATATAGATCTCAAGTGCACAGAGATTGGTTATTTGCACATATAAATACATGGGTGTACCCACTGCTCAGCTTAAGTTATAGAAGATTGATTCCAGCATGCCAGACAGCTCTCTTGAGCTGATAACAGTAACAACCACCACCACGACTGGCCCAGCAAAGGCTAGTCTGTCATCTATCTCCGTAGATTAGTTTGGGCGGTTCCTGAACTTCATGGAAGTAGAATATAGAATACTATATTCTGGCTTCTTTCAGGGTCTGGCTTCTTTCATTCAACATTCTTTCTGTGAAATTTATCTTTGTTGTGTGTGTATGGATAGATCCCTCTTTTTATTGCTGGGTAGTATTTCATGTATGAATCCAGCAGTTTATCCATTTTAGCTTGACAGACATTTAGGTTGTTTATTATTCCAGGCTTTCATGGATAAAAGCTGCTAAGGTTTTTGCACATGTTTTTCGTGTTCATTTTTTTTCAGGTATAAATAGGAGTGGAATGCTGGGCTCAAAACAGGGCACGTGTTTATCTGGCTTTGGTAATAACTCCAGAAATGTAAGAGGGTTCCAGTTGCTCTCTATCTTCACCGGACTTAGAAAGGAGTCTTCTTTATTTCACCCTTTTTAATAGGTATGTATACAGGCATTGCATAGTTTTTAAAAAAATAATTTATTGAGGTGAAATTTATAAAACATAAAATTATCCATTTTAAAGTGAACAACTCAGAGGCAATTAGTACACTCACAATGTAGTGCAATTACCACATCTATTTAGTTCCAAAACATTTCCATCATGACAGAGTAAAAACTCCTTTACCCATTAATTAGTTTCTCTTCATTCCTCTCTGTGTCCATCCCCCACCCCTGCCCTGAGCTCCTGGCAACCATCAGTCTGTGTTCTCTCTTAATCTATTCTGGATATGCATACGAATGGAATTTTACAATAAGTAATCTTTTGGGTCTGGTTTCTTTTTCACTTAGCATAATGTTTTTGTTTTTTGATATTTTATTTGTTTGAGAGAGAAAGAGTAGGCGAGCAGGGTTGGGGGGCAGAGAGGGAGGGACAAGCAGACTCCACTCTGAGTGGGGAGCCCATAGTGGGGCTCCATCTCAAAGGACCCTGAGATCACAACCTGAGCCAAAACCAAGAATGGGACACTTAACTAACTGACTGAGCCCCCCAGGTGCCCCCTAGCATAACCTTTTTGAAGTTTATCCATACTGTAGGATGCATCATATCAGTACTTCACTCCTTTCTATGGATGAATAATGTTTCATTTTATGTGTTATAATTTGTTTATTCATGCATCCATGGGTGGACATTTGAGGTCTTTCTGTTTTTGGGCTATTATGAATAGTGTATGCACAGGTACTTATTTTAGTTCCTGTTTTCAATTCTTATGAGTACACGCCTAGGAGTGGAATTGCAGGGTCATATGTGACAGCATGTTTAATTCTTTGAGGAAATGCCAAACTTTTTCCACAGTGGCTGAGCCATTTTACATTTAAAACAGCAATATAAAGATCCAATTTCTCTATATCCTAGTCAACACTTATTTTCCTTTTTAAATTTTTTTTAATTAAAAAAATTATTACAGTATTACAGCCATACTTGTGGGTGTGAGTAGTGTCTTGTTGTGGGTTTTGATTTGCATTTCTCTAATGACTCAGGAGGTTGAGCATTTTTTCATGTTTGCCAGCTTACTGGGGTTTTAATTTGCTTTTCTCTGATGATATTGAGCATCTTTTCATATGCTTATTGACCATTTAGATAGATATCCTCCTTTGTGAAATGCCAGTTTAGGTTTTTAAGTCTTTGGCCACTTTTTTCTATTGGGTCACCTGCATTTTCTTATTGATTTGTGGGAGTTCTTTGGCTATTTTCCATACAAGTCATTTGTCAGATATATCTCAAACGTCCTTCTTTTTACTTTCTTAATGCTGTCTTTTAATAAAAAGTAGTTCTTCATTTTGGTAAAATCCAACCTATCTTTTCTTTCATGTTTTCTTTGTTCTGAGAAATCTTTTATCCCAAGGTCATGCAGCAATTAGCCTGTTTTCTTCTAGAAGTTTCATTGTTTTGTCTTTTTAATTTAGATTTCAAATAATTTGGAATTGATTTTTGTATATATAAGATAGAGGTCTAGGTTCCTTTTTTCCCCTCCTTACATGGATATCTAATTGACCCTGTATCACTCAATAAAAGGCTGGTCACTATTATTTTCATTGACTTCTAAATATATTTTCATTTTCTTGTTTTAAATCTCCTGAAATCTTTCTTTCCTTTTTATATAAGTTCTATTCATCCATTAAAACCAGGTTAAATTCTTCTCCTGAGGAAACTGTCTCGCAAAAAAGTAAAAAATAAACTTTTTAGATTTAGAAGGAACTTAAGAGACTATCTAGTCCAACTTTCCTTACTTTACAGATAAGAGAATTTTTCAGTAAGCAAGAAAGCCTGAGTTGTCTAATTGCTAATTAGTGGCAGAGGTAGAGCTAGGGCACAGGTCTCTTGGCCTCCAACATAATGCTCTTTTCAACATACTACACAATCTCTCAGGCAATGCATCTTGCCCATCTTATCACCCCAGTCTCAGCTTTCTTCCTCTTGCAGTGCTAAGATGAGACACCCAGCCCAGATAATGAAGGAACAATAAAAGTGACTTTTAGCCCTAACAGTCCTGAAAGAGACTGAACTTGACTCAAAGCTGGGGAAGGAGATTATTAGGATTCTCTTCTCTTGGTCATCCAGAAGGATTATGACCTTAAAATATCAGCTGTGGCCTGTACCCACAACTAGAAATAAATCTAAATTAAGGGGAGAGGGATAGAAGAGGGAAGGAAAACTGGCTTTGCATGGTTGTAACAGGGATGAAGAAAGAGAAGTCATCCAGGAGTTGTTAACAGAAACGTTATAGGCAAGGATACTCAAGAAAAATGTTAAAAGGAGGGTCAAATAGCAAGTAGTATTAAAAACTTGTCTGACTTGAAAAAAAAGAACAAAGTTGGGGGGGGGGCTTATACTTTACAATAGCAACAATTACTACAAAGATACAGTCAACAAAGTAGCATGGTACTGATGAAGGATAAAAGCAGAAAAATGTTCACCTGTAGCCCAGAAGGTTGACTTACAGCCTGTATAGTTCTGATAAGGATCAAATAGGTGTTGGTTGCTATGTTCTTAAAGTCTCATGACTGCCTGTAAATCCCACCAATGTTAATATTGAACTGAACAATAAGCACCAGAGAAATCTTGAACAAGTAGTTTTACAAGTAGAAATTCAAAGAAAGGATGCCTGGGTGGCTCATCAGTTAAGCATCTGCCTTTAGCTCAGGTCATGATCCCAGGGTCCTGGAATCAAGCCTCATGTGTAGCTCCCTGCTCAGTGGGAAGCCTGCTTCTCCTTCTGCCCTTCCCCTCTACTTGAGTTCTCTCTCTCTCTAATAAGTAAAATCTTTTTTAAAAAAAGAAATTCAAAGAAGACATTTATGATCTAATACTCCCTGCATGACCTCACCCCCTTAAGCACTAAGCATATAATGACCAAAACAAAAATGCAGCTCTTTTTGCCCATGGGTCCTGTCCCATGCTATTTAAATAAACTAAGTTGCATCAGACAACATCTCGAGAATTCTTTCTTGGTTATTGGAGTCGATGATCCTGTAATAGTATTGGCATAAAGACAGACACATAGACCAATGGAATAGAAAGCCCAGAAACAAAACCTCACATATATGGTCAAATGATTTTCAACAAAGGTGAAGCCTCTTCAATGAGGAAAAGGATAGGTTTTTCAATAAGCGGTGCTGGGGAAAACTAGATATCTACATGCAGAAGAATAAAGTTGGACACTTATCTTACACTATACACAAAAATTAACTCAAAATGGATCAAATATCTAAATGTAAGAGCTAAACCTTTAAAACTCCCTAGAAGAAAATGTAGAGGGAAAGCTTCATGACATTGGATTTGGCAAGGATTTCTCACATATGACACCAAAAGCACAGAAACAACAAAATAGATATATTGAACTTCATCAAATAAACACCTTCGTGCCTCAAAGGATACTATACAAGAGAGTAAAAAGGGAACGCACAGAATGGAAGAAAGTATTTGCAAATCATGTACCTCATGAGAGATCAATATTCAGACTATATTTAAAAGAATCCTGTAACTCAACAACAAAAACAAACAACCTGATTAAAAATGGACAAGGAGGTGGCACCTGGTGGTGCAGTCGGTTGAGTATCCAAACTCTTGGTTTCTGCTCAAGTTATGATCTTAGCATCGTGAGATCAAGCCCCCTGTCTAGATCCACACTCAGTGTGGAGTCTGCTTAAGATTCTCACTGTCCCTCCCTCTGATCCCTCCCTCCACTCTCTCTCTCTCAAATAAATAAATGGGGGCATCTGGGTGGCTCAACCAGTTAAGCATCTGCCTTCAGCTCAGGCCATGATTCCAGGGTCCTGGGATCCGGCCCCATTTCAGGCTCCCTGCTCAGCGGGGAGCTTATTTCTCCTTCTCCTTCTGCCTGCGGCTATCCTCCTGCCCCCATCAAACAAATAAATAAAATCTTAAAATAAATAAATAAATCCTTTAAAAAATGGACAGAGGATTTGAATAGACATTTCTGCAAAGTAGATGTACAGGCGGCCAATAAGTACACAAAAAGATGCACAGCATCACTAACCATTAGAGAAATGCTCAAACTTTACACTCACCAGAGTGGCTATTATAAAACAAAACAAAACAAAACAAAACAGAAAATAACAAGTGTTGGCAAGAATGTGGAAAAATTGGAACCCTTGTGCTGCTGTATGGCAGTTCCTCAAATAATTAGACATAAAATTACCACAAGATTCAGCAATTCCACTTTTAGGATTATACCCAGAAGAACTGAAAGCAAGGACTCGAACAAATATTTGTACACCCATGGTCACTGTAGCATTTATTCACAATAGCCAAAAGGTGGAAGCAATCCAACATGGATAAATGAATGGATAAACAAGATGTGCTATATTCATGCAATGGAATATTATTCAGCCTTAAAAAGGAAGGAAATTCTGGGGGTGCCTGGTAGCTCAGTCACTTAAGCATTTGCCTTTGGCTCAGGTCATAATCTTGGGGTCATGGGATCAAGACCCATTTTGGGTTCCCTTCTTTGTGGGGAGTCTGCTTCTCCCTCTCCTTCTTGCCCCTCTCCCTACTCATGCTCCTTCTCTCTCTAAAAAACATCTTTAAAAAAAAGGTAGGAAATTCTAGCACATGCTATAACATGAATGACCCTGAAAACATCATGCTAAGTGAAATATACCAGACTCAAAAGAACAAATACTGGGGGCACCTGGATGGCTCAGTCAGTTAAGTGTATGCCTTTGGCTAAAGTCATGATCAAGTCATGATTTGGGGGTCCTGGAATGGAGCTGGCACTGGGCTCCCTGCTCAGAAGGGAGTCTGCTTCTTCCTCTCCCTCTGCTCCCCACCCCCATGCTCCTGAACACACACACACTCTCTCTCTCAAATAAATAAATAAAATACATTTTTTTTAAAAATGACAAATACGGAACACCTGGGTGGCTCAGCAGTTGAGCATCTGCCTTTGGCTCAGGGGGTGATCCTGGAGTCCCAGGATCAAGTCCCACATTGGGATCCCTGCAGGGAGCCTGCTTCTCCCTCTGCCTGTGTCTCTGCCTCTCTCTCAGTGTCTCTCATGAATAAATAAATAAAATCTTTTAATTAAAAAAAAAGACAAATACTGTATGAGTCCACTTACATGAGGTACCTAGAGTCAAACACATAGAGACAAAAAGTAGAACAGTGGTTATTTGGAGCTAGAAGGATGGAGCAATGGGAAATTATTTAAATGAGTACAGGGTTTCAGTTTGGGAGGATGAAAAAGTCTGCAGGTGGACATTAATGACAGATGTCCAATAATGTGAATGCACTTAACATCAATGAATTGTTCATTTAAGATGATAAATTTTATATTACGTAAATTTTATCACAATTTTTTAAAAAACAAAAAGAGCAAATGATACATTTACTGTGCTCCCTAATATATGCCAGAAACTGTACTGATGATCAATGCAGCTCTCTGCCTTCAGGGACATTTAAAGTCTTCTGGGGGTGGCAGACAAATAAACAAAGTATAGTGTGATAAGTCTAATAAAGTAAAATAGGCTTTTATAGATATACACAAGCAGGACACCTAATCTAGTTTGGAGATATCAAGGAAGGCTTTCTGGAGAAAGTGACAACTCAGCTAAAGCCTGAAGGATGGCTGGTGGAGTAGCAGAATGGCAGGAAAATGGATAGAGCTTTGCAGGAAGAAGAAACAGCATACATAAGAGACCACAGATAAGCTGCTGGGTACTGCCAACAGGTCAGTGTAAGCAGACTTCAGAAAATTAACAGATAAGCAGCTGCCACATCAGGAAGGCAAAGACGTTATCATGGGAAGTTCTGATTTTATCCTGAAGGCAATAAGGAGATACTGAAGGTTTTTAAATAGGGAATGACTTGATCAAAGTTGCACTTCCAGCTACTGCGTACAGAATGAGGTGGGCAGTGGGGAAATGGGGTGGGCGAGGAGCAAGATCTGAGTGAAGAAGGCCAGGTGGAAGACCTTCGTAGTGATTCAGGTGAGAGACTATGACAGCCTGAACCAGGCTGCAGCAAGCAGGGAGGATATACCAAACAGTCCTGTTGACTAATTGAAGTGGGAAGTAGAAGGAAAATCGACAAAGAGGTCCAGGTTTTTGTCATGGGCAAATGGATGGAAGGTAGTAAAAATCACTGAGAAACTAAGATGTGATGTGTACCTTGGGGGTTAAGATGATGACTTCACTTTTAAATATGTTGAGTCTGAGTTGCTTTGGTACATCCAAATGGACACGCTAAATAGGCAGTAGATACGTGGCTCTGAAGTTCAAGGGAAGACTTAACTATAAGAACTAAAAGGAGAGAAGTTTGGCAGAGAGCTATAGCTAGCCCCTGAGAACCGCCAGCCAGCTCTCTGCATGTTGATATATAGCTCATTTGGAATCAGCCAGAGGAGCAGCTCTGCGCTGGGAGGAAGGTGGGCGGCTCTTATCACCAAAGAGAAAAATGCAGCCAGATGGATGGAGTTTACACTGTCCCCACTCCCCAGGCCCCTCCTTCCTCAAGTGACAACTAGATGCTAGGCTGCCAATTTTCTTTGTCACTTACAGATTTCATTTTGGGAAATCATATAACAGTTCTAGAAATTGAAATAAAAACAATTTTGTCAAACCTTAGTTTTACTCATTTGAGACAAAAAAAATTGTAGCCCTAACCCTCTCTTGATAACATCAAATCTGGCTCTGCCTTCTACAAGATCTTATGGCCCATCCTCACCCTGGTGACTGTCAGCATCCATGCTGAGAGCTGCCTTGTGCATTCTTCTGGCTTTCCACCTCATGAGGCCACTGTGAGGTTTGTTCTTCCTAAGCCTCACTCACACCTATCAAACTTTTCTCGAAGCTGATCTATTTTTGCCTCTGATTCTCAATAACTGGTCCCTTCCTACTCCCTTTGAGATAGTCACTCTTCAATGATTTGTATCTATGTCTTTCCACAGATACCTTTTGATAGGTTTGCTTATGGGATATTTTGAAAGAGGCCTAATATGGATATAAACATAAGACTGACCATGATAAATAAGTAACTCTATCAGGAGGGGCTTGTGAAGCACACTTTGACTACATGAATATTTTGATACAAAATGGTATTTAAAATGCAGTCAAAACCAATTATTATAGTGATTATAAATGGATCCAAAAGTTTCTCTGAGCAGGTCCCCTCAGCCCAAAATGAAGAGAGAATTCCATCTTGTCTATGTATCCATACAAGCATAAAGCCTATCATAAAGTCTATCAAGATATGACCCAGTTAAGAGGCCTTGAGACTTCCCTCTTCTTGGCCCTAGAGACACTACAAGTCAGAATTTTCCTCTATTTTATCAGTTAACCTCTATCACCAATTTTTTTTTTTTCAAATTTAACTGGCTTTCTGTGTTTCCTTTATTTCTTCCACAAGGCACAGGAGCCTTTCTCCTTTATATCCCAACACACTAAACCCTTGGTACACTCTGGCTGTTGTTACCCCACATCTATTGTCATGCTCTTTGCTAATCTCCTGAGTCAAGTTACAGTGCAAACAGTGTTTTCTTGTTCACTGCATTACAACTGAAAATTGTGATTGGGGGTTCTCTACTTCTTTTGCCTCAATTCCAGCATGCACATTAGATTTCAACCTCAATTTCCTATGCCTTCCTTTCAGTCATATTGAGACACTCTTAGCCACCAGTTTGGTCCTTCCTTCCTCCCAGCCCCAGTGGTCTTAAAGGGAGAGCAGATGTGGTCTTATTTTCCACTAGATTGTTGGTGTTTTCCAAGGTACTAAACTATGGAGACATGTTAAACATCTAGGAAACAAAAGCCACTTGATAGGTGTTCATACTTCTAAGGATGACCAAAACCTCTGGGGAAGATGCATTTTGCTCCAGGTATCTTAGGCTTCCAGTAAAACTCCAGAGCCCAAATAAGAAACTCACTGTATACATTCCCAAAGAGATTTACTGGACATGGTGGGAACAGGGAAAATCTTTCCATATGAAGGAATATGGTTGGGGATGGAAGGAGAAAGAAGCAGTACACACAAAAAAGATCATTATTTTAAAAATGTTGTTATGGGGGCAGCCCGGGTGGCTCAGCGGTTTAGCACCGCCTTCAGCCCAGGGTGTGATCTTGGAGACCTGGGATCAAGACCTGGGATCAAGTCCCAGGTCAGAAAAAAAAAAAAGTCCCATGTCAGGCTCTCTGCATGGAGCCTGCTTCTCCCTCTGCCTGTGACTCTGCCTCTCTCTTTCTCTCTCCTCTCTGTGTATTCTCATGAATAAATAAATAAATAAATCTTAAAAATAATAATAAAAAAAATAAAATGTTGTTATAGTTACACAACTGAGGAAAAAAATCAACACATCCCATAGTTCATGTTGTTTTTCTTATTTACAACTATACAGTCAATCAGCTTAAATCAGCTGAATATATTTGGGGTAGAGATTCACTACTTCTAACCAAAAATCCCAAGATTTTAAGTTTTGCCTCTACTGTATAATGACTATCAGACCAGTAAAACGACAAAGAAAGTACAAGGGTTAAAATACAATGTCTAATAAGTAGAAATTGCACAGTAAATATTAGTTAATACCACTTGTATCATCTGTTAAAATTTTTTCATTTCATTCAACCTTCATAAGATAAATAAAAATCCAAAGCAATGTCTGACAACTATTGCATAAAGCTTGATGAACAAAGATGACATCACTGTGGAAAAAAATTATTGGTGGGCAGTCAGTGGCATGAAATATTAAGTATAAATTTTCATTTTTCAGTTAATATTATTTTTAAAATGTGGATATAAAAGGTAGTTAAGGAGTATCAGTACATCATGTGTACAAAAGACAAAAGTAGACCAATGTAGGCAAGATAGTCTCTATTACTTTTAGACTATCTACAGCCAGAGGCACGCCTGGCAACTTTAACTGGGGAGTGAAGATAGATGACTGTCTCTCAACAGAGAAAGAGATGGCGGAAACACCTGCTGGACTTAAAACATCTTTCACAACTGAGGATGAAGGTATGGACTATGATAACATCAGCATCACAGGCTTGTATTACTTTCATCTGCATATACTTTTTCCACATCATAGAGAATTTAGAAGTTAAGGCACAATATTTCACAGCGGGCCTTATCTCTGCCATCTTTAGAAATATGGCATTTGACTATATAATAAGGTTATAAGCCTTCTACTTTCTCTCTCTATGATTGGTAAGATTCTAGCCCATATGCTTCTATACAGCTTGATAATTTCCAATCATTAATAGTTTTGGACAGCTGACATTACTTTTGCTCTAGAGTTTCGTTTTTCTTTTAATTATGACATCCGATCCCTCTACCACATCCTCCAAAAGAGAAACAATCCTAGACCAAGATTGAGAAACTGAGATTATAATTCGGATATTGTCACTGACCAGCTGTACGGCCCTGAATAATTCAATTCATTTATCCAAGCCTTGGTCTTATTTATAAAAGAAGGGAGGTAAGTGAAATTGTTTATAGAGCCAGGTTTGCAGTTTGTCAGCTAATTGACCTTGGGCAAATTACATCTTAGGGAGCCTCCACTTCTCCATTTAAGGGTTAAGTGAGATAATGTATGTGAAGTAGGACTCAGTAAATAAACAATGATAATCATAATACTACCAATAATAACAGCATATAATAACATGGAACATTTACTACATATGCTAGGCATAGTACTAAAAGCTTTTATATAATCTTTTTGATCTTTCCAACAACTCTGTAAGGTATGTATTGTTATTATTCCTTATTTTTTAAAAATATTTTATTTACTTATTCATGAGAGACAGGGAGAGAGAGAGGCAGAGCCACAGGCAGAGGGAGAAGCAGGCTCCATGGAGGGAGCCCAATGTGGGACTCAGTCCTGGGACTCCAGGATCACGCCCTGAGCCAAAGGCAGACACTCAACTACTGAGCCACCCAGGTGCCCCATTATTCCACATTATTGATGAGAAAACTGAAGCAGAGAGATTAAGTAACTTGCCTGAGATCAGATTGGGATTCATATCCAAGGTGTTTGGCTCTAGGGTCTGTGTTGTTAACCATTTCACTATACAACTCCTCATTAGCACTCTTTTCCCTCCTCTGCACCTCTTCAAAGATCCTTTGCAGTTCTATGATTCCATAAACATAAATTTATTAGCTGCCCTGGACTCTGACAGGCTAAGCAAAGTTGGCTCCTCTGACAGAATTATCGAGATTCTAAACATATAGGCTTAAATCAGAAAGAACTATGTGTTGAATAAAGGAATGAACACAGGGACTAAAAAGAGGTCTAGTACTATTCTGATGATCCCTACCACAACCATGACCGAGAATTCATCCATTCAATATGTGCTTCTTGAGTGTCTCCTATGTGGTACTGGAAAGCTTAGAACTGAGAAGACTGATAATCATAACACATTCTAAGTCACTATCTGTCAGTCATGTAAAGGAGACTCCTGCACTAGATGGTAGAAAGTTGGATTAAAATTTTAAAGCTTAAAAAAAAAATTTAAAGCTTTTTGTTTTCAATCAGTGGAAGTCTTTTTCAAATAAAATGCTGGATGTCAATACTATAAATAAAAGTATCTTTGTTCAAACTGAAGCAGGGCCCAAGGTCTACCTCACTCCTCCCAGATCACCCCTGAACACGTTTCTACAGAGTGTTAGGATGGCCCCAAAACTATTACACAAAATAATGACTGGGTCTCTTTCAACTCCAGAATTCAATGGACAACTCCTAGAACAATGGATCTGGGATTGCTCGCTAATAAAGTTCACTTGATATGGACGTACAACAATATATGAAAGTGGTTATGTGCCTGTCTGCAAAGCTGGTGCAGTAGCCATGAAGATTAGGATAGTATTTATTGTCAGGCAACTTTATAAACATTACCTTTAATCCTCACAACAACCTAATAAGACTGGTATTGACAGCTTCATTTTACAAGTGAGGAAAGAGAGACTCAAAGAAAAAAATAGGAATTCGCAAGGTCACACAGGAAGTAGCCTCTCTCCAAAGCCCACATGCTTTCCCTGGTACCATGATGCCTCTGACAATGACTTGACAATAAGTTCAAGTACTTGCCTACTCCAAAGAACTGTACACACAAGAGGAAGACTTTAATGAAAACATGAGAACTGACACCTTGCATGGAGATTTGCTACTCAGACAACACACAGGTCGTTTCACTGGCCAAAAAAGGTGACACCCAAACTGGGTCACACCGTATGGCATTCAAACAGATGGAGTGCCAAAGCCTTGGGTGTGGATAAGAGGTCTGAGTACAGGCACCACGAAGCTCTCATCAAGCTTGTATGGTTTTTGCTCTTCACTTGCTCAATCACTAGTTGATGGCAGGGCAGCCCCACTACATGGTTACTAGAAGACAGTGTGCTGACCAAACTCAGAAGCATCACTCACACTTCTATGAGGTTGTCAGGGGAAGGGAAGACGTGTCATTCAAGCAGCCACTGTGCTGTGCACTCCAACATGGTGACTACAAGCAGGGAGACATATACAATGGGATGGCCAGGGGGTAAGAAAATAAAATAAAATCCTCTTTCTCATCCAGGGTTACCGCAAGGAGCCGAGGAGAGAGAATACATCAGGAGCTCTTGAAGGGTCACACACATGAAAATACAGTAATACACAGCAGGCTGGCTGTAGACTGTCAGGAAATCGTAGCAACAAGCAATCCGATGTGGTCAGCCATGATTAAAAACAGATAGATCTTTCCTGAACGAGATTTCAGACTTGCTAGGAGTCTTAGGAGACTGAGCTGACAGTGACAGACTCTGTAAACAGTTGCTGAGGCTACAAATGAACGCAACCTCCTATTTGCACAGCGCTCTAACATTTACAGAGCGCTTTCTCATCCTTTACCTCATCTCATCCTCACTTGGGAGGTTCAAGGAGCAACTACTGCTATATCCAACTTCACAGAAAAGGTGACTGGGGTGAGAGAGGTTAACTGACTTGCTTTGTATCAAACAGCCAGTGACCTGGGGACAAAATATTAAATGGTCCCCCATCCATCTACTAAGGAGGGAGGCTTTCTTTCCTGCTGAGACTAGTCATCTTCCTCGTGCTGAACAGAACAATGATAAGAAGGGAAAGGGGGAAAGGCTACATGATCATAATGATAATCGCAGTGATGATAAAGAGGCCAGGAAGGAAAACTCTGGGAATGCAGCTGATACTGGAGATGGCTTTCAGTGGGGCTGGGAAATTTGGGGACAGAAAGAAAAGGAGGAAAAAAAGAGAAAAAAAGGGGGGGAAAAAGAATTAAAAAAAAGAGGGGAAAAAAAAAGAAAGAAAAGGAAAAAGAAAGAACAGAGACAGGACAAGGATGATACAGAGTGGCTAAAGAATGCCTTTTAGCAAGTCTAGTGGACTAATGCCCAATACATCCTGCTAATCTCTTAAAGAATCATGAATAAATATTTGTATTTCTCCCAAAGTCTTTAGGATTTGAATTTGTATGTGCTTTGTTGTTGTTGTATGCTTTAGTTTTTACAGTGCCTTAGGGCAAATGCAGGGTAGCTCACAAAAGCAGGTAGTTACATCTGAGTGACACGGGCAAGTGGCAGAGTGCAGGCTGGCATTTAGTGTTTCTGCCTTCCACCCCACCCACCACTTCTCCCCTGCAATAACACACTGCCACGAAGCACTGTGGATATGATGTGGGCAGGGACTTTTCAGAAACATCCAAGAACATGGCCAGCAATACCTGCATGGAAACATCCCCTCCAAACACAAAGCACAGCAACATGCATCCCAATACTGTTAGTAATGCTTTCACAACTATTTACCAATTGGACTTTCACAACTACCCTATGACAGGCCCACAGAGGTTAAGTGACTTGCTCAGGGTCACAAAGATAGCAAGTAGCAGAGTCAGGACTTACTTAAACTTACAGTGTGGCTCTTCATCCAGTGTGTTTTTCTGTAGTATGATGTTTCCCATTCAGGAAAACAATGTTATGATGGGACAAGCACAGTGGTAGCAAGATGAGAAATAGATTTCTAATCTCATTTGTAATGTATTAATAAAACTTAAACTTATACTCTTCTCTAAAGTCCTCCCTATCTACTCAGAAAGGTGGGGCTAGCAAATATTCTGTAGGAAACATTAAAACAGAAAATTGTTCATAACTGTTATGGTCCCCTATTGTTAACTACCTCATTGATGACAAATGAATTTGACTAATCCTCACAGCTGGATTTGTATAATCCAAGCAAACCCTGGGGACAGTATAGTAATTCTAAACTGTAGACACAATCAGAAATTGAGATGAAATTTAGCTCTGATGGCCATGGCTTCCTTCTGCTCAAAAATCTTCAGACTCTCTGCTGCTTTTTGATTAAAATTTCAGATCTTTAAACGAGCACTCTGGGCCCTTTCAGCCTATTAATAGCTATTCTCTGCTTGTAGCTTATGCTTCATGAAACCATCTCTCACTCCTACTGTACTTTTCCATTCCTACACCTTTGCTTGTGCCATACTCTCTGCCTAGAATGCTCTCCTGCCTAACCCTGCTTGGGATAGCTGTTCATATTCCCCCTACCTAAAATAAGTTTTCCTTATCTTTAGTACTTTATGTCAACTCCTAAAATACTTTAAATTATAGTTTTATTTATGTGTTTCATTTTCCCTAATTATAAGCACCTCAAGGGCAAAGATCATGCTTATTAATTATGGCATCCTCTGAATTCCTTGTCTTGCATTGTGCTTTGCCCACAAAGAGGAACACAGTAGGACATCAAATATTTGTAGCATAAATGAAAGAATGGTATTCAGTTTTTGTCTTAAATAAGACAACGGAGTAGAAAGCAGATGGACTCTAAAACCTCTTAAATAATGCACCTAGCAGTTCTGAGGTCTTCAATATTCAAGGAAACCAGGGCTCAAATCAACTACAGAACTAAATTTCCGCTAATCACCTTTCCATACACCACAGTCTAAGACCTCCATGACAAAGGTTAAATGATGATTTGGGGACATGGTATTTGTTGTCAATAAAACAGAGCATCCACTTGGACTAAAGTTACCATGCCTTCATTCATTCCACCAGGTGGAAGATGGCAACAATTTGAATGGTTGGATCCAAGAGTCTGACTGACCCCTGATATTAATAGAAGCGTCCTAGGTTGAGGCATTCTATAAAAACTGTATGAAAAAATGAATACTCAGGATAGTAGCTCCCTTGGAGAAAGGTAGTGAATGTTTAGGAGAGGCAGGAGGAAATTTCTGGGTTGCTGGTCACACAGGTGTGTTCACCAAAACTTTACCAGTGTACACTTGTGATTTCTGCATTTTCCTATATGCATGTCGTATTTTAAGAAGTACAAAATGAATATCAATAAAAACAACTTAGCTAATATTAAGAAATCAGACCATTTTAGCAAGATTTAAAAAAAAACACTTAAAACCAGATAAGATGAAAGAGCAACCAATTTAACAATTTTTTTTTATCATTAACTATGTCAATCCTAGGTGTACTTTCTTCATTTCCCTACTTCTTCATTTATTATTACTAGTACGGCATTGGCATTTAAAACTCCGGCTATTCATTTCTCCACTGAAAAGTTCTAGAGAGAAATCTGGAATTATTACTCCACCTAATTATTTCTCTTATACCTATACGCAGAAAATCCAGCTTAAACTTTTTCATCAATTGGGTCAGTTTCCAGAAGGTCCCCTTCAGCTGGGACCTTTTCATCCATTTGTTCATTCAAGGATTACTTACCAGGACTTTCTATGTGCCAGACACTGTGCTAGATACCAACGATGATTCTATAATGAACAAAATACCTGCACCCCATCTTGTGGAGCTAAGACTCCAGTAGAGATCAACGGATCACCAGCCAATTAGGATACAAGGACACAACAGCATAAAGCTACCGAGTATCATATCAGGTACCAGGGATTCACATAATCCAAATTAGGGGCAGGTGGGTGTGGGGATGGGATGGAGGCAGGGTTTCCTATTAAAAGTAGTAACTGAGCTGAGAAGAAAACAAAGTTTGTTCTATGAACATGTGATTTGTGTGATGTTATCGGTACAGGGCAAACAGAAAAGTTTAAAATTAAGTTTATTTCTCTGTAGTTTGATCCAGACTATCCTCAACCCCATGAGAATTAAACTAGGATTTAATTTAATCTCATGGGGTTGACTATCCTCAACCCCATGAGAATTAAACTAGATCTTCTAACTAGGATGTGGTTAACTTATTAACTATGCTGTCAGTCTTGGAAAATCATTATTTGTCTTAACACGATTTTATAGAATACTAAATAGCATCCTTTGGATTTAAAAATCACAGCAGTTTTTTCCCTCTAAACCTAATTCTTCAAAAACAAAAAATTTTTAAAGCAAAAAGAACAGTAAAGCACACATAAAATTAAAGTGCTTGAAAATTATAGCCAATTAAGGTAACTGTAAAATACTCTTAGGTCCAAACTGGAGAAAAAGCTCTGGGTGGCTGTCAATACTACTTCACGGTCTTATTTTGATATCCTGTGACCTCTTTCTAAAGAATAACATTTACAGGGGCGCCTAGGTGGCTCAGCGGGTTAGTTGTCTGCCTTTGGCACAGGCCATGATCTCAGGGTCCTAGGATTGGGCCCCCCATGGGGCTCCCTGCTCAGAGGAGAGTCTGCTTCTCCCTCACTCTCAAATAATTCAACAAACAAAATCTTTTTAAAAATTATTATTTCCCTGGTTATAAAAATAATATGTATTTCATTGCAGAAAACTAGGAAAATATAAAAAATAAAAATCATCTACGAGCCTAATACCCACAGAACTGCTATTAAATCCTCCCATGTTCTTTCCTTGTCCTATAATTTAACGAAGCTAGGGCCTTATTCTTTATACATTGCTATAGAATATTTGTGTCCTCCCAAACTCATATGTTGAATTATAAAAGATAGAAACTCTCATAAAAGAGACCTCAGAGGGTTCCCTGGCCCCTTCCACCATGTGGGGTCACAGCAAAAAGACAGCCTGTATGAAGGAGGCCTCACCACACATTAAATCTGCTGACACCTTGATCTTGGACTTCCCAGCCTCTAGAACTGAGAAATATATATCTATTGTTTATAAACCACCCAGTCTATGGTAATATTGTTATAGGGACCTAAATGAACTAAGACATACATTTTTAGTCCTTTTTATTACAGTTGATTCATTTTATAAAATATTTCAGGTATTAAAAAAAAAACCATACAGATAGTAACAGAACTTTACAGATAACTTAAACTTTACCCTGTGTATTCTTAGCCATACAATTCTTCTCTACCCTCCTTGAAGGCAACCATCATCCTGAATTCGGTGTCAAACTCTCCCACTTCTTATATTATTACCATATTAACAGTGTATCTATTACAATATAGATTGTTTTGCATGTTCTGATACTTTGTATAAATACAAAATGGCAATCACATCCTAAAACTTGCATTTTTCACCCCACACTATGGCTGACAGATTCCTTTTGATATACTTCCCTAATTCATGCATTTTCATGGCTTCATAGTAGCAGTTCCCTGTTTGACTATACCACAACTTATCCTCCTTCCTGTTGATGAACTTTTGTTTCCAACAATTGTGTGGTATTGTCAACGGTGCTACCAAAAGCCTTCTTGTCCAGGTCACCATGTGCTCAGACAAGGAAGTTCCTCTAGGGTATACACACAGGAGTTCAATTTCTGTGTTCCAGGGGACAAGCATTTTTAATTTCTATACTTCAATCTTAAGCATTTTAAATAAAACTGAATAGTTCTTACTACAGTTATACGGGAATAACTTCACCCATGTACCCCTTCTCTGCTTTGGGCCAGAGTACCATAATTAAATAAAATCAAATGATTAAATAAATGTGGAAGGCTAAGAGACGATGACCAGACGGCAGGATCTACTCAGAAGCCTACACGCAGTGGCACAGAAATGACTAGACAGTAATTACACCTGACTGTCTTCCATTTAATGTGTTCTGAAGGAAGTGTTGAGGCATTCTTAACTCTTGCACAGCGGGACAGCTCTCTTCAGACTACATTCAGTAGAAGAGATAGAGCACGATGGAGAGAAAGGCATATTCTGGAGTAATATAGAGCTGGTGGCAGTTCTGCAAAGCATATTGGTGAAAGCAAACCTCCGTAGCCAAACAACTGATGAAGATTTTTACTGAAAATCTGGACTTTGAGTAAATACAGACAGACTAAGAAATTGATTTCTTTAAATGGCCATTCCAGCGCAAAACAATGTGGAGATAGGCTGAAAAATAACGGAGAACCTTGAAAATGATAGAAGAAGGGAGTCTAGATAGAGACGATTTTCCCTGGCCTCTACCTTCAAAGCATTTCTAATGATATGTGTATGTGTCTATCTGTGCATATACACAGATAAGCGTGAGGTAGGTATGTCATAGTTTGGAAAAGCCCCTGGGGATTCTCATCCATCCCTTCCCTTGGTCATCTCCCTCCTCTCAGCATCCTCTCCCACAGCCTTGTAAAACAAGGCGACTGATATCACATATAACACTGAGCTTTACAAACCACTTCTACATATATCACCACATTTGATTCTCAGAATAACTTGAAGAAGGCAAGTGCTGCTATTATTCTGACTTTACAGATGAGAAATAGAAAGCTCAGAAAAGGGGGCGCCTGGGTGGCTCTGTCCGTTAAGCATCCAACTCTTGATTTCCACTTGTCATGCTCTAGGGTCTTGAGATCAAGCCCCACTTAGGGCTCCATAGTCAGTGCAGAATCTGCTTGAGATTCTCTCTCTCTTTCCCTCTGTTTCTCTCCTTCCAATCAGACACACAAATGTACACATGCTCTCTCAAATCATCAATCAATCAAATCTTTAAAAAACCCTAAAAGTTCCCAGAGGTAAAACAACTTGCCCAAGGTCACAATGAGAGACGGGGAGGGAGCTGTGAAAGCACTTGAGGAAAACAGTGAATACAGGTCTTGGAAGGAAGGCCTCTATAGGAGGCTCAGCACTGCACTGTGCCTTTGACAAAAAAGTTGGGAATGGGGGTAAACATGGTGCCTCTGGGCTTCAAACGAATCCATGATGATTCTTACATTCAAAAAAAGAGCTAAAGCAAATAGTCTATTATTTTCTATATTTTTCCATATGCTTAAACAGTTTCATATTAAAAATAAAACAATTCTGTCAGCAGAGTTTAGAGACGCCACCATATTGAGGTTGGGATGCCAAGGAGTAGAGAATACCTGAGGTGGAGGTAGAAAAGACCGGACTTCTCCAAGGGTCAGAGGAGGTGAAAGGCATAATCAGGTCTGGATGCATGTGACACATGAGAGCACACGAGCAAGGGAGAACAGAGCCTTGCACATAGGAGGCCTCCAGGGGAACTAGGGAGCCCCCAGAGAAAACTGCATTACCTTACACTAGGTCAAGCTGATTTTCGTTAACTGGAGACCACACACCTCAGGCCTGATTTATTCGGTAAACTGTTCTGAATTCCCCCACTTAACAGAAATAATCCTTTGTGCCTTTTAAGACGGCTGAATGTACCAAGCACAATGCAGTGAGTACTACAGGAAAGAGGCATTACAGGTTTGAAAAAGAACAAAGACTAGCAATGCCGGGGCTCATCTCTGGAGGAGAAATTCCTTTTTATCTTGAAAGCGGAGGCTATGGCAAGTTACTTGAGCAAATGGTGGTAACAACACTCAGCCAACCGGGGAGTCGTGGGTTTGTGGGCCATATTTCCTTATAATATCCCTGGGAAAACCACTAAGAAAAGCCCCCACACACTTCTGTTCTTATCTGTCTTGTTGGTTTTATTTCCCTGATCCTTCCATACTAACACACTGGGGTGGGGGTGGGGAGAGGGATGTATCTTGCTGAAGGTGCATAGCTGAGCCAAGAATAGAACTCCAGCATCCTGTCTCTCGGCTCACTTCTGGACCATGTTACCTCAGGAAGGAACATTTGAAAATAGTAATTCTCTCCCACCTTGCAACCAAGCTGTGCACAAGCACATGATCGATGAATGAAGTTGGCTAAGTGACTCAGCACTGGGCTGGTTCCCCTGTGAGTCAGGCCCAGAATCCTGAGTGGCTGGAAGCACAATTCTTGTTAAATAAGACTTTAAAACCAAGGTCTTAACCACCGGAGATCACTGAATGATTTCAGGGGTATTTTATTTTGTTTGAGCAAGGATTAGGATGTCACCTCTAGCATCTATGACATGAATCAGCTTGAGTAATTATATTGCCCATAATTTTCACAGATGTCTCTTTATTGTACACTGCAGGCTGTTTCAGGCAGTAGTCTTAGAGTCCAGTTGAGGTAGAGGCAACAGCATAGACAGGACAAAGGACAAGTGGCTGGACCACAGGAATTAACTAACAATTTAGGGTCACATCTGCATCTCTTCCTCTTTAATGCAGAAAAAGACCACAAAGTAAGACCTTCTCTTATTCCTCTGAAGGGTAACAGCTATCTACACAGCTTTGGGGGCATATTGGTAAGATGCCCCAACCTGACCCTGTCAATAGCCGTTGGTTTTGACCACCTGCTCCCAGCAGGGAAGAAGCTAGCCTCTGAGCAATGACCCCTGTGACAGATGGCACAGCACAGACAGAAAAGGGCCAGCCAAAAATACTCCTTCCCACAGAGGGAGGGAGCCTGGGTGTTTAAAGGCAGGAGTCAAAAGAACAAAGCAATGAAATTCACCAAGTGTATCTAAAACTTGCCCTCAGGATATCAATAGTCTTTTGAATGACAAATGAATCAAAACCCTTGATGAAGGGACCTCAGGACCCTGGGCACAGCAAGCTGTCATTAGCAAGGTTTTGGAACAAATTATCTTAGGGAAAAGTGTGACAGTGAGTTTAGCAAAGGACTCTCAGAGCCATTAAAAAAACTGAGCACTTAGGGCAACCTTAGAGTCAACTCGAATTTCCAGAGATTCACTAATTTTTTTTTTCAAAGATTTTACTTATTTATCTGAAAGAGAGCGAGCGGGAGGGAGAGCTCACGAGCAGTGGGAGCAGTATAGGGAGAGGGAGAGGGAGAAGCAGACTCCCCGCTGAGCAGGGAGCCTGACAAGGGGCTCAACCCCAGAACCCTGGGATCATGACCCGAGCTGAAGGCAGGTGCTTAACTGACTGAGCCACCCAGGGGCCCCAAGATTCACTACTCTTGAAGTAACACAGTTCAAAGAATACTGATGTTAAAACATCAGTCCTTGAATGGACTTTAATTGGCAGGAGGAAAAACCATTAGCCCCTGCTTTGGTTTGATTACCAGTACTGGGGCGGGGGCGGGGGGAGGCATAAAAGAAGCAAAAGGGAAGAAGCTGGCATAAAATAAAGGGTAAAGAAAGAAAGAATTAATGCCCAGCAGTCTCCAAGGAGCTTTTCAGATAGCCGCCATGATTCTATGAAAGAAGCATTTTTTTTTTTGCCATTTTTAAATGAAAACACACAACATACACACACACAAAACACAGTAGCATTATTCTCAGTAGCCAAAAAGTAGAAACCACCCAAGTGTCCATTGACAGATGAATGGATAAACAAAATGTGGCACACACATACAGTGGAATACTGTTCAGTCTTAGAAAGGAAATCCTGACCTAAGTACAATGCTGAAGCTTGACAACGTGATGCTAAGTGACATAGCCAGTCACAAAAGGACAAGTCCTATATGATACTCCTTATACCAGGGGCCTAGAGAGTAGACAGAAAGTAGAATGGTGGTTACCAGGGGCCAGAGGCAAGGAGGACAGGAATTTTATGGGTACAGAGCGCACCCATAAGATGGGTGGGAAGATGAAAAAGTTCTGGAGATGGATCATGGTGATGGTTGCACACCACTGTGAACGTACTTAATAGCACTGAACTGCACTTTAAAATGGTTAAAATGGTCCATCATACGTTACATATTTCACCACAATTTTTAAAAATGAAAAAAACATGGCATAGTGAAGTTAAAACACTTGCCAGGTCAAAACTAGTAAAGGGAGGTGACAAGATTCAAGCCAAGCTTAAAGCTTGTGATTTCCTCAGACACTCCCTCCTCCAGCACAGAACTGTCCAGTCTTTCGGAGAAAGAGAAGGACAAGGAGGAGAACTCTGATGCTCTGCTTGACCACAGTTCACCTGCTACAACTCATTCACATCTCTCTCCCTCACACACTAGTCATGTGGGGGTCCTTTGCTCAAACGTCATCTTATCTCACTTCCATCTCTTAGCCCTCTCCAAAGAGTGCACCCTGTAAGCATTCCCTACAGGGAATGTCCTGCGTATTCCAGGCTCACCAACATCACACAACAGATTCTCGAAAACCTCCCACCCTAGAAAGCCTCCCTGAATGGGAAGGTAACAGAGTAGCCCTACTCCCATTATGTAGGTCCTTTAAACAATTTTCCTTACTAAAAAAATTTATGCTGTAGGCTTTACTTGCCAAAATAAAAAAAAAAAGGTTAAATTACCAGAGTTCTGAAGCACCTTAACGTCACCAGATCCAGTGGTTCTGTACTGGGGCAGGGAACATTCGGCAATGTCTGGAGACATTTTTGAGTGTCACAACTTGGGGGAGGGGGTACTGCCGGCATCTAGTGGGAGGCCAGGGACACTGCTGAACATTCTACAAGGCACAGAATAGCCCACCACAACAAAGAATCATCCCATTCAAAATGTCAGTAGTGGAGTGGTGGCTCGATTAAGCATCTGACTCTTGATTTTGGCTCAGGTTGTGATCTTGGGGTCCTGGGGTCAAATCCCATGTTGGGCTCAGTGGAGAGTCTACTTAAAGAGTCTCTCTCTCGGGATCCCTGGGTGGCGCAGCGGTTTGGCGCCTACCTTTGGCCCAGGGCGCGATCCTGGAGACCCGGGATCGAATCCCACGTCGGGCTCCCGGTGCATGGAGCCTGCTTCACCCTCTGCCTATGTCTCTGCCTCTCTCTCTCTCTCTCTCTCTCTCTGTGACTATCATAAATAAATAAATAAAATTTAAAAAAAAAATTCTGAAAAAAAAAAGAGTCTCTCTCTCTGCCCCATCCCCCACTTTGTGTACATGTGCACATGTGTGTGCTCCCTCCCTCCCTCTCTCTCTCTCTCTCTCTCAAATGAATAAATAAATCTTTACAAAATGTCAATAGTGCCAAGGCTGAAACACTCACATGACACTTGCATTTCCTTTACAAATTACCAAGACATGACAGCATCTGCTACAATACCTATGACAGACAGAGAACTGGGATCTGAGGCAGCCCACTTCACCTGTTAACAGATAAGTGTATTCCTCAAATTTGATCACAATTTGCCTCTACAAGCTTTCAACTCTCAGTCTTAACATGAATTCTGAGGGTCAAACAATAGTCGAATCCCTATTCTACATGGCAGTTCAAAATCAGAAGATAGGTACCACATCTTATAAACATAGTAGATGGACATTTATATAATCATTTATCCATGGTTTTATGTTTAGGTTTAAGAGTCCTATACTGAGGGATCCCTGGGTGGCGCAGTGGTTTAGCGCCTGCCTTTGGCCCAGGGCGCAATCCTGGAGACCCGGGATCAAATCCCACGTCGGGCTCCCGGTGCATGTAGCCTGCTTCTCCCTCTGCCTATGTCTCTGCCTCTCTCTCTCTCTCTCTCTGTGTGTGTGACTATTATAAATAAATTAAATTTAAAAAAAAAAAGAGTCCTATACTGAAATTCTCAAGAACAGAGAGCATGTTTATGCTGTGTTGCCAAGACTGCCAGTAAAAATATCATCCTGGCTAGTACTTAGTAGTATATAACTAGTACTTACTAATATATAACTAAGTTGATGGTGAGCATGAAAAAGGTGTACCTACAAACCTGCTATAATGCCCAGATAAGAAGTACCATCACTACTCCACAAATACAGGTCTGTTGATACCAATACTCAGCTCTTTTTTCCACTTTACCTGGTTTCTACCAGCTACGTATAGCTGGGGGTCAGCATGCTATCACACACTCACACACACACACACCATCTAGTGAGAATCCCTACACAGTAAAAATCCTCTTCATCCTCTAGAAGGAAAGTAACCCAAACTTTGGCACATCTCCATTGAAGGCTGTTAATTCCTGGTCCATCTGCTTAGCTGGGCTACAAAACTACGAGAAACTTCTGACATTCTACATAGATTATCAAATTAATGACATCAGCAGTTTAGGAGATTGCTCTGCAGAAGAAAGATGCTTTCTAAGCACTGTCTCAACCTTGCAAAGCTAGTCTGTACCGTGACAAGGACTCACTTCTGAGCAAACTTGGAAAGTTTCTAGTTTGACTGATAGCCCCAGTGATAACTACAATTCAAAAATTATTCCGACACCTCACCAACTTGGCTTTCACTACTGTTCCATCAGTTCATTCACTTTCTAGTGTGCCATTCTCATTCCTCCCTGAAATCCTAATCAGGCACATCTTCCTTCTTTCGTTTCCCAAGCAAAACCTATTGTGCCTTTAAGCTGAACATCAGGATCACTCTCAAACCTTCCATCAAGTCTTTTTTATTAACTCCATTCCATGATGATCTCTCCAGTCTGTACACCAACTTCTCACTCACTTGCATATATTCTGCTTTAGAATTAGTCACCAAAGGTTTTATTTAGATAGGCTACACATTCAATAAGTATCGATCAATCAACAAATATTTACTGAGTTCCCACAATGTATTCTAGGCTCTGAAGGAGACAGAAAATATGTATACTCTAGTTACTCTCCTTGAAGTGCTGACACTATACCAACTCAAAACCATAGCTAGACTTAAGAAAGCACATAATTACTAACTTATAACTCCAGGTGTTAAATACTACACAAGTTCAGAAAATAGGTTCAAGGTCTCTCAGTTCTCATTTCTTGGAATGAAATACCAGAAACAAAAGAAAAAAGGGATATCTTCATTCATTCCCTTAATATTTTGAGGCTTTTAGAGGCATTACAATACACCCTCCAATTGTACTGCACAGTAAGTCTAGATTTACACCTCACTTCATCTTTAACCACAATACAAGAGAGGTAGAACAAGTGGTAACCACCAATCCATTCTCTAAATAAGGAAATGGAAACTGGGCTTAGAAAGAGGAAGACAATCTACCCAAAATGTATTTTTTTTTCCCAAAATGTATTTTAACAACAAAATCAAAACTAGAGCCAGTATTCTGGTTTCTAGCCCCTGGTTTCTAAATCCCCACAGCTTCTCCTCTTTCCTCCTTCAGCTACACACACATGACTGTGCAACCTCCCCCATTACTGCTTTTTATTTTTTATTTATCTATTCATGAGAGACACAGAGGAAGAGGCAGAGACATAGGCAGAGGGAGAAGTAGGCTCCCCGTGGGGAGCCTGATGCGGGCGGGACTCCCCCTCAGGACCCTGGGATCACGACCTGAGCCGAAGGCAGACACTCAACCACTGAGCCACCCAGGTGCCCCCATTACTGCCTTTTAGACACAGCAGTAAAAAGTCAAGACAAAGTTTTGCATTTTATTAAAAGTAGGCTCCATGCCCAATGTGGGGCTCAAACTCACAACCTTGAGATCAAGGGTTATATGATCTGCCAACTGAGCCAGCCAGGTACCCACCCCCCTAAAGTTTTGCATTTTTAAATGATCTCCTCCAGGAAAAAAAAAAATATGTGCTCCACAACTTTAAAAGAAAACCTGACAATCATATACCTTTTCTTATATTTTTCATGAATGTGAAAACCCAAAACCATAATCAAATCTCAAAATCTAAATGTGCATCTAGAAAACAACTGGAGAGTAGGGGGTTGAGGCAGCAAAATGAGAGTATGTATCTTGGTATTAAACATTAATGTTTATACGGGAAGAAACCTACTCTATTTGGTTATGCACTTTCCATCCAATAGATTAAACCCTGTATCTTCAGAGACTAGCAAGTACGTGGCACATGGTAGATGTTCAATAAATGCTTAGTGAATGAATGAATGTTTTTTCCTGATATATCATGAGCTCCTTCAGGGCAAAGACCTCATCTCAGACACTTGTGTATCCCTGTTTTAAAGTAGGCAGTCAGTGATGCATTGAATTACATTATTCAACAAGTAGGTATAGAGAGCTCTCTGCAGGAAGGCTGTGTTTTCTTAGATTCTGTATTTCTCAATTTGTCATCCATTAATTACAGGGCCAAACTAACAAGCTTATACCTCCCCTGCCATCCAGAGCCCATACTCTGAATTGTATCCTTTACCAACTCACATACCAAGCCAGGATTTCCCTTGCCCTCAATCAACCCAGGGCCAGGCACCACACACCTAGAACAGCCCTGTACCCCCAAGCCTGCCAAAATTATTCAAAATAGCTAACCCAATGTCATTTCCCCTGCCCTGCCTTGTCTTTCCCATGGAAAATACAAAAAAGGTTCTGGACCTCACTTTCTCATCACTCCCTGCTCCCGACCAAACCCAGTGCTTCGCTGACGGCCCTGCCGGTGGGGCATCCCTTCTCTTGGGGAGTGTAAATAATAAACCCTTCTTTTAATGGCATTTACCGCTCTGTGCTATCAGTCATTTTTACAGATTAAGACCCAGGCACAAGTCAGTTAGATACTGTCATTGCTATCACAACCAGACACAAAGAACCAGAACCCAGCCTAATCCTAAACGCTGCCTTACATCACTGTTTATAAAAATGTACCCTCTCTATCGGAAGGCAAACTGCTTTGAAGACTTAAGCAAGCTCTCTTGTATCACCTACTTACCAACTTTAATGCTATATACACAGCAGTCACTTGACAAGCTAAATGTTACATAGATAATAATTAGTTGACTGTTTTTAAGCTTCAATCTTGGGCAGCCTGGGTGGCTCAGCGGTTTAGCGCTGCCTTCGGCCCAGGGCGTGATCCTGGAGACCGGGGATCGAATCCCACGTTGGGCTCTCTGCAGGAAGCCTGCTTCTCCCTCTGCCTGTGTCTCTGCCTCTCTCTCTCTCTCTCTCTCTCTCTCTCTCTGTGTCTCTCATGAATGAATAAATAAAATCTTTAAAAAAAAAAAAAGCTTCAATCTTACTTACCTACCCTGCCCTCAAAAAAAAAAAAAAAAAAATCCCCCAAATCAGTGATTAAACTCCAATGCTGCAGTTTTGCAGTTTCTATAAAAAGTTAGATATAAACTACAGTATGACCCAGCAATCACACTCCTATCTATAAAGGTCCAAAACTGGAAGCAACTAGGATGTCTTTCAACAGGTGAATGGATAAACAAATTGTGGTCTATCCACAGAACAGAATATTAGTCGATGACTAAAAAAAACGACCTACTGGTTCACTTAACAATATGGATAAATCTTACATGATTTTGCTGAGTGAAAAACTACATACCGCAGGATTCCATTCATGTAACATTCTGAAAAAGGCAAAACTATAGGTATGGAAAATAGATTAGTGGTGTCTAAGACTGACAATGTGGTGGTAGGTGGCTATGAGGATATATACAGGGAAGTTTTCAGGGTGATATAACCACTCTATTTGGTACATGACTTTATGTATTAGTCAAAACCCACAGAACTATACCTTACAAACAGTACACTTTAGGGCAGCCTGGGTGGCTCAGCAGTTTAGCGCCTGCCTTCAGCCCAGGGTGTGAGCCTGGAGACCTGGGATCAAGTCCCACATCAGGCTCCCTGCATGGAGCCTGCTTCTCCCTCTGCCTCTGTCTCTGCCTCTCTCTGTGTCTCTCATGAATAAATAAATAAAATCTTAAAAACAAACAAACAAAACCCAAATAGTACACTTTAGTGTATATAAATTATTTTTTCAATTGGCAATAATCGCTCCTCAGATAAATCTCATTGGCTACGATACTGCCACTGCACAAAGCTTAAATTATTTTTTAAACAATCAAAAGGCTATCAGGGGATTCCAAGGTAGAATGCAGACCACGACAAGTGAACCTAATGTATTATAAATGTATGACATAAACTCATTGAAGAGAGTGAGGGAGAAAAGGAGCTGACTTAAGTTACTTCAGAAAATGTTTTTCAACCAAAAACTGTAAGGCTGAAGACAAAAGAAAGTATGAAAGTATACATAAACATCATACTCGGCAAATTTGTTGCTCATGGGAGTATGATTAATAACACAGAATTTGCTTTACCTGTATAGAGGACTGAATAAATAAGTAAATCCACCATCCACTATAGCGGATGGTGCGAGACAGTATTCTTACTATCAGAGGAGGAAATGCAGGTAAGCAAGGGGAGAAGACTAGAATACACACTGTGGAGCTGGATCAGAGTCAGAGACATGAGCGTGAATCCATGCTTAATGTATATATATATATAGACCGATGGATAGATTCAGGAATAACCGCAAATATGCATACATACATTGGCTGGTATACATACGTGTACTTCCTAGCTCCATCCTCTGAGAGGACCTACCTACTAGTACTAGATACACTCAATGCTCAGAGTTTGGTTTCTCCAGTGAAAAGAACCAGCACTCCTTTCAGAGATGCTGATTCCAAAGTGAGAACAGGGAAGACAAAAGATAGGCCTGGAACATCTTCTAGTTCCAGAAAGTAAGAAGTGCTCAAGTAACAGAAGAATGAGGGCATGTCAAAGGGACAGAAGCCAATCTGGAATAGACCCCAGTAGCCAAAACTGGAACAATCTGAACAACCAAATAAACAGCATGGTTATAACCCAAAACAGATATATGAGTCCATACTGATATAAATTAATGACAATTAAAAAAAAAAACAGGGGAAAAAGGGAATAAATCTTCCTTTACAGAATTCCAAAAAAGATGTAGATACTACCTCCTGAAGGGGGTGAAGCTTAATCCTTATTCCTCCTCCTCTAAGTGTGGGCTGGACTTAGTGACCAATTTCCAAAGAATGCAGTATGGAAAAGGGAAAAATAGTCCCTTTCCAGTGGAGAAACCTGGCAAACAGTACCTTAACCGAATGCCTATGCTTAACATCACCGGTAATAAGTCGGTGTTAAGATCATTGGTATATGTTAAGATCATATACCAATTTTAGCACCGCCTTCCGCCTGGGGTGGGATCCTGGAGACCCGGGATCGAGTCCCCTGTCAGGTTCCCTGCATGGAGCCTGCTTCTCCCTCTGCCTGTGTCTCTGATTCTCTCTCTCTATGTCTCTAATAAATAAATAAGATCTTTGAAAAAAAAAAAAGATCATATACCACTGATAGGATATGAGAAAGGCACTTCACCTTTCAGGCATTCTTCCTCAAAAATTATAACCTTAGTCTAGTCATGACAAAGGCTCCACACAAATCCAAATTGAGGGACAGCCTACAAGATACCTCATCAGGAGCACTGGGTGATATGCAATATGTTGGCAAATTGAACTCCAATTATAAATAAATAAATAAATAAATAAATACAGACATTAAAAAAAATACCTCATCAGGTATTCATCAGAACTCCTCAAAATACATTGATCAGAACTCCTCAAAACTGCCAATGTCATAAAAAAGAAGGGAAGTCTGGGAAACTGAGGAGATCAGATGAGAGTACAGAGACATGATTAACTGAATGCAATGTGACATACTGGATCCTGCAAAGAAAAAAGGCATTAGTATAAAAACTGGTAAAATCCAAAGAAAGTCTGGAATTTCAGTGATGCACCAATCTTGGTTTCTTAGTTTTGACCATTATATGCCATGTAATGTAACTGAGTGAGCCATATGCAGAGCTCTCTGTAACTTTGTAAACTTGCCAGTGAGTCTAGAATTATTCCAAAATAAAAAGTTGATTTTTTAAATAATCTAAGGTTGCTTTAGGGTCAAAATAGTGAGGAAACTAATTAAAGTTTTACCTGCAAGATTTCTGTGAGACAGAACAGGATCACGTTATTAGGCACATCTGCTACAGAGAACAAATACAGTGCACTTCACTATCCTGTAAGCTAGATCCATTGCAATGATACTTCTATTGATGAAGACAATGCACTTCCGTGGCACATTCACAGTCAGATGCTTCTTTACCAGAGGCAGAACTCCCAAAACACAGGACTACACACTCTTTCTTTGATGAGGATTCCTTCCTTGCCTTTCAAGCCTCCCGGGATTCCTGGGCTTATATAGCAGAACTCTGGCCTCTCCTGGGACTCTCATCTTGTCTGGTCTGGATGCTGGCTTGCCTTTAAGAGGCCCAGAGCTGTAGCTGAGACCCTGCCCCTTCCTTCTCACTTACTACTGGCTCTGACACAGAACTAAAAAGATTCGAACCACCCCCAGTATCTTCACTTCCAGATTAAACAATTCCAGAAGCATCACTGAGTACCTGAACTGATAATAGCCATATCCTAGCCTCTGGCCAAATAATTGCACAGGCTCTGCAAAAGATAGCAGAACTGATGAGTTACACCTGACACTCACCCCTACTATTACTATTAGTTTTTTGAGGCCATCAATACAATGCACTTTGTATTCCTAAATGAAAATTAGTACTACATTTTTAAGGTAATGACTTAAAATTCTAAGAATTCACTGGCTGCCCTCTGGGAAAGATGTATACTGGCTCTGATCTCTAATCCAAATTCAGAAAACAGCATTCAAAAGGGAATTTCTAAACCCAAAGAGATATAAGTTTATAATTTATCAAGGGCCACACTTGCTTAACTTGCTTTATGAAATAAGCAGAAAAAAAAGAAAAGAAAAGAAAAGGAAAAAAGAAAAGAAAAGAAAGAAAAGAAAAGAAAGAAAAGAAAAGAAGAAAAGAAAAGAAAAGAAAGAAAAGAAAAGAAAAGAAAAGAAAAGAAAAGAAAAGAAAAGAAAAGAAAAGAAAAGAAAAATAAGTAGAGGTCACAGAACTTTATTAAGATAAAAAGTAAAAGATAACGCATTTAAGCAATAAAAAGTTTCTTGATAGTCTTTCCTCTAGTGTATTACTCTATAAAGCCACATGTGAGGAAAGATCAAGGATACCCAGTATGATCCATATCTTAGCCTATTTCAGTACACCTGCTATACTCAAGTCATTATAAGAAACAGCAACTTTTCCTTCCCAGTCTGCCCCATACTGGTGTCTGATCCTACAGGGCCCTTTTTAAAAATCTGACTGATGTGAAACAGGTTCAGGAAGCAAATTCAAAGAAGAAATTCCAATAATGTTTTAGGTAATCATTGCTTCACTGTATTAAGCGCCCTGTCTCCCAAGATAACTGTTTTTGTTTTGTATTTTCTACTTTAAAAAAACTAAGAATGCTCATCCCTATTTTTCAGATAACATGGGGTTAAATGCATAAAAAATTAAGATGGCTATCTGAAGAACCACCCAAACCTAATAATTAGGGTCTCCACTTGGAAAAAAACATACCATTCACTTAAAAAAAATCTTTTTAAAATATTCTAGCTAATTTTATTATTTGTTAAAATTAACTGAAGCAGATACTAATACAATTAAAGCCAAGTAAACATGAAAATTCTTAAGTACCTCATTGATCTGATTTTCGGTCTTAGATATAATGTCACAAAGATTGTTATTAGGAAAATGCAACGATTTCAAACAAACACTATAAACCATTAAAAACAAACAAACAAACATTAAAAAACAAACCCTATGGGACACCTGGGTGGCTCAGCGGTTGAGCATCTGCCTTTGACTCAGGGCATGATCCTAGAGTCCCAGGATTGAGTCCCACATTGGGCTCCCTGCGTGAAGCCTGCATCTCCCCCTGCCTGTATCTCTGCCTCTCTCTCTTTCTCTCTCTCTCTCTCTCTCTCTCTCTCTCTCTCTCTGTGTGTGTGTGTGTGTCTCATGAATAAATAAATAAAATCTTAAAGAAAAAACCCTAAATGATGACACTTTGGTCTCCATGATATTAACTGCATCTCCAAGACTGCTTCTTACATGAAAACTTTTCATATCATACCTGCTGATATAGAAAGTAGAAAAAAATGACCATTGTACTTGTATGACTTCTGTTCCCATACATAGTAAATGATGGCTACTTTCTCCTGACCTCTCTATGGACATAGGCATGATTGTGTAGATGGAAATACATGGTGGACAAAATGTTCCTCAGAAGAAAGGCTTGAATCCAAACCAACATATAAGAATTATCAACTGGCCATTCAAGTCCTCTTGACTGCCATGTCCTTTCCTTCTGGCTATTTACTATATAGCCATTTTACACTATTTTCTCCACAGCTTGTTGGCATGTCTCTTAAAAGAATTAGAAGGTAAAGAAAGTAAATGCCAACTAATCCACCTTCTTTTTTCCCCTGTACAATTTTGGTAAAGAAAAAAAAAACCAACAAAAAAAACCCCCCAAAACCTGGCAGAGCCAGAGTTAAATAAAATATTTAAGATTACACGAAGATTTTGGAGCACCTGGGTTGCTAAGTCAGTTAAACATCCAACTCTTTTTTTCTTTTAAGATTTTATTTATTTATTCACGAGAGGCACACACAGAGAGAGAGAGAGGCAGAGGCAGAGGGAGAAGCAGGCTCCCTGCAAGGAGCCTAGTGCGGGACTTGGTCCCGGGACCTCGGGATAATGACCTGAGCCAAAGGCAGACGTTCATACCAATATGCTATTAACAACAATTTGACAATTTTAAATGGATACACATACTCTTTACTCCCAGATACTGCTTCACAAATATAAAATGTGTGTACAAGAATATACAATGCAACTTTCCTATAATAACAAAAGGATTGAAATCAACAGAATAAATATTTATTTACTGAATAATTATACATTTATGGGTGGAATAACACCCATCAATAAAGAACTTACTAATAAATCACACTACATTCACTTAATGGCATTCTTCACAGCTGCTAAAAAGAACACGTTCTTCTACAAGCACCAATATGGAAGGGTCTTCAGGACATACTGAGAATGCAAGGCACGGAGCAATGTGTAGAGAACACTACTGTTTGTTAATACATGCACACTTATCCCTACTATGTGTTTGCTAATGTGTGGAATATCTCTGCAAAGATATAAAACAAACTGGTAACTGGATGCCTCTGGGGGAAGGAACCCGCAGGCCAGGTAAGTAAAGGAAACTTACCTCACTCACTTTGTTCCCCTTATATCACTCTTGTACTGATTGCAAGTATAATCTATTCAAAAAAAATTTTTTTAATTTTAAAATCAAAAAGGAGGAGAAGAGAGCATATGGCACCAAAAATGCTGCAATCCCACCCTAGGATGCCTCTTCCACTAGGGACCCTGAAGCCTGCTAATCCAATCATTTGATCTTCAGGGGTTGATAACCTTCCTTGAAGCCACATCTTTCTCGTCCCACCTCAGCATGTGTTTAATATATAACCAAAATTTCTGGTTCCAATTAAGATGGAGAAAAGTCCATTCCACTCTCCCACTCCCACTGAATTCTACTAAAATCCCTAGATAGAGTAACACCATGCATTATCTGATGACTGAAAAGTAATTGATTGCCAGTGGACTGGGAAAAGAAACCAAAGCTCAAACTACCATGTAATCAACAGAGTTTTCCTTTTTTCCACTTCTGGTACCTCTTGGATTGAACTCAAAGGCAGCCCAAACCCAGAGCTGCATACCAGGAGCACACAGAATGAGCTCCAAAAGAAGACCTCCATTTTTGTTGCAAAAAAAAACCCAAAAACAAAAACCAAAAAAAAAAAAAAAAAAAAAAAAACCAGGAATGGGAGCTCCTACATGCCAAAAGACATAGAGGAAATACCCCCAATTTTGTTAGTCTCTTCTGTTCTCTCCTGCTTTACCCCAAAACAAATAGGCAGTAGTAGCAATGAGCACAGCAGACAAGCAGTAAAACCTTTTCTCTAACCAGAGGAACTGCAATCCCAGAAGCAGAGAGGATATAGCCATTGATTTATTTTCTCTCCCTATCTGCCATTTGGTTCTCAGGGAAATGTAGTCACAAGAAATTCAAGGTAGAACAGAAAGTCTCAGCTTTCTAGTAAGAGGAGCTGAAAGGAGAATGCTTTGCATCTGGAAAGTTTGGGAGAACAGGAAGAGGAGGGGGCTCAATAAGGCTGTATGTGAACTCCAGGGCTCATCCCCAAGCTGCATACGGCACGTATCTGACCCTAAACACATACCAAAGGCTTTGACAACTGATCTGTGGAGTATACCACTGCCCAGGTCTGAGAATGGCCACTGGCTGGTACACGCATGGAAAAGACACAAATAGCACTACAAATACTTTGAAAATTGAACAGATACTGAACCTCAACCCATAAAGGACAGGTAAGTACTTACACTCTAAACTTAACTAGATTGATTGCCTACTAAAACAAGCAAGCAAACCGAAACATTTTCTATTGGATTTACACAAGACCCAAAGTTTCACAACATAATATTCAAAATGTTTGGGACACAAATCCAAACTGATATACAAACAAACACACAACTCAACATTTTGGGGCACCAGGGTGGCTCAGTTGGTTAAGTGTCTGATTCTTGATTTGGGCTTAGATCATGATCTCAGGGTCATGAGATCAAGCCCTGCTTTGGGCTCTGCACTCAGTATGAAGTCTGCTTAAGATTCTTTCCCTCTCCCTCTGCCCACCAAACTTCCGCCTCCCCCCACTCTCACTTTCTCTCTCTCAAATATCCAAACATCTCACAAGGAAAAGGCAATCAACAGACACGAGCCCCAAGATATAAAAATTATCAAAGACTGTAATACAGCTATTGAAATAATGCTCCAACAAATAAACACAAACACTCTTGAAGTAAATGGAAACATACATAATCTTAACAAAAGAACAGAAAACACACATGCATGCACATAGGAACCAAATGGAAAATTTTAAACTAGAAAATACAGTAACAGAAATTTTAAAATCTGTTTTGAATAGTATAATTAAGATGACAGAAGAGTCAGTGAACTTGAAGATGGATCCAACAAAAATTATCCAGGCTAAATAGAAGGGGAAAAAGGATTGCAAAAAATTTAACAGAACCTCAAGGACTCAGTGGGCAATACACAAGCCTAACACTTATATCATCAAAGGAAAGAAGAAAGAGTGTGGTGTAGAAAAAATATTCGAAGAAATAATAGCCACAAACTTCCCAAATTTGGTAAAAGACATAAACTTCTACATTCAAGAAACTTAGTGCATGGTAAATGGATAAACTCAAAGAAATCTTGCCCAATGAAAACTAAAACAAAGAAAAAAATTCTTGAAAATGATGCATTACCTACAGGGAAATAATAATGTGAATGACTCTGGATGTTTCATGGAGGGACAGAAGGCAATGAAACAATATTTTTTTAAGTCCTGGAAAAAACCAACAACTGTTAACTTAAAATTCTATGTACAGGGAGAATATCCTTCAAAAATGATGAGAAAATAAATTCTCAGATGAAGAAAACCAAGAGAATTCATTACCAGCATATCTGCCAAAGGAAATGCTAATGGGAGTTTTTCAGGAAGGGAAATGACACTAAAGGGGAACTTAGAATTTCAGGAAAGAAGGAAGAACAATAGGATTAGTAAATATCTGAGTAAATATAATAGCCATTTTTATTCCTTTAAAGTTCTTTAAAATATAAATGACGGTTGAAAGCAAAAAATTTAACAATGTCTGATGGTGTTTTCAATGACTGTAAATTTAATACAGATGATAATTACAACATAAAAGTAAAAGGGTAAAGAGGTAAATCTAATGGTGCTTAAGTTTCTACATTCCACTTGAAGTAGTAAATATCAATTCTAAGTAGATTGAATAATTAAGTATGTATATGGTAATCCCCAGTCAAAACTAAAGTAACTATACAGAGATAGTAAAACCTCAATAGATAAATTAGAATACTAAAAAATATTCAAATAATCCAAAAGAAGGGAAGAGAAACACACACAAAACAAAGCAAACAGAAAATAAATTTTTAAATGTAGATCTGAATTCAAAATAGTAATTATCTTAAATGTAAATGGTGTAGACGCATCAATTAGAAGAGAGATTGTCAGACTGAACTTCAATTAAACAAACAAAAAAAAACTACATGTTGTTTACCAGAAACCCACTAAATACAACGATATGTAGGTTAAAAATAAAAGGATGTTAAATGCAATATGAATTGGATTATGGAACAGAAAAAAGACATTAGTAGAAAATCTGGTGAAATCCAAATAAAATTCTATAGTTTACTTAATAGAGTACTATACTGACGTTAATTTCTTAGTCTTGATAAATATACTAAGATTATGTAAGATGTTAATATTAGGGAAAGCTAGGTGAAGGGCATATAGGAACTACTTTCATACTCTTAATAATCTGAAACTACTTCAAAATTTTAAAATGTTTACGTAAAAGAGGGAAAATACATTTCCGACATGAAAACATGAATCAATTGGAATTTGGAGTGGCTAATAGCAATATCAGACAAAATGGACTTCAAACCAAGAAAAATTACCAGGGCTGAAAGGACATTAAATAATGGTAAATGGGTCAATTCACTAAAAGATGTTACAAACCTAAATGTATATACACTGAACAAGAGCCTCAAAATATGTGAAGCAAAAATTGATAAAACTAAGAGGAAAAATGGACAGATCTACAATTACAGCGGAGATTTCAATCTTCCTTCCTTAGTAATTAACTAAACAACTAAATAAAAAATAATCAAAGTTACTAAAAAAACATAAAGTTGTACACCTTAAATAAGTAGAATTCCTATTAGTAAATTATACTTCAAAAAAGTTGAAAAAATAATGTTGCAACTAAATAATAATTAAATCACATTTTTAGGAAAAAAAAGAAGGAAAAGTCAAGGATAGAAATGAACAGTACTATCAACCAACTGGGTATGGTATAATCAACATTTTCAGAACATCCTACCTAATAGCAGCAGAATATAGATTCTTTTCATGTGCACATGGGACATTCACCAAGATAGACCACACCCTGGGTAATAAAACAAACCTTAACAAATACAAAAGTACTGAAATCATACAAAGTATGTTCTCTGACCATACTGGAATTAAACTAGAAATCAATAAAATAAAGACTATGGACTATCTCACAACACACTTCCAAATAATTCATTGGTCAAAAAGGAAATCTCAAAGAAAATAAAAATTCTACATACCAAAATTTATAAAATACAGTCACAGCAGTGTTTACAGAGAAATTTATAGTATTAAAAACTTATATAAGAAAAGTTCTCGGGATCCCTGGGTTGCACAGCGGTTTGGCGCCTGCCTTTGGCCCAGGGTGCGATCCTGGAGACCCGGGATCGAATCCCACGTCGGGCTCCCGGTGCATGGAGCCTGCTTCTCCCTCTGCCTATGTCTCTGCCTCTCTCTCTGTGTGACTATCATAAATAAATAAAAATTAAAAAAGAAAAAAAGTTCTCAAACAGCCTAAGTTTCCACCTTAAAAAAAAAAAAAAAAAAGAAGAGAAAATTAACTCAAAGCACACAGAGGGGAGAAAATAAATATAAGAAAAACAATATAAACAGAAAACCAGAAAATGCTGATGAAAGAAGTCAAATATGACCTAAATGAATGAAGATATACATCATGTTCATTGACTCAATATACCATATAGTTAAGATATAAACTCTCAAATTACCTACAGATTTAATGCAGTTCCAAGCAAAATGCCAGCAAGAGTTTTTGCAGATATAGACAAGCTGATTCTGAAATTGATATGGAAAGAGAAAAGGCCTAGAATAGCCAAAACAACTTTGAAAAAAGAAGAAGAAAACCGGAAGGCTCACACTACACAATTTTCAGTGTTGCTATAAAGCTACAGTAATCAAGAGGGTGTGGTATTATGAAGGGACAGACACATAAATCAATGGAACAGTCAGAGTCTAGAGAAAACCCACACAAATATAGCCAATTGAGTTTTGACAAGGTACAAAACCAATTCAATGGAGAAAGGATCATCTTTTCAATAGGAATCGTGCTGCAACAACTACACACCTATCTGCAGAAAATAAACGTGAATCTTGATCTAAACTTCATGACTTATACAAAAATTAACTCACATGGATCATAGATCTAAATGTAAAATGTGAAACTATAAAACTTTTAGAATACAAAGAACATCTTTGTGACCTTCAGTTCAACAAAGAATTCTTATATATGACATTAAAAACATGATCCATAAAAGAAACTGACAAATTAGACTTAAAACTGAAAACTGTAGCTCTATAAAAGACACTGTTAAGACCAGAAAAAGACGGGACACCTCGGTGGTTGAGCACCTGCCTTCAGCTCAAGGTGTGATCCCAGAGTCCTGGGATGGAGTCCCGTATTGGGTTCCCCCTGCAGGGAGCCTGCTGCTCCCTCTGCCTGTGTCTCTGCCTCTGCGTGTCTCTCATGAATAAACAGATAAAATCTTTTTTAAAAAGAAGACCAGAAAAAAAAAAAGCTACAAACTAGGAGACGACACATCCACATATTTATCTGATAAAAGACTTATATATCCTGGATGTACGTATTTTCTAAAAACTCTCAAAACTCACAGCAAGAAAATAAATAATCAAATTTTTAAAAATGGGCAAAAGTTTGAACACTTACCAAAGATACCAAGTGCAAATGAGGATATAGAGCAAATGAACTCTTATACATTGCTAGTGGGAATACAAAATGGTATACGCGTTCTGAAAAAATGGTTTAGTAGTTTCTTATAAAAGTAAACATACAGGAGCGCCTGGGTGGCTCATTAGGTTAAGCGGCTGCCTTTGGCTCAGGTCATGATCTCAGGGTCCTGGGACTGAGCCCCATGTCTGGTTCCCTGTTCAGCGGGGAGTCTGCTTCTCCCTCCCCTGCCCTCCCCCCCCCCCATGCTCTCTCTCGCTATCTCTCTCTCTCTCAAATAAATAAATAAAATCTTTTTTTAAAAAGGAAATATACATTTACTTGATTACCCAGCAACCTCAGTCTTAGGGATATCTTTGAGAAATGTGAATTTGGATTCACACAAAAATCTACACACAAATATTCCAGGCAGCAATATTCACAATTGCTTGAAATTGGACACATCTCAAAATCAAATCCTCTTCATCAAATGAGTGGATAAGCAAACTTTTACATAACCATACAGTACTACTTAGCAATAAAAAAAAAAAACTCTTGATAAATACAACATGGACATCATGGTAAGTGGAAGAAGCGAGTCTCAAAAGGCTATATACACTAGTATGCTTCCATTTATATGACATTCTAGAAAAGGCAAAACTCTAGGAATGGGGAACAATCAGTGGTTGGTATGGATTATGATTTAGGGAGAGTGGGACTACAAAAGGACAATAGTGGGGAGCTTTTTGAAGTGATGGAACTATTCTGTTTGCTGACACTGTGGTGGTGGTTTTACGAATCCGCGCATGTATTAAAACTCACAGAACTGTACACCAGAATTTTTTCAGTTGTACTGTTTGTAAATCTTAAAAATAATAATACAAAAAAGTAACCAAAGCTGTTAAAAATGTTTAAAGGAAAAAATATATTCACCATACGTAAACTAGAACTTCAAAAGCTTTTCAAATATTAGGTCTATCGGACTTATTCTTGTGAAGGAAACAGGACTCTATTTGGTGATAGTATCTAACAGGAATACGTTTCCAAGGAAACATATGTTTTCCAGGAAAAAGGACCCTGTTCATCCCAGGGTCACTGTGTACCAGCCCAAAGCTACAACTAGGTTGCAGGTGTTCTGATGCCTAAATTCTATGCATAAAAACATCTGATGCCCTCTTGCAAAATGTGGACTAATGCCCATACTCTGAACTCCATAGATTCACACTGGACTTTTGAAATACCCCCAAAATTCAGCATTCAATTCCCACAAATAAGGATTCTTACTAGGTTCTGTGAGTAAACCATGGAAGGAAGAAAGAAAACTCTAAAAGTCTTGACAATTTCACATCTATAAACAGAAGCAGTACCTCAAAGGAGCTGATGGGTCTGTAATCCCAGCTAGAAAAGTGACACTGCTTTCTGGGGATGATTTTTTTGCTTGAGATTTTGCAACAAATTGTGCTGAGTGATAAATGTAAGGCTCTTTAAAAAACAAGCAAAAAAAAAAACCCTTTCTCTGAGCACTATCCTGAGCAAAGACAGGGCTCTAGAGCAGAGCCCAAGCAGGATTGTAAGTCTCATTCCCTGGTATGCTATGCCTCACCACTGGAAGGCAGTAAGGCAGCCTGCTAAGGAGCAGGAGGTCAAAGTGGAGGCAACTCCCACAACCCACATGGGACAATATAAACCAAAGACTTACTAATGGCCAGGAAGGAGCATGTGGCAAGAAACAAAGCCTATCAGGCCCCATGGGTCAGGCTGGATGTAATCTAATTAAATTAAAGATGGAAAACACTTGGATCTAATTAATAACATGTCTTTGATATCCATTCATCACATAAAATGCACTTATTTTCTTTGACCTATTAAACTTTTCAGCAATTTCTAATAACAAGAGTCTATATTAAGATCCTAAAATGAAAGAAGTCTTACCCCTTCTTGCACTTATGGCTGAACTTTTCTTATGAGTCAGGGGGAACAACAACAACAACAAAAAGTTTCTAAGGTAGGTGAAATACTCATATGGTTATTCTACTTTGTTTCCTCACTATACATAATCACTCATTCTGTGCCCTTCTTGGGTCTTACACATCTTTCCTCCTCCTTTTCCAGAGATAAGGAAGAAGAACTACTACAAATAGGAGGACAGAGAAAAAAAATCAATAAATCTACCAAAATATTATTTGCTCTAGAACATCGAGATTAATAAATCAGATTGCCAGGGGCACCTAGGTAGCTCAGTCAGTTAGGCGTCTGCCTCTGGCTAACGTAATGATCTCAGGGTCCTGGGATCAAGCCCCATGTCAGGCTCCCTGTTCAGCAGGGATTTTGTTTCTCCTGCTTTCTCCAACCCCCACTCATGCTCTCTTTCTCTAATAAATAAATAAATAAATAAATAAATAAATAAATAAATAAACAAACATCTTTTTTAAAAAATTAAAAAAATAAGACAGATTGCCAGCATTCAGTTTAGAGGTCTTTTTGGACTTTCCTCATCCCAGACTACCCTAAGAATGTCCCAAGGGGCTTTTGTTTAACTGTTCTTAATCACGGTTACTTCAAGCATTCAAACTAACAAGCAGGTACAAACTTAAAATGTGATTGCACAGAGAATCTCCTAATGGGATTACTGTAAGGATGCTCTGCTTCCCTAAATAGAGTGCTAAATTTACTAACATCTTGTACATGAACTCTGTCTGCTTTACTGGTTGCACACAAACCATGGGGACCTCTGCCAACTGTCTGAGTGCAAACTGTGGCAAATGTTAATGGAGTTTGCAAGAACTCTGTAATTTTAGTGGTGAGAAGGAAAATATTAACAAATTAAATGAACATTTTTATTGCATTAAATTAAATTGCTTTTCTCTTAGGTGTACTGTTAATTTGCATGTGCAGCATGTTCCGATGTTCCAATCACCCTTTATTTTTTTCTTATTAATAGGCTTACTGAATACCTAAGGCTACAACAGAACCTAAGTTTCCTGAGCGCCCCCTTTGCTCTTAATTATCATTGTATACTGCAGTTGTACATTAGGGCCCACTGGCCACTGTCTGGTACCCCAGAAACACCAAGGAAATTGATGCAAGTCAAGCTTGACATTTCGTATCCACAGCCCAAGAGTCTATACAAAACGCAACAGCACTGGCTGATAAACCCTCTTTCCCTCTGCTTTCACCTATTAGAATCCTCTCAGTTGCTACCTTTAATTAAGCCTGCAATTTCAAATGGTTTTCGTGAAGCACACAGAACATAAGCAAATGATCAAAGAGAGAAAGCCACTGAGTTACAGTAAGGACAAAACAGTCATCCACCAGGTCTATGAAAAGGTGCATAATTCTTGTTTCTTTATATATGAAAGTTAAGGTTAGTTGAGAATATCAAGGAAAAAGACCACTTGTTAAATGTCTATAAATGGGCAGAATTTAACAACTCCAAAATAAGAAAAGGATACAGATCTACAAAGGTTGAATAATCTGTATCAGTGAGAGGGCACAGAGAATAAAGAAATGGGAACACTTAGGTTTCCCTTAAAACTTTAGAAGCTCAAGACGGGAAAACTCTGTGCAGATAAAGGATTAAAATTTAGAAATAAGGGCGCCTGGTTGGCTCAGAGAGAAGAGCATCTGACTCTTGATCTCGGGGCCATGAGTTTGAGTCCCACATTGGATGTAGAGATTACAAAAAAAAATTTTTTTTTTAATTAGAAATAGTTTGTAATAACCAAGGTGCTCTGGACTAGACTGCCAACATGTATTAGAGAACATACCTCCCCAGGTGTTCTAAATAGATTATATCTCTGAATTTTAAAATGGAAAAATATCTTGAACACCTCCTTCTCCTGCTTCTGAAGTCTTTCGTCAGGTCCTACCGAGTCTTTCTCTAAACTATTTCTTACATTAGGAAAATGTGAAACACATGTGACACACAGAAACAAAATTCCTTTTCCTTCCTTTCCATCTTCATCACTACAATCCTAGTCCAAGCCCTCGTCACCACCCATCTAAGGCCGAACCAAAGAGCCAATTAACTGGATGTCCATCCTGTGTTCTACTCTGTCCTATTTTTCATTGCTGCTCAATCCTCCTAACACATTATAGCATAGCTTTGATGATGTGTCATTCTGTGCTCCCTCAAAAATCTTCTACGTTCTCCAGTCTAAGGATAAATGCAGCTTCTTCCTCTATGCTTTTTTCATATGTAATTCTCAAATGGAAACCCTAAAAAGCAACATAGTTGGTAGGAAAGGGCTGCTTTGGCCCAAACTTTTTACTTTAAATAAGCCAAGAAATTTCAGTAAGAAAAATAAATTATAAGGTATTATCTTTATCATAAGGAAAAGAGGGAAAAACTGCTGAGATAATTTAAAGGAGAGTTCAAATCTCTAAACTATTTTTTAAGATTTAATTTATTTATTCATGAGAGATATAGAGAGAGGCAGAGACACAGGCAGAGGGAGAAGCAGGCTCCCATAGGGAGCCCTCCAAGGGACTCAATCCCAGGATCCTGGGATCACAACCTAAGCCAAAGGCTCAGATATTGAGCTACCCAGGTGCCCCCCTAAACTATTTTAATAGTCCCCCTGAAAGACAATGGAAGTAACTGTGTATGGGGTAGGGGAAGAGAATGCGTGCAGGTGCATATGTAGACAGAAAAGAATATTAGAGAAACTGGTCATGACAGTTGCCTTTATGGGGTACATACTGACTGACTGACAGTTATGAGAAGACTTAACTTTGAACCTTCTGATTTTTTGAATACTGACTCTGTTAGCTACTCAAATGTAAAATATATATATTTTACAAAGTAGAATGGAAAAGATAACTTCAACAGTACCTTTTAAAAAACTTTTTTATATTAAATGACTTAGAATCCTTTAAAAAAAAAGAGGAAAAAATAACATTTAAGAATGGTACTAAATTTTTTGGTATAAAGCAAGGAAATATTCTTTAGCTTTTCCAATGCAATGATCAAGTAAAGAAAGTAATTTGCAGCAGAGCTAGGGATAAAATAATACTTAAAAAACAAAACACCTTTCTCAGATTCCAAACCCCATCCAGAACATCAGGACCACTCTAGTTCAGTAGTACACAGAGATGTTTCCAAAAGAGTCTGCAGAGGGGAGATAACTCCTTTTTAAAAATGAGCGGTTCCCCAAGTTCACATCCAAACTCCCTTGTCCATTTCACAGCAGTCATTCCCACACTTTCTCAAACTCTGCTCTGATGATTCCTCACTCCCCCAATACTTTACCTCTCACAGTACAAATCTTTAAAAATGCCTATTTTTCTTCAAGGCATCTTTCCTAGAAACAAGATATTCTGCCTCTTTAGCTTTCACCAAAATCTTAGGAAATCCAATTCAGAATTCCACAGCAAATGAGATTTCCTGGTATTCTGACTTCTGAGAAAGTTCTACGGGTCTCATTTGCAACTTGCTCAATTTTCCCCCACAATTTAATAATAATACATCAATTTCTTTCCGTTTAAAAGCATTTTATTCAGCTTCTTGCTAAGACAAAAAAAGACAGTAGTGAATTATAAAGCAAAAGCCTGTTGCACTATCCTTACTTGAAGTAGGGTTCATCCTGAAACGAGAAACAACCATGTAATAAATTAAGCGCTACTGGGGGATCCCTGGGTGGCTCAGCGGTTTAGCGCCTGCCTTCGGCCCAGGGCGCCGTCCTGGAGTCCCAAGGTCAAGTCCCACATCAGGCTCCCTGCATGGAGCCTGCTTCTCCCATCTGCCTATGTCTCTGCCTCTCTCTCTGTGTCTCTCATGAATAAATAAAATCTTTTTTTTAATTTTTTAAATTTATTTATGATAGTAAGAGAGAGAAAGAGGCAGAGACATAGACAGAGGGAAAAGCAGGCTCCATGCACCAGGAGCCCGATGTGGGATTCGATCCCGGGTCTCCAGGATCATGCCCTGGGCCAAAGGCAGGCGCCAAACCGCTGTGCCACCCAGGGATCCCTAAATAAAATCTTTTTTAAAAATTAAGCGCTATTTATTTACAGAACAGTTGCTCAACTGAAGGAAAAATGTTATTTCACACTTGCTTCCAGTGAATATTAAGCTTTTGGAGGTTCAGCCTTCAATTGTGAACCATTAAAATAACAAGAGAATAAAAAAAAGATGAAAAATGAACTGTCTTTTCATTGATAAAGTTGTGATCGCTTCCTTTATCAGTCACTATCTGAAAATCTAAAGTAACATTTTAATTTTGACTTTTTTTCCCTTCCCAGGTTCATTCTGGTGGATACGCTAATAATGAGTTCAATACCCAAAATATAGGAAAAGGGATGGAAATAAATGACATGTATAATTCACAGCCTAGAGAATCCATCCCTGGATAAATATGCATTCACTTATATTTCTCTAACATCCTTACTCCCTAGGAACTCAAAAGATTTTACAGCATAAAAACAGCACTAATCAACTGAACATGAAAAGAGCCTGTTAATCTGTCTTCTGGGGGATTTCATGCTTTCCACTTCCAGATCTTAGAACAAGCCCACTGAACATGGGAGGTCTCTCCCTACCACCAGCAGCGAATATAAAAGGCCTTCAGACCCCTCCAGCTAACATTTCAGTACTCTCACCCAATCAACTCCATTCAGGATCAAGAGAGCTTGAGTCCCAAACCCAGAGTACCTCGTAGACACTCAGGCTCCCTGCTTTTATTTTGCTCCACTCTCAATAGGACACATCTCCATATACCTAAGGGGAATCTTAATTATTATCCACTTTCACCTTTGCTGTTCTAGGCCAAAAGCCTCCCAGAACTTTTTTCTGCTCCACTTTAAATACCCAATCCCAGCACCAATCCCCAGTATACAGACCTACAGCAATTTCAGCCTTGTAGAAGCAAAAAAACTCAGGTGGTAGAGGCCATAATTCCCCTACAGTCCTGGTTAGAACTTTTGTTGGCAATATGGGAGCATTTATGAATAGTTAAATGTGTGTATTTATATGCAAGAGAAATGAAGAAAGATAAGCAGACACCAAGACGTGATGACCTTTTAAAAAGTACTTAGGATAGCTTCAGAAACAAAACAGGTGTGTTACTTTAATGCCTCTTATTTGCATCCATATTCTATTTATTGATACATCTTCTGTTCATTTCTCCTCATCTTTCCTGCTTCCAAAATGCTCTCTGTCAAAGGTATTTTTGCCCTCCCTCTGCCTATACCAGAATCTTTCATTATGCCCACTCACTAAGATATGTTTAGCTACCAAAGATAATGATAATTTCTTAAAACAAAGCCAAAATTGTTCACATTACTTGGTTATACGAACATCAGAAATATAACACCATCTAATGGGGGAAAAATCCTTAATCATTGGTCAGTCAACCAACCTAAGTACCTATCCCCCCTCCATCACTTAATGGTCCCATAGCCCTGGACAGTTTGCTTAAGTTCTCGGACATTCAGTTTTCTCAGCTACAAAATGGGTAGAATAATATTTGCCTAACTTAATTTAAATAATCAACTGATAAAAGGATTCTTAAAGTTCTGATAAACAGACAAACATAGAATAATAATTACCAAAGGTAGATGGTCAACTGTGAGACCTAACTATATGAGACCCATTCAAAATAAATCAGTGCAAATATAATGGGAAAACCCAGAATGGTGCTGAAGTCTAAAGCAAGTCCAAACTTGATAATCACTCATCATAATTAAAATACCCAGTTCAAGAAGAATAAAGGGGAGTCTCAGTCTTTGGGTCTATTCCACCTTTAGATCCCAGGCTGTAGCTAAAAACAGTGCAGTTGCTTGCCAGCTAGCCGGTCAGTGCCAGAGCATTCCTCTTGGGTAGAGTCCTATTCTAGAATAATTTGGGAATGAATGAGGAGTTACTTTGGTAACTGCATTTGCACAGTCGTGCTGGGGATCAACACGGCAACTGTACAATAAAACTTTTCTCCTCTTAGACTGGCAATGTCCATCCAAGTCAGGGTATCTGTAGATCCTATCCTCTATGCCAGACTGAAGATAAAGCAACTGTCTGCTTTTCAGACTACTAAAATTTAATACAGTACATATATACTATATCAAATACACGTATAAACACACACTAAGCTGCTAAATCTCTAGAGGGAAAGGAGTAAATATATATTGAGCTCTATGTGTCAGAAACCACGAGGTAACAGAGATTTCATTTAATCCCTAAAAACACCCTGCGACGGAGGTATTATTATTCCAATTTTTACAGATGAGAACACTGAAGCTCAAATAGATTAAATAACTTGCCCAAAGCCACAAAGCTAATAAGTAGCAGAGTCAAGACTTGAATTTAGTTTTGCCTAACTCCAAAGCCCATATTGCTTCTTTTTCTTCTCAGTGGTGTTAACTACAGTAACTTTCTTGTGTCTTCATTTCACCCTCATTCCTGACACGGTACCTGTGTGTCCTGGTTGTGTCTCTATAGGCTCACAAAGGGATAGGGGAAATTTTCCCAGAAGACTTCTTTTCCCACATTTACTTCCTATTCCTGTACAAACTATTCTGTCTTAGGTTGAATTACCAGGCTAGACCCCACAGTCTGCCACACTATATTTCGCTAATTAATATATGCCTAGAGCGTGAAAGTTCTGTTATCTTCCTTGTGCACTTTAACAGCCATAGTTTTGGAGCATGGTTTCATTTTCTAAGCTGGTTCTTGCCACTTAAAGAGCATTAGTGCCTAGTACTATGCCTCACACATAGTAGGTACAGAGGGAGAATATCTGTTGATTCGCTGATTAATCAAAGATTTCTTTATTCCTCTAGTTATCTTGCTATATTTCAATCAAGAGACTTTACAGGAGTCCAATTCCAAGAATGAATTATCTCTCATTAAAGATAATGTTTTGAAAAATTAAAAAATACTGTTATTCTGAATAACTTCTGCAAGGGCTTCTTGCCCTCTCTAAAGAGAAAAAAAAAACACTGAAAATATACAATAAAACATAGACAACTGTTTTTGCTTAGGATAGTTAAGACTGACTTTTCCTGCTTTTTTTTACATATATTAAAATTTTTCTGTAACAGGCATGTGTTATTTTCATAATTATGGAAACTGAACTCACTCTGGATAAACTTTGCATTTTTAACACTTTCTATACAGTGTGGGGTTATTTTCTTTCTCAGATATAATCAATAGGAATTGTGTATTCATTAATTCATGCCTATGCCTCCAGAACTTGTTACATAACATCAGCATATTAAAGATAATTATTCTTCTCTCCATTCATGGAATGTTGTTCTTGCTCTAGGTGGATATGTCTCTATCTCTGCATTCTTTTCAAGCGGATGGAAATTTCTTGTACAATCTCTACAGAATATCGATTATTAATCTTTTTTGAAAATGAGCACTAGAATAACATCTGGCCTTGATATAGCCCCAATCTATAGTCTTTTAACTTTACGTGTGTTATCTTTTCAAAGACATTAAAGTACTTTAATCACAGTGGAACTCAAATGGAATGAGCTACTTTATGTAGTAGGAAGTTCCCTACTAACGGAAGTAGTCAAAGCAAAGATCTCCCATAAGGGGATTCCTGTGCTGGGAGGTTGTACAGCTGAATTTTATGGCTACCTTCCCTTTCTAGGATTTTAAAATAAATTTTTTGACAAGTCCACTCCAGCGATACAATGGTTGCATGCTGTCCTCTGTTGTGTCACGTCCTTTTCTCAGCTCACCGTTCAAATCATCCCAGAGAAGATTCCCTTCTGATCCAGCCTGACTTAGCAGGCTACCTGATTAATTCTTGTGGAGACCAAATTCCCATAATTATTAACAGATCCTTGCTACTTGAAATTACAAAAATGTGCTGAAATAATGTTGTCAGCAAAATGTCACTGTATGTCTTACATATGGATCTGTTGCAGCCTGCAAAACACTGTCTCCATGAGGGACAGCCAAAATGAAGAGTTATGTGGGAGTAATAAAATATGATAACTAGGCCTGCAACCTCAAGAATAAGCCCAGCTGCGCATGCACACACATCTACAAGAAAGCCTGCTGATAACAAAAGCAAAGAAAAATCCAAATTATGTCCAGCATGTGCGCGCTTCATGGCAGGGCTGGTCCGGGAACTGTCCTTTTAAGCACCACAGCAAGAAACCAGGGAACTGTCCTTTTAGCACCACAGCAAGAAACCCTGGTGTAAGCCTAAACACAGGCACCCGAAGCTGGGCCATGAGAAAAATCTGTTAAAGCTCCTACAAAGAAACAAGCTCTGTATGGGTGTTTGTTTTTTAAGTATGCTATACTCTATTTCATAACCCTTTAATTTAAAGGATTAATTTAAAATAAAATCCTGTAAGTACTTTGATAAAAGTCAACAAAATCCCAAATGAAAACCAAAGGTATATTAAGTCAGCCTCTCAAACTGAACCCAAGAAACCAATAATTGGCCTGCACTATCAAGAACTGCTTTGCAATCTCCACCACCAGCCCTACTAAGAAACACAACACATTTACACATACCCTAAATCGGATGTTGAAAACATAGAACATGCTCACTCAGAGCCCTCTCCAGGGAGAGACTCAATTTCTAGGACAGATGATGCTTGCTGAATACCAAACCATCACTGCCACACCACCACTCCACCCGCCCCCCCTTCCCAAGCAATCAAATTCTCTTTCAGGGAGAATTGAAGGCCTTATGGGTCATGAGTTCCAAAGAAAAAATGCTGCAGTATTTCAAGAACCAGGTTACAGGCAACGTGCTACAGAGCTTCCAGCAGTTTAAGTCTGATTCCCCTGAGATTCCTACCAGAATGGTACCGGATGCTAATGTTCTCCAGCCATTTGCATTACACATCAAAAAAAAAAATTGGGGGGTGGGGGAAGGAAAGAAAAAAAAGTCCCCTCACCCCGCATTATCTTCTAATGCACGTGGAGAAAAGAGAGGTACAGAGAGATGGTGAAAGAGCGAAAACCTACCACACCCGAAATCTCCTTTGCAAAGCTAAAACATCCCCCAGCCCTAACACATCGATAGCTCTCTGAAGGCTCTCCAGGTTCAAACTTGAGAAAATAGTTATAAAAAGCACTATTCCCCCCTTTGCTCCCAAAGCCCTCACCCACATTTCCTGCTTCCATTCCTGCTTCTCCGGTGCCCGCCGTGCACTAAAAAGAATTTTCCTCGGGCGGCAGAGCTGGCTCCATGCTAATGATTTCTCCCTCTCCCTGAATTAGCCAGATGCAGTGCCAAGTTTCTCCCCCCTCTCCCCAAACAGATGACATCCTTTAAAATCCTGAACCCTGAGGCCCAGAATCTTGGAATCTCCCGATATAAAAATGCATCCTCCCCCCCCCCCCCCCCCCGTGTTTCAAAAACTGCAGTGTAAGTGAGGAAGAGGGCACAGGCACAGGGTGGAGTAGTTGGAAGGAATGCATGGCTCGAAGAATCCTATTTGTCAGGCTGCAAAAAATGATTCGCACTCCCCCCACCCCCCAACAGCCGACCTCTAAGCTGAGGCCTCCGCAGGGGTCTGAAGGCCCCGGCTAACCCCCCACCCCGCCCTGCAAAGTTAACAGCCAAGTCTCCACCGGTGGTTGCCGCAGGGATGGAGCTGAGCCCCAAGCAGAAATGCAGAGGCTCTGCGGTCCCCCAGGGACCAGGTGGGAAGCAAAGAGGAGGGGTCTAGGTCCCTGCAGCTGGGAGTCCTGCAAGCCGAGCGCTAGGAAGCCCGGGGCGCTGCTGGCAGGGGTGGGGGGGGAAGGGAGGGAGGGAGGGAGGAGAGCACCGAGCTCCGCATCGGGTGGCGTAGGGATGGGGGTGGGGGAAGGGGGGATTCTGAAAGTGATGTGCTCCCCAATGCAGGAATCCTGGCCTGCCCAGGAAGGTCCGGGGCCCCCCGCGCCGCCCCAGGGCGCCCAGCAGGGCAGGGACCAGGCAGGGACCGACGCACCCAGCAAAGGGCGGGGGGAGTCCCGGCCGCCCTGAGGTCCCCGGAGCCCCGGGCTGCTGCGGCCGGTAACGGCCCGGAGCCCGGGGGGAGAAGGCTGCGGCAGGGCGCGGGGGAGGGGCAGGGCGGCCCCGACCCGACAGCGAGGCCCTCCCCGGGGAGCCCGCGGGCCCGACCGGTCCCGGCCTCCGGGGGGCTGCACCGCCGCAGGGCGCCGCGGGAGGCCCGGGCGCGACCTCCCCGCGGGGACCCGGGACGCACGGCCGAGGGGGCGAGCCCCGCAAACAGCCGTCCGCCAGCGGCGGCCCCGACCCCGGCCCCGACCCCGGCCCGGACCCCGACCCCGGCCCCGGCCCCGGCCCCGGCCCCGCCGCGCGCCCTGCGGCAGAGCCCCCGGCGCGGGATGGGGAGGCGGCGCGGGATGGGGAGGCCGGCCCGGGGCGACTTACGGCGGCGGCGGCGAGGGCGGCGGCGGCGGCGGCGGGGCCCTAGCGCGGGGCCCGGGAGGCGCGGCCGGACTGCAGAGGCGCCGGGGCTGCGGCGGGCGGGACTGCGGTGGGCGCCATCTTGAGGCTCCCCGCCCGCCCCCCGCGCCCGCCGCCCCGGCACGAGCCCCGCCGCGCGCCCCCGCCGCCGCGCGCCCCCGCCCCGCCCCGCCGCCGCGCGCCCCCGCCCCGCCCCCGCGCCGACCCCCGCCGCGCGCCCGCGCCCCCCGCCCCCGCCCGCGCCCGCGCCCCCGCCCGCCCGCGCCCGCGGCCCACCTACCCCTGCAGGACGCGCCCGCTCGCCGCTCGCCCGCAGCGCGCCGCGCCGCCCGCCTGCCCGCCTGCCCGCCTGCCCGCCCGCGCTCGCTGCTCCCGGGCCGGAGTCCCCGCGCCGCCCGGACCGGATCCGGGGCGAGGCAGCAGGGCGCCGGCAGGGGGCGCCGCGCCCGAGCGCCTCGCGAGCGTCCCCGGGCCCGCCTCCCCGACGCCCCCGCGGAGCCGCGTGCAGGGCGGGGGGGGCGCACCGGGCTGGGCGGCTCGGGTCGGCGGCGGGACACCCGCCAGCACCGGGGAGAGGAGCCCGAAGGTGCCCGCCCGCCTCCCCGGCGCCCCCGCGGAGCAGCGCGGAGGGGAGAGGGGGTGCGGGGAGGCGCGAGGGGCGCGCACGGGGCTGGGCGGCCTCGGGTCGGCGGCGGGACACCTGCATGGGGAGAGGAGCTCGAAAGTGCGGGCCCGACGCCCCCGCGGAGCCGCGTGCAGGGGGGAGGCCCGGGGGGGGGAGCGGCGGGGGGGGCGCACGGGGCTGGGCGGCCTCGGGTCGGCGGCGGGACACCTGCATGGGGAGAGGAGCTCGAAAGTGCGGGCCCGACGCCCCCGCGGAGCCGCGTGCAGGGGGGAGGCCCGGGGGGGGGCGCGGAGTGGGGGGCGCACGGGGCTGGGCGGCCTCGGGTCCGCGGCGGGACACCTGCATGGGGAGAGGAGCTCGAAAGTGCGGGCCCGACGCCCCCACGGAGCCGCGTGCAGGGGGGAGGCCGGGGGAGGAGGGGCGGCGTGGGGGGACGCACAGGGCTGGGCGGCCTCGGGTCCGCGGCGGGACACCTGCATGGGGAGAGGAGCTCGAAAGTGCGGGCCCGACGCCCCCGCGGAGCCGCGTGCAGGGGGGAGGCCGGGGGGGGGGCGCGGAGTGGGGGGCGCACGGGGCTGGGCGGCCTCGGGTCCGCGGCGGGACACCTGCATGGGGAGAGGAGCTCGAAAGTGCGGGCCCGACGCCCCCACGGAGCCGCGTGCAGGGGGGAGGCCGGGGGAGGAGGGGCGGAGTGGGGGGCGCACAAGGCTGGGCGGCCTCGGGTCGGCGGCGGGACACCTGCATGGGGAGAGGAGCTCGAAAGTGCGGGCCCGACGCCCCCGCGGAGCCGCGTGCAGGGGGGAGGCCGGGGGGGGGCGCGGAGTGGGGGGCGCACGGGGCTGGGCGGCCTCCGGTCGGCGGCGGGACACCTGCCAGCGCCGGGACCTGGAGCCCGAAGGTGCGGGCCCGCCTCCCCGATGGCCCCGCGGAGCCGCGCGCAGGGGGGAGGCGCGGGGGGCGCGCACCGGGCTGAGGGCCGCGGGTCGGCGGGGGAGCTGGAGCCCGAAGGTGCGGCGTGACCCTGGTGGAGGCCGCGAGTCTCACCTGTCTCCGGAGCGGCGGCCGCAAGGCTCCGCTGCCGGAGAGCCGACACCCCCAAGCACAGGCAACTCCATCTACAGGATCTTGGGGCGGCTGAAAAACAAACCAAACACACACACACACACACACACACAAAAAAAAAAAAAAACCAAAACAAAACCCGAAACCCCGCAGCAGTCTATCAGCGGCGCTCGGGGCGGTGGCGGAGGAGGACACGCCGCATCCCTGACGGCCCCAGGTGGGCCGCTGCGGAAGGGCACCTCGGTCCTTGAGGGCCTCGGGGGGCGCGAGCATCTGGACCGCTTGCTCCACGCTCCTAGGACGAGGCGGACGGTGACAGGTGCCCCCCTCCTACAGGTGTCTTCCCGCCGCAAGTTCAGGGGCCAGGCTGCCGCTCACCGGCCGCGTGGCTTTGGAACCCGATCAGCCTGTCCACACCGCAGGAAAACACTGGCAGACGCTGTCAGTAAGAGCGAGCGACCGCGGTCCCAACCTGGGCGGCTTGGAGAGAGGGCATCTCACCTGGCACGCGGTGTGCCCATCGCCATCACGTAGTGGGCCAATGCATACGTTTTTAAGTATCTTTACCGAGATGTATGTGACATGCGAGAAGCCATGCAAGTGTAGAGTGCGGAATTTTGATGTGTGTGTACACGCAGGAAATTATCACCACCATCTACCTGCCCGTCACCTCCAACATACCCGTCACCTCCAAAAGGTTCCCCTGCCTCTTTGTGATCCTTCCATGTATCACTCTCCCACACTCTCTCTCTCCAGGCACCCACTAATCTGCTTTCTATTAGTGTACATTAGTTTGCATTTTTCAGAATTTTAAATACATGGAATCATACAGTATGTTCCTCTCTTTCTTTTTCTTATTTTTTTTTCTTTTCTTTATTTTTTTTATTTTGGTATGGCTCCTTCCTCTCACACAACTGTCTTGAGATTATCCTGCTGTTGATGCCACAGTTGCCTATCAATACCTAAATTTTTTTTAATTTTAATTTTAATTTTTTATTTATTTACTTTTTTTTTTAAGATTTACCTATTTATTTATTTATGATAGGCATAGAGAGAAAGAGAAGCAGAGACTCAGGAGGAGGGAGAAGCAGGCTCCATGCCGGGAGCCTGATGCGGGACTCGATCCCGGGACTCCAGGATCGCGCCTGGGGCCAAAGGCAGGTGCCAAACCGCTGAGCCACCCAGGGATCCCCTAAATTTTTTTTTTTAATTGCTGAGTAGGGTTCATTATAGGAATATACGCAGCGGTGTGTATTCAGTCACTTGTTGATGACATTTAGGTTATTTCCGGATTTGCCTATTAAAAATAAAGCTGATAGTGTTTGTGTGCAAGTTTTTGCATGAATATGCTTTGTGTGCATATATGCTTTTATTTGTCTTGGGTATAAATATCTAGGAATAGAATGACTAAGCCCAATTATAGGTGTATATTTAATTTATTAAGAAAGGGCCAACCTACTTTCCAAAGTGATTGTGCCATTTTATAGTCCTACTAGCAGCATATGAGAGTTTCAGTTACTCCACGTCTTTGGCAACATTACCTATGATCTTTTGTCTTTTAGCCATTCTAACTGGTGAGTAGAATGGCTAAAAGTATCTTACTGGGGTTTTGATTGGCATTTTCCCTAATGACTAAGTATTTAGCATCTTTTTCTGAGCTTATTGTAATCAGTAAATCTACTTGGGTGAAGTGTGTGTTCAAGTCCTTTACCTATTTTTAAAGTCGGGTCATTTGTTTTCTTATTGTTGAGCTTTGAGAGGCATGTATATATTCTAAATAGTCTTTCATCAGATATATGATTTGTAAATATTTTCTCCCAGTCTGTGCGTACCTTTTTGTTCTTTTAATTAGTGTCTTTCAAAGAGCAGAAATTCTTAATTTTTATGAAGTCTGATTTATTATTTTCTCTTCTTCTATGGATCATGTTTTTGCAGTCATACCTAATGGTTTTTTTCACATGGATATCTAGTTGTTCCTGCACTATCTGAGTACCTTTGTACCCTTGTTGAAAATCAATTATTCAGCTATGTTGAGGGTCTATTTCTGGATTCTCTATTCTGTTTCATTGATCTATCTTGACACTAAAACCACACTGTCTTGATTGCTCTAGCTTTATAATATATCTTGAAGTCAAATAGCATAAGCCTTCTGATTTTGCTCTTCTTTTTTTTTTTCCCCCCTGTATTGATTTTGCTATTTCAGGCCCTTTGCATTTCCATATGAATTTTAAAATTGACCTATCAAATTATGCAAAAAAAAGCCCCCTGAGATTTTAATCAAGATTGCTTTCAGTACATAGATTAGTTTGGGGAGAACTGACATGATAACAACAACATAGAGTATATCACTCCATTTATTTCGGTTCTCTTTAATTCATCTCAACAATATTTTGTAGTTTTGAGAATACAAGTCTTGTTCACCTTTCTGAGATTTACTGCTAAATATTTTCGCATTTTTGATGCTCCTGAATAGTATTTTTAAATTTCAATTTCTGATTGTTCCTCAGTAGTACATAGAAGTACAATTAATTTTTGTAAATTAATTTTACGTGCTGCAATTTTGCTAAATTCACTTATTAGCTATAGTAGATTTTTTGTAGATTCCATTAGATTTTCTACAAAGACAATCGTGTCATCTGCAAATAAACACAGTTTTGTTTCTTCCTTTGCAATCTGAATGCTTTTTGTTCCTTTTTCTTGCCTTGTTGCACTGGTTAGGACCTCTAGTACTTTTTGAATAGAAGTTGTAAAAGCAAATATCTGTGTTTTGTTCCTCATCTTAGGAGGAAAACATTCAATTTTTCTTTTGATATGATGTCAGCTATAGATTTTTCCTAGATGCCCTTTATTGTGTTGAGAAGGTCTTGTCTATTCTGACTCTCCTGAGAGTTTTATCAGGAATTGAACTTTGCGACCCTTTTTTTGCATATGGCTTTTGTTTTTAGTCTGTTAATATAGTGAATTACACCCATCTATTTTCACATATTAAACCAACCTAGAATAATGTATAGATCACAGAGTATTATCCTTTTCGTATATTGTTAGATTTTACTTACTAACACTTTGTTAAGAATTATTACATCTATGGGGATGCCTGGGTGGCTCAGTGGTTGAGTGTCTGCCTTCAGTTCAGGACATGATCCTGGAGTCCCAGGATCAAGTCCCTCATCAGGTTCCCCACAGGAGGCCTGCTTCTCTCACTGCCTATGTCTTTGCCTCTCTGTGTCTCTCATGAATAAATAAAATATTTTTTAAAATTATTACATCTATGTTCACGAGGTTTATTGGTCTGTAGGTCTGTAGTTTTCTTGTAATGACTTGTCTGGCTCTGGTATCAGAGTAATGCTGACCTCACAAAAAGAGTTAGGAAGTATTCTCTCTTTCTCAAGTTTCTGGAAGAGTTTGTATAGAGTTCATATTAATTATTTCTTCCTTAAATGTTTGGCGGAATTGCCCAGTGTGATTACCTGGGCCTGGAGTTTTCTTTGAGTGAAGGTTTTTATTTCTTTTTTATTTTATTTTATTTTTTTTTTTAAGTAGGCTCCATACCCAATATGGGGCTTGAACTCATGACCCCAAGATCAAGAGTTGCATGCTCTATTGACTGAGCTAGGCAGGCACCCCAAGGGAAAGGTTTTGTTGTTTTTTGTTGTTGTTGTTTTTTAATTTATTTATTTGAGAGTGTGTGTGTGAGAGAGAACACTGAGGGAGACAGAGAAGCAGACTCCCTGCTGAGTAGGGAGCCCAATGTGGAGCTCCATCCCAGGAAAAGGAAAAAATTTTTAAGCATAAATGTAGTTTCTTTAATAGTTGTAGGGCTATTCTGATTTTTAAGTTTTTTTTCTTGAATGAACTTTGGTAGTCGTTTCTTTCAAGAAATTTCTATTTCAGGCAGCCTGGGTGGCTCAGTGATTTAGGGCAGCCTGGGTGGCTCAGTGGTTTACAGCCGCCTTCAGCCCAGATCCTGGAGACTAGGGATCGAGTCCCACGTCGGGCTCCCTGCATGGAGCCTGCTTCTCCCTCTGCCTATGTCTCTGCCTCTAGACTCTGTCTTTCTCTGTGTCTCTTATGAATAAATAAATTTTAAAAATCTTTTTTTAAAAATTAAAAAAAAAGAAATTTCTATTTCATCTAAGTTGTTGAATTGATGGGCATAAAGTTGATCATAATATTCCCATATTATTCTTTTACCATCAACAGAATGTAGTAATAATGCTAACTCTCTTATTCCTGAGATTGGTAACTTGTGTCTTCTCTCTCTCTCTCTTTTTTTCCCTAATTAGTCTGGCTGTAAGTTTATTAGTTTAATTGGTCTTTGCAAAGAAGCACTTTTTGGTTTCATTGGTTTTTCTCTACTGATTCTTGGTGTTCTATTTCATTGATCTTTATTATTTCCTTTACTCTGCTTACTTTGAGTTTCATTTGCTTGTTTTCCCTAGTTTCTCAAGTGGAAGCTGAAGTAATTGATTTGAGACCTTCTTCTTTTCTAAAATAGGCATTTATTGCTATAAACTTCTCTCCAAGCACTGCTTTAGCTGCTGCATCCCACACATTCTGATATGTTGGATTTTCATTAAAATTCAGTTAAAGAAATTTTCTAATTTCCCCTTTGATTTCTTCTTTGCCTCATGGATTATAAATGTATTATTTAGTTTTCAAACATCTGTGAATTTCTTAAGTAACTTTCTGTTGTCAATTTCTAATTTTATGCATTGTGGCCAGAGAACATGATTTGTATGACTTAAATCTTTTGGGGGGACTTGTTTTATGGGCCAAAAATATGATTTATCTTGGTAAATGTTCCTTGTGCAATTGAGAAGAGTGTGTTTTTGCTGTTAGATGAAATGCTCTATAAATGTCAATTAGGTCAAGTGGATTGATAGTGATTCAAGTATTCTATATCTTATTTTTTCCTTAAAAATTATTCTATAATTTTTAAAAGAAGTATGTTGAGGGGCATCTGGATGGCTTCGTTGGTTAAGCATCTCCCTTTGGCTCAGGTCATGATCCCAGGGTCCTTGGGTGGAACCCCACGGTCAGGCTCCCAGCTCAGCAAAGAGCATGCTTCTCCCTCTCCCTCTACCTGCTGCTCCCCGTTTGTGCTCTCTCAAAATATATATCATATAAAGGAATAAAATCTTTAAATAAAATAAAATCAAAGTGGTATGTTGAAATCTATGAATATAATTGTAGATTGGTCTGTTTCTTCTTGCAATTCTATCAGTGTTTACTTCATATTTTGAAGTTCTGTTATAGGTACATTAATGTTTGGGATTGTTCTGTCTTCCTGATAAATTAACTCCTTTATTTTTATGGAATGAACTTCTTTATCTCTGGTTATATTTTTACTCTGAAATTTACTTTGTCCAGTATAGACTAGCATGGTATTTCTTTTTACATTCTTTTAATTTTGCCTATTTATTATATCTTTATATTTAAAGTAGGTTTCTTTTAGGCAACATACAGTTGAGTCTTGGTCTTTTCCTCCCATCTAATATCTCTGTTTTTCAATTGAGATGGTTAGACCACTTACAGTTCATATGAATATTAATATGGCAGAGGTTAAATCTAATAATGTGCTCTTTCCTATTTGTTCTTTTAATTCTTTGTTTCTTCTATTTTCTGCCTTATTTTGATTAACTAGAATATATTTTGTCATTCCCTTTTACCTATATTGCTAACTTATTAGCTGTAACTCTTTGTTGTGTTATTTTGCTACTATATAAATTTAAATATTACCTTAACTTGGGTACTAAATTAAACTGTAAGTAAGTTCACTGATCATTTGAATTTTGGGTGCTTTGTACACAGTAGGTTTTCAATATATATACTCACTTAAAGTATGAGCATTTGTTTCTTCTCATTTTGCATCAACAGACTTTTGGTGATTGCATGCTTAGGGTGCTCCAGATAACTGAACTAAAAGTTGGTCTCAGTTGAAGCAGGCCTCATACTACATGAAAAGATGGAGCACTGATTTCCAATATGGTAACTAAATCAAGGTAATTATAAAGAGAAGGAAAGAAAGAAATTCAACAAAAATGGTTAAAACTAGAATTATTAAAGTTGTATGTAGCATATTGTATAAGAAGGCCAATGTGTAAATACATTAGAAAAATAAGTTTTGAGGTCCCAGATTAAAAAAAAATAGGTTCAATCCCATAACATAAAGAAACCCTTTTCTCATAATAGATGCCTCTGTAAATAGGTTTTTTTTTTTTTTAAGATTTTATTTAATTATCTATGAGAGACACACAGAGGGATGCAGAGACATAGAGGAAGAAGCAGACTCCTCGAAGGGAGCCTCATGCGGGACTGGATCCCCAGACCCAGGATCATGCCCTGAGCTGAAGGCATACGCTCAACCGCTGAGCCATCCAGGCGTCCCTATAAATAGTTTTTATCTTGCATTTTCCAAATCTCTGATTGTTACAAGCAGGATGTATGCCTTCCTTATTGAAGCTACTTTTCCTGGAAATCAGACCCTTTGGAGCTATAATCAGACATTATTTGCTAAATAGTGAAAGAGGACAGAGTTCTGTATCCTTTCTCCAACATTTTAACACATGTGGAAATTAAGCCTCTGGGATCACATGGGGATCAAATAATAGAATCTGTTACTTTTAAGCTCCCAGGTAGCTGAAGTTACAAACTTTTTGAAATATAAGAATATTTGCTGACTCCATGAGAATCTTTGAAGTCATCAAAAATGTCAAGGATTTCCTTTAACAACTAGGCTCATATCAGAAAAAAGCTCAATGCACTGAGAAATGAGTTTCCATTTAGAAAGATGAACGAGGGCTTAGATTTACCCAGTGTTGCTCCAGAGGGTGAAACCAAGACCAGGGGTGAGAATTCCTAGGAGAGAGATGCCAACTCAAAAGGAGGAAGGATGTTCTTACAGAGCTTGATCAGCAGCTAAACAGACCACCCCTGAGGAAAGAGCCAAGGTGTTAGTTCAAGGAGATGCTGTAAGATCAGTCGTTCTGGACATTTCAGGATCAAGGACTCCTTTGCAAATCTGATGAGAGCTATGAAATCATTCCTCCCAGATAAATTCACAGACCCATGCACACACATGCACATAGACTAAGGCACAGTTTTACGTTCAGTTGTGAAGCTCGTCCTTGAACCCCAGGTGAAGAATGTCCAGTGTACACAGATGTTTAAAGTATGAAGTGGGACTATGCTCCTTCCCGTCTGAGAGCCGGTCACCCTCTGGTTCTATCCCCATCGCCACCTCCACCTTTAGAGGTCATCTAGGGCTTCCTGATGGAAATAGAGCAGGAGTACTTTCCTTTGGGATGTTCTCCTCACTTCTCTTTTTTACCTTTTGACCCAATAATAATTTACTTAATCTTCTATCTCTCATTCCAGACATTACTGCTTCCTCTAAATTTACTGCTCCCTTCAATGAAAACAGGATTAATTCCTTAGCTTGCTGTGATGCCAGCAGACTCCAGTCTGAAGATTTTATCTCTGAGATGACTCCTAATCTCCTCCCACAGTGGTGAGCCCTGCAGAAATATTGGCAATGTGGAAGATACCACTCATTCTTCCTTTTCCCTGCAGCCTGTGCGAAGTCCCTGGCAACAATGTGCCTCACGTGCTAGCCTGTGGACTTTTAGACTATCCTACTTTTCGTTTATCTTATTTTTGGCTTATCCGACTTTTTATTATAGCTTTGTAAATAATTTACCAATCAATTTGGTCAAATTGTACCTACGAGAGCTTACCCCATGCCTCCAGGTCAGCACCTGGAACCCCACCGATGTCACTGCTATGCACTCTATGCAGTAAGTCCTCACTCTTTGATAGGCCCAGTTGAGAGTCATTTCTCATAATGTTCAGCCATGTGGACGGTGGAGCAGGTGTCAGGGATTTAAATCTGAGCATCACCAAGCCTTGTAATCTTGGGCAAGTTATATAACTGGTCTGTGTTGGTTTCTTTAACTGTTAGATGGATATCTCATACGGTTGTTGTGACACGATTATATTAGTCAGTGTACATTCATACTTAGAATGGCACCTACTAAGTACTCTATAACCATTAATTTATTATCCATATGCTCAAGATCCATATGCTTTACTTACCTCATTTCTAATGAACCTTAAATCCTTAGAACTCTTGCTCCCTAATGCTTTTGACTTTATATCTTCCTACCCACTGACACTGCCCTAACCATCGTTTGCCATTACTACAATGACAGGGGTATTATTAGTGGAGTATTATTAATTTTACTTCCCTCAATGCAAACTGGTACAGCCATTGTGGAAAACAGTATAGAATTGCCTCAAAAGGTCAAAAATAGAGCTACTCTATGATCCAGTAATTGCACTACTGAGTGTTTACCCCAAAAATACAAAGACACTAATTCAGAGGGACACATGCACCCCTATGTTTATTGAAGCATTATTTACAACAGCCAAATTAAGGAAGCAGCCTGTGTGCATTGATAGATAAATGGATAAAGAAGATGTGGTATAGGGCGCCTACGTGGGTCAGTCAGTTAAGCATCTACCTTTGGCTCAGGTCATGATCCCAGAGTCCCAAGATCAAGTCCTGCATTGGGCTCCTCACTCAGCAGGGAGTCTGCTTCTCCCTCTAATCTTCCCTCTCCCATGCTCACTCCCTCACTCTCTCTCTCTCTCAAATAAATACTTCTTAAAAAATGGAATGGAATATTACTCATCCATAAAAAGAATGACATCTTGCCATTTGCAACAACGTGGATGGAGCTAGAGAGTATAATCCTAAGCGAAATAAGTCAGAGAAAGACAAATACCATATGATGCTACTCATATGTGGAATTTAAGAAACAAAACAAATGAGCAGAGGAAAAAAAGAGAGAGAAACAAATCAAAATATAGACTTTTAACCATCGAGAACAAACTGCTTTACCAAAGGGAAGGTGGGTAGGGGGATGGGTGAAATAAGTGAAAGGGATTAAGAGTACGTTTACCATTATGATATTTGTCATTATGAGCACTGAGTGATGCATAGAATTGTTGAATCACTATATTGTACACCTGTTAACTATACTGGAATTAAAATCGAAAGCTTAATTAAAAATTTTTTTTCTTCCCTCACCCAACCATGTGACCTTGCAATGTGCTGGAGTAAACAGAGCTTCTTTCCCTGCCTCAATATCTTTAGCTCGATCTATGTGAGTTGCTTAGTTCAACAGAAAGTTAGCAGACACAATCCAAGTAGAGACTTTACATGTGCCTGTACACCATTTGGTTTCGTCTCTTACACCGAGATCTACCATCAGAAGACCATGTGCCCAAGCAGTCCCCAATCCAGGGATAATGTAGAAACTCATGGAACAGAACTGGACCCCACTGCAGCCTGGAGCCTGGAATCCAGCCCACCCTGACTGAGATGTGGCCAACCACAGACCCGTGAGTCTTACTTTTGGAGTGGTTTGTTACACAGCATTAATGGAGCAGTAGCTGACTACTACAATCATACATGTTCTATGCTTTATGACACTTTCTCTAACTTCTTCCCAAGTCAAAATCAATCATTTAGTATTTTCTTTAAGATTTTATTTATTTATTCATGAGAGACACAGAGAGAGAGGCAGAGAGAGAGAGGTAGGCTGTATGCAGGGAGTCCGATGTAAGTCTCGATCCCAGGTCTCCAGGATCACACCCTGGGCCGAAGGCAGGCGCCAAACTGCCGAGCCACCCAGGCGTCCCACAATTATTTAGTATTATTGTTGTTAGAGGAATAATCACAGTGTATTGCAGATATACCTTATAAAAGCGGTCTATCCTCCCAGCTATAATGTGCATTGCCAGAAGCTAAGATGATGCATTCCTGACACTCCACTGGGGCTGGATGAAGCTGAATGTGATGGACAATCCCTTGCATAAGTTGCCCGCCGCCTAGTAGTTTAGCTTCGTTTCCTCTCACTCTGCCCTGAACAAATGTCACCTCCTGGAAGCACTGGAAAACTTTTAGTTCTCCCAAATGTCTGTTGCCGTAGCTTCTAAACTGTATGCCAACGCACCCCAGGACAGTTAACTCACAGGGACTTTGGAAGATATTTTAACTTTTTGAGGAAAATGTACCAATAATTAACATCCATCATACATTGCACAAACTAGTAAAATCAGTGTGGAACAGGAAATTATGGTGCTGGTGTCCAATCAGATTCCAACATCTGAGGAACTGTGTGTACCCAACAGATACACACATCCCAGTGTCCCACAATGACATCATTAGTATGTCATTGTGATTATTTAAGAGTAAAATTAAAATATTATTTTCTTTCAGTTTATATGCATTATTTTTTCAAGCAGCTACTTAGTTGTCAAGACATAAATATTTATCAAATTGCTTGGACCTAATTAGGCAATAATGGAACCGTTAGGCAGTACTTTTGGCCTATGCCATGAAAAAGTCATGAAGACATTGAGGATGCAAGGAAAGGAGAAAGTTTAGAAATGTCTGCCCCATGCCATGTTGCTCTTCCACACCCTTACTCATACCATTTTCGTATTTGAAATGCCCAGGGCTCATCTGGCAAATTCTCATTTGTCCTTCAAAACACTAGCTTGGGTTCAGCCTCCTCCAAGAAATCTTCTTTGGTTGTCATTGACAGAAGTGGTGGCGGATGAGTCTGGCCCAGCACCAACATCATTTTGAAGTTCTTCTCTAGTTGTCAGCACTCTATGTATAGTAATGCTCACCAGATAATAAAAACTTTGTTCCTTTGTGGAAAATGTCCCCAAGAAAAATCTCCAGAGTCATCCCACATCTGGCCCATTGGCAAATCCAGAGCCTACCCTCTCTCATCACAGCTACCTTGGGTCCAAGTCACCACTCTCTTTCCTGACCTGTTTCAACAGACTCTTAGCTGACTTCCTTGCTTCTACTCTGCCCCCCCCCCTCAGTCTTTCCTCAACACAGCATCCAAAAAGGATTGATTGATTGGTTGGTTGATTTAGAGAGAGAGTGCACATGGGGTGGGAAGGGGCAGAGGGAGAGACTCTTAAGCAGGCTCCATGCCCAGCACAGAGCCCCACTCAGGGCTCCATCTCATGACACTGAGATCAGGACCTGAGTTGAAATCAAGATGCTGAACCAAATGAGCCACCCAGGTGCCCCAAAAAGATCTTTTTAAGTAAGTGTTAGATGAAGTTATTCCACCCAAAACTCTTGAATAACAATAAAAGCCAGAATCTGTGAATTACAAGACCCCCCTTATTGGTCCCTATTAACTACTGACCTCATTACCCTCGCTCCTCACTCAAACTGCATGCACTGGCCTCGCCCATCACTCGAACACACCAAGCCCACCAAACACGTAAATTGCGCTTCTTGATCCTTCTGCCTGGAATCCTCTTCCTCCAGAGAGCCACAGGGTGTCCCCTTATTCCTTTTGGATATGAACTCAACGTTTCCTCCTCAAGGACACCTTCCCCAGCCATCCTCTCCAAAATTTCAGCCCCACCCCCAACACTTCCTATTCCCCTTCCCTGTTTTATTTTTCTCCTTAAAACATACTGTTATTGGGATGCCTGGGTGGCTCAGTAGTTGAACGTCTGCTTTCAGCTCAGGGTGTGATCCTGGGGTCCTGGGATCAAGTCCCACATCAGGATCCCCCACAGGGAGCCTGCTTCTCCCTCTGCCTGTGTCTCTGCCTCTCTCTCTGTATGTCTCATGAATACATAAATAAAATTTCTTTAAAAAAAAAAAAAGAAGAAGAAGAAGCTGGGCAAAAAATGGGTATGTCACATAAAAGGAAATCTAAATGGTCAATAAACACATAAAAAGGTGTTCAACCTTATAATAATCAAAAGTCCAAATTAAAAACACATTTAATTGTTTCATTTCAGGTACAATGAAATGGCCATGAAATTGACAAAAAAAGGAAAGAGAGAAAGAAAGAAAAAGAAAGAAAGAAGAAAGAAAGAAAGAAAGAAAGAAAGAAAGAAAGAAAGAAAGAAAGAAAGAAAGAAAGAAAGAAAGAAAGAAGGGGGAAAAAAGAAAGAAAGAAGGAAAGAAAGGAAAGAAAAAGAAATGAAATGTTAAGTCTGACAGCACCAACTATTGGCATAGCTAGGGAAGGAGGGGGACTTTTATCCACCACCGGTGGGCACAGAAAGTGGTATAGACACTTTGCAAAGCAGTAGGGCATTATCCAGCCAGGTTGAAGATCACCATATCCTGTGTCCTAGCAAGTTTACATCCAGGTGCATACCTTGGAGAAACACGTGCTCACTGGCCACAGGATACATCAAAGAGAATGTTCACGAAAGCAGTCTTTGCAATAGTCAAACGTCATTTCTCTAGAAATGACAGAGAGGACTGCTCTACAGCAATGAGAGCGAACTAAGTAGAGCAATAGGAGACAATGTGGGTGACTTGCACAAACGTCATGTCAGACACAGAAGCAAGACACAGAGTAGACGGGGCTGATCGCTCCCATTATATTAAGTTCAAAAACAGATCAACTGCATTCCATCACTTAGGAACCAGGCATAGGTGGTAAAACTATAAAGAAACACAAGAAACAGATTATCACCAAGGTCAGGTCAGTGGCTTTGTCTGTGGGGGAAGGAAGGAAACTGTCATTGCAAAGGGCCAACTGCAAGGCAATGTTCTGTTTCTTGACTTGAGTGGCACTTTCCAGGCCTTGGTTTCCTAATTTTCCTTTAAAAACTCTCTGTTTAAGGGACACCTAGGTGGCTCAGAAGTTGAGCATCTGCCTTCAGCTTGGGTTGTGATCCTAGAGTCCTGGGATCGAGTCCTGCGTCAGGCTCCCTGCATGGAGCCTGCTTCTCCCTCTGCCTGTGTCTCTGCCTCTCTCTCTCTCTCTCTGTGTCTCTCCCATGAATAAATAAATAAAATCTTTTTAAAAAAAAACTAAAACTCTATGTTTTATGCCCTCTGCTGTATGTATGATGCATCTCACTATAAAATAAAATTACAAAAAATAGAAAAAGAAGAAAGATGGCAGCTGTTCACACTAGAGACAGAAGCTGAAAGGTCTAAGAAAATGTAGTTCTGGCAATAAAATGGAAATATTGGATTACTAAAAAAATGAGATGTCACAAGTGCCCTTGGCATAGCTCTGCGATATGGATGATCCTATCATAGGTATTACGTAAAAAGAAGAAAAATTGATTTCTGAAACTGTTTCCATCAAGTGTTTCAGCCAAAAATACGCTTATCACATAAGATAAATGAATAAGAATCTGAAAGAGTCATTCAAAACTTTCAGTTGTATTGTGAGAAGAAAATCGTATACAAGCATGGTGTGTTAATGAAGGTGCTAGAACCTGCAATTACAGATAAACACTGTCATCTCATTGGCTAAACACAATAAACTTTCTTTCATCTCTCAAGTGCAGCTCAATGGGCAACAGCCAGGAAGAGGAATAAAGTAGGTTCACTCCACGTAGTCATTCAAGAACTTCCTAGATGTCAACACGCAGCCCGCGGACCCCACGGGAAGTTTTCACGGCAAGGCTTAGAAGTGGTCACATCGCTTTGGCCCCATTCTGCTGGCCAGAATTTAATCATATGGTCCTACATGCGAGGATGGTTGGGAAGTAGTCCTTTGCCAGAGGCCACTTCCCGGCAACAAGTCCACATTCTGGAAAGGGATAGTGAGATTTTATTAAGCAGCTAGCTCTCACTGCCATGGGGGCATTCGTGATTTTAGGGATTTGTGAAGATTTCAGAATATATATATTTTTGAAGATCAAGATTCCATTGTACATCAGTTGTAGCATCATGATAGTACATTGTCTATACTATGAACTTAATGATGACGAAGGCTGAGTCTTTTATTTTTTTAAAGATTGATTTATTTATTTAAAGAGCGGGGAGAGGCAGAGGGAGAGGACGAGGGGCTCAAGCAGACTCCCCACAGAGCACTGAGCCCCACACAGGGTTCTATCTCACGACCCTGAGATCATGACCTGAGCAGAAACCAGGAGTCATTATGCTTAACCGACTGCACCCCGCAGGTGCCTCAAGACTGAGTCTTTTATTTTAACAGGTAAAAATATGCATTGTTAACCCCTCCTCATATTTTCCGCAAAAGGTGGCATAGTGTACAAAGTGTTCCATACCTTGCTTTTATTCACTTAACAGTATATCTTGGAAATCTAATCATGTCCTTACAAAAACAGCCTTCTTGTTCTTTTTTATAGCTGCATAATACTCTGCTATCTGGATATTTTGTCATTTCTTTTTTTTTTCCAGATTTTATTTTTATTTATTCACGAGAGACACAGAGAGAGAGGCAGAGACACAGGCAGAGGGAGAAGCAGGCTCCCTGCAGGGAGCCCGACGTGGGACTCGATCCCGGGACCTGGGGATCACGCCCTGAGCCGAAGGTAGTCGCTCAACCATTGAGCCACACAAGCGTCCCTTGTCATTTTTTAACCAAGGACTGGTCCTATATCCCCAATGTCTAGAATAGCACCTGATACATCGGGAGGGCACTGTGGATATTTGGTGAATGAATACTTTTGCCTTAAAGAAGATGGCACTACGACAAAACATAGAAACCTAGCCATGGAAAAGGCCAAGAACATTATATGTAACATTATACATGACTATGTGAACATGAAACAAACAGAGGTAATTTATTTTAAAAGGCAATTATTCAGGCAGTTAAGTGGGACATGATGTCTAAGAGCCCAAGTTCTGGTGCCAGATCACATGAGTTGCAATCCCAGCTCTACCATTTTACTAATTGTATGACTTTGGGCAAGTTATTTACTCTGGCTGTGCCTCTGTTTCTTCATCTGTAAATTGGGCTAACTACGTGGGATAATGAATGCAAAGCACTCTGCGCAACTCCTGGCACATACCATGTGCTCAGTACAGGTTAGACAACATTATCAGATGAAGCCTCATGGAGGTGTGCTGTGATGAGGATGCAGGGAGGTGGTGCAGATGGTACAAAGATCCCAGCGGGAAGAACTGCCGGGAACAGAGAACAGAGGTGTGGGGATGGGACTTATAAGGACTATGTGGGAGATGTCAACACATTTGTAGTTGGGGTACAGCCAATCTCTCAAGGAGTAATGAAAAGCCAAGATTGGTGAGAGATAGGCTTTGATAGCAAATTGGAGTTTGTGCTTAATACCAATGTGAGTCTGAAGGCGGACATAACAGTACCTCTGTTTCACGAAGATAATTTTAACGAGCAGATGCATCAGACAAGAGAAAGACCAAAGGAAGAGAAGAGCTGATACCGTGATCCTGGTTGGTGTTGATTTTGGCACTTCACAAACTTGATCTCGTGCCATCCTCAACAACTCAACTCTGTGAAGTAGGTATTATTAGCTCTGCAGAGAAATAACCGGGCTTGAAGGGGCTAAGCATATTGTCCATGGCTGGAGAACAAGGAACTGGTAAAGTTAAATATAAACCTGAAGTTGTCTGACTCCAAAGCAGAGGTGTGCCGGAGCTGACGCAGAGAGGCTTGCTAAGTTAAAATTTCAGGAAATTTGTGAGCATTTGTCATGGCCATCATCAAAAATTAAATGATGCAAACTTATAATTAAACAAATTAAAACAAGGTAGTAAATACTCAAAATTCAGCACTTCCTAATTATTATCGCTACGCCCTACAAGTGTCTATGCTTTTAAAGTTGTTTCCAACTCTCACATCTGTAGCGTGGAAATCCCACATAACTACTGTGTTGCTGTGCATCTCTTCCCATTTCCACATTCAGCAAGATCACACTGACAGCTCAAAACTGGTCATGATGGGAGCATTGGTAACACAGCAACTGGCACACATGACAAATCAGGGCTCAATTTATCATTTTGTTGGTTGTCTAGACTTAAGGTGGTAGGAAACGTTAATAGTGTAGACTAAAAAGCATGCTGTATTTAGGAGCACCTGGGTGGCTTGGTTCTTTGGGCGTCTGGCTCTTGATTTTAGCTCAAGTCATGATTTTGGGGCTGTGGGATCAAGTCCTGCATCGGGCTCCATGCTCGGCTGGGAGTCTGCTTTAGATTTTCTCTCTCCTTCTCCCTCTGCCTCTTCTCCTGCTCTCTCTCTCTCTCCATCTCTCTCTCAAATAAATAAATAAGTAAAATCTTTTGTGAAAAGTGTTTTCACAACACAAACACATCGAGGAAAGATTCTTTTAGAATTAGAAGACTGTTACTTGATTCAGCAAAGAAGTCACTTGTGTCTTTGACAGATGAGTGAAGGTCCAACATATGTCTTTGATGTTTCACTTTGCTCTTATTCTTCAATGTAAACAAAAATACCAACCAACATTCATGTCTTTGTCAATTACAACCACAAGTTGGCTATGGATGCAGAGTTAGGGGAAGATCCACAAGAGCATTCTGTGGGAACCAACTGGCTCATTGGCTAGACGTAATTTATAACAGAGTGGTAGGTATTTAATATTATTTGTAAACTATGAGCTACAATCCTTTATATCAGTAAAATTTATGATAAACATATATATGCACATTTTTTCCCAGAGGGTCCGTTGGCTAAACCTTTACTAGCACCCTATTGCTCTAATTTATCGTACCACCTTGCCTCCCAAAGGGAGAGGAAGACCAGCCATGCTTCTCCACATCAAGTTAATGAAGATCAGCCTCCATCAAGCATAGTATATTTATTTTAGGCAGACTATGTTATTTGCTTTTGACCTCTTCCCTGATTTTCTTCTGGATCCTTGAAATACATCACTGCTTATTTTCAGCCCAAATTATGCAAGTATGTAAGACTTCCTCTAACTCTGTAAATAGTAATTTTCTGACTTTGCCTTTCCCTTCAACACACTGATTCATCAATTCTAAGATGCACATTTTTTCACATTTAACATCTCTGAAATTGAGAAGCCTCTCACAGGCGCCGTTGGCCAGGCAGCAGCTGCGTCGTTGCCTTCACGTATGTGAACTTGGCTGTGGCTATTCTATTGGCATCACTGTGGATGAATTTAATTGATGTTGAAAATGTCTTTTCAAAGACTGCTCATTGAAACAAAAGGTAATTACAGTCCCAGGAAGGCAGAGTAACAAAGCAGTGGGGGCAGATTGGTAGTAATAAAGCAAAAAATTTCACTCTGAAGGAATGGCCAAAATTCTCAATTCTCTTGTAAAGGCCAACCAAGAGTTTTATGGGACCTAAGAAAGGAAGAGACCCACAACTAGGTGAAGTTGTGGTCCATTTTGTACCTGAAACATGTGCAGAGGCAATGTCTATCATAGTGCCATAAGCCATGAAAGAAGGCAATTGAAGGAAAGAAAGTTGTCAAATCCCTTGGAGTAAACGAAAGAAATCTCAAAGCAATGAGAAACTGTTATGATTATTTTACACATCACCCAGGACTGTTGTTAAGGCATGGTCTCAGTTTAATTAGCAGCACTTTTCCCCTATAAGTGGTTTATTAAAATGATGGAACATTTTAATAGTCAGTGGTATTTGAGATTTGCTGAAATCTGACTCCTAGCTTCATTTTCCTCTTCTATCATCTTAAAGAAGATTTTAAAAAATATTTTATTTATTTATTCATGAGAGACACAGAGAGAGAGGCAGAAAGATAGGCAGAGGGAGAAGCAGGCTCCCCACGGGGAGCCCGATGGGGGACTCTATCCCGGATCCCAGGATCATGACTTGAGCCAAAGGCAGACACTCAACCACTGAGCCACCCAGGCATTCCTAAAAGATTTTATTTTTAAGTAATCTCTACACACAATGTGGGGCTCGAACTCACAACCCGAGATCAAGCGCTGCATGCTCTACTTACTGAGCCAGCCAGGCGTCCCTCTCCTATCCATCATTGTATATCAAATATCATACATTGCTTTGCATATCAAGCATCTTGTATGCTTTGGTGCCTTGGTACAGAAAATGCAACAGCTGCTCTGAGACCAAAGCTGGCCACCTTTTGGCCATTGCTCCATGGGATTTGTCCTAGCTCCAACAGGCCTCTCTCCAGGCTTCCTTCTGGTCTTGACTTCCCTACTTCTATGTAACATAATGACAAACTTCTTTTCTAAAATAACTTCAGATTGATGTATGATACAGATTTAAAAATTGGAAAAAAATTGGAAACACCATAAACCTACAGGGCAATGTGTTATTGGTGGACACTACGCAGAGTAAGAAATAGAACATTAGTAGCAATTCAGAAACCCTTCTCGGAACCCCCACCGCCAGTTACTATCCGTTGCCCTTCCTCAGAGGTAACTTGACAGCATAGATGAGTGTTTCTTATTTTTAAAGTTTATATAAACAATTGAGATAGCTTGTATTATTTTACTTTTGGCTTCTTTCACTCAACAACATCTTTGTGAGATTTATCAGTTATTGTGTACAGTTTAGCCCACTTGTCTTAGCAGCTGAGGGCTATTTTATTGCTCGAATATGCCATGATTCCTTCATCCTACTGCTGATAGACATTGGACCCTTCGTTTTAGGGCTGTTCTGGTTTTGTGGGGTTTTTTTTTTAAACTTTTAAAGAAATGGAAATATATTGAACACATACCATTGGGCAAATTTAAGGGATGCAACATGTTAATTTGATACATTCCTATATTATAGTGTGATTGCCCTTGTAGGGATAATGAGTGTCTCCATCACTTATATAATGATCTCTTTTATTTTTTTAGAGGTTGGAATCATTAAGTTCTAGTCTCTCCGGAAGTTTGATGATTTTGATACAATGGTATTGTCTACTGGGCTATTTTGACTAGTGCTGTTATAAACATGCTCAAATCTGTCCTTTCGGGTACATAGGAATGCGTTTCTGTTCAGCGTGTCTCTAGAACGGACTTAGTGGATCAGAGGATATTCGTAGGTTCAATTTCAACAGGAACTGCCAGACGCCTTTGAATTGTGACAAAGTTAGCCCTGTAGATCAAAAGTAACAGGATGGTTTTTAAAACATTTGAAACTTTGTCCTTACTTCATACAATACACAAAACCCAATTCCAGGTGAATTTCAAATCTGAATGTGAATCAAAGAATGCTGAAGCTTCTACAAGATAATTTAGGAAAATATGCAGAAAGTAATAGAGAAAACACTTCACTTTTTAAAGACCTCATCATTAATGCAACAAACACATTTTGCTTGATTCTCACGTTGAGGAGACTGCAAGGAAAGAAAGGGAGAGTCCATGCTTTTCAAAAATACCAGGTAACCCGACTTTCAACAAACCTTGGGGGATTATTTTGGTTGTTCTCTGTTCTTCTTCCATCATGTGTAAACTACTGAAAACATTTCCCGGGCCTTACACTTTTTCCAGTCTCTACATTCTTTGAATTGGACTCCCTTCCCCGCTATCTGCCAGCACCAGCAGATATCAGATGTTCCAAGGGAGACCCCAGAGGGCACTTCCATCTCCACGGCTGCCCCTTCAGGGGAAGAGGTTTATTCCTTGTTCTTGTCATGGTTGGATGGCAGTCCCGGGCTGGAATGGTGGTTCATAGGAGAACATCCAGGACCCAGCCCAGCTGGTTGCTTCTGTCTTGGCCATCTGTACAGCGCCTCCTGACCTGGTTCCAAGGTGGTGCACCATTTCACCTACTTTGTGAGCAGCAGGATGGAGGAAGGGGACAGGAAAGGCCTGCCCCCTATCCTTAGGGGTACAACCCGGGAATTCCTCAGATGACTTTTTCTCATAATAACCAATAGATCAGAGCCTTGTCACATTGCTGCATGAAACTGCAAGGGAGAATAAAAAGCTATCTAAAAAAAAAAAAAAAAAAAAAAAGCTATCTTATTTCTGGAAGACCATGAGTCCTGGCAAAGAAGAAGGTGAGAACAGATGTTGGGGTGCAATTGGTACTTCCTGCCTACCCCCATCCTTCAAGGCTTAGTTGAAATTCCACCACCTTTACAAGGTCCCCCTGATGCCAAGCAGCCAGGAGGACTGAGGCCCAGCCTGCTCTGCCTCTTAGGGAGTATGGCCCTCTGGATCCTTGGCATCTCTTGTCTTCTCTTGTCACTCCCTCCACATGTCCTATCTCCCTACTAGAAGGGAAGCTCCAGGAGGGCAGGATGCATGGCAGATTCAGTTTGTATTTTTCAGACTAGGAATCAATTCCTGGGTTGAAAACCGGTTAAGCATTTATCCTGCCTTCCTACAGGAAATTATAAGTATATCCAAATAGTGGATGAGAAGTCTCTCTGTAGAAATATAACAGCTCATAAAGAAGGAATGGTAAAATTAAAATGTAGCCACCTTGCGTTCCCTAAAGGACTAATAATGGGTTGAACATGACTGCTGACAACCCAAAAGGACAGACAAGCAGACATTTTGTGCCTGTCTGAAAGAGTCCTGCAAAAATTAATAAAGTCTGAATTTAAAAGAAATATAAGGGATGGAAGTATATTTTAAATAATACCACAGGTGGTGCCTTGGTGGCTCAATTGGTTAAGTGGCTGCCTTTGGCTCAGGTCATGATCCCAGGGTCCTGGGATTGAGCCCCACATCAGGCTCCCTGCTCAGCAGGGAGTCTGCTTTTTCTTCTGTCCCATTCATGTGCTCTCTCTCTCTCTCTTTAATAAATAAATAAAATCTAAAAAAATTAAATAATACCCTAGGCAGGCAATCAGCAAAATCTTGAAAGTAGGGAATCACAGGACGAATGACTTGGTTTCTTCAACATATAAGTTGAAAGGAAAAGAGAGAAGAGTGGAGGGGTGAGGAGATGAAGGGGAGAAGCTCTGGATTAAAAGAACCTTGAGAAACCTATCAATCAGTTACAATATATGGGTATTATCTGGCTCCTGATTGGAATAAATTGTAAAAACAGGGAAACATGCAAGCCTGGACTGAGTGAATATTTGCTATTAAGCAATTATTTTTAATTTTTAAGGTGTGATAAGAGTAATGTAGTTATGTTTTTATGTTTTATAGTTATGAGTCCTCATCTTTTGGAAGTTTGTGTTGAAATATTTTCAAAGGAAATGATATAAAGCCATCCGGAGGGGAGCATATGATGTATGAATGAAAACAAAACTGTAAATGAGTTGATAGTTGTAGTTGGGTGATAGGTCCATGGAGTTTCATTATATATTTTCTCTATTTTGTATATGCTTGCAATGTTCTGTTATATATTTTTAATACAAAAAACTGCCTTCTCCATGGTGCCTAGATCAGTACTTTGCACATAGTAGTATTCCAAAAATATCAGTTGAATGGAGGAATTGTCAGACAGCAGCAACCTTATCAGAAAGGGCCACCTGGGCTCCAACACATTTTCAGGACTGACAGTCACTCAACATCTTTCATGCTCAATCTACACTCCCTTCTGAGAATTCCCTCAACCATCAACCCCACCACACCACACCCCACCCCCATCAAAGGACCGGAAGAGATAACTGATGAGAATTGGATGCACCTGCGGTAGCAACCAATTCATAGATGCATGGGCCAATCAGATTCTCTCTCAGTGACTTGAAATAAGACCCTAAGACTTGGTCAGATGAGAAAGGGCCCTACAAATGAAAGGTCTGGTAGGATGGGAGCAAGAGTGTGTACCATACCCTTTTATATGAAAAGAAGTTCAGCTTTGCTCATTATAATAGAAATATAAATAGAAAGTACACTGAGATACCATTCCTCATCCATCAAATTAGTAAAAATTCAAAAGCCTAACAACATACCTGTTTGGCAAGGTGGTGGGGATACAGACACTCTCATACATTGCTGGTAAAAATGTAAAGTATAATGCTATGGAGAAGAGATTGGCAATATTTAACATGTTTGTTTTGACCCAGCAATCCCACTTCTAGAAATTCAAAATTAAAAGACACCTCCAGGGCTCCTGGGTGGCTCAGTTAAGCATCTGCCTTCTTGATCCAGCTCTTGACCTCTGCTCGGGTCGTGATCTTGGGGTCATGAGGTTGATCCCTGAGTCAGGCTCTGCCCTGGGTGTGGAGCCTGCTTAAGATTCTCTCTCTGCCTCTCTGCCTCCCTCCCCCACCAGGGGAAAAAAAAAAAGATACCTCCAACAACACAGAACTACAGCATGCGGTATTTATCATAGCATTACATGTACCCACAAAATACTGGAAACCACTTACACACCTCAAAGTGGGAGACTGGCTGAATAAACTACAGTACAATCACACAGTGAAGTTCTATGCAGCTGGAAAAGAATGAAAACAATCTCTATGAACTGAGTTGGAGTGATTTCCTGGACATGTTGTTAAGTGAAAAAAAGCAAAGTGCAAAAAAAAGCATATACAGTATGCTACATTTTATGTAGGAAAGAAGAGAAAATAAGAAAACAAACACGTATCTGCCGATTTTTGCAAAAAGACACAGGCAAGGGCGCCTGGGCAGATCAGTTAGTTTAGCGTCTGCCTTCAGCTCAGGTCATGATCTCAGAGTCCTGGGATGGAGCCCTGCGTTGGGCTCCTCGCTCAGCGGGGAGTCTGCTTCTCCCTCCTACCCCAACCCCCACTCACACTCTCTCTCTCAAATAAATAAATAAAATCTTAAAAAAAAAAAGTCACAGGCAGAATAAACCAGAAACTAATGAGATGAGTTATCTGTGAGGACAGGAGAACAGGTAAGACAGAGGCAGTGGTGGGCTGGTAAACCAGTTGTCTGCAAACAAACAAATAAGCAAGCCCTGGTTTGTAAATTTGCCAGTTTCCTTGGTGTAAATCCTCCTGTTATGGTCAATGTCAAACTTCCTACAGAGATTCACAGAATCATCTCTTAAAAGCAAGAACAAGTTGTCTCCAGCCCAGCACTAAGCAAGAGGGCTAGGGGAAGAGGTGGTACTTCTCTGAATATACCTTTTTAGTTAGTTTTTTTTCATCAACTTTATAGAAATGCAATTTATATACAATAAAATGAACCCATTTTAAGCACACAGTGTGATTAGTTTTGATAAATATATGCACCCTTGTCACCACCCCATCCCCAAAACCAAAATATACAACTTTCCCATTCTCCCCACTTCCTTGTGATTCTCTTTCCCACTTAAGCCCCACAACCCACCACAAGCATCAAGCAACCACTTACCTGCTTTTTATTTCTATGATTCGGATTTATCTTCCTTAGAGTTTCATACAAATCATACAGTATATACCGTGTCTTTGGCTCAGCATAATCTTTTAAAGATTAATCTGTGTTGCATGTATCGGCAATTCATTTCTATTTCAGAGTAGCAGTCCATCGTATGACTACATGATGATCTATTGATCCGGTCACCTGTTAATGGACATTTGCACTGTTTCTAATTTTTTACTATTATGAATAAGGTGGCAATGAACATTCATGTCAATTTTTTATGTGGACGTACATTTTCATCCCCCTTAGGTTAATACATGGGAATAAAATTTCTATGTCACATCGTAAATATAAAGCTTTATAATTGTAACTTTATTTGAAAATTGTCAATTTTTCTTCCAAAGCGGGTCCAGCAGCAATGAATGGGTGTTTTAGTCATCCACATCTTTGCCAATGCTTTTTATTGTTACTCTTTTATACTTAGCCATTCTGGTGAGTGTGTGATGGTTTCTCATTGTGGTTTTTAAAAATTTTTTTTAATTTTTTTAATTTATTTATGATAGTCACACAGAGAGAGAGAGAGAGAAGCAGAGACACAGGCAGAGGGAGAAGCAGGCTCCATGCACCGGGAGCCCGACGTGGGACTCGATCCCGGGTCTCCAGGATCGCGCCCTGGGCCAAAGGCAGGCGCCAAACCGCTGCGCCACCCAGGGATCCCTCATTGTGGTTTTTTAATTTTATTTTTATTTTATTTTATTTTATTTTATTTTATTTTATTTTATTTTATTTTATTTTATTTTCATTGTGGTTTTAATACAAATTTCCTGATGATTAATGTTGTTTGACATCATTTTATGTGCTTCCTGGTCAATAGTATATCTTCTTTTGTGAAACAGGACTCCTGGAGAAATTGCTAAGTCCAGAGCTAGAACAGGAAAAGTACAAGATGAGTCTGGAATACCTTGTTGTGTCAAAGAGTAAGGATGTGCTTTTAAAATACTATAGATGTATGTGAAAAAGACGTAGGAATCAGCTTTACGGGGCTTCCACTGGCAAAATCTTGGGTACCAAGATTTTAAAAATCAAAATATTCAAGGAGGACTGTATATTATAGTCCACTGAATAAAACTCCATGAGTCCACATGATTTAAAAAACAGATAGGCAGATAAATAAATACTGACTAATAAATATGGAGACTTTTTTTTTTTTATAGAGTGAGAGCATGCACAAGTGGTGGGGGTGGGGAGGGGTGGGAAGAGGGAGAGAGAGGATGTTAAGCAGGCTCCAGGCTCAGCATGGGGCCTGACCCAGGGCTCAATCCCACGATCCTGAGATCATGAGATCATGACTTGATCTGAAACCAAGACCTGATCCGAAACCAAGAGTTGGAGGCTCAACCCACTAAGCCACCCAGGCGCCCCATGGAGATTCTGAATTATAGAGAACACACTGCTGGCTACCAGACGGGAGGGATGTGGGGGGCACGGGTGATGGCGATAAAGGAGGGCACTTTTGATGAACTCTGGATGATGAATGGAAGTGTTGAATCATTATATTGTACACCTAAAACTAATGTTACACTGTATGTTTTTTTTTGCACTGTATGTTAACTCACTGGAATTTAGATAAAAAGCTAAAAAAAAATACCGACTAATAAATATGGAAGGAATGAAGTTTTAAAAGTAACTGTATTGCAACCTTCATAGTAAGAATCGATTCAGGCAAGACTCATCAATGCATCTAAATTCAAGTGGGGATGGGTTTGACGAAGGACAGAATATTTGCATAGTTTCAGAATTTCTACCTTTAGCTATTAATTACAAGACAAAACATTGTCAAAACATACTGGACAATGGAGAAACTGGACAACACATTAAGTAAGTGATCACCCGTCACCAACAGAGGACAGATGAATTTCACAAACCTTCAGATGTGATTTCCCTAACAAGAATAGGAAGCTCGTGTATTATTCTAGCCAAATACGCACAACCTAAATCTAGTCATGAGAATATACTGTAGAAACCCAAAGTGAAGGACAGTCTGTAAAACATACGGTCTACATTCTTCAAACGTATTAATGTCTAGAAAGACAAAGGCAGGGGCACCCGGGTGGCTCAGCAGTTGAGCATCTGCCTTTGGCTCAGGTCATGATCCCAACCGATTCCTCTCTTGATTCCCCAGAGAGGCCACCAACTGGCCTCTTCTATCTGCCATTGTGTTTCCCTTTGGCCAGCTAAATCCCTCCCAATATCAGGCAGTGAGATACCAGCCTTCGAAGAACACACTACTGTTTGATGTCAGTGTCAATTACCCTGTTTTTCTATGACAGTTGTCACTTAGAACAGGGATTTCATTTCCTAGCTTGGGCAGCTCATTCCCATGCTGGGAACGCGTTCTTACCAGTAGATGTAGCTGGTGGCACAAGACAGCTGGACTCTCTCCCCCCAAGCCTGGTGGCCCTAAGATGGGGACACCTAGAGAGAAGATCAGTAGATAAATATTTTACTTTGCAAGGGAGAAAACCTCTGGGGAAGTGTACAGCAAAAGCACTCAGTAAAGTGACTTCTACTTTAATATATATCAACGTATCAATATTAATTGATGTATTAATAGTTGATACATCAACTATCCACCATACAATAAACCACCCAAAACTCAGTAGCTTAAAACACCAGCAGTTTATTATTTCTTATCATTTTGTGGGTTGCAAGGGCAGTTCTTATGTTGATCTTTCACGGCCCTGCTCATGCGACCGCGTTCTGGCTGGAGGGTGCAGGATGGCTGGCACGTCAGGCAGTTGGCCTCTCTCCAGCTCTCCCTTCCTGGACTTCCTCCCGGCCTGAAGGCCCCAGAGCAGAATCCCAAGAGGACCAAAGTGAGAGCTGCTGAGTCTCTTGAGCCTGGCTTAGAAGTCATGCAGTGTCACCCCTTCCATCGTCTATTGGCCAAAGCAAATCAAAAAGCCAGCCTGGATTCAAAGGGTGGAGAAAAAGACTATTTCTTGGGAAGAGCAGTGAAGAGTCTGTGGCCATTTTTAATCCACAAGATGGGAATAGAGTATCATCTCCAAACACTATAGAAGAAAGTGGCAGCACAGGGACACCTGGGTGGCTCAGTCCATTAAGCATCGGACTCTTGCTTTCAGCTCAGGTCATGATCTCAGGGGCGTGGAGCCATGCTCAGCGTGGAGTCTGCTTGGGACTCTCTCTTTCCCTCTCCCTCTGTCCCTCCCCCCATGTGCTCTCTCTCTCTCTCAAATGAAGAAGTAAAATCTTAAAAAGAAAGAGAAAGTGTCAGCATAGAGATAAAGAGTGGATAGGGAACACAGATGAATTAAAAGTTGCTTTTGTTTTTCTGGCTGAGTTATTTTAATTTATTTTATATTATATTATATTATATTATATTATATTATATTATATTATATTATTTCTTGAAAGAGAAGGTGAAGAGAAGCAGGAGGATGGTGGGGAGAGTTCAGATCAACAACAGAAGGAGCTGGGGCTATTAGTCCTGATGAAGAGAAGAGGAGAGGGGGTTGGGGAATTGATTTAAAATGCCCAGAAGTGTAGTATGTGTTATTAGCTGGTTTGTGTGCTACGAGAGAGCAGAATTAGAGCCAGTGGGTAGACATTCCTGGAAAGCAAATTTTTTTTTTAGATTTTAGTTATTTATTCATGAAAGACACAGAGAGAGGGGAAGAGACACAGGCAGAGGGAGAAGCAGGCTCCACGCAGGGAGCCCGACGTGGGACTCGATCCCAGGACCCCAGGATCACGCCCTGGGCCGAAGGCAGGTGCTAAACCGCTGAGCCACCCAGGGATTCCCGGAAAGCAAATTTTCCTTAAATTAAGAGATGGGCATAAATGAAACTAACCACCGCGAAAAATAAGCTGCTTTTCTCCTGGGTGTGCAGACCTCAGTGACCGCTATTCCAGAATGTGGAAGTTATTCATACATCCGGTAGGGCCTCTGGATTCCCCCCAACTCTGAGATCTGATGACACTTTCTCCTTCTGCGGCTACCTTGGGTTTCTGTGATGTGGGGACTACCAACTGTCAGTCCATGAGGCAGTGGCCACCAGCCACTCCCCGGGCTCTGCAAAACCCGCCGCTGTTAGCCAAGTGGCACCCATCCTTCCTGAAAGCCCCTAACACTTTTGCTCCTTCACTCTGGTTGTGTTCCGCGATTTCTTTGTGATCTTTTTCAGGAGATAGGAAAGATTTGCCTTCCCCTGTCCGGGAGGGATACGTTTCTTGGGGCCCAGAGACAACAGACAACACTGACTGTTCTGTGCTGTTCCATTGTGGGCTTATCAACTCCTTGCCAGGGCAGCATCTGCCCCACTTCCCCGGCATCTGGCTCACAGTCACCACCACCAGGAGGACCCCTGGCAGCACACAGTGTCGCACAGCTCCTCCACTTTGCCCTCACTTTCCTTAAGAATGCCCAAATTATTAACCTAGAGACTCGTACTGTCACTGCAGACCAGGGAGGTCTGCGTCCTCTGGCTCAGGAACCCACTCCCACCACCCAAACAACATGTGGGTGTCTTCTATGGGCCAACACCTACGTGTATTATCTCAATAACACAAATTTCAATAACACAATCCTACGTGGTAGGCACAGGGGAGAAAATACAGGAAAGAGAAGGCAGGTAACCGGCTCAGGATCACACAGTTGCCAAGTGGCTGAAGTGAACCCCAGACAGGCCGACTCCAGAGCAGGTGAGTTTATCCACAGTCCTAGAATAGCTACCATTTATTGAGAGCATAACATCGCACGGCAATATCTTGAGGGCTTTACATAAACTCTCTAATTTTAATCCTCACAACAAGTGGATGAGATTCATGTCATTGTCTCCACTGCTCCAGGTGAGGAAACTGAGACACAAAGAATTTAGAAATTTGCCCAAGACATAGACTCGTGAGTGACAGTGATGGGTGAAACCCGGACACAGACTATTTGGTACTCTTCCCATTGGGCAATGAGGTCTCTTCCCTCCTCTTGTTTTTTTGTTGTGTGTGTGTGTGTGTATGTATGTATTTTAAAGATTTTATTTATTCATGAGAGAGACGCAGAGACATAGGCAGAGGAACAAGCATGCTCCATGCGGTGAGCCCGATGTGAGACTCAGTCCCAGGATCCGGGGATCATGACCTGAGTCAAAGGCAGACGCTCAACCACTGAGCTACCCAGGTGCCCCTGTTTTGTTTTTATTTAAATTCCAGTTAGTTGACATATATTGAAATATTAGTTTCAGGTGTGTAATATAGTGATTCAACACTTCCATATAACACCTGGTGCTCAACACATCAGGTGCACTTCCGAATCCCCATCACCTATTTCACCCATCCCCCTGCCTACCTCCATTCTCTATAGTTAAGCGTCTGCTTCTGGGCTTCTCTCTCTCTCTCTCTCTCTCTCTCTCTCTCTCTCCATTTCCTTTGCCAACAGCAAGAGAAATTAAGATATCCATCCTGTTTATAATTGCACCATAAACAGTAAGATACCTAGGGGTAAACCTAAGCAAAAAGGTGAGAGACCTGTACTCTGGAAATTATAAAGTACTGATGAAAGAAATTAAAGATGACATGAAGAAATGGAAAGACATCCCATGCTCATGGATTGAAAGGACAAATATTGCTAAAATATCTATACCACCTAAAGCAATCTACACATTTAGTGTAATCTTTTCCCTCCTCTTAAAGCTGGCCTCTGGCTCTCTTGACCTACAATCAAGGACAAACAGAAAGGGTAGTATGGGGATGCCTGGGTGGCTCAGTGGTTGATTGTGTGCCTTTGGCTTAAGGTGTGGTCCTAGGGCCCTGGGATCCTGGGATCAAGCCCCACATTCAGCTCCCTGCTCATGCTTGCTCTCTCTCTCAAATAAATAAATAAAACCTTAAAAAAAAAAAAAAGACTCCTTAGAGAACAGGTTGAGGGACGCCCTCAGCTCAGCTGCAGGAAACCCATTCCCTGACCCCGCTCTGGGCTCTTCCTGCTGCAGCTGTGGGCGTGGCCATCTGTGGGCCAGCAGGAAGGAGAAGGGGGTCCCAGGGAGCTCCGTCAGGTGGCATCTTTTTAAGCGCAAGAATATGAGTGGGGCTTACACTGCTTCCCTTCCAAATCATCGGCCAGAACCCTGTCACAGATGTGTCTGGCTGCAAAAGGCTAGAAGAGGCAGGTTTACCTGGGGGACATTCGTGATGTTGGAGGAAGGATGGATATTGGGGAATAGCAAGAGTCTCCACCTCCTCACTTGCCCCCTCTTCCAGCTCATGTCTAATATAACCATATAAAAAGCAAATTTTTTGCTGAGGAACAACAGCAACAAAGTGGTGTGCTGCAGAGCAGGACTTTAAGAATATAAAGATCAGCCACTTGTAGTGCCAGAAAGCAAGGAAGTGCTCAAAAAAACAGAAGGATGGCAAAGAGACACGGGAACCAACTTGAAAAATCTCCCAGTGGCCAAAGGTTGCAATCTGAGCAACAAAATAAATAGTGTGGTGTTGGATTAAAGTCCAAAATATAGAACACACGTAAGTCCATACTAGTATAAACGAGTGATTCCATAAATAGGTGAGGACAAAAGACAAGTCCTCCTCACAGAGTAATTCCAAATAACATAAGTGGACACTCCACGCTTAGGAGGTGGAGCTTAATTCCCACCCCTTCCTTGAGTGTGGGCTGAACTTAGTGACTCACATCCAAAGAATATAGCATATAGGGGTCGCCTGGGGGGCTCAGTCGGTTAAGCATCTGCCTTCAGCTTCAGTCCTGATCCTGGGGCCCTGGGATGGAGCCCCATGTCGGGCTCTCTGCTCAGAGGGGAGCCTGCTTCTCCCTCTCCCTCTCCCTCTCCCTCTGCCACTCTCCCTGCTTGTGTTCTCTCTTTCTCTCTCTCTCCCAAATAAATAAATAAAATCTTATTTACCATATGTAAAGGGAAAAACAGTCACTTTACACTAGAGACACTTGGCACTCAAACCAAATGATCAAGGTCACCATCACCAAGGATTAGTCACATTTATTCCCCCTACCCCCAACAGGATGTGATGAGGAGGGCACTTGATGTCTCTGAGATTCTTCTTACAAACCCGTAACGACACTCTGATCATGAGAAAAACACCAGATGAACCGTCCAAACCTCCGGAGGGTTTGTAGATTGAGGGACGGTCTACAAAACACGTTGACTAATATTCCTTAAAATTGTCAAGGTCATCAAAAACAAGGAGAGCCCAAAACCATCCCAGACCAGAGATGCTAAGGAGACATGGTGTCTAAGTGCAATGTAGCCTCCTGGGTGGGGTCCGGGACCCAAAAAACTGCAAATTCCAAGTAGGGCCTAGAGCTTAGTTAATAGTAACCACCAACCTACCAACTTTGGTTTCTTCATTTCAACAAATCTGCCCTGGTATCGTAAGAGGCTAACATTGCAGGAAACCGGATGAGAGTAGAAAGGCCGGAATTTCTTCCTTTCCTCCTGTAACTACGGCCTCAAGCCCAGCTCTTGCACCGTCAGCTCTGGCAGCCCTGCTGCGGCCAGGCCCCAGCCCTCCGGGCCCGGGGCGCTCGGCTTTTCCTGAATAACTGGGCCCTCTTTGCTGCCGTGTGGCTATTTCCTCCAGATTCCTGGGCAATCTTTTTTAGCTCCAGCAAGAATAAGAGAGGAAGGCAAGGAAGGCAAGGCCAGGGGGGTGGGGGGGGTGGGCGGGAGATGTTCATCACCATCTCTCTTGCAAATAAAAAACGTCCCTCTTGCTCCACCAGGGACTTCTGCAGGGCTCCCTCATTCCACACCCCGACTTCGGCATTCTCTGCAGCCCGGAGTCTCGGTTGTTTCTGCATAAAATGACTTAGGGGGATCCCTGGGTGGCTCAGTGGTTTAGCGCCTGCCTTCAGCCCAGTCCCGGGATCGAGTCCTGCGTCGGGCTCCCTGCACGGAGCCTGCTTCTCCCTCTGCCTGTGTCTCTGCCTCTCTCTCTATGTCTATCATTAAAAAAATAAATAAATAAAATGACTTGGGTTCTTTTTAACTACACTCTGTAGCTCGGTGTTTTCTAACTAGATACAAACTGCTTCTGCCTCCAGAAGGGCTGTGTGTTTCTCCCCCTTCTGGAACCTACTAGGAGTTTCCTCATGATTATGGGTTTTGAAAAGAGGATTCAAGGGTGCGCCTGGGTGGCTCACTCGGCTGACTCTTGATTTCGGCCCAGGTCATGATCTCAGGGTCGTGAGATCAAGCCCCTCCCCACCTCCTGCAAGGCACTTCTGCTCAACAGGAATCTGCTTGAGATTCTCTCCTTCTCTGCCCACCCCCTGAAATAAATAAATCTTTTTAAAAAGGGGGAGATTTGACTGCTAAGTAGAAAGGACAAAGGACATGATGGTGTAGGAAGTCAACAGCTATGTAAAAGGGGAAGGTGGAGAATACGCATTCAGTGTTGGCTTGTAAATGCACGAGAGACTCAGGAAATACACATAAGAAATTAATAACCACTTGGGAACAGGAAAACTTTCCAGTTATCTATTCCAAGCTTTTAATCATTCAGTTAAGGGATCCCTGGTGACTCAGCGGTTTAGCACCTGCCTTCGGCTCAGGGCATGATCCTGAGGTCCAGGGATCGAGTCCCGCATCAGGCTCCCCGCATGGAGCCTGCCTCTCCCTCTGCCTGGGTCTCTGCGTCTCTCTCTCTGTGTGTCTTTCATGAATAAATAATAAAATAAAATCTTTTAAAAAAAGAATTAACCAGTTAGTTTTAAGGGATGGGCCCATGCAGGTGCACAAGAAGGTAAATTAGCCTTTCAGAGAAGGAAGCAGATTGTCCATGGCAAGCGAAGGCTGTGACGTCATCAGGAAGGAAACCGAAGGGGATGGATGCAATGGATCTTTGGCAGGGCCATTTAAGAACTGTGAGCCCCAGGGACCCCTACTTTTATTATGTCAAATTTATATAAATGGGCTCACATCCTCCAATAAATACAATTTTGCCCTGGAAAATTTGAAAGGAGCTTTATGATTTTCACTTTGGAAATTTTTTGGCTATGAGTAATATTTAATTTGCAATTGGCTATGATTTCTCAGGAGTCACTGTCTCTACTCGGGAATCCTACTCAGGAAGCGATTTCTCAGGAGACACTTCTCTACTCAGGAAGTGAGAAAATCGAACCCACAAGTTATTTTCAAAGATAGCAGATATTTAAAAGACTGAATTTAGCAATTAATGATGTTGACATAATGTTTTTTTTACTGACATGTAATTAAGTATTTATTAATTCTGTTTTACTGTTTTTTTTATATTTTTAAAAATTATTTATTTAGTTATGATAGTCACAGAGAGAGAGAGAGAGAGAGGCAGAGACACAGGCAGAGGGAGAAGCAGGCTCCATGCACCGGGAGCCCGATGTGGGATTCGATCCTGGGTCTCCAGGATGGCGCCCTGGGCCAAAGGCAGGCGCTAAACTGCTACGCCACCCAGGGATCCCTGGTTTGTTTGTTTGTTTGTTTGTTTTGTATGTGTCTTGAGCCAATAATTTCATTTGGGGTCCTAGGAGATACAGTGGCCCCTTTGATATGTGTCCCAGACCTGTCTTGCTGGAACCTCTCAAGGGCAAGTGAGTGCCTGAGCTAGTACCTTTCTGCTTCCCTCCAACGCCCCACCCTCTCCCAGCCTTATCCAGCCAACTGTCTTCAGAAGTGCCCCATGCTCAGCCCTCTCCTCCTTTACTCATTACCCTCTTCCTTTCCTCACCTCTCTTCGCCATCTAAAAATGTTTCCCATAACACCACGGCTCTGAGATCTGGGCTCTGCTGATGCCCTAAACGGTTATTGACACACAGAGCAGGCGACGTGTTTACATTTTTTTCATAGTCATATTTTAAGTGGGTCTTTTTGGAGATGCATTTGAATTCAAGCAACTGTCTTTAATGGTGTAAATGTCGGAGACATTTCTAGGCAGGTACAAAATCCTTTGGGAGTAAATTTCCAAAAAAAAAAAAAAATCCTTTTCCCCTGGGAGCTCACAAATTGACAAACTGTATAACCATGACATAAGGCAGCACCTTACGTAACACCTGTCTCAGGTAGACAGGTAGAGAAGTGGAAGTGAAGGGCTGGTGAGAGCTCACAGTAAAGAAGCTGCTTCCAGCTGCAAGAACCAGGGGAGGCTTCCCAGAAGAGATGACATTTAAGTTGGCCCCTGAGGATGAGCATGATTTGAGTAGAATTCTGGAACCTGCTTTTGGCTCCATCCCTCCTGACTCTCCGCTGTTCCTGAGTCACTCCAGCAGAGGGCAGGCCGAGCAAAGACGGGCCGTAGTCTGTTTGGACAAGTTCTCTGGGTCTCAGCCCCCACCCGGGAACCCGGTGCCGGCTTTCTGCGCTTGCTAAAATGGGGGGGGGGGGGGAGTCATCTCTGCCTGAGCTTGGAAGTTATTTGGCCCCGGTCTGGCCTTCAGATTTAGCCCTTTGCTTTCGCCCGGAGTTGATGGTGAGCTTGCATTCTCCATCAGCTTCCCGTAGTTTGGGGCAGTTTGAAGCCTGGTGCCACTTCTCCTCTCCTCGGGGCACTAGCGAGGTCCTTTCTCGAGAAACCAGACCAGGAGGGTCACCGGGCTGTGGGGGGGGAGTGCTTCTGGGCTGCTGGGGAGCAGCTTCAGCTTCTCCCCCACTCCCAGCGGTTTCCCTTCTCCCGGAGAACCGCGGCCCCGTCTCTGTGCCTTGGGTCCCTCTGCACGAAGCTCCCTGTGCAAGCGGGTTTGGGCCAAGGAAGCATCGGCGCGGTCGCTCCAGGGGGCTGGGGAGCGCAGGTCAGACGTCGGAGCCCCAGCCTGGGCCTGCCGGGAGCTTTGCAGCGGGTGTTGCAGCACAGTCCCCCTGTGTCCCCCTGGGTCCCCCCCATCCCGCTGCCCTGGGGAACTCACAGCATCCAGGTTCCACCCTCCGAGGACCGCAAGTGACGGGAGCCTTCGGGAGTCCCTGAAGCTAGGGGACGGTCACAGACCTGGCGGGGACCAGGGCAGGACCACCGCCTCGGCCGCTTTCTCCAGGGCCCCGCTTGTACCCAGTGGCCCATGGCCAGAGACCTGGGGGGAAACCAGGAGGCGCCGTCACCCCCTTGCCTTCCTCTCTTCACTCCTCTTCACAGGCGCCTCCTGTGTTGCCCTTGGTTGCACGGACCCTCCCGTGGCTTCTCATCACTGTCCCCTGGTGCGTCCCACCCCATGGGCCCCTCTGGCGATCTCCGTGCTCAGCAGCTGTCCACGCAGAAAGCCCCGTGCATACGTGCACGCCGGGGACACGCTCTTCCCCACCGGTCACCCGAGAGAAGGTTCCTGGAGGCAAGGCCTCGCCTTCCTCCCCTGCGCCCCCACAGCCCGCAGACCTCCCGCAGCGGCCCCCCTGGAAGCGCTCCCCAACAATCCTACCCTGCTGCCCCGCCTCGTGCGGGGAGGGGGAGGGGGGGTGCCTGGAGCACGGGCTTGTCCTCCAGCTCCCTGGGCGACTGTGACCCAGGCCAGGGCAGTCTCCAGAGGGCCGGTGCGCAGCACTCCCCGCCTCTGCCAAGCCACAGGGCGCCTTCCCCCAGCACCCTGTCCTGTCCCCGGTCCCCGCCGATGTCCTCCTGCACTCGGCACCTGTGCCTCCCTGCTCCTCGCAGCAGGAGCCTGTTGCCGTGGCCCCGGGAGCCAAGCTGCGAGGACACAGGCTCACCGCAGGCCTGTCCCGGGCCCCAGGGTGGCCCGGGGTGTCTGTGGACCGAGTGATGAAGTATCCGTGTGCGGGGCGTCGGGGCAGCGAACACAGAGATGGTTGGGCTCCCCGGCTTCTTGCATCGCACACGCTGTGTCACTGTGTTGGAAGCCCCAAGGCCGCCGCCAAGGCCGCCAAATCCCTGCAAGGACTCCCAGGCTCAGAGAAGCTCCTGTACTCACAGCGGTGGGTACAGATTGAAGTCAGCGAAGAGGGGCGCCTGGGGGGCTCCGTGGTCGGGCGCCTGCCTCCGGCCCAGGGCGTGACCCCGGGGTCCCGGGATCGAGTCCCACGTCGGGCTCCCTGCATGGAGCCTGCTTCTCCCTCTACTTATGTCTCTGCCTCTCTCTCTCTCTCTGGGTCTCTCATGAATAAATAACTAAAATCTTAAACATAAATAAAGTCAGAAAAGAAAGAGGGCACATGGGGCGAGGTCCTGTGCAAATGAGGCTCACCCTGCCAGGGGTCCCCTCCCAGGGGAGTCGCACAGGGGTGCACGTAGTGCTGCCAGATACTGTGTGGGACCACACATGCGAGGTGCTGTCAACCCGAGGAGCACAACCAAGGCTTGTCATCCCGCACGGTCGCTGGGGGTGGGCGGTAGGCAGGTGCCACCCTTGTGACCTTCTAGCTCCCTGCCCCTAGAGTCCAGGGCCTGGCGCATATGCAAATGGGCATTCCCAGGCCTGTCTGTGAGCACAAGTTGCGTGGTCAAGCTACAGCAGCCGCCCCGGCCTCAAGCACGGGAAGGCTCCCGCCAGGCGGGGGGTTCCGAGGGCTCAAGTGTTCCGTCCAGGCCCCGAGTCAAGGACCGTCCTGAGGACAGGCCTTGCTCCAGGACGTGCGGCCCCGCGGGGACGACGCTTTCCCACACGGACCCCGGGAAACAGACCCTGCCATGGGGCCAGCGGAGCCTGTGCTGGGAGTCTGGTCGGTGTGGATCCGACTTCTCCTGAAAGGTCATCCTACCCGGGTAGCGTAGAGTTGGGGGTTCGCGCCGCCTTAGGGGCGGGCCACGCGCCACTTCGCAGAGTCCATGAGCACCTCTGGGTGCCTCCCTGGGAGGACCCGACTGAACACGGTAGGCCCGGGCCTGTCTTCAGGGCCCTCCCAGTCTGGTCTCACCACAGATGGGTTTGGGGACTTGGGCGTGTGTAGGAATCTTCTGGGACGACGGCCTCTTCCACACGGAGGCGGGGGAAGAGGACCACGGAGTAAGGACGACAGGGGTGTGGGTGAGAAGCTCCTCTGGATGCTGCAGACCCTGGGGGGCCTCCTGGGCTGGGCTGAGGCACGAGAGGTTTCCTTGAAGCAAAGCCGCCTTCTGAGAAAGGGCAGCGGGAGTATCAGTGCGGAGTTTGTATTCGTGCATCAAACACTTACGTGGCAGCTGCCGTGTGCCAGACGGTGCTCGAGGCATTTTATAGATATTAGCCTGTCGCTGCCCCTCGGCCCTACTAGCAGCTCCCAGCAGGCCCCTGATGCCCTGCAGCCTGTGCGTCCTGGGGAGAACAGCAGAAAGCACCTGCTCTGCCCCGAAGCCCCTTCTGGATGTAGACTTGTTATTCTCACGTGCCCACCAGCCTAGCCCTCTATGCCAGGCCCGTGTGGCCTCTCCCTAACCAGTCCCTTTGCCTATGTCCTTAGGAAACCCCTTTCTTTTGGGAACATAATTCCCTATATATATTTTTTAAGATTTTATTTATTTATTCATGAGAGACAGAGAGGCAGAGGGAGAGGGAGAAGCAGGGAGCCCAATCTGGGACTTGAACCCAGGACCCCAGGATCACGACCTGAGCCAAAGGCAGACGCCCAGCCACCTGAGTCACCCAGGTGCCCCATACTTCCCTATATTTTTGAACTTTTCTACTGATGCTTCTGGCACTTTGCTTCCACGGAAGCCTGGCTTTCCCCAGATATACTGATTCTCGGCTCAGGTAGTGAACGAGCCAGTGAGAGAATCAGTCTGAAGTGTGAGGCTGGGGCAGCAATGAGGGGGAAACAGGAATTCAGGGGCGGGTCACAAAGTCCCAGAGTCGCACTTCAGTGAATGAGAAGAGGTGAGGAACTCTAAGACCTATGCCAAGGGTTGATCAACCAAGGAGGTGACAGGAGGGATTACAGGGACTCGGGAAACCCAGAGCCACCCTCAGCCCCGACAGTATCTTTGTGCAAATTTGAAAAAGGAGTTCTTCCTTGGGCCCAGACACAGCCATGTTAGGGCGCAGGCGTGGTGTGTTCGCTTGGTAAGCGGAGTTCCAGCTCCTATTCCCCCTCTTGGTGGGGCACCTTTCAGGGCAGTCCATAGAGGGGCCCCGGAAGCCCCAGGGCAGGAGAGGCAGCCCTGTCTCTGTTCTCCTCCCCAGGAGAGACCAGCAGGCCCTGTGCAGGGGGGTTGGCAAACTTGTCCGCCCCAGGCACCCCATCCCACGCAGCTGTGGGATGCTGGCTGCAGTTGTTTTCAGAGTCTGGTGGCCCTCAGAGTGGCCTACCAGGAAAGCAGGACCTCGGGACCCCGACCCAGAACTAGTAGGAATGAGGAAGGTGGTCCCATGGCTGCTGGGACCCGAGAACAAGGGAGCCAGGCCGGCGTTTCTCCATGCCATGACTTCGGGCCCTGAGGGTGACCTCAGCCCACCTTCCTTGGGACCCAAGTCCCATGATGCCAGCCCCTCAGATCCTCTTATTTAACATCATTTCTGTCTCTCTCGGCTCAGTGTCAGCTCTGCTCGCGCCCAGTAAATGCTTGTGGATTCAATGCACAGGCCCATCCTCTCCGTGAATGGCGTCGCATGATATTTATGTGCCACAAAATACACATCACGTACATTGTGTTGTCGCAGAGTAATTCCAAATCTATTACAAAGCGATGGGGATGGAGGTGGCCTTAAACTCTTTGAAATCCAGCAATTTCTCTTTACAGAGAAGGAAGCTGATACCGAGGCCGGGAAGTGTCTTAGCCAGGGTCACGCAGCGAGCGAGGGGCGGAGCTTGGGCGAGGAGCTGGATGGCCAGTGGAGTTTGGGCCCCCAAGAAGCAGGGAGAGGGCTCACTAATGCTCGAGGACTCGCCTTTGCTCCCCAAGAGAGGAGCAGAGAAGCACAAAGGGGGTGATCCTGAGTACGAAACAATAGAAAATAGATCCTGGTTTCTGCTCCCGGTTCCTGGCACAGAGCTCTTGGGACCCTCACCATTTCCTGAGGGATAGAGGCACCTGACACACATCTCCTAAATCCCTTGGACTTTCCCGGGTGATTGCAGCATGCTTTGTTTCGAATGAGTTGACTCTAGGTGGGTCCTGGATGGGAGCTGGCGACCAGAAAGACCAAGCCATGATCAGAAGCTTGGATATCTTTCCGTCCTCTAGGAAGGAGAGTGCGACTAGAAGTGGAGTTAATAATCGATCACGGCTAAGTGATGAAGCCTCCACAAAAATCCCAAAAGTACAGGTTCATAGAGCTCCTGGGTTGTGAACACAGTCACCTGCTGGGAGGGCGACGCCTCTCAAATCCATGGGGACAGAAGCTCCTGTGCTCAAGACCCTTCCGTACCTCTCCCTATCTACCTCTTCATCTGGCTGTTCATGTGTATCCTTGAAGATGTCCTTTGAAATAAATCGGCAATAGCAGGGTAAACTGCTTTCCCGGCTTCTCTGAGCCACTCTAGCAAACTGTCAAACCTGAAAGAAGGGGTCGTGGGAACCTCTGATTTGTAGCCAAGTTGGACCGAAGTTGTGGCTAACCTGGGGACCCACTCCTTGGCAACTGGCATCGGAGGTGTGTGTTGGGGGGCCGGGGGAGGCAGTCCTGTGGGACCGAGCCCTTATCCTGTGCAAAACCCACAGATCCAGTGTCGGAAGCGTTGTGAATCTGAATAGAAAAATAGAGGCGTTTTCCTTAATCACTGACATGCTTGGTCCTGGCACAGAAAAGGAATCTCTCCTCTCCATCATCTGAATCTCACCAGGGGAGGGGGAAGCTGTTCTCTAAGAAACTGGCAGGTAGGGGGGTTTCCCCAGGACAGGAAGAAATCCCCCCGGAATCTGGGCACAGATTTTCTAAATTTCCAAATATTTCTTGAACTTCCTGTTTCTCTTGAAATGCATCCGTACCTCACGCAGGTGACATGTGACAGCTATGGGTTTCTCCAGACTGGAGAAAAGTTGTAGTAAAGGTTCTGTTCAAGTCGTGGGAGCTGACGATGAAACTGCGCTACCCCTACCTGTTTTGGAGGAGGCGCCCAGTCTAGTGGGGACACGGAACCGGATAGCCTGTGGCCCTGCTCAGGGAGTCTCAACCACCTCAACTGGACCAAAACGAAGAGGTCCTGAACCATGACCTACGCAGCGAACGGGCATGCGCCTCCCCTGCTGGGTGCGTGGCAGGTGGCGCATTTGGGAAAAGCAGTGAGTTAGTTGTATCAAGCGTCTTACAAATTGCTATACCCTTTAGGCTAATAATTTCCTTTGTCAAATCTATTCTAAACAAATAATGTGACATACGGAAGGAAATTATGCTCCGAGAGGTTTGTCTCAGTGTTGATCATATTAGGCAAAACATTACCAACACACTTGGCCAGTGGTAGGGAATTGGTTACATAAATCATAATATAACCCTGGTAGGCGCTTATGCAGTCATTAATGATGTTTGCAATGACCTTTTCATGACCTGTTAGTGGTAAAGAAGAAAAAAAAAACACCACATTTAAATTGTACATACAGCGTGATTTTAGCAGCATAAAAAGAAATAGGCTCGAAAAAGACTGGAAGGAAATATAACAAAATGTTACCAATGGTTCCCTTCAGTGGCAGAAGTATAGATTTATTGAGTTTTGTCTTTTTGTTCTCTTTCATATTATTTGTCTTTTCAAACTTTTTTTTTTTAAGATTTATTCATGAGAGACCCAGAGAGAGAGGCAGAGACACAGGCAGAGGGAGAAGCAGACTCCCTGTGGGGAGCCCGATACAGGACTTGATCCCGGGACCCCGGGATCACGACCTGAGCTGAAGACAGACGCTCAACCGCTGAGCCCCCCAGATGCCCCCATCTTTGCAGACTCTTATACTTGGTTGCAGTGAGCAGAGTCATCAGATGGCCCCTGGTGATTCCGGCTCCTGGCATCCACACCTTTGCATAATCGCCTTCCTTGAGTGTGGGTGGAAGCCGGGAGATTAGAAGCACTTGCTTCTGACCACCAGGCTACAGCAAAGGTGAGGGGATGCCCCTCTGTGGTTGTCTGTGCCATCAGACAGCCAAGGTTCGGGATTGCTCAGATGTAACTCAAGTTGGCTGATCAGTTGGTCTCAGGTCATCAGAAGGGAGGTTATCCTGGGTGGGCCTGGCTTAATCAGGCGAGCCAGGTGCTCTCCTGCCGGCCCCTGCTGTAAAGTGCCTGCGGAGACGAGCGGCCTCCAGGAGCTGAGGGCCACAGTCCACAGCTGCAAGGGCCTCAATTCTCCCAACCACCCAGTGATCTTGGAGGAGGAGCTGAGCCTCAGATGAGACAGGAACCTTGACTGACTCCCTGATTACGCCCCACAGAGGCCTTGAGCCGAGGACCAGCTGAGCCGCGTCAACTGGTCATCCACGGAAATGGCACCACAGTTCTGTGATTTCCGTTTATAGTAAATGTTCAGGATCCGACCCGTGAAACAAACCGCAGGTAAAGGTCCGCTCGGAGGAGTGTGACGTGTATGGACCCAGGCAGGAGGCCGCACGGGACAGCCAGGACAGTGCGGACAGGCCCGGGGGCCCCCGAGTGTTCTCATCTCTAAAAAGGAAATAAGAATAATTGCTCACAGGCAGTTTCGAGATCAAATAAGATGCCGTCTGCTAAGAGGGCTGCTGTGGAGAAGGACGCCTGGCCCATCAGCCCCCCGCAGCGGGACGAGCCGGGTGGACGGGAGCTGCTCCCCGGGCGCTCGGGCTCTTTCCGACCCAGCAAAGGAGAAAGGAGGGACAGGCTCCCGGTCCTGCGTGGCCCCGGGGCCTGGCCCTCTGCGCGTTCACTCCTTCCAGCTCAGAGACACCTGCGCTTCGCAGTCTAAGGCGCTGGCAGGGAACTTTCTGGAGTCGCTCTTCCGGCTGAGTAGAGGGGAATCTGGGGGCCCCCCGGGGGCTGGGGCGCCGGGGGAGGAACCTCTTCCTATGAACACGCACAGCCTCCCTGGGTGCAGGCAGGGAGCAGAATAAGGAGTAGGAAAAAGCATGTTTAGCGGGAGGAAATGATGTCGTATCTGGATAACAAACATCAGCGTAAAAGGCTCAAGGAGCCTCCCCCAGAGGTTCTGGGGGGTAAATGCACGAAGTCAAAAGAGGAAAGTGCTTCGGAGTCATATGGGGCCCCCAGCGGCTCCGTGATCGGCCAAGTGACTAAGCAGCTGGGAGCTGCACTTCCTGCGAAACAGGAAGGACGAGCCCACTGTCCAGGCCCGCGGCATCCGTGCAGCTCACCCGCTTCTGGTCCCCGGGTGAGGCTGAGGGCTCGGCAGACGGGAGGGGGCCGCGGCCGGCCGGGCCCAGGTGGGCACCCACGGGGCTGGGCACCCACGGCGAGGGCCAGGAAGCAGGCGAGGCCTGGAGCTGGGGCTTGAAGAGGATGAAGCCCCGCGGAGCCTCCTCGGCCTGTTGGCCCTTCGTGAGGGGAGACGTGGGTGGGAAGGACGAGCCGGTGCAGGTGATTAGCTTCCGTCACCCCCGCGGAGAAGCTGGTGCAGAGGCCGGGGCAGGTGTCTCCTTCCTCGGTGGGTGGGCAATCCCCCCGCCCCCCCCCGTCCTGGTTGTGGCAGTGGGACGAACACTCCAGCCACAGGGATTGGTCTGCAAGGTCGCAGGGGTGTCTGGGGCTGTGGCCATCCCTCCTGGGACATAACGCATCTGCCTTCTGCTTAGATTTTTCCAGTAACTCATTGAAGGCTGAATAAGGCTGAGTCTGTGACCCAGTGATGATATGAATGGATCTGTGTTGCCTTCTCCAGGCAGGAGATCGGAGGCCACAAACCCCCTGCTTCGGACTCTCGTCAAGGTCAATGTGGCAGACCTAGGAGGCCCCATAAACGTGGGCACCAGTCTGCCCCAGGGGGGCCCCTGAGGGTCGAGGTCCCCAGGGGGACTCCCTTGCCCCGGTGCCACTAGCTCCAGCTTTCACCCATTGGATCCCAGGCCCCCCCCCCCCGGTGGGAGCCCCCTAGCCGCCTGGGTCCCCGGCCTCAGAGCCGTCCAGTCTTGCGGGCTGCGGCCTCACCACACCTACAGCCCGGGGTTGCTCGCCCTGAGCAGACTCAGGGGACATCGACCGCGGAAGACCCCCACGAATCCCACGAAACACGACCCCGGGACTGCACCGAGGAGGAACACAGAGGCCGAGAGCAGTCAGGCCCGGAACCATACCTCCTGACGTCTCCTTTCCCAGGGCCTTGCGACAACCCCGGGACTGAGGTCCCTTCCAGGAGCTTTCCAAGCGGCGCATCCTGCTGTGGAGGTCGGCCGCCCCCGCAGGGGCACGTGCTCACCTAGGTCACCCCTTCTGCGCTGGAAGCACCCTGCGTTTATTCGCCGCCGCGTCCTCAGCCCTGGAGCGGTGCTTGGCACCAGCATCACTTGTTGAATCAGTGAGCGCGTCGGTGCGGATATGGCCAAACCAAATGAGTCAGCCCTCAAAAAAATGTTCATCGGGCCTAGGCGACTGGACAAGCTGAACCAGTGTGGTGAGAACAATGAACAATGATGTGGTTTGGGGCGTCAATGCGCTTTGGACCCAGAAAGACCTACGTCTGAATCCTAACTCTGACATCTCCTGGCTGCACATCTCCTGGCTGCACATCGTCGGGCAAATCACTTAACCTCCTTAACGTCAGTTTCCAGACCCGTAAAAAAGGAATAACCATGTTGACCCCAAAGAGCTGCTGTAGAGTTAAATGAATTGTACACCTAGAGGGCTTGGCCCAGTGTTCGACGTCCGCTAAGCCCTCCGGGTGTGGCAGCTTCTCGTATCAGGGACGCTTCGTGAGCAGCGAGCAGGCTCTACCCGCACCTCCCACCAGGAGCGCCCCCACCCACGGCCTCTGCTGCCCGCGTGACCTTGACATGGATGGGACACCACTGGGCGGACCAGAGCAGGGAATTAGTAGGAGAGGTTCACCTGTTCCTTCCCCTTCTCTGTGGGACGTGAGCCTCCCAGTGGGGACGTGGGCCTCCCAGCAGTGAACACTCTCCCTTTGGCACACCGGAGGAGCCAGGGCAACTCAGAGGCTTTGGGAACCCATCCGCGCAGGGAGCCCGGACTGGGAGAGGGGCTCCTTACCCCGGTCAGGATGGATGGCTCAGCGTTGCTGCCCAGAGCGCCCTGGTGCGTGGGGTGTCGGCCCTGGGCAGCATGGATTGGCGCAGCATGTCCGCGGTGGGTGATGGAGGCAGCGGTGGTGGCAGGGTCTTGCTCAGCAGCGGGCATGGCTCAGAGAGCTGGAACTGGGGCCTGGCACGGAGAGGTTGTCACTGAGGTCACCATGTTCAGGAGCAACACGAGTCAGCTCTGGGGTCTTTTAAGAGAGCCTGGAAGGGGACGTCTGGTTGGGGGGTTGCTCAGAGGTTATGCGTCTGCCTTTGGCTCAGGTCATGACCCCGGGGTCCTGGGATCGAGTCCCGCATCGGGCTCCCCGCAGGGAGCCTGCTTCTCCCTCTGCCTGTGTCTCTGCCTCTCATGAATAAATAAAGCTTTAAAAAAAAAAAAAAAAAAGAGCGAGCGAGCAAGCCTGGAGGTCCTATCACAGCAGGGGGGGCGGGGACAGCCAGGAAGGCGCCCTCTATGTCATTCTGGAACCCTATCTTTTTAACCTAGGTCCGTGCACCCTAGGACACACGTGACCCAAAGACCCTGCCCTGGAGCAGTGGGGACCCAAAGGGCCGAGGCCCCAACCTCCTGCTCGGCCCCAGCAGCAAATAACCTCGCCGCTGGCCTGCGGCCCACACCCCTGCTGCCCGCCCACCCCTTCACCCCGCCGCCGCCGCCGCGCCTCATCCCCGTCTGCCCCCATCGCGGCCCGGTGTCCGCCCCGCACCCCCGGGGCCCCGGCAGCACCGCCTCCAGCCTGGACCGCTCTGCGGCCTTAGGACGGAGGCTGGCCGGCCGGGAGTCCTCCTTGTCCCCGCGCCAGCTCTGGTCTGGCGTGAGGCTGGAGAGGCTGGCGCCCCACGCCGCCCCGGCCCCACAGCGTCTGCCCCTTGGTGGCCGCGGCCCTGGGCCTCACCTGGAGCCCCGCCAGCTCGCACCCCCCGAGGCCGAGGCCGATGAGCCTCCTGCAGCGCCTCCCGCTGCCCCAGGGTGAGGTCCTGCGGAGCCCCGGCCGCCTGTCCCCCGAGGGTGGCTCGGGGCCCAGGGAACCCTGGCTGCTTACCTGTCACCTCAAGTCCCCTTTTCTGCGTCTCCACCTGGGCGTGCAGCTGCTTCCCGCCCGGCCCTGGAGCCGCAAGCAAGCCAGCCCGACCCAGCGCCCGCAGAACATTCCACCCGCGCCTCTGCCACGTGGCCCACGCCCTCTCCTCTCCCCTCCACCCCGACCCGGCCTCGGCGGCCTCCCCGACCAGGGGCTGTGCCGGGTGCCCCTGCCCCACGGAGCCCACGGGCCGCACCACTGCGCCTGCTGCACAGGGGTCCCCTCGCCGGCCTCCGGGGCCTCTGGGTCCTGCACGCCCTTCCCGGGACCAGGACGGGACGAGCCAGCGGTCAGGGCCCCCCAGCCTCCTCCCTGTTCTCCTCATGCTCCTCTCGAGGGCCTGCTTCGGGTCGGAGAGGCTGCGGCCCTCCCTGTGTGAGGGTGACACGGGATCGCAGCCGAGCCACCTGCCGGGTGACAGTCCCTCCCCCGGGTTCCCAACGCAGGGGACCCCTCGGCTCTTCGCTCCTCACGATGCACCCTGACGCGCTTCTTGTTGGGAGAACTTTCCCGGGACCGCCCAGGACTGGTTACAACTGCCCTTGGTCATTCATTCAAGACACAACACACGTGTCGCCTGCCCGGCCACATTCAGGCCCCACGTCCCCCGAACGCTGAGCTCAGCTTCTGCCATTTACAAGCGAGGTAACCGTTCCCGCTCTCCGGGCCCCTATTTCTCCGGCTTCTATTTGCAGCGTCGTCGGACTCTTCTGTGCACGGAAGCGGTGCGTCCCCCGAGCAGCCCGGGCCAGGGCGACGCGGAGGCCTCGGGCCCAAAGGCGGCGCTGGGCTCACGGAGGCCGACGTCACTAGGAAACTCCTGTTGGCCTGGATGGTCGAGGCCTGGGCCCTCTTCGTCCGCTGCGTAGTAAGGAACTCAGGCCACTGTCGTCCAGTCCGTAATTTCAGGGAGTGGGGAGTGGCAGTGGGGGCCCCGGCATAACAAGGACGCGCCCATGTGGGCTTGGGCCACCCTGGTCACCGCGCCTCTGTCCTGGGGACCCGGGGAGTACCCCTGGGGGGCCGCCGGCGGGCACCCGGATGAAAGGCTCAGGTGCAAGCTGGGCCGGGCAACACGGCTGGGGCCGGGAAGCCCAAGGGGAGCTAACACCTCCGCCCCTCGCCTTCGCCCCTCGCCCCAGGCCCAGCCTGCCGCCGAGCCGCCGAGCCCAGGACCCGAGGAGCAACACGGGGAGCGCCTGTCCCGCCATGCCTGGTGATCCAGTGCTCCCCGCTGGCCCTGTGAGGCAGGTGGCACTGGGGCCTCCATTCAGTGGAGAAACTGAGGCACAGACGAAGCCAGTTGTCCAAGGTCCCACAGGCGTCAAGGCAGAGCCAGGACTTGGACCGAGGCCGGCGTGTCCCTGGTTTATCTGTTATCGCGCTGCCGGTGGCTGAGCCTGGTCACCTCCCATCCCCCCCCCCCCCCCCGCGCCCTGCCCCGCGAGGCTGTGGGCCATGGCTGGACAGGGAGCAGCGCACTAACTTGCACAGTTTTCTTGCAAATGTGTGTCCGGGTGTCCCCGTAATTAAACACAAGCAGGAGGAGGTACTACAAGGGGCATCTGTGGCCAGGCCATCACTAGGACGTGCGGACACGTCAATTACTTTGTCTCCCTGGCCCCGGCCCCCTCCAGGAGGGCCCCACACCCCGCAGCTCTGCTGAAGGAACAGCCCTTGATGGCCATGCTTTTCCCTGCTTGCGTGTCCCTCTCACCCAGTTGGCCCGGGGGTGGCTCCAGACCCAGAGGCCCCGGCCGGGGACCATGCCGGGGCCCAAGGGACCAGTCAGGCGTTCTCCATCTTAGGGCTCCCCCTGGAAGTAGTGAGACAGTGAGGGTGAAAGGACAAGGAGGTGGTTCAGGCGGTGACAGGCCAGGCACAGGGAGGGGCTGCGCAGGAGGCGGCGGGAGTGGCACAGGCTGCGGCCACGGAAGCCCAGGGAGCCGTGTGCGCCCTGCCCGGAAGGACGCCCAGAGAATTTTACAAACATCAGTGTCCCCGCTTGTCCCCAGGCCCTCGACCTAATGGGCACAGAGTGGGGACCAGTCACCGGGGGGTTCAGTCTCCCTGAATGAATCGCATCAAGGCAGGAGGCCTAGTGGCCTGCGGGACGCTGCAGTCCCCACTGTCGCGCTCCTGGTGCCCGGAGGCCCCTGGTCCCGCTGCTGCTCGGTCCGCTCTGCAGCGCACCCTGGGCCACCTCGTCACCTCCTGCCCCGCCTGCCTTGATCCTGTAGGAGCCCGGGTGCAGGGGGACATCGAGGCACCTGGCTCCCGGTTCAGCCAGGGTGGCGGCTCCGTCCTGACTGCCCACCCGGTGGGGCCCCGCGGAGCCCTAGGAATCATTTTCCCCTTGAGAAGACAGAGTGATGGGGGCGCCTGGGGCCGTGACCCTGGGGTCCGGGGTCGAGTCCCACATCTGGCCCCGCATGGAGCCTGCCCCCCACCCTATTCTCTCTGTGTCTCATGAATAAATAAATAAAATCTTAAAAAAATAAGTAGGGAGAGAGAAGCTGGAGAAATGCCCTCTCTCTTCCTGCACTTACGGACGCCTGGAGCTTCTGGAGCCATCTGGGGACGACTGTGAGGGGCAAACCCAGGGGCCGCGGAGACTCTGGTCAAGCCCTGATGTGACAGCTGCCAAACCCAGGGGCCGCGGAGACTCTGGTCAAGCCCTGATGTGACAGCTGCCAAACTGACCGCCCCAGCACCCCTCCCTCCAGACTGGTTGTTGTTGACTGTGTGCTCAGTGCGAGCCGGTGCCAGTCTAGTACTTTCCATGTGCTACTTTATGGGCTCTGCACAACCCTGAGGCCCGTCCTCTGGACGTGAGCGTGCTCAGTGCTCCCCCACATCAGAACTGGCCAGTGCCCCGCTCGGGCGGCCTTCCCGTCCACTACCCGAGACTCTGTGCCATCCACGCAGGTTTCTCTGACGCGGAGCGGCACGTTGTGTACATTGTCAGGATAGTTAAAAAATAGCCAAAAGATAGCAAGAGGCTTCAGAGCTGGGGGGTTCTGGGTCTACAGCCCAGCTTGGCCTGGTTCTCCTTAATAAGATACTCACACCGCGCTGCGCGTTCCGGGGGCTTTCAGGTGGCGCCTCCCTTTCTAAGAACCCCGTGAGGCTTGCTCACTGCCTCCCCACGCGCTTGCCTTTCCCCCCCTCACTGGTCTCTCTGCTCGTACTCCATTGCTTCCCTCTTCCCCTCTTCTCCAACCTTCCAACACATGGATTTGAGAAAAAGATAAATAGGACACCCTCTGCCCCTCAAGCCCCAAATGCTCCAGAGTGAAAGCAATTTTTAACATCTGGATATTTTTTCTTTTAAGGGGAGGAGTAACTTTTTTTTTTTTTAAGATTTTATTTATTTATTCATGAAATGACACAGAGAGAGAGAGAGAGAGAGAGAGAGAGAGAGAAGCAGGCTCCATGCAGGGAGCCTGATGTGGGACTTGATCCTGGGTCTCCAGAATCACACCCTGGACTGAAGGTGGCGCTTAAACCGCTGAGCCACTGGGGCTGCCTCGGGAGGAGTGACTGTTTTCAGTTCATGTATTTTTAAGTGATCTTCATACCCAACGTGGGGCTCGAACTCACAACCCTGGGATCAACAGTCACATGCTGGGCCCCCCCCTCTTTCTCTCAACCGTCTCCACGACTCGTCTTCACTCTTCTTTCATGCTCTGGAACTGGCCCGCGTTGGCTCGGCCCCCTGGTTCAGGCTCAAAAAACACCACAGGTGTGAACAGTTTACACAGACTTTATTTGTCACCCATTGAGCACAGGAAGGTCTGGGCAGGCGAGGTGTCACAATCGCCTCCCCTAGTTCACAGACGCACACCGAGAGACTTGGTGGCAAGGGAGAGGGTCCTATTCCTACCACAGATTGCTATGGGATTATCACAACAACACATTTGTTCTCGGTTCTATTTACACCACGGAGTGTGGAGAGGGTACATTTCTTACACTAAAAATATATATTTTGGAATCTCTAAAACAAAAATATCTCTATCTCTACATGAGACCTACTAGAAAGAAGAACATAGAGAACAAGAGAAATGTACCAGCACCTCAAGCTGTCCCCTCCCGCGGGAAGGGCGCTCTGCTCTCCACCTGACGCCGGGGCTCAGGGCGGCCGCGTCTACCCCGCCGCACGGACGGACACGGTGCACACGAGGGAGGCTGATCACCTCGGAGGAGTGGAGACGGGGGACAGGAGCGGGGACGGGACTGGGGCCTCTTTTGCCAAAGGAGTAATTGCACATTCAGTTTGGTGCTGCGGCTCCCAGCATCACTGCCCGTGTGAAACCCGCCCGTCGGGGGCGATGGCAAACCCGCTAAGAGAAGCCCGAGCTCTGCTGCCGTCTGCGGGGCTTGCAAAGGCGCCGTGGGTGGGTTTTCTCTCTCTCTCGGGAAATATTAATGCCAGCAGCGAGAAGAAGAAGTTCTGTTTTCTCCAATGCTGGAAGTGGGGCAGGTTTGAGAAAAATGCTACTCGTTTTCTTTTCGGAAGGCTCAGAAACCGTCCCGTTCCCTTCGAGCACAGAACCTCCGAACGGATGATGCCTGTGGATGACTCATTCCACTTCCTGAATTTTCCTACTGAAGAGATCCACATAATGCTCTTTCCTCCTTTCGTGCTTCGCGCAGGGAGACTGCGCCTTCACGCTCTTTTGGTTCTGGTGAAGAAATGGTAACTGAGCCAACTGCCCGTTCTCTGTCATTCACGTAAGAGAGCACGGGCGCCACGAATCAAAAAGAATAGATTTGGAAGAAAAACCACTTTGATTTGCTTGTGGGGCGTCTCTTTCTGTTTACAGTGAAATATGGATGAGCTCGAGGGCTTGAGTCTTTGGTCTCTTACACCAAGTAAGGAAAATAACCAGTAAGTCCCCTTTCAGAGAAGCCCCAGACCTGTCCAACCTCCTCACCTCTCTCACCAGCCCCACCTGGGGGGTTGCGGGGACCTCTGAGTGGGAGCTTCAGGCCTCCAAGAACTTGAGAGACTGGGCAGAGAGTGGAAGAAGTGCTGCCTGAGGAGGCCGAGTCAGGAAAAGAGCCAGAAGCTGGAAGATGTCTCGTGTGGCCAGTCCCCACGGGAAGGATTTCTACGTGACGGAGACCTGACAGCTGCAACCAAAAGAAAGTCAGGAAGCCTGAGAACATTCAGTGCAGGGTTCCTGAATGTCCTGCCAGGATGCGGCTTAGAAACCTGAGAAGTCCGAGGAAAATGCAGCGACAAACTAGAAAGACTGCTTCAAAGTCCTAGGAGGAGGTGCCAACACTCTTGCAAGGAAAAATTTAGAGAAGTTGAGATAGTAGCAGAGAGAATATAGCGGATGGGACTCCGACGCCAATGAGAAGGAAAGCCGGGGGCCCTGGGGTGGCACCTCCTATGCTTCGGGAAAACGTAGACTCAGAACATGGACAGTGAAGTCGATAGAGAAGATGCAGGGAGAACTGCTGATTCCTCTACTAAGAGGGAAGTCTGGAGAGTCCCAGTAAAACTGGGAACTGTCTTTTCTGGATGAGCAGAGAGCACAGATTCCTAAAATCAGAGACCTCTTCAAGGTCACAGTTGTCATAGCCTGAGATGTCAACCCAGCCTGAGGCTTAGCGTTTGTCAGATTTTTATCAAATATTTACGGTTAGTTTAAAAGCCAGTCACAGCCCAGACAAAGAGAAAGAGCCACTATTCACACCATCTTCTGGAATACACGGTTCACGGCCCCTCTCTCCCCTTATGACTAAGGAGGTGGGGACAGGTGCTGTTATCTCCCGATAATCCCCTCGTCAGAAGCTGGAAATCATATGTGGACACAAGGAGGGAGCCTGTGTTCTCTGCAACCAAAGAGATCTGGCAAGTTCACCGCACGTGGTTGCGTCTTCCCCTTCTCTCTAGACCAACCCTTTCCCTCAATGTCACGAGCTAGGAAGTAACCCAACCACCCAGCAACACCCGTTCTTACCACTAGAACCAAGATTTCACCTACCACCACTTTCTTAAACCCCCGGCCTCCCTCCCTTCCCACCTCGACACATCAGGGCATTGGCCAACTCTCCAACTATTCCTGAACTCGCCTTGCATTGAAGGGCAGACTGCTTCTCTGGGCCAAGCAAACCTGGCACAGAAATTACCTAACTACCTGCCTTGCTTTCTACCTCTAAGTCAGTTCCTCCTCGGTGTTGAGTTTAAACACCTTTTCCTAAAGACTAATCTGCCTGTATTTGTCATCAGGCTATTCTCTCAGAGAAGCCCTAGATAGGAGAATGATCATATTTTTTTAATGTCCCCCCAGCTTAGGCACGCAGCTGCTACCTAATAGCAGCAAGGACATCTTGTGGACGCACTTGCATTTGTTGATGAACGTACATGTACACACACACACATTCACCTCCACTTCCAGTTTACTACCCCAAACACTGCCCAGCTTGACTGCCACCAGGGCCACCAGCCACAGGCGTGAGCGAGGAAGCACTCGGGTAGGATTGGGGCCCAGCGTTTGGTGGGAGTTGGGGAAAGAGAGACAATTAGAGTAGGGAATGGTTTCTACCACTGAGACGCAGCAGAGATGAGGCTGCTATTGTTTGAGAAAGATGTAATGGCCTACAAGGATTGGCACAGGCTTCCAAAGTAACTAGTATTCCTAAGGTGTAGGAACCTAGGAGCGTCGGGCTCAGGAAGGACCTGGAAGTAGACCCAAGGTCCGGTGACCGCACTGCACGCAGTTAACAGACAGGTCTCCGGCTCTCAAGAGGCCTAGCGTATACAAGGCATCATGGGACATGGGTATTTAGGAGAGAGATTTTTCTGAGTGATAGTGTCACCTAACTTGTATGGTAGGCTTTGTCCTGCCACACTCCTTACGGCTGTGCTGAGGCGGAGGGGACAGGAGAAGCGGTCACCAACCTTCCCACACAGAGGTAGCAGGAAGAGATGGGAGGGGCAGGAGGGGGGAGGAATGTGGGCGAGTCCTCGGAGAACAAGGAAGCGGCCAGAGACAGACTGGGAAGGCCAGCAGGAAAGCTTTTCCCACCGACATGTTGTCTTCCGATTTTTCTACATTAGGTAGGTAAACGGGTACAATCATCACATTTCTGCTAACATGATAAAATGTGAAGCTTTGGCTCGCAAAGATTTTAATGCCCATAGAGTTCAAAGATGCATGCCTGGTCCTGTCTGCACCATATAAAGGGAAGCCGAGGCTGTCCCTAAAACAGCCTTGTGAGCAGAAATCAGACGATCCAGGAACAATACCCATGATTCAAAGGGTTATCGTTTCAGCGTTTGAAAGCAGCATGGCGTTCGCCAACAGGCACCGGTACAGCCCCGCGTGCTGCCTGTTTGCACCGGCATCCGTTCTGAGTGTTGGCGTCCATCCCCATCCTGTACCAGTTGGGTTACGTGTTCTGAAAATCATCTGTGCGTTAGACGAGGCGTGGTTCTAGGAGATGGGGAAATGTCAAAGAAATGCAGGATTCCTTCCATTTCAAAGGTCCTCAGGCTAAGACTAGAATACACTGACATATTTGAAGAGTGAGAGGAATGCAAAATCCAACAGTTTCATCACCAACTCTTCACCTACGAAAGGAGAGCAACCCGTAGGAACGTCCCACCGCACCAAGAGTTTACTGGATGGAGAACTGATGTGCTTGAATTCCGTGGGTCCCGACACACTTACTGTGCACAGCAGAGAAGGCCTATACACACTGGGGCCCGAGCGCTTCGTACTCATCACAACAGCGAAGAGGAGAAAAAACTAGAAATGTGGTTCTCAACTAAATACGAAAATTAATTTTACCACTTACAGTTCATTTCCCAGTGTGGCTTTTTACATCTGAGCCAAAATGTCTGTCAACCAAAAGAAACACGTGACGGTGAAGAAACCACATGGCTGAAGGTGGTTTTGGTCCACTGAGTTGATAATGGTTCGCTACTAAGGCAGCAAAGGAGACATAATCACGTCATCATACGCACTTGGTCTCTCCAGGAGTCGAATCAGAACGTATCCTCAAGAGACAGCAGCAAAACATGGGTGTTTCCCCAACATGGCCAATAAACGCAGCTCACGGCCCTTCCCACTCACCATCCACTCTTAGCAAACCTTTCCCAGGTGTCTAGGAAGCAGGCACTCGAGCAAACGCTCAGGCTGGGAAGCCCTTCCTGGCGTCTAAGCCAACTCCTGCAGCAGCTGAAGCTCATTCTCTTAGTCCATCCTCAGCGAAACCGGGAGAAGCTGCTGGTCCTCACTTAGCTTTACTGATTTTCCCCCGAGCCTTTTCCTGTCTGAGCTAAACAAGTCCAGTGTCCCTCGTGGCCCTTTCATCATCCAAGGTTCTTGCCGAGTTATGGCTGCTGCTAGGGAGCGACACGGCCGCGCGCGGGGCGGAGGCACCTGGCCGCGCAGGCCCCGACCCTCCCGGTGGCAGGCCCTCCTGACGACCTCTGGGTCTGACCAGCATCCCCCAGAGGAGGCATCAGACCAAGGCCCAGGTCTGCCTCGGGCCAGCAGATTCCGCGGGCCTGGAGAGCCCTCCCTCTGCTCCCTGCCCTCCTCCCACGCCCGACCCCATCCTTGAGGAGAGGGAACTCATGGAATGGATCCATGCGGCTCTGCGGGCCAGCAGAGAGGTTCAGAGAGAACGTCTGGAAGGTGGGAAGCTGGGTCTTCACTGGTGGCAGTTCCGAAGAGAAAGAGAAAGGAAGGAGAGAAGTGCCAGCAGGAGGTGGTCTTCCGCTTCCACGCTCACACCTGGCGGCTGGCGGCTGGTGTGGGCATGGCGCATGCCCTCCGCCATGGCTTGGACGGGACCGCGGACAGGGCCAGGCTGGGCCTTGCTTCTTCTCGGAGAGACTCGCCATCTTCCCTGTAACCGGAACTTCCCTGAGGCACCGCACGGCCCAAATCTTCCTTCCCAGCAAAGACTTTTAGTTGAAGAGACTGAATAAAAGTGTTACAATTAGACAAAAAGGGAACACATGATTCATTCCTGCTTTTAACACAATACTTTGAAGATGTCACCACAATTTGGATTTGGCTGTATTTTAAGTTCATTTACAAGTAGACTAGTTCTTGACTAAAAATAACCATGTGCGTTATACATTTCGACAGCTGCCTGGATTTTCCTCTGAAGGAAACAAGATTCTATATTTCACTCACATTCAGCACAGATTTATTTTAACCCATTCGATGAAGAAACAGCCTGCCACTACCACCCACTGGTGGCTGTGACTTTTCAAAGTACTTCGGCTCCTCCTTGGATCACTCTCAGGAGGGAGACGCTATTATTATCCCCACTTTACTGCTGAATAAACTGAGTCCCCGAAACAATGGCCTGCCCACTTATACAAGGATGAATGGCTAGACCAGGTCCCCTAATTCCTAGCCTACTTACTGCCTTTTTTTCTTAACTAGAAAAGTTGTCTTCAGGGGCGCCTGGGTGGCTCAGTGGTTGAGCATCTACCTTTGGCTCAGGTCATGATCCCGGGGTCCTGGGATCGAGCCCTGCACTGGGCTCCCTGTTCAGTGGGGTGTCTGCATCTCCTGCTTCCTCTGTCCCTCCCTCCTGCTCATGCACATGCTTCCTCTCTCTGTCAAATAAATAAATGAAATATTAAAAAAAAAAAACACAATTCTTAAAAAAAAAAAAAGAAAGAAAAGTTGCCTTTAATATAGACCTAAGACTTTGCGTTTAGTTATCTGACTTCTTAAATTAAAATAGCTTGGACTAAATCAATCAAGCAATTTGGGTGCAAAGCCTACCTCAGTGAAGGCAAAGACGCCTCGAGTCTTCCATTTCCTTCAGTAACCTGATGAAAATGGATCTATGCTATTGGCAAATGATATACAGAATTTCGTTTCCCAAATATGTAAACTGTTACTATATTTAGAATCTTTAATTGGCAGTAATTGTCATTATGGAATGAGTTAAATAGTCTCTATCAACACTATTGACACTCAGCCCCTGCACATTTTAGCCACTTTCTAGTTTGTGCAGTTACAGTAACCAGGGAAATTTTGAAAGAACTTTCAATGTTTTTTTTTTATTTATTGACATATATTTTTTTAGAGAAAGCAAGCAAGTGCATGAGCTGGGGGAGGGGCAGACGGAGAGGAAGAGTAGAGAACCTCGAGCAGGCTCTCCGTCCAGTGTGGAACTTGACCTCATGACCTGAGCTGAAACCAAGAGTCGGATGCTTTAACCGACTGAGCCACCCTGGTGCCTCGGAAATGGGAACTTTTAGAAGCCGGATTAAGATGATTAAATAGATAAAGCAAATTTACATCCCCAAATAATCCCAACCTGACTTTGGGGCTGTGTAAAGGGGCAGCTCCAAATAGCACATCTGTTCAAATAGTCAGAAAACATGTGTCCTTTTCTTAGGCTTCTAGCAATTCTCGTGAGATTAGCGGCAGCCCTGGAAGTGGTATTTTTTAGACAATTCAATCTTGCAACTAAGAGATAATTTACTTTCAATGTGACTATCTTTAAAAGCCAGAAATAAACAAAAATTAGCAATTATAGGTTTTTTTTTTTTTTTACCTCTTCTCCTTTGTATTTCCAGAATTCATACTGAGAGCTTTCCATACCGTAGTTTTAGGCATTTCATCAGATATATTAATCTCGGAGGGGTCGCATCTGAAATCAATGCTTAGGACAGTAAATGTAGGACATACAGATATAATACACATGTCAGTCTAGAATGATCAGCACGTCACCACATGGAAAAGAGTAAGCCTGAGGGAGCTCAGCTAACAGCTCTCGGCAGCACCAGGAGCTGGATGACTGGAACGCAGGGAGGCAAGGTGGCCCACGAGGTGGTGCTAAGGGCTCAGCTGGGGCTCTGAGAGGCAGGCAGCTCTGCCCCACAATCCTGCCCTCTTTCAAAGGGCCCCTCTGGGGGGCTGATGACAGCCTCAGGAGCTACCACTAAGCATTCTTCATGGTGCTAAGTTTTCTCACTTACATGGCTGAATGTTTTCCATTCCTGGTTTACAAAGGACTCTCACAATATATTATCTTAACTATCAAATCAGAGATTATTCACGTCCTTCTTTTGAAAGTACAGAAACCAAAGCTCCCAGAGCTAAGTGATCGTCCAAGGTCAAATGTCAGTAGATGGAGAATCAAGGCCTTGCATCCAGAGTCCTTGGTCTCCTAGCACCCAGAGTACTGGGAAATTTTCTACAAGCCAGACAGTCTCATTTTAAAAGGCCAGGAGGGGAGGCAGTAACCCAGCAGAGAGGAAGCACTGCTCCTCTTTTGCTACCAGAGAATTCAAAGTCTACGGCTACTTCCTTCACAAGTTGTAGAAAGCTTATTAAGGTCCAGAGATTCCATTTCCTGGGGGTCAGTCATACCCAAAAAGTCAAACTCATAGGAACAGACAGTAGAACGGTGGTTCCCAGAGGCTGGGAGCAGGGGAAAAGGGGAGCTGTTGATCAAAGGGTACAAACCTGCAGTTAGGAGTAAGTTCTGAGGACCATGCAGCATGGTCACTGTTAACAGTAATGTACTGTACACATGAAGTCTGCTAAGAAGGTAGGTCTCAAGTGTTCTCACCACACACACACACACACACACACACACACACACACACTCACAAAGAATAGTAACTATAGGAGGTAATGAAATGTTATTAGTTTGTAGTAATCATCTCACAATGTGAACACATAGGCAAAACATCACATTGCTTAAGTATCTATTTTTATTTATCAAAGACAAATAAATCAAAAATTTCTAAATACCAAAGACAAGATTTTCCTCATTCCCCGTCAGTATGAACCACAATCAGTTCAATGATTCGGCAATAAATTATCTAGGATCTACATGATCCAAATCCCCTCTTTCTTCCTTTTCTGCCCCCTCTCGGCCTCTGGGCTTCTTCCAGTTTATGTGTACCTCTTCCACAGTGGAAACAAAATGCCAGGAACGAAGCCACAAATGGACCAATTCAGCGCCTTGTGACCTGTGGTGAGCAATAACTGCTCAAGAAGGGGGGGGGGGGCTCTGATTACTGGCAGAAGTAAGGAATTTGGGAGACCCCAGTTCAGTAGCGCCCCTTGGCTCCTAGGACCGCAGATGCCCCGAGTCACACTGGAGGGGCTGCCTCTGCTCCTTACCAAAGGCTCACCCAAGCATGGGAATTTCACACCCCCCAGGTTGAGGACTCTCTGGAAACAAAGGCCACATCCTATCCATCTCTGGAAAATGGCAGGGAAAGGAAAGGGAGCACTGACCTGAAGAATAAAAGGCCAGGGTTTGAATCTTAAACTTTCTATTTAGCAGTGTTGTGACCTTGGGCAAATTCCCTAAACCCCTCCAAGCCTGTTTCCTAATTGTACAAACATGGATAACATGACTTTTATCAGAGAGTTGTTGTAAAGATTAAATGAGAATATCTAATAAAGCTTCTAGCACATTCCCAGCACAGAGAAGGCGCTTAGCACATGGGCTCCCTTACCTCTGTTCTTGTGATTCCCAACACCTGGTGTGGCATCTGGCACAGAGCAGGTGCTCAGTAAACCATGAAAGGAAGGTGTTTTCCCAGGTTGGGGCTGGGAGGCTGAACGTCAGCTCTTTATGCCATCAGGTATGTTTGCCACCACCTCCACCACAAACCCACATGTTTACAGAATAACCAAAACAATAAATTTCCTGGTGTTTATGGAGTTTTACCTGAAACTGTTGCTCTTTCCAGGACTACTTAGTAACTTCCTGCTCTCCAAGGGGAACTTGTCTCCCCCCATTTCTAACATTTTCTCAGCCTCCTGCAAGAGAAGAAGACATTATTCTGTCTTAGACCAAGTAAAACCGTGAGTCCACATCACCCATATTTCTCTCACCACATTTCTACCTAATTTCTCTCACATTTATTATAGAAAGGTGTACTTATGTTCTTTCATAATTTGGCTTGTCACCAAAAAAGAGAGAACCAAGTTGTTTGTACCTATGGAATAGTACTTTTTATTTTTTTAAAGATTTTATTTATTCATGAGAGAGAGAGAGAGGCAGAGACACAGGCAGAGGGGGAAGCAGGCTCCTTGCAGGGAGCCCGACATGGGACTCGACCCCGGGTCTCCAGGATCATGCCCTGGGCTGAAGGTGGCGCTAAACCACTGAGCCACCGGGGCTGCCCTGGAATAGTATTTTTTAAAAGGTAAAAGAAAATGGTTCTGAATAAGCCTCTAGAGCCAACTACCAATTTACTGGAAATATAGAGAACAGAGAACATATTGTTAAATGTCACCAAGGGACACAGTGAAATCTAAATGGTGGAAAATCCTAAAGGTCACAGATCCAGTTTCTTCAACAGAATGAAAAAAAAAATACAAAAGATACTAAGGAGATTTAAGAAACATATCAACCATTGTAATATATAGACATTATTTGGACCCTGATTCGAATAAAGAGATTGTTAAAAAAAAATTAGACGGCAATTGGGGAAATATGAATAATGACTGTTCTTTCTACTTTTGGGTGGATATGCTTGAATGTCCCATAACAAAAAGTTTAAAAAAAAATATTCCCACTAATCTAAAGAAAACAGTTACAGAGAAAAAAATATGTACAAATATGTTTAAGGTAGTATGATTAGTAATAAATCCTAAAACAACTATAAATTTTAACAAAGGAAGAAAGTTTAATTATGAGAAAATACTATAGGATATTATGCTCTACTACAGAATATTATACAGTCATTAAAACAATAAATATGACTGTTTATTATATGGATGTATAGATACATGAAAGTGTCTTACGAGATCAAGTTGAAGGGGAAAATAAAAAAAAAAAACCTTCGTCCCCCCTCAAATAAACAATTATTACAGTTATATGAAAACTATGTTAAGGACTTAGAGAGAACATAAAGTAACAAACAATACTGGATGCTGATATAACATTTGTGGGCGGGGCTTCACTATTTTTCTTTCATTTAGTTTTCAAAATAACTTTATAAAGTAAATTTTGGAAAATAAGGAGTATAGTGTTTCCTGCCCACCCCAAAATTAACATCTAAAAGAGATGCTTTGATTTTCCTCCCCAAACTGCTTAATAAGTAGCACAGCCACTTATCCAATTGTTCACTCCCAAAGTCTAAGATGCCTTGATTCGACTCTTTCACCCCTGCTCACTGTACATTAGCAGAACCGATCACCTCTCTCTTCACAAGAAGTCCCCAGGGCAGCCGCTTCTCCACCTCCTCCCTTAGCCTCGGCCACCTGCACCTCTTGCCTGAGCTGCTGCCACAGGTTTCTGGTGTCCAGCTACCTCCAGGCTCTGGCTTTCTCATGTCCTTTAACCACACCGAGCTCATTCCTGCCTCAAAACCTTTGCCTTTGCGTGCCCCTGGCCTGGAATGTTCTTACTCCCGGATACTTTCACGACTTGCCCTCACTTTATTCAGATTTCAGATATCTCCTTACAGTCATTCCTGACCACCCTAAACAAAGTAATTCCCTCCCTCCTTATTTTCTTCTTCAAACATATCGCTACCTAAAATTTTATGTAAATCAGCAAATAAATGTACGTATGTGTGTATGTATGTACGGGCATACCCCAGAGATATTATAAGTCTGGTTCCAGACTACTACAATAAAGTGAGTCAAATGTTTTGATTTCCCAGTGCATATAAAAGTTATGTTTACTATAATACTATAGTCTATTAAGTATCTAAAAGAAATATTAGGTCTAAAAACAATTTACATGCTTTAATTAAAAATACTTTATTGATAGAAAATGCTATTTTATTTATTCATGAGAGACACAGAGAGAGAGAGAGGCAGACACACAGGCTGAGGGAGAAACAGGGTCCCTGCAGGGACCCTGATGTGGAACTCGATCCCAGGACTTCGGGATCATGACCTGAGCCAAAGGCAGACCCTCAACCACTGGGCCACCCAGGGGCCCCTATCTGAGCTTTCAATGAATCATAAATGCTAATCACAAATCACCATAAGAAGTTTAATAATAATGAAAAAGATCAAAATACCGCAAGAGTTGCCAAGGATGACACAGAGACACAAAGTAAGCAATGCTGCTGGGAAAATGGTGCTGCTGATAGACTGACTTAACACAGGGTTGCCACAAACTTTCAATTTGTAAAAAAAACCATTATTTATGAAGTGCAATAAAGTGAAGCACAATAAAATGAGGTATCCCTCTGTGTCTGTGTGTACGTGCCTCTGTGTATATGTAATTTAAAAATTATATTTAGGGCAGCCCGGGTGGCTCAGTGGTTTAGCACCGCCTTCAGCCCAGAGCATGATCCTGGAGACTGGGGATCGAGTCCCACGTCAGGCTCCCTGCATGGAGCCTGCTTCTCCCTCTGCCCCTCTCTCTCTCTCTCTCTCTCTCTCTGCGTGTGTCTCTCATGAATAAATAAATAAAATCTTTTTAAAAAATAAAAATAAAAAAATAAAATAAAATAAATAAAAATTTTATTTATAGAGTTTTGGGATGCTTGAAAGCTTCATATTTTATGTAGTGATTTCTATCACTCTTCTCTTTAAAGTTTTCCTCCACTGCTTTTGTGCTTATAATTGTTAAACTCATTTAATAGGAGTGCCTGGGTGGCTCAGTCAGTTCAGCAGCTCCTTCAGCTCAGATCATGAACTCAGGGTCCTAGGATTGAGCACTGCATCATGCTCTCTGCTCAGCAGGGAGTCTGCTTTTCCCTCTCTCTCTCTCTCCCTCTGGGCTCTCTCCCTTCCTCCCTCTCTCAAATAAATAAAAGAAATGTTTTGGGTTTTTTTTAAACTCATTTAATAATTGAAAATGGACCTATGTAACAGACTTAGGATCCCAGAAATAAACCCAAGCGTATATGGTCAACTAATATTTGACAAGGGAGCCAAGAATATTTGGAGGAGAAAGGACAGTCTCTTCAATAAGTATTACTGGGAAAACTGGATATTCACAAGCAGAAGAATGAAACTGGATCTCCATCTTACACCATTCACAAAAATCACCTCGAAATGTTATTAAAGACTTAAATTAAATGTAAAACCTGAAGCACTAAAGCTCCTAGAAGAAAATATAGGGGAAAATTCTTTGACATTGTTCTTGGCAATTATTTTGTGGATATGACACCAAAAGTGCAAGGAATAAAAGCAAAAATAAACAAGCGGGACTAAATCAAACTAAAAAGCTTATCTGCGGCAAAATAAATGACCAACAACATGAAAAGGCAAACTATGAAATGGGAGGAAACATCTGCAAATCGCATCTCTGGTAAGGAGTTAATATCCAAAATATGTAAGGAATACATACAATTCAATTGCAAAAATAATAATAATCCGATTTAAAAATAGGCAAAGGACCTAAATAGCCATTTTTCCAAAGAAGACATACAAATGGCTGGAAGGTACATGAAAATGTTCTTAATATCACTAATAATTAATTAGTGAAATTTAAATCAAAACCACAATGAGATCATACTCCACACCTGTCAGAGTGGCTATTACCAAAAAGATAAGAGGTAAGTTCTGGCAAGGATGCAGAGAAACAGGAACCCTCTTACACTGTTGGTGGGAATGCAAACTGGTACAACCACTCTGGAAAACAGCATGGAGGTTCCTCAAAAAGTTAAAATTAGAGCTACCCTATGATCCAGCAATTCCATTTCTGAATATATATATATCCAAAGGAAATGAAATTACTATCTCGAAAAGAGGTCTCCGTGTTCATTGCAGCATTGTTTGTAATAGCCAAGACATGGAAACAACCTAAGTGTCCATCAGTGGATGAAAAGGTAACATATCTACATATATACACACAACTGAATATCATTCAGCCATAAAAAAGAAGGAAATCTTGCCATTTGCAACAACATGAATGAAACTTGAGGGCATTATACTGAGTGAAATAAGGCAGACAGAGAAAGACAAATATTATATGATCTCACTCATTTGTGGAATCCAAAAAAAATTGAAGTCATAGAAACAGAGAACAGATTGGTTGTTGCTGGGGATGGGAGAAATGGGTGAAGGTGGTCAAAGGGTACAAACTTTCAGTTATAAGATGAATATGTTCTGCGGATATAATGTACAGCTTGGTGATTATAGTTAACAATGCTGTATCGTGTATTTGAAAGTTGCGGAGAGAGTAATTTTAAAAATTCTCGCCACAAAAAAAAATATATGACTATGTGAGGTGATGAATGTGTTAACGAACTCTACTGTGGCGATCATTTCAGTCTATACATATAGCAAATTATTATGTTTTACATAGTGTTATATGTCGATTATATCTCAATAAAGCTGGGAAAAATAATACAAGATTTTAAAAATTCAAGATATTAGGAAAAAATGTCATTTAAAAAGTATTTCAAAGGACACTATTTCAGGCACTAACTGTATTTGGAAACACTTTCTGGCTCATTCATTTCTTGGTCTGGTATTTTCATTTTGCTACACATCCATTCTTGGCACGTACAAGCCATTGATTGAGGGTCCATTGTGTGGATAGCAGATGCCAAGTGCTGAGGGAAAAGAGGGAGCACAGAAAGTCCTATGCGAGTTATCTTTGCCTGGTGCCAACCACGACACCATCTGCAATTAGGTACATAACAAATAATAGGTTTTGTATAGTTGTCAAATTAGGCCTTTTGGGGGAACACGAACCATTAGATCTGATAATAAGAGCAGACGCTATGTTCATATTCTAAGTATGAACCTGGTGAGTAGACTGTAGACAAACAAAGTAAAAAACAACTGATTATTGGGTTCAAAAATAAAGGACAGACTGGGACAAGAATCCTTAATCCATTCTCAGCTAAGAACATCTTTGGAGTTCTCTTCCCAGCTCCTAAATATAACCCTTGGGATTCCAGACATGCTGACTTTTCATGTGGCCCTTCCTATGTTCTGTAACTTGAGGCTGCCCCGGAGTATACAGTTGGTGCAAGAACTATGACCTCTTCCTCCTTGGCCTTCTTTTTGGCATCATCCAACTTCTTCTTTTTACTTTCAGGCATGAGATCATCTAACCAGCTTAGCTCTCGTTTAGAGAAACAGAGATCCATGACTTTCCTGACGAAAACCAACGCCAAAACCTGCAGAAAAATAAAAAGAGGGAATTAAAGGAGCTCATTTCCTTCCTGGAATTAAAAAGTAAAGTCTTACTTTCACAGCACCCAAGGGCATTTCAAGGAAGAGCAAATCCATAGTAATCGTAACAGTTGCCTATTAGGGACCTATTACAGAGTAGCTTCTTTGTACCAGATACTAAGGTGAGTGTTTTCTCTAAGATGTTTTATTTAACTATCATCCTAACAACCCTACAACTTAGAGAGCAAGCAATTTAAATGCCCTCATTGAAAAGAGAAACCCCTCATCCTCAGATGCCCCCAAAGAGTTGCCTTTCCCTGTGGTGAGCCCTGGGATAGAGAGCCTCTGCCAGAGCACAGCTACGATGAGGCCAGCCACGCGCAGCCCAAGCACACCTCACCGTGGCAGGAGGGACTTCGAAGGACCATCTGAATTCCCTCTAATCCTTTGCCTATACATCCCCCCACAGAATCCTTGCTTTATGCCTACATCATGAATCGCTAGTGTTTTGCGTCTCTGCCCTTTGGATCGGCCTGATACTCTTTTTTGTAAATGAGGAAACTGAGGCCCAGGGAGAGAAAGTACTTGCCTAAAATCCGACATCTAATTTCCTCAGTTGTACATCGGACAGGGCGCCTCAACTGCTGCTCCACTTTTTTTCCCATAAAAGGCCATTTCTGCCAAAGGGGAATTAATAATAACCTGGAATGACCGGCCTGGATTGACTGGTGTTCACCAGCTACATCTGGTGGCTGGACAAGGAATGAGGCAAATCAGGCTTTTTATGTTCAACCACATTTCTCCCTCATTTACATAACTACTTTCTCAATAAATCCAAAATTGATAGTATCCCTTCCAAGGGGTCATCAGGAATTTGCTGTTTCTTTAACCAAACGGTCAACCCCTGAATATAACACCCCAATGCAGAAACCTACATGTAATCCAACAAAATCCAGGGACCCATCAGGAGGCATAGGTGTAGGAGATTAGGGGAGAAGGGTCCCTGACCTCTGTTTCCTCACCCTTGAGTATTCTCCCGGTAAGACAGAGTTCAAAAGTCCCTGAACAAGTACCAAACGTTAGTCTCACTGCCTTTTCTCTCTAGAGGCCCATCCTTCGGGTCATTTTCAAACAGCCCATGGAATGCTCAGCGTCTGACACAGGGGAGCCAGAGAGGGGAAGGTAGTAACAAGAGGAGAAGAGGAGACAGCAAGGACGTCAGGTGGCAAGAATTTCATCCTCACCCTGGTGGCAGGAAGCAGCTTGTCACCTGCTGCACCACACTCAGGTCAGCTTCCCTACTTCCTTTTCCGAAGCCTCTGCTTCGGTCCGAGAGGAGGTAAGGATGTCCCAATCACTTCTCGGTGCTGGGCCAACTTCTTCCTCTCTTCCAGTGGCTTAAAACAGTATGTTTCCACCACTCCAGGCACTTCTGATTGCAATAAATTCTAAACTGCAACTATGTTGCTTTGAAGTAGGCAAATTTTACAAACATGAAGAGTCCTCTCCATGTCAGATTCATGAGAGAGAGGTAAGAGAAAGGAAGTTAGGGAGGGAGGAAGGAAGACAGGCTGACACTTGAAGGTAAACATGGCAAGCTGCTACACACATGTATCCACACTTCAAGGTCCCAAAACAATGCTGCTCCTGCAAAAGCCAACCATGAAACTCGCCATCAAGAAGGGATTAATATCCAGAATAGATCGAGAACTCTTAAAACTCAACAATAAAAAACACCAACAATCTGATTAAAAAATGGGCAAAGGATTTGAATAGACACTCTCCAAAGAAGATATGCAGATAGTCAATAAGCACATGAAAAGGTGCTCGACCTCACTAGTCACTAGGGAAATGCAAATCGAAACCACAATGAGTTAGCACTTCACCTACATTAGGATGGCTGTTAACCAAAAAACAACAACAAAACTAAAACCCCCAAAGCAGAAAATAACTGTTGGCAAAGATGTGGACAAACTGGAACCCCATGTACTTATAAAATTGCGCAGCCATTCTTCAAAAAATTAAAAGTGGAATTACCATATGATCCAGCAATCCACTTTTAGGTATAAACTCCAAAGAACTGAAAGCGGGAACAGGAACAGATATGTGTACAATTCATGTTCACAGTAGCATTATTCACAATAGCCAGAGAGTTGGAGCAATCCAAATGTCTATCAATGAATGTACAGATAAACAAACTGTGGTATGTATATTCCTAGGGGACTAGGAATGGGGAGTCCTTGTTTAATGGGTGCAGAGTTTCAGTTTTGCAAGATGAAAAAGTTCTGGAAATGTATGGTGGCAATAGTTGCACAACAACGTAAACGTACGAATGCCACTGAACTGTACCCCACAAATGGTTAAGACAAACAATTCTGTGTTGTGTAGATTTCATCACTATTTTTAAATATAATTTTTTTTTTTGAAACTCACCATCATTGGGAAGACAATGGCAGCTGGAGATGCTTTGATGACCCAGAGCAGGACAAGGCAGGTGAGCTGGATGAGGGTGAAGAGGTGCACTTTGCGCAGAGGCACGTGCCGAAGGTAGATAAAATCTGGCTGATGCTTTGCAGGCATCCCAAAGAGCTTCAGACGGTCAAAGAACTGAAAGAAGGGAACTGGCATTTATTTTCAGAAGGTTCCTCTGGGTCAGAAGCCTTGTTAGGCCCATTCATGTCTCTTACATTACCTGCTCTGAAAGGTTACCCACTGTTTCCACTGAACAAAAATGGAAACTGAGTCTCAAAGAGTACAGTCTGAATGTGGCTGAAGTTGGTAAATGACAGAGTCAAAATGTAAAATCCATCATTTTTTTAAGATTTTTTAAAAATAATCACTCTACCCAACCCATGCCACTTGAACTCACAACCCCGAGATCAAAACTCACATGCCAGGCAGCCCGGGTGGCTCAGCGGTTTAGAGCCGCCTTCAGCCCAGGGCCTGATCCTGGGGTCCCGGGATCGAGTCCCACGTCAGGCTCCCTGCATGGAGCCTGCTTCTCCCTCTGCCTGTGTCTCTGCCTCTCTGTGTGTGTGTCTCTCATGAATAAGTAAATAAAATCTTTTTTAAAAAGACTCACATGCCCTATCTACTGAACCAGCGAGGTGTCCCTAAATCCATCTTTTCTAATCCTAGGTTCAAATTTCTTTCTTCTATCCCACACTGGCTCCTGAGAGATCTTTCTCAGAAAGGGCTGAAAACCAAATAAGCCAGTTCCATCTTTCTGCTTATTATCAAAACCAAATCTCTTACTTGTTCTTTCAGGAGTTTAGAGCTTTTCATTGATTATTTAGAGTAAAAAGATAAAATAAAACTTCATAACATCGTGGATATAGAACAGATGACCGATCATCTTTATATTAAAAAAATGAATAGGGGCGCCTGGGTGGCTCAGTTGGTTAAGCATCTGCCTTCAGCTCAGGTCATGATCCCAGGGTCCTGGGATGGAGCGTGGCATCAGGCTTCCCACTCAGCAGGGAGTCTGCTTCTCCCTCTCCCTCTCTCTGCCTCTTCCCCTGGCTTGTGCTTGCTTGCTCTCTCTCTCAAATAAATAAATAAAATCTTCAAAAATAAAAAAAATAAATTAATTAAAAATAAATAAAAAAGCAAACAGAGACCCAGAGAGATTCAATAACCTGCCCAAGATCACATTAAAACTCAATGGGTAAGAGTGACCACTGGACATTCCATAAAAACAAAGAGAAAGCAGCCACCAATAGAAGAAGAAACTAGGTTATCGTATCATCTGGGATACCCAAGTTATCTGTGGCAAGCTCCTGATTTTCTCTGTTCAAAGGATTCAGAGGATTGAGTTGACAGATGGGAAAAGGCAGAGCATGACAGGAGGTAATATCTGCTTACCTGGAGCAGCCCCCACTACTGCCAATCTTGTCACCAGTGTGCCCCAGTTAAGCTCCCTCTCTCACTCTGTAGCCTGGCACTAAAACTAGTGTGATCCATGCGTAGAAGCCTAATAACTGTCTGTTAAATAATTAATGGGGGTACGGGGGGGGCTCAGGGGTTGAGCATCTGCCTTCGGCTCAGGTCATGATCCCCGGGTTCTGGGATCCAGTCCCGCATCAGGCTCCCCACAGGGAGCCTGCTCCTCCCTCTGCCCATGTCTCTGCCTCTCCGTGTGTCTCTCATGAATAAATAAATAAAATCTTAAAAAAAAAAAAAATGAATGACTGGTACCATGACATCAAGCCAGGCCATCCCGTAGGTGTCTGTCCCCTCATGCCAGCTTGACTGCCCAAATGACTTACCCAATGCCCCAAAAACATCTAAAATAGCTTAACCAGCAAGACTAGGAAATGAGTTCTCAAGAAAGGGTTTGTGCGTCCCTGGGAGAGCTTTCCCTCCCTGGTCAGGACAGATGAGCTCTGGTTGCGAAGCTGTTGCCCTGGCCGAACCACGCAATACCTGAATTCCTTGTAGTGAAGAAACTCCCATGTACAGGAAGACTCCATAGAGTACTGGCATCGGAATAAACTGAAGACAAGAGAGCAGAAAGACCAGAAATTAAATTTGATATCACAGCACACTCAAGACCACATAAACTTTTAAATCTCCAAAAAGGAAACAAAGTCCCAAAACCACTGCATAAATGTTGCATTTAGTTTCTGCTGCCTTTGCATGATTTAGAAGCAGGAGCAAAACCAGAAGCTGACAATGATAAAAAATCATTTTGTTCTAAAATAAAATAATTATACATAAGTGTAGTCCAGTCCTGGTTAAATCATAGGCCTCACATTTTACCCGTCTGGCTCTTCCTCCTCTGTGGGAAGAGGCAGACACACACATACACACACACACACACACACACACACACACCCCTCTTTTATAGAACTAATACCTTTTAACACTAATTACATCATCTATCATCTCAGGGATTTGGTGTATTTTAACATGGACTAAAAAGTTTCCTTTCTGCTAACCAGAGACTTGAGGGTGGGAATGGGGCGGTATCAGAGAGGGAATGATTTGGGGAGAAATATCAACATCATATTGCACTTGACTATACATACAGACCTATCACATCACATCATCAATCCCGGTAATCTTCAGGGCAATCTATGGGGTAGGGAAAGGAGGCCTAGGAATTAAGGCAAGAGAAGTCTCAGAGCTGAAGACTAAACTTGACTTGTTTTTATCCTGAGGCTAAAGAACATTCCCAAACATAATTCTTCTCAGAACCAGAAAATGCCCACTGTATTTTATGCTGTTTCATGGTAGTGAGTAGACATCTCAGTTCACTGCTAACTTTGTACAACTATGACGGTTTCCTGAAAGAAGCCTTCTGGGCCAGTTCTAGGAAGGCCAGGCGGTGCCCACTGCAATGCCATTGTGTGACCTTCCTGGAGAAGCAGCAAACTTTGGGCTCCTCCAGATGGCAGCTAGACCAGATGTGGGAGTGGGGACCAGGCTGGGGACAGAGTAGTAGGGGGTAGGGAGGGTGAGGAGAGGTGGCAAGACTGGGCAGAGAGTAAGGGGCCAGGAAGATGATTCTAAACTCTTTCCCATTTCTCTCAGCTGTCACCCTTAAATAGCACTCGCAGTGCAGGCTGGGGTGGTTGAAAATTCACCAAAAATATGGGGAAAGGAAGCAAGGGAGCCAAGTAAGTGCTCCAGAGTGTCTGGGGCTTGGCAGTACAGCCAGAGAGCTTTCCTTTTCACCCCGTTTTTCTCAGATGCAAACCTTACAACCACAAAACTAAATATTTTTTATCACATTTGAGGTATCTTCCATCTTTCCAAAAATCCTCTTTTAACCCCGTATCTCACACCAGTCACTACGCATGTTCCATTCCATTGCATAGAAAAATCTCTTGAAGAGGTGTCTGCCCACGCTCTCTTTACTTCTCACCCCCTATTTGCTCTTCGCTTCCCTGTAATTCAACTTCCACCCTATCATTCCACTGAATCTGCTCTCGTTGCATCATGTTAGGCCTCCATGTTGCCAAATCCGGTGGCTTGGTTTAGTCTTTATCTTTCTGGGCAGATTCTAACCAATCCCACTTCTGGAAACATTCCCCCTGCTTGGCTTCCCTGATACCACACCCTCCCGGGTTCCCTCCCACCTCTCTGGCAGCTCCTCTGAGTCTCTGTTGCTGTCAACTCCTCTACCCAACTTGTAAATACTGGAGCTCCTTAGACTCTGCTCTTGCCTCTGGTCCGACTTCTCTTTTATATCTACCCTTCTCCCTGAGTGATCTTATCTACTCCCATGGCTTTCAATACCACTCGGTGCTGTTGACTCCTGCATTTATATTTTTAATCCAGAACCTTCCTCTAGCTTCTTCACTCAGTTGCCTCCTGGATATCTCACCCAAAACTTGACCATAGCCCCACTACCCATCACAAAATCACTTCCTCCTTCATGCAGCCTTCTCCATCTTAAATGTCAGTACTCTCCACCCAGATGGTCAAATCAGAAACCTAGCATTTTCATTTTTCCATTTTCCACTCCATTCCACATCCAGTCAACCAGCAAGACTTGGTATCTGCCTCCAAGATATAGAGAAGTCACCCCTTTTACCCATTCCTTCTACCACCTTCCTTATCCAAGTCCCCATCATCTCCCACCTATAATAGCCTCCCTAGTGTCTCTGCTTCTACTTTTCCTAACCCTAAAAACGTATTCTCTAGATATCAACCAGAGTGATCTTTTAAAAATACTAAATGGACCACATCCTTGCCTGAAAGTCAACCCTTCAAAGGTTAACTTTACCAGAGTCAGCAAGGCCCTGTATGATCTGCCCCTACCTGCTCTTCACTCTCATTTCACTACACTCTTGCCTTGATTCATTGCCCTCAAACCACACGGCCTTCATATTTCTTAGAACACACATCATTCTTTCCCACCTAGGCCTGACTAGAATGCTCTCCTCCCTTTCCCCAGGCCATCTCCCACCATCCACGGCCTTGCTGGCTCCATCCCATCTTAAATACCATCTCTGTAGAGAGACCTTCTCTGACCACACTAACTAAAACAACACTCCCTTAATTCATTCTCTATCACACCATAGAACACTATATATTTCCTTTTATCATTTATCATAGTCTATAATTATCATGTTTGTTTTCTTTCTTTTTTAACTCTCCCTCCCTCCTCCTCTTTCTTTCTTTAAGTAGGCTCCATGCTCAGAGTGGAGCCCAATGCAGGGCCTGAATTCAAGACCCCAAACTGAGATCAAGAGTCAGAAACTTAACCAACTGAGCCACCTAGGTGCCCCTCATATTTTTTAAGATTTTATTTTTAAGTAATCTCCATACCTAACATGGGACTCAAAACCATAAGCCTGAGATCAAGTCACCTGCTCCACTAACTGAGCCAGCCAGACACCCTTCATGTTTGTTTTCTTAACTAACTTCCTTAATTACATCTTATCTGTCTTGCTCTGCTAGAGTAAGGTCTTTCAGGGCAGGTGTTTGTATGTGTATCTCTTTGGCATGTATCACTGTATTCTCAGTACCTAACAGAATTCCTGACACAAATCAGGCATTAAATATTTTCTAACAAGTGAATGAATGGTTACCTTCAATATGGCCGTCATGAAGACTGAGCAGCCCATCAGCACAAAGATCATAAGGCCTGTCACTCTCTGTTCTCGGATGCCCAAGAACTTAGGTTGTTCTCCAGGAGCAGAGCACTCAGATTCTAGTTTGAGGCTGTTCACATGCGTGATGGACAAAACAGTTGCAGCCACAAACCAGGGCAGGCCCATGATGGAGCAGACACCCAGCATGATGGCCACCATCAGCAGGTCCAGGTGGTAGCCACAGCCTTTCTGTGGGGAAAGAGAGTCTCTGTCACCACCAGTGGGCTGGCTTTAGTGGGGCATAGAACAGTGAGCTAATTGTCTCAGGCCCAAAGCAGGAAGGGGTGTATGGGTAAGAAAGAAGGGGTCCAGGGATCCCAGATGAGTCTTCCAGCCCCTCCTGGTTTGGAGGAAACAGAGAAGAAAATAAGAAACCTTAGCCTGTCCTAAACATGCCATAACCATTTTTTATTCAAGTGTCCCCAAATCTCACCCCGAGTCTCACACACTCAAAGATTCATCTTTTCTTGGCAGAGTACCAGAGGCCAAGCCACCTCTTGACCATTCTAGTGTCTAGATGGTAGACAATACAGATAAACGGCTACTTACAAACATTCCCAGATCCTTGACAAATATGGATTTACCTACTCTACAGAGATGAAGGCATGAAGCCTCTCACTAACAAGTGTATTAGAATCAACCCTACCTCCTTAGAATCCTTGGGTCCGAGGTTCAGTCTGGAAACCCCAGTAATGGACGCCAATGGGAGAATATCCGATTTAGGCAACAGTGGCCCAAGCCCTGAACTGAACCTTAGAAAGATAAGCCCATGTAGGGACCACAAGGAACTGTGCCCACCCACCTTCCCCACAGGTTTGCAAGGACATAATGAGTCTAAGCTCCCTTCACACCATTCCATCATGCTCTACTCTGGTTTCATTTCCAAACCAATCTTTGCCACTAATGGAGGGACTAGAAACCCCTAAAACCTTTATGAGCTCCTTCCATGACTGCTTTTATTCAGGTTCTATAGTTCCTGGTCTAAATGAGCTTACCCTAAAGTAAAAAAAAAAAAAGTAATAGGTTGCCATTTGTCCTTCTAGGTCGGATTTTTCTTACCTTGAGCTTGTGTTCCTTCCTGTTAATGATGACAGCTGTGATCTGCTGGTCCATGAATATTAAGATGGTACAGAGAAGAGCTGGGATAATTGCAGCTATCACAGTCCACCAGGGATTGGGTCCAATGGGACTAATAATCCACCCTCGATCATCCCTTGTTGGCTAAAGGAGGGAAAAAAAAAAAACCACCAAAGTTTTATTTTTATATTTTAACTATAGCCATTGGGGCAAAACAAAACCAACTGAATCACAATATCCACATTATTTTTATTCTTAAATGAGAATCCTTAAGAAAAAGTCATGAAATACAGAAACTCTTTTTTTTTTAAGATTTTATTTATTTATTCATGAGAGACACACACAGAGAGAGAGGCAGAGACACAGGCAGAGGGAGAAGCAGGCTCCATGCAGGGAGCCTCACGTGGGACTTGATCCCAGGTCTCCAGGATCATGTCCTGGGCCAAAGGTGGTGCTAAACCGCTGAGCCACCTGGGCTGCCCAAAATACAGCAACACTTTAGGAAATGTGTGACCTTGTTCCAAACTCCCTTTGAGTCAATCCTCAATTATCAACTTCCTGTGAAATATTCATTAATCCTTCACTTCCTTCCCCTAACTCTCCAAACCCACATACAGAGAAAGCAACTTTATCTGAACATTAGCCCAAATAAAATAACAAAATCTGTTGTCAAAAAATAATTTCATATACAAAAGGATTTAATACTATTATAATGAAGGCAAATATATATAATTTTTACTATGCTCCTCCAGATTTTTGGACTGCTCCCCTCCAGAGGCCATGTGATGTATGTCTATAGAACAAATAAAGACAAAGTAGAGCCAGTTGCATGGAATCTCATGGGCTTAGACTGTATTGGTCCAAGGGCCTTCTCCCATCAGCAATGAAACAGGAGCCCAGGTACCAGAGACCTCAGAGAGGAGCCCAAGACTACTGAACTTGGGGGCTTTTTGGTCCAGGACCCTTCCTCCTATACTCCAATAAGACCACGACTGCTGGGACGCCTGGGTGGCTCAGTGGTTGAGCATCAGCCTTTGGCTCAGAACATGATCCCAGAGTCCTGGGATCAAGTCTCACATTGGGCTCCCTGTGAGGAGGCTGCCTCTCCTTTTGCCTCTGTCTCTGCCTCTCTCTGTGTGTCTCTCATCCATAAATAAATAAAATCTTAAAAAAAAAAAAAAGACCACTACTGTTCATAAATCTTGTTTGGGTGTTCATGACATACCTAAACTCTCCTAGATTCTCAAACCCCCTCGAGGGTACTCTGGGGAAGAAAAGTTCTCCCTGTTTGGCAAGTAGTAATGGAAGATAAAAGGCCAGGGATACAAATTAGTGCAGAATTGACCCCAACTCAATGGACAAAGCAAAGAACGTTACATCCAGAGTAGTTGGGTCCATATTGGTCACGATTCTAGGATTCAAAGACTCATCAATAATGCCATCAAATCCCAAATTATGAATGGGTTAAGTTCTGAAAGTTTATAGAATCTGTGTCACCTTAGTAACAATGTTCTAAGTGATAGTTAAATTCTCAGATCAACACAAAAATTTATTAAGGTTTGACTAACATGGGGCTCCTGGGTGTGGTTAAGCATCTGCCTTCAGCTTGGGTCATGATTCTGGGGTCCTGGGATCGAGCCCCGCATCAGGCTCTCTGCTCAGTGGGGAGTCTGCTTCTCCCTCTCCTTCTGGCCCCCACACCCTGCTTGTGCTTTCACTTGCTCAGTCTCCCTCTCTTTCAAATGAATAAATTTTAAAAGAATCTTTAAAAATATGACTGACATTAACACATTAGTAATAGTACTAGCCGTCAGACTGGGTCTTAACCACTAGGGGCCAAGTGACATAATAGGGAAGGAAAGAAGGAAGAAAATTTCTTCTCTGCTTCCTGAAAGCGAGGCCTGCCAATGAGCAACATTTTCCTTGACATTCTCCCATTTTCCCTTCTCGTCTCTCTCCCACCTCCCAGAGGCCTCTTCCCAGATGTCCCAGAAATTCAGTACCTTCTGACTATCTTAAGCTTACCCATCAGGGAACCTTTCCAAGGACTGCTTAATGTTCTCAAATTACTTATTTTTACACCAAATCCGTTCCTCCTGGAGGGCTGACCTCAGCTAGGTATTAGAGAGAAAGCTGATTGCACTCATCCAAACAAAGGTGAGAATGACATATTCTTGGAGGAATTATATTTTTAAGGAGGGTGTTTTTTAATCCACAAATTTCTAACTGATGGCACTGCAGTGCATTTAACAAAATAAAATAAAAAATTTTCAGGCAATATGGAAAAAGATATTTTTAACCACCTATTTCAGGGAGGGAGAGGAAAAGAAAGGGAAGACAAAGGCACATGGTACAGGGATGTTTATAAGTCAAGGACTCCCTTTATTCCCCTCCTCCTCCTCCTCCTCCTCCCCAGCCTCTCCTGTCTTCTCATTTCATGATTCGTCTCAGGTCACTGAGTACCCCCAGGCTTTCCCTCCCCTCTGCTCTTACGGGGCCCTCTTGAGCCGAGCTCACCTTCCCAGCCTCTCTGTTACTGGGTACTCCTACACTGAAACAGATCTAGAGCCCCACATATGACCATTTCTTTCACTTTTTTGTATACATTTTAGGGAAAATATTATAGGTTATAGAGAGTTATGCAAAGAAACAATGAAATAGGGCTGAAGAGCTGCCCTGGTTACTCTAGCAGGGGCGCTACAGTGTGGATGAGGCCCCCTGGCTCCCTCACTTCTTCACTGGCAAGATCCTTGCAGACAGGGAACAAGTCCTTACTTAGCTTCTTTATCCTTCTTAGAGAGTTGATGTTCCATGAAAGGGCTGTTAACCAGGGACCCACAATTCCACCACATGTGGTATCTATTTAAGTACATGTGTACCTTCCATTGTTTTAAATCTTAACTTTTCATTCATTAAATCACCTTAGGGTTCTGGCGTGAACTCATCCAAGCCTGAAGAGTTTACTCTTCTGAAAGGTAAGGAATGAGGAGCAAAGCCCAGATTTAGAGGACTGCAGAACACAGGATTAGGATATTGTCAGGCCTTTGAAATTAACTCAGGACCAAATTCTAGGAAACCACAGGAGGGCATGAAGTGCCCTGAAAGCTGTTTACCTTGAACACACTGGGAACTTGAAGTTTTGGTGATGGGACTCCAATCAAAAAGTCAATAATCACCATTGTGAAGATAGTGAGAAAAACAGCAAAGTCACTGACCATGGAACGTACCTGGCATGAGAAAGGATTGGAAAAATGTTTTATTAGGTCAAATGCAATAGAAAAGAATTTAGTATTACAAAAGGTTTTAAATCCTCAGAAGACTGCTTTAATTTTATAATTGAAATAATATAAGCATATTTAAACAATAGAAATATGTTAATATGCCCAAGTTAATACCCCAAAAGGGTCGATATGATGGGGGAAGAACAGACTATCCATCAACCTCTAATGTAACCACCCTGACTGTGAAGAGTTCTGTTTGGAGCATTCATGGCTGGGTTTCAGCAATAGTTCTGAGAACTTGGAATAAGATTTTCTGGGACCAGTCAAGGGCCATTTGTGCCAGCCCAGAAGAGCCTTGACATCAGCATCCACTCTTCTTCTCCCTCATGTCCCACACCTCATCTACCTGCATGCAAGTCCTGCTGGCTCTACCTTCAGAACACATCCCGGCTCTGAGCACCTCTCACCACCTCCACTGCTCCTGCCCAGATCAAGGTCAAGATCAGCTCTTGACATGGTAAGTACAGTTGACCCTTGACCTTGCTCTGTTCTCCTTTAAAGCTGCCAGACTGATCATTTAAAACTTAAGTTGGATTAGGTCACTCCTCCAGGAAAACCCTGAAATGGATCCTCATTTCACTGAGGTAAACACACAAAAGCCCCTGGCCTATGAGCCCACACACTGAAATCATCACCCCTCTGAGCTGAGCCTCTAATACTCTTCCACTCGCTCACTCTGCTGCAGTCCCATGGATTCCCTTGTTGTTTCTTAAACATGCCAGACCCACTCCCACCTTAGGGTCTTTGTACTCGCTCATCCCTCTACCTAGAATGCTTTTTCTCCAGGTGACCTCTTGGGTAGCTCCCTCACCTTCTTTATGCTCATGCAAACATTACCTTCTCCTTGAGGTCTTCTCTGATGCTACTTAAAGCTGGTCACCACCCTCCACCCTCCACCCTCCACCCTGGCATCTCCTAAACCCCTTTCCTGCTTAATTTTCTCTATAGCACTTCTGACCATGTTGTGCCCAAGAGGCCTTTAATAGTTTAGTGTAGCCTTAATAAAATACAATGCCTCTAGAATGCCCACTGCCTGTCTTAATCTGAACTTACAACAGAGATTGAGCAAAATATGTCTTAGCCAAAATATATCTTAACCTGACTTTGCCTTCCTTTGAAACCTGAGGTTTCCAGCTCCCTATCCCTGGTTTTGTTAGTTCTCTTCTAAAAGTTACACAAATTCTCTGCACATGTACCTCCTCCCACCTCATGAACCATCCATCTTGGGCTCATCTGACCAGCCTGGGGCGCAGTGGCCCTTCTCTCTGCTGAACTACTATGGTCCTTACACCCAACTCTCTACTAATGTCTTATATGAACCTGTGTATGCTTCATGTGTTTCCCCTTCCTATATGATGGCAGAAACCATGTTTTAAACTTCTTTGGGGGCACCTGGATGGCTCAGTTGGTTAAATGTCTGCCTTGGACTCAGATCATGATCCCAGGGCCCTGTTTTGGGCTCCCTGCTCAGCGGGGAGTCTGCTTCTCCCTCTGCCCCTCCCCCTATGCATGCTCTCTCAAGGTTACACACTCTTCTTAAATGAATAAATAAAATCTTTGAAAAAGATTTTGAAAAAACTTTTTTTAATGTACCCGCTAACACTTAACCCAGGCCTGGGCAAGCAGCTAGTAGAGAATTGCTGCTTATTAACTATCTGTCCAGACTAGAAATAATGACCCTGAACTTACTTAATATGTGTTTCCCTTAACTACTCTGTAGTCTCACTGAAATCTAAGAATATGTTTTAGCTATACATGTGTGTACCATAAATATCTTATCAACTGAGCTCCCCATCCATTTGGACTTTCTGCTCAACAAATATACCTGATTAAACCCGCACTTACAGAAAAGCCACCATTTCTCCTGATTTGAACTCTATTTCAAAGTAAAAGTGGCCCCTTTTGGCCACTCTACACCCAGTCTCTAATTCTGGCCTGAAACTGGTCATGATCAAACAGTGCCATCTGCATCAGGAAAGACAGCTGAGCTTCAAACAGTCATGGAAACCAAGTCAGGAGTACTTTGGCTGCTGCAATCAATGTGACCAGTGATTTCAAAGGTGCCACAAGAGCCATCCCTGGGAAGAGACTTCGGGGTCTCCCATGTATCCAAACTAATCATCCCAATTTACTATATTTAGGAGCCAGCTCTAGCTATTGCATGCTACATATCCCAGCATTCTAGAAATGAAAACTTAACAGCATTCTGGAAATAAGCATTAATAGCTTTTAGAGAATCACCTTAAACCCTCTGACTTTTTTTTTAAGTAATCTCTACCCTCAGTGTGGGGCTTGAACTCATGACCCCAAGATCAAGAGTCTCATGCTCAGAGGGCCTCGGTGGTTCAGTTAACCTGAGAGTCAGGTGCTATACCAACTCAGCTCAGGTCTTGTGAGTTCAAGCCATGTGTTGGGCTCCACACAGGGCATGGAACCTACTTAAAAAAAAAAAAAGAGTTGCACGCTCTACTGAATGGGCCAGCAAGGTGCTTATCACCTGCCGCCTTTTTTAAGTATTAATCCCTCATCCCACCATACATTTATGAGAGGTTGCCAGACCCTAGAAGAAGAGAATGCCATGGTGTGGCTTACCAGGACATGTGGAGCTTGCCACCTGCGACTCCACTCCACAGGCAGCGTGGAGGCTGAGAATAGACTCTGTTACATTAGAATTCTAATGCAAAAGAGATGTGTGAGTGTGCTACGTACTCTGGTTGGGAAATAGCGGCTTGTCTTAAAAGTCTTTAAAGTGCTCGAGAGGATGAAGGTGGTGAAGAAGAGAATACAGGACCAAAAGAGCACATCAGGAGTATAGGGTCCGTGATGGCCACACGCAGATCCCGTGAACTCTCCATGCAGCTCCTGGCATTCCTGGAAGAACAAGCATCCTGGGTGACAGCAGGCAGGCACGAGGGAACCAGCATCTCTGGCTGCTGGAGCCCACCACCCACTGTCACCTCACAGCGCTGGGGAGCGCAGGCTGGGGCAGCATCTGCCTGCCCTCTGTGCAGCATGGTGCGGTCGCTTGCACAGGCCCCTTCACAGCACAGTGACAACTCCTAGTCCTTCAGCACTTTTAGAAATGAAGCCAGGATGGTCCCAAGCAAGCATGCAGTGCTGGGAGGGCCCTGCCAATTCGTGTTGTGTACATGACCGAGCACTTCCAAACCTGAAAGCTCTTCAGGTCTCATAAGCCCTGGGGGTGCCCCCTGCCCTGCCTGGTTTCGTGCTCACATATCCCTGCAGGGTCACTGGGTAAGGGGCACGTGGGAGAGAAGAGAAATATTCTTTTCTCTTTATACTACAAGAGAATTTCTGAAGGGGAAAAGGGTCAGTAAGACTAGTGCAAATAAATTTAAAAACCTTTATTTTTGAAAATGCCAGACCTGGCTGAAGGGCCATGGCACTCAAACCTGGAGGTCCCACCACTATAATGCAGCTCCCGGACTTACACTAACAGTCAGATTGGCCCACTGGACTTCTGTTGTCACGATATGGTGGTCCTTCCAGTACTGGAGGGTATGATTGCTTGGGTTTTCTGGGACAGTACACCTGCAGCTAAGGGAAGAGAAAAAAAGATTCCTGAAAAAGCAGGCAAATATTCAGTGAAACCCTTTCAGCCGTGACTGGGCCAGGGGCTCCATCAGAGCCTGCTCCTTGGCCCACTTCAGACCCCTGAGGTCGGTCCTGTTGCTCGAGGCCCACGCACAAGCCCCAACCACACCCAACCACACATCAGCCATTACTAAAGAGAGACAGAGATCAGCATGTAAATCTTGAATTAAATTGTGCCAACAACCAAGCTTGGCACCTCATGTGCCCAGAATGATCCCTGGTGGTCTCCTGCTTAGTTTCTTTCTCTCAGGCCCTTCCTGTGGAATTCAATCTACAGAGCAAGGAGGACCTGGTCCACCTATCAGCTCTCAACCATCTCCTGCAAGCTTGGATATCTCCTGCTCCTGCTCCCTATGCTCCATCACACTCTTGCCTTAAAAATCCAAGTCTCCTGGAATTGTGATGCAAGCTCTTCCTGATACTGCATTATTCCTGGTAGTATCCCACCACAGTGGCCTCCTCTTCCATCTAACCAGAGCAGATCAGATCAGATTTGTCCTCCTGGCCACCCTGTTGCCTCCCAGGCCCAACATGCTTCATGCTTCAACTGGCTCCGAGGATACACAACTAACATAGCCATTCCCACATACTTTGTATCACCTGTAAATTCAACGAGCATGCCTTCTAAGGATATAGTATGACAAAATTAAAATACAAAAAGATCTCAACAGATTGTAATAGGAGGAAATCATCAAAATGAAAAGTAATAGGGAAAGCTATAAAGTCCTATATTTAGGTACAAAAAAATTGACTCCAGGTGTATCTGGGTGGTGTAGTTGGTTGAGTTTGGTTCAGTATTGGTTTGGTTGGCTGGTTTGGTTGAGTATTGGTTTCAGCTCAGGTTGTGATCTCAGGGTTGTGGGATCAAGCCCTATATTGGAGTCCGCACTTGGCATGGAATCTGCTTGGGACTCTCTCACTTTGTCTTTGCTCCCCACCCACCCATGCTTACTCACTCGCTCACTCTCTCTCAAATAAATAAATCTTAAAAAAAAAATCAGTTCCAGGGCAGCCCCGGTGATGCAGCGGCTTAGCACCGTCTGCAGCCTAGGGTGTGATCCTGGAGACCCGGGGTCGAGTCCCACGTCGGGCTCCCTGCATGGAGCCAGCTTCTCCCTCTGCCTGTGTCTCTGCCTCTCTCTGTCTCTCTATGAATGAATAAATAAATAAATAAATCTTTAAAAAAATCAATTCTAAAACTTGGAGGCAACAAAAATATCCTTTAGAAGGTGAATGAATGAGCTATAATACACCTAGACAATGGACTATTACTCAGCACTAAAAAGAAACTATCAAGACATTAAAAGACATAATAGACCTTTAAGGAGATAATACTATGTGAACAAAGCCAGTCTGAAAGCATGATTACAACTATATGACATTGTGGAAAAGGCAAAACTGTGAAGATGCTAAAAAGATCAGGGGTAGCCAGGGGTAGCTGGTGAGGGATGAGGAGGCAGGGCACAGAGGATCTTCAAGGCAGTGAAACTATTCTATGATACTATAATAGTGGATATATCATTATAAATTCATCAAAACCCACAGAACCTATAATACCAAGAATGAGCCCTAATGTAAACTATGGACTTTGGGTGATAACAATGTGTCAACGTAAGTGCATCGGTTGCAACAAGCTTACCACTCTAGTATATGGGATGGGGGTAGCAGGGGAGACTGCATGCGTGGGAGCAGAGGGCAGATGGGAACTCTCTGCATCTTCTGCTCAATTTTGCTGTGAAGCTAAACTCTTCAAAAATCAATTCCAGGGACGCCTGGGTGGCTCAGTCAGTAAGCATCTGCCTTCAGCTCAGGTCATGATCCCGGGGTCCCCCAATTGAGCCTCACAGCAGGCTCCTTGTTTAGTGGGTGCTGGGGGAGGGGTCTTCTTCTCCCTCTCTCTCTGCCCCTCACCCTGCTCTTGTTCTCTCTCTCTCTCCTGCTCTCTCTAATAAATAAAATCTTTTGTAAAATTAATTAAAAATTTAAAAATCAGTTCCACACAAACATAAAATCATTTAAAGAGTTGGAGAGTTCTAGCTTCACAGTTCCAACACTGGAATGCAACTAAGAAAAAATACCATTTGAGCTTCATTAACACAGAATTACAGTATCCAGATCCAAAGTCTACTCAGTCTGGGGCTGCTCACTTTTGTCTGTCTTCTCCCACTAGTTATAAGTCTCATGAAGATAGATCCTTTGTCTGTCGTGCCCTATGTTTCCATGGCCTAAAACAGTTCCTGGCACATAGTAGGTGCTCAACAAATATTTGTTATACGAATATATAATTTTTTAAAAGGTCAAAGAATGAGCCTTACCCCATTACCAACTGGCAATCCATGAGGCTTTAAAGATCATACTCCCTAATGGCTGTTATTTTGTAATAAAATAATTTCAAAATTAACAAATTTTTTTATGAATTCAGACCTTAAAAAGGTTAATAAATGGATAAGCGAAATCTATAGAAGCGTATCCATGGCTAGTTGGCACATCAGAAATGTATAGGCAGAAAGGAGGTAATCTGATGTACAGAGCTAAAGCTTGAGGGACTTTAGCTATAATTTGGAAAATACTATTCCACATTAGAAATGTCTAATCTAGGACAGATGCTCCTAGATGGTTGAAAACACAGCCAAATACTGGGGTTCTTTTCCAATTGATCCAAACTCTATTAAACATGTGAAGACAATAGTCTCTTGGGTTGAAATCCAGATAAGGAAATAGATCATTAGATCTTTAGGAAACAGTAAGAGATCTGTGGATCTCTAAGGAATTATTATTATATCTCTACCTCATGATTCCAAAGAGTAAGTAGCCTGTACATACTTGCAGAGATCTTGGTAACATGCTCCAGGGACTCACAAATCCTCATAAGAAGTTCCTTCCAACAACTAGCTTGAACTCTCCTCGCTCCCTTTGCGGCCTGTTCCTGTTTCATGCCTGAACCGAAAGCCATGCTCTGGAAAGCATCTCTCATGTCGCCTGAGTTTCACTCTTAATCCACCCTCTCTGTCATCACTTCTGACTGTTCTCTTCTGGCACCTCCCCCAGGTCTCCACCTCCCTCTCTGAGGCCTATTTCCCAGTGAGAGGGTCAAGACACTTCCTTATTCCTTGACACAAGCTACAAGTACTGCCTGGTACACTGCATCCAGCCAATAAACTCAGGTCCTCTGCTCAAAAAAAAAAAAAAAAAAAAAAGACAAGCAGAAAGCATACTTACTAATATAGGCTAAGGTGGTCCAGCTGGCTGTGCATGTGGATGGGGTAGGTCTCTGCCAGGTGAATCAGCTTTTCTATTGCTTCATAGATGAAAATAATGCAAATCAGGGAGGCAAACGCTTCTTCTGTGAAGCGGGTAATGTAACAGACAAGGGAACTGGCATCAGTTGCCACGAGGACAATACACAGGAAGGCGGTCCATAGTCCGATACAAGCTCGCAGGGAGAGGTATGAAAGAGCGTAGTCTCTGAAACAAGACCAAGGCTCATCAGAGAGTATGGATGGATGAATTACGAGAACAACGGTCAAAAATGTGGTTAATTCATCTCATAGTACCCATTCCAGTACTGCAACCCAATTTATCCCTAATTCTGACTGTACTTCACTCCTAAATGCTGCCCAGGGACAGCTGTGACAAGAGATTTGCTCCGCAGGTGGCATTTGCCACGGCAAGGACATGGGGAGCGAGAAGGAAGGAATTGTCCTTCACCCATTTCTGCCGATACTGGCCAACGTGATTCAGATCTTATTCTTGCAGTTAGAAAAAAGGAGCTGGCCCCTAATCCACGTGCTCCTACTTCCAACTCAAAATGAAGAAAAGGTTTTATGGGAAAAGTAGGGAAACTAGGGCATTGCCAAGTTCCTACCATCACTAGCAACCAGAAAATGAAAGGGGCATGTCAGGTCAAATTAAAAATGGAGTTGAGGGATGCCTGGGTGGCTCAGCGGTTGTGCGTCTGCCTTTGCCTCTGGAATTCCGGGATCGAGTCCCGCATCGGGCTCCTGCACGGAAGCCTGCTTCTCCTCCCTCTGCCTGTGTCTCTACCTCTCTCTCTGTCTCTCATGAATAAATAAATACAATCTTTTTTAAAAAATGGAGTTGAAATGAAAATAGAGGAATCTGAATTAGCTAGGGAAACTTTTTTTAAAGATAAAAGTAAAGATTTCAATAGTGACTGAGGGACATTGACAAGCTTGTTAAGACCGAGAGATCTGCTATTTTAGGTACTACCTGGGGGCAGGACAACAGACCTAATGATGTTCTTCCTTCAGGTTTTTATGGTTCAGAGTAATATTTGCCTGCTTATACTTGCCTAGGATCCTGGCATTCAATCCTAACAGCACAATAACACATCCAGTTAGAGTTTTCAGAAAACCAAATGTCTTACTTGCAGAATTTGAACAAAATCTTTTCAAATACAAGCACTGGCCCAGTACTTCCCAGGATGGTGAGAGCCTGTCCCGCAAACAAGGAATAGGCAATCCCAGTCATGGAGGCTCCAAACAAGGATTCAATTGCACTCTGAGGGGGGAAAAGAAATCATCAGAGTCCATAGCCCATCTGTAACCAGTAATGTGGGCTTCTGTTCACTCCTGACTTAGCTCTCTTGTGTGCCCTGACAAGCCATTTGCTTGTATTTCATCTTAGCAAGAGTGAAGTGTACACACTGCCTAATACTCTTGTAAACGGATACTGCTTTGATAATTCAGGTGCCCAAATCCAACCACATAGGAGTCCTTAACTAAGTCCTGTTCTTCAGTGACTCAATTAGGTACTGAATATACATAGAAAGCACAATGATCCCATTCACACTACGAGCCATTACCCTACATTTCAAATGACATCGGTATATCACTTTCCACCCTTTGAGCACCAGGTAACTCAGCTACTGCAATTGATATTCAAGCAGAATAAAGTCTGTTCTAAAGGGAAAACTGTGTTGCTGCCTGGTATGAAGTCAGAAGATCACAGTAACTCAGTAGAAAGAATCCAATCTCCTCAGTCCTAGCCCAAGGGATTTTCTCCTCAGCGGACTTAGCCGCCAACACAGTATTTTAAGTCTTGTCTGGGACCAACAGAATGGTTAAAAGTCCTTACTATGCGTCCCTCAGTGGCTTCTCCGAGCAGTCCCCCAAAGGTGATGACAGGTGACATGCAGGCACAGTACAGGAACAGAAAGGAGGCCAAACACTGTAAGCTGAGTGCATCCCGGTAGTCGCTCCAGTACCAGGGGGCCTTCCGCTTGATGTCCAACACCAAGCCTCCAAACAGCCTGTGGAAACATGGCAGGTAGGCCTCTAACACGGTCCTTCTTCCATGAAAGTATGTGAACAGCACCCATTTGAAAAGCACTTCAAATGTTTCCCGTACTGAAGACATACTTTGGCTCCAATTTGACCCCAAGTTCTTATAAGAGATCTCTCGGGGTCAGGCACAGAATCTATTTGCAATCAAGGGCATGAGTTTGAATGATTATCCCAAGCATGAAAAGAATTAATTTGGGTGTGCATACTACCTATTCAACAAGAAGTTTCAAAAAACTAATGTGAAATTAAGTAATAGCTTCAAATTCTGAGCTGTTAGGAGGAAGTGTGTGAAACCAATTCAAGGTATTAAAATTGTTAGTTTTAGTATATGTAAGTCTAGATAAAAAGCCCCATCACATGCACTGTCCTACTCTGAACAACTACCCACATTCCTGTTGAGAAATTAGCATAATAATTCATTCATGCAGTTGACAAGTAGTAGCAGATACTTCGTGCCAGGCATTGTGCCAGGGACTGGAGAGGCAGCAGTGAGCAAGACAACACAGCCCTTCTCTGCAGGACTAGCAGTCTAGTGCAGGGGATAGACAGTGCTGTGAAGGTGCCACGGCGGCAGAGGACAGGGAGGGACATTTCAGCGGAGAAAGGATCAGGAGTCAGGCAGATGAGGCAGAGGGGCTAGTATGGGTGCCACCTAGAGGTGAGAGCACATGGCTGATGGAGATCCGGCTGGAAGAGTCTGAGGAGCCAATGCCAATGGACAAGGATGGAGAAGCTGGGGAAGCCAAGTCACAAAGGGCCTTGTAAACGGTTTTATGGAGTTAGATCTTTATCCTAATGGCATGTCAAGTCACTGAAGGATTGTAAACAGGAATAACATAAACATGCATTCTGGAAGGATCATCCAGCAAGGGTGAAAGGAATGGAATGTCGGGCAAGACTGGAGGCAGTGAATTGGGAAGAGAAGTGGATGGACTCAAGGGTTTAATCAGGAGGTAGAATCAACGGGACTTGGTGACGGGACTTCAGGGACCCCTCTGCACTTCCCAAGAATGAAACGGATCAAGAGCAAGATATCCCACACCAAGGAGGGATAGTGTTCTCAAACGGAGTCACTTTTTCTAAGAGTGGAGTCACTGTACCAGAGTGAAAGTTGGTAGGTGAGTCACAAAAAAGAGCCACTCAGTATTCTACAGGACAAATGGCCTGGTCTCTTCTACAAATTAATGGTATAGAAAAACCATGTTACCAAATGTTACCATGTTTCTATACCAAATTAATGGTATAGAAAAAATGGTATAGAGTTGTCATAGAACGGGATCATAATAACCAAAGGCAATCCCTGATTGGATCCTATGTCAAACAAATGAACTCTAAAAAGCTGTTGCTGAAACAGTCACAAAAAGCTGAATTCAAACTGAGCATTAGACAATTTAAAGAACTATTGTTAATTGTGTTAGATTTCTTAATGGCGTGATAGCTGTTTTTTAAAATGGCCTCATCAAACAGATACATACTGAAGTAGTTACAGGTAAAATGACATGATACCGGTGATTTGGTTTAAAATAATCTAGAAAACATAAAAATAAAACCATTAAGTGGGTAGAAATAGATGAAACACGATTGGCAAAGTGTTAATAACTGTTGATGGGCTCATGGGGGTTCATTATACCATTCTATCCTCTTTCTTATGTGTTTGAAATTTTCTATAATAGAATTCTAAAAACAAAAAACAAGCTACTCCTTCATGAAAGGAGTCTTGGCCAGTTCTTTCTCTCTGCTTGGGAGCCTGGAGGAGACCCATGAGGCCTGGAACAGGGTATGTCAGGGGAGAAGACCCAGCCAGCTCTCTCTCTCTCCATTTGAATGCCTTCTCTCCTCCAGCCAGATGCAATGAGGGTATAGGTGGACACAGGACAGATGCTATTCTATCTCACCCATTTGCTCTTTTCCTCTGGTTTGGGTGAGTATAGTTGGGATTCACCATTCTTCAATTTATAGCAGTAACATCACAATCTGGGCCTTGGCTTAGGGAAGAGAGGCAAACCTAGCTTTGTTTTTAGTCTATCTGGCTTAGGTAAGGAGCTATCTATACGGGCTAACCTAGAGTGTGAGAATTCCACCTCGGGGACTGGAACCAAGGCTCCAATCTGTAATAAAGTGTCACTATGTTTTGCTTTCTCCTCCAGGTAAACAGGACCTCATAGGCAGTTGTGACTAGTCTGGGGCGAGATACAAGTGTTTCTGGGTCTTTCCCAACACAGAATCTTGATACCATGTGAATATCACTTAATCATTGGTGACCTTCCTTTGAAGGGTGTTATTCTGGGAGAATAATCTTCTGCAGTAATGAGCCTCACCCCACGAGGCAACCAGAGATGCTGCCATGACTGCTCAGCCTCTGGATGCAGGAGGCACCTTCAGGGAAGAGTGTCTGTGAGTAACAGACAAAAGATTTATGTAACATGGATTCATGAGAAGTCAATAGAAAGGGAGGACATCTGTTTGCCTAGCAGTGATTAAAAGGGGAAAGAAAAGGGGGATCCCTGGGTGGTTCAGCAGTTTAGTGCCTGCCTTCAGCCCAGGGCCTGATCCTGGAGTCCTGGGATCGAGTCCCACATCAGGCTCCCCGCATGGAGCCTGCTTCTCCCTCTGCCTGTGTCTCTGCCTCTCTCTCTCTCTCTCTCTCTCTCTCTGTGTGTGTGTGTGTGTGTGTGTGTGTTTCTCATAAATAAATAAGATCTTTAAAAAGGTGGGGGGGGGTAGAAAAGATCTGAGGCTCTTATCAATCATGTAAGTATAAATTAATAAAATAATTTCTGAATACTGTTTACAGTCACCTTGTTTATACCTCGCTCATGCATAAAAATCCGACCATAATCGCATATTTACCACAAGATCAGGCACCGATGCTTCTCCCCACATTTGAGACTTCCCTTCCCTTCCAACACTACCTTGGATGTTCAAGTTTTGTGGGGATAGGAAGCACACGGGATACGAATTTAAGCTTGATGCGAGACAGGACTTACCCATGGAGAGGGTCACTAGGCTCTGGAGCACTGAGCTCTGAGGGCTGTAGGGACAGGACAGCCATTCATTTGTCTGCTCTGCTTTGGAAGAAACCTGTTTGAAGTGGGGGTGGGGTGGGGGATGGGGGCGGGGATCATCGAGACAGCAGCTCCTGATTCTTTATTTCATTAACCCTTCCCAAAAGCGGCACCCCCAATAAGGTACATAAATATACCTTGGAAAACCCCTCTCTAGAGTATCCTCCCTGGAATGAAGCTTGTGGCCTAGGAACACTCTAGTCAGACTTTCCTCTTTGTTATGTATGGGAACGCATCAGCATCAACATCAGGGAGGTCCAAGACGCTGTCTGAGCCCTGGCATGGCGGGTCAGGCAATACAGAACTCAAGGTACTGTTTTCCACTCATCTCTTGCCCCCTTCTTAGAGTCTAAATTCCCACATCTTCATATATCTCACCGTCCAACAAGTAGAACATCCTCTGAGTCTCCAAGTTTTGCCCCAGGCTACACAACATAGTAGAAAAAGCAGATTTCTCCACCTCAAAGAAACACAACTAATGGTATGAAGAACTATAAAAACCCAAGCTAACATATTTTAGTCTGTGCAGTCCAGGCAGATCAGAAAGTTCTAGGATGTCCACCTATATGGGCAAGTTTACATTCACTCTTTGAGAGTGATCTCAATACTCTGAGATTGGGGAAGGGGCAAGAGTTGGCACGGCACTATAATCTCTGATCCAGGTGTTAAGTCACTTGACCCACAAGGCTACAATGGGAGAAAGGCCATGTGTCTTGAGGTCTTCTACTAAGGGCTCTAAGGAAAATTTTAGGAGCTCAGGAAGAGGAAGTATCTCCCCTACCAAATAGACTGAGGCTCTGAGCCTAGATAACCCTTCCTTTCAGCCTTATGACTCCAGAACTTCGTGACAAGAACTTCCTCAAACCCTATGTGAATTTGTGAGTAAGGGTACTTTGATACTGTGAGTAAGCATACGATAATCGGGCTATATGAAATCCTCTTTGGGGATGTCAGGCACCATTTCTGAGAATCTATAATTGTTGAGATCCAATCTAATGTTCTCCCAAACACTCACATGGAATTGATTATAAATGACCTCCTCAAAAGGCCTGAGACTGGTTTATTCTCATCTGACACCAAAAGAAACCTGAGATCTCATCTAATCTTCTATAGAGAACCTTCTCCTTAAGCATCTGTCCGTAGAATCTTGGCCTAGAAGAGTAGATTGAGGGCGCCTGGGTGGCTCAGTCAGTTAAGCATCTGCCTTCAGCTCAGGTCATGATCCCAGGGACCTGGGATGGAGTCCCACATTGGGGTCCCTGCTCAGCGAGGAGCCTGCTTCTCCCTCTGACCTTCCCCCCTACTCATAACCTCTCTCTCTCTCAAATAAATAAAATCTTAAAAAAAAAAAAGAGGAGTAGATTGACTATTCTGAGACACACACATACCTAAAATACTACCTATATTCCTACCCTAGAGGAGCTTCTTAACTTAATCATTCCATATTTATCTGTGTTTAGTCCACTGATGCTACAGAAGAGGGATCATTTTATAAGTATTCATTCATAAGCTCATCAGATTAAGTGCCTACTCTGTGCAGGGCACCGTGCTGAGTGCTAGGAATATACTGGGTACCCCGCGCCTTATGGAGCAAATGTTCTGGCAGGAAGACAACAAGTCAAGCACTAATAATGAAGAATGAGAAGGGCTTTAGTGGGGGTGGGGGTAGGAGGAGGGCAGCAGACAAGTGAAGGCAGAGCTCAGAGCTGTGACACCACAGAGCAGGAATACCTAACCTCATCTATAAAGTCTTAGGAGGCTTTCCAAAGGAAGTGACACCTAAGCTGAGACAAAGGATGAGTAGCAGTTAGCTGGGAGATGAGGAAGGGGGCAACTGTTCAAAGCAGGGAACAATGTGTAGAAAGAACTGGAGGGGAGACAGACAGTGGTAGGTGGTTTGAGAAACTTGAACGAATGAATATAGTATCTGATACTATTATAGTCGGTGGTTCCATTTGGAAAGTCATTCCCAGCCAGTATACTACAGAGAAGAGTGAAGGCAAACAGTAGGACTCATTCCTTTGCACACCTTCAGCCCAGTGCAGTATGAGCCGTGAAACATCCCCAAACTTACCGCCCGGTGCGCTGAAGCTCTGGCCCGCTGTGGCCCCCATGTGGTTCCGGTTCTATGTGACAAACATTTCCGTTTGGAACTCCAGGCATTTTCCTTTTCTCCTTTTAACAAAAGACCACAAAAATGAGTAAAGCCAGCCATCTATTCCGTCCTGCCTGCTAACAGCAGGGAGTGGTAAGAAGATAATCCAAAAGCAGCCCCCAAATACCCAATTTTTGGAGTTTTTGTCTGTAATTTTCAAAAGCATTTACTGAGTTGGGACAGTTTATTGACTTTGCTGAAAAACGACAACAACATATAATTTCTCCCCTTCTCCTAACTCTTTGTCCAGAAGCAGAAATATGGAAGCTTTGGCATCAGGTATGACCCAAGTTCCTGCTTCAAATCTCCCTCTGTGTAATCTTACTTGACCTTAAAACTTTGAAGATAGTTTTATTTATTTGTAAAATTAAGGGTAAAAATACCAACTTGGGGATGTTGCTGGCAAGGCTGAGTTAGTGCTTATAAAGCACCAGGCCTGGTGGCTGGTATACAAAAGCTCCTTTCCCACCTTTAGCCTGTCCAAAAGTATGGGGGACTCTACTTGCTCTCTCTCTCTCTGCAACTTGCTGTTTTCATTGCACGGCTTCATTCACAATATACTCCCAAGAAATGTCCTTCCCCCGCCTCTCTGCCATTCCACATCAAATCTTCAAAAACCATTTTAAATTTATCCCAGAGTAATCCTGATTGGTTGCATCACACCTGAGCTGATATGTAATGGTATAGTTATTTTTTATAACTGTTCTGTTTTTCTAGGTGCCCCAAACAGGGCCGTGTCTTGATTTATTTAGTATATACCCACATGGTCTTTGCTTTGTCCATGATGGGTACTCAAGAAGCAGCACTATGCTACCATTGGCTAATGTGTATACATTACCTGGGAAGGGACGTTTTTGGGTGGCTCGATTCTAATGGAGGGGTCCCACTCCCCCGGAGGGAGCACTGTGACCTGATCTAGGAACTCATCAATCCCCGCCAGAAGATCATCTCGCTCTTTCGCCTTATATGCCACATCATGAAAAATCTACAGAGAAGAAAAAACCCTCAGAAAATAACTTCACTTAAGACAATCACCAAAGAATACGGTGAAGGACAGATAAACCTCATGATTTTTATTTCTGTCATGGGGATCTGAAAATTTTAAAAACTTTTTAAAAATGCAAAGATAAAATAATTTAAAAATGAACCTGAAGATGAGATGGGACAAAAAGAACTAGATATATGGGGATCCCTGGGTGGCTCAGCAGTTTAGCACCTGCCTTTGGCCCAGGGCGTGATCCTGAAGTCCCGGGATCAAATCCCACATCGGGCTCCCTGCACGGAGCCTGCTTCTCCCTCTGCCTGTGTCTCTGCCTCTCTCTCTCTGTATCTCTCATGAATAAATAAATAAAATCTTAAAAAAAAAAAGAACTAGATATATGTATGTGAGTATAAGAAGAGCTAAGACTCGGGATATCTGGGTAGCTCAGTGGTTGAGCATCTGCCTTTGAGTCCTTCATCGGGCTCTCCAAGAGGAGTCTGCTTCTCCCTCTGCCTCTCTCTGTGTCTCTCATGAATAAATAAATTAATAAAGTTAAAAATTTTTAAATTTTAAAAAAGAAGAGCTAAGATTCTAACATTGTGTCATTGTCATGGAACAAAGAGCAAAATGCGTGGGAAAATTTCCTGATCACAATGGTTGGAAAAACCAACAAAGGTCATCCTCTAAAACAAGCTTCCCAAAGAGAGATGATAAAACACAACCCCCATCTCCCTGTACCTACTACAACACATGCCTTAAAAACTTTACATTACAGTTTACATGAGCAGTGCAGGCCTCACAAGGGTATGTAGTGGAGATTTAGCACCATCGTAGCCAAAATGTCCGGTTGCCTTGGGACACTCACATTACAGTGTCCAAGCTCCTACTCCTAACTCTTACACAAACTGGTCCTGTTTACATGGAATAAGAGTGAAGTTTATTTATGTAAATAGCTTTTATGCATGTAATTAACCATCCTCTCTAGAAAGTTATCAGCCTTAGTATCTTTCTCTCTAGATATCCCAACTGGCAATAATAATTTTCCCAGAAAAGGATTCCTCTGCATCCTTGATTACTCCAAAAGGGAGAGATGACATAGGAAGAAATACCCCCAGAAGGTTTGGTCCTCCCAACAAAAGGCATTCGGAGAAGTGACCCGAACTGCTTCCCAAAAGATAATTACTCAGAATGGTAATTATTTTATCTCCAACAAATAACACAGGGCCTGGAACAGAGTAAATACTCAACAAATATCTGCAGCATGAATGAAAAGCCAAAGTGACACATACCTCATCTGTCATGATGGTAGCCATGGATCTGCCAATCTCATGATATTGCTGACCTTTCCCTACTGGACCCAATAGGATAAACAAAAATCTGGCAACACATATAGAGAATGAAATTATAAATTATGTAAGTAAACATAAAGAAATAGCATCTTATTCCTCTCCAAATAACAAAACATTTCTCTTTCCCATCAAACAGAAATCACTGTTGTAACTTCAGTAAGAGGAGGGACGCCTGGGTGGCTCAGCAGTGGAGCGCCTGCCTTCGGCTCAGGGCATGATCCTGGAATCCTGGGATCGAGTCCTACATCAGGCTCCCTGCATGGAGCCTGCTTCTCCCTCTGCCTGTGTCTCTGCCTCTCTCTCTGTGCGTCTCTCATTAATAAATAAATAAAATCTTAAAAAAAAAAAAAGACTTCAAAAAGGAGACAGGTTAATGATGGAGCTAAAGAAGTTGCCTTGACCTAAGAACTCCACTATGAGCATTGGAAGCTTTTTGTATGACTCCATTTAATAATGTGCTTATAATTCTTAGGGTTTCCATAGACACAATTCCTTGCTATAGAAAAAAATGTGTTTTTCAAAACATGCCATTGTAGTGCAAATTCAAAGCTTTCTGCATCTCATTCATTGCTCTAATAAGAAAATGATGGGGAGAGGGGAGGGATAAGGAAGTAGAAATGATCAAGTCCTATAGAGGAGTCTAAATTGTATTCTGGACATCTGAATACTCTGTAATTAATGGGGCTCTGAATCACCTGAGTCACCATCTCCAGAGTGCATGAATAGCCTTTTGAACAAATGTGGACATATTTGCAAACCATACACATCCTGCCAGAACCGGGGAAAGAGACATCAATACCTTTGCTCAGAGACATTTCCCTGGGACACGGCTCTGTAGAACTGGGAGAGTAAGACTCAGGCTTCCCATCATAACAAGTGATTAGCCCGTGCTATGCCCTTGGATGCTCTTCAGTTCTCCATTCCCAGGGCTGTAGGTACTCTATAGTCATAGCCTTAAAAGTCTTAGAATCCTTCTGCATGGAGATTAATCAAATATAACCCCAGTAAGATCACAGCTGAATTTTAAACAGCGTTCCCCAATTAATCCTAAATTTTGGCATTCACTGGTTTCTTCCATCAGAGCTCCCACAAATCTGTACATTTAGACTAAAATGCCTTGCGTTTTGCTGTCCTTGTCTTTACCTTGTTGGGATGGGCACTTCTGTGAGGCCAGAGAGAAGAACAGCTGGAGACAGCCTCACAAAGGCAACAATGGGGCGGTCCAAACTATCCACCTCTCCAACCAGGACATTTGAGGCCTCTGCCCCAGTGGGAATTTTTTTCATGAAATGAAGATCCACCTGAAAGTCCAAAAGAACCCTCTGACAACTTGGGAGCAACCTCAAACATCAATCACCCTCTCATACCTTACATTCAACTGTCATGTTTATGATTTAACAAATGTTTTCTCATACTATTTCATTTAACCCTTACAACGACTCTATAGAGTGGATAAAACAGGTCTTACTAGCCTCATTTTTTATTTTAAAAAATGAAGCAGCTGAGACCCAGAGAGGCGAAGTTGACTTGCCCAATAGAGCTTTTGGGAGAGAGAACTTAAATCCAGGTGTTCTGATTTGAACCCCATTACACCAAACTCTCCCAAAGATGGTTTTTGAAGCTCTAGGTCAAATTTTTTTCCATTTTAAAACACTTGAATTGTTTGTCAGAGGTTTTGGCTTTTCTAAATAAAACAGGGAGTCTTGCAAGCAGAGAAGTGACATGACACCATCTGTGTTTTAGATAGTGTCAAGGATAGGCCAGGGCAGTGAAAGGCTGGAGGCGGGGAGACCAAGGCTTAAACCAGCAGCAACAGTGAGGCACAGCCACTGCACAAGGCCTTGGATACCCAAGTCACAGACCACCAAGTAGTTTTAGGAAATAAGCAAAAATACTGTTTCAGCAAAACCCTTGGAGGTAAGAAGGAGCTGCTGAAGAGCAAGTACCCCAAAAAATTCTGGAAAAATCAGGAGGTCTGTGTCAGCGAGGATCACCAGGGGCTACTCCCAGTTCCAGCACGTTGCATCTGGTGGAACAAATGGAGTTGGCCCCATCCAGGCTGGGGTGAAAGGGAGGAGACATGAGCGGGGGCCTCCTTTCCTGCAGAAGGGGTTCTGAGCTTAGACAAAGGCTGCTGAAATGCCAAAGCTTACCCAGCTTCTAGCATTTGGGCTCCCAGTCCCACTACAGATGCGCTCAGGCCTATAAGCTAAGTTCCTATGTCTCTGCTCACCTTGCTTAAATCCACGGGACTGTGTTCATAATTCACTCCATTTTTTACTTCAAGACTTGTAGTAGGAACAGACTGAGGAGATACAGTTTGACCTATTCGGAGAAAACAATTGCCTGAGTCTCTGCCCTTTCATCCTTTTGACACACCCCATCCATCACTGGTTGGCTATGGCCACGTCTCCTGAGAGACCCGTACACCGAAGAGGTTCAGATGACTATGAAGCTAAGACCCACACATACGTATCTCCTTACCCACCAGTTAGTGGTAAAGGGAGGACAGAAGTCTTACTCCTTCTGCACCTTCTTCCTGAACATATTTGGGATTCTCTTTACTTCCTCTATTAAGGTAGTAATTCTCAACCAGGAGTGCACATCAGAGACTCCTTTGGAAAGCTTTTCAAATATGTAGATTCCCAGGCATATCCCCTGCACATTGTGATTCAGTGAATGTGGGGACAGGGAGACATATAGATTAGGCCCTCCCTGGCCACAGAACAGGAAACCAATCAGCAACTGAAATTCACAGAGTGTTTGTAATCCATCACGTACCTGGTTAAGGGATTTACATGGATTACCATATTGAAGCCTCACAATAAACTTATGGGGTAGATGCTATTATTATCCTTATTTTACAGAAGGGAGAGTGAGACTTAAAGAGATTTAGGAGGTTGCCCAAGGTCACATACTTTGCAAGTAGTGAAGCCTGAATCTGAAGCATAAGAGTCTGACTTAAGAACCGACACTAGCGTATTTTGTGTTTCTAATCTAAGATCTGCCGGAGATCTGAGGCATGCATCTCTAGTGCCACAAGAGATAGATGCTCATCAGTCCCAGCCCTCCAACTTGTTCCTGGAAGTGAGTACGGAAGCATATTAGACAAGTATAGCCTGTACCCTCTAGTAACTTAGCATCTCCAACTAGTTCCTAAATGCCTGATTAATAAGATTATTAATGGTAATAATCTTACCATTTTTATCCATTGAGTGTGGATCAGACTGCTTCTTGCCAACCTCAGCAAAGGAGCGAACAATGGGAATGAGGTTATTCCTCTTTTTTTCATTCTGATGGTGATGCTTTTTGAGCAGGGCTTCTCGTACTTTAACCCTCATGCTGTCATTCAGGTCACTGAACAGTTCTTGCTGGTCCAGTATCAGGTCTGGAAAGCAGGTGCAAACAGGAACACTCAAACTGACAGTCAATGAACCCAAAGAGGCCAGCATCTGGTGAGGTGACAGATGAGAGGCAAGGAGAAGGGGAAGGAGTCCTACCAGGGTCACTGAGGTAAGCTTATGCTTTAGTGTCCAAAAAGAGTTATTTGATGACAGCAATTGTGACAAGTTATACTTGGTTCATGTAATAAATCATTATTATTAGAAACCATCAAGCACTTACCATGTGCCAGAACTGTATTATGAACTTTGCATAGATCATCCAATCTCATCCTAATAAAAACTCTGAGAAGTAGGTGATATTGTAACAATCTGTACAGATCAGGAAACAGGCCCAAACATTACAAAATTCCCCAAGATCTCACATTTAATAAGTTGCAGAGCTGGGGTTCAAATTCTAGACTGTCTGACTCAAAAGCCCACATTAATACCCACTTTGTTCTGTTATCTGCCAAAGTTCCTCTATATTCCCTTCCTCCGAGATTTCAACATTGCTTTGTTTGTCAAAAGGAACAGTAACTGTAGAACACTCCAAATGACAATTTGAAGGTGGAACCTACATGTATGATTAAGTTAATAAGCACCCCAAGCGATTGCCACCAAGCACCAGACTTTAATTTATCAAGCCCAGAGCAATAGAAGGGGAAAAAATATCCCAATACCTGCTACTGAGTAGGAGTCCTAGGTGTAAAGGCCCTCATTCTATCCCACTTATACCACTTTCTGTGTGATCTTGGGCAAGTCACATAAGCTTTTCATACCTCAGTTTCCCCATCTATAGTGTAGAGCTAATATTATCAACCATCCTCAAAACTTGTTATGGAAAATTAATACAAAATTAATACGAGGTGCTGATTCACAGGTGATACTTGATCCTGTTGACCTTCCTTATCACTAACACAAATATATCAGGAACTATATAGCAATTATACTTCAATCCTACACACATATCCCCAAGCCTCCCAAAATCTTTAACCTATTCTCAACCCCAACTCCATCCATGACTACCCAAGTACTAGAAGCAACAAAAAAAGAAAATCTATTTTGAATATTCAAGCTGAAGATCCATGGTTTCTCTATCTTTAACCTTCATATTGATTGGTTCATTACTCTCATATTGTAAATATGCTTCAGGATCCTACATCTCAAAAGAAAATTTAAAAAGTTTAAAAAGAAGAAAAAGAATGTCCATCCCAGGTCCCCCTTTATTTACCTCTTTCTCTTATCACTTAAAGTTCTCAAAAGAAAAATTTCTTAGTCCCCTGCAATTTGCTACCTCAATGAAACTGCTTTTGATAAAATCATCAATAACTTTCCAGTTGCTAAATCTGATGGATATTTACCTGACCTTTCTGCAGCATCTAACACTGATGATTGAAACTCTCTCTTCTCTTAGCCTTTGTAATAGGTTGAATGGTGCCCCCTCCAAAAGATACATCTATGTATACTAACCCCCCAGAACCTGCAACTGATCTTATTTGTTAAGAGGGTCTTTGCATATGTAATAAAGTTAAGGATCTCAAGATAAGATCATCTTGGATGATACTGACAAATATCTTCACAAGAGAAACACAAATGAAAAGTCCACCTGAAGACAGATGCAGATTGGGTTACGCATTCATGAGAAGGAACACCTAGAGCCACCAGAAGCTGGAATAACTTTACCCTAGAGCCTTCAGAGGGGACCCAGGATCTCAGCAGAGCTGACCCCTCCCCTGCTTTCTCAAGTGATCCCAGAGAGACAAAAATACTTGGATACTTGAAGAAAAGTTTGTGAAGAAATCTTTATTTAACCTGCCAAGCCAAACAGAGCCAACCTAAGGGAAAAATCCTCACGTGCACCCATGTGCTTCTCAAACGCCATTCCCAAAATGCAGTAACAACACTTAACCACATCAGGAAACCCCATCAGATATCACCCTGCACATCCTACTGAAGACATCAGGGGACTTTGGCTCAATTTCTTACATGTCTTCCCTAGGTGCCATCTTTTCATGGTCAATTCTTTTTTTTTTTTAAGATTTTATTTATTTATTTGATAGAGACAGCACAAGCAGGGGAGGAAGTGGCAGAGGGAGAGGGAGAAAGACAGACTCCCTGCTGAGTACAGAGCTCAATGTTGGGTTTGATCCCAGGACCCCAAGATCATGACCTGAGCCGGTTAGATGTTTGGTCATTTCATTTTTGACAAGGGCACCAGTACCACTCAGTGGTAGAAGGAATAGTCTTCAATAAGATGGTCTTAGGACAACTGGCTACCCAATTACAAAAGAAGTTAGACTCCTACACTACATCGTATATAAAATTTTACTCAAAATGAATCAAAGGCCTAACCATAATACCTACCATGTCTAAAAACCTTTAACACCTTTTTCTCTGCACAATTCCCAGTTGTCCCTTTCTCTAAGTACTACCAGGACATATCTCTGTGGTTGCACTTATTTGAATTGTCCCATGACTATTTTCCCCACTAGGAGGTGAGTTTCTTGAGGGTAGGAACTGCATCCTATCTTTATTCTCTGTGCTTATTAGCACATTATCAAGCATAAATAGATAAAGACTAAATGTGTGCTAAATGAACAGGCAAATGGAAGAGTGAAACTCTATTTCACATAATAAGGCTGTGAAATGGGAGTTTCTTAGTTTAAAACCTATCCCTCCAGGGGTGCCTGTGTGCTTCAGTGGTTGACCCTTTGGCTCAGGTCATGATCCTGGGATTCTGGGATTGAGTCCTGCATTAGGCTCCCCACAGGGAGCCCGCTTCTCCCTCTGCCTATGTCTCTGCATCTCTCTGTCTCTCATTAATAAATAAATAAATCTAAAAAAAAGAATCCCTCCAGCTGAAGACATTGAGGTCGAGAAGGTTCAATGACTGACCTGAGGACACACAGCTACTTTATTCCTTTCTCCATACAACTCTTCTTAATTTACACAGACACTCCTCTGTTCTCCCTCACCTAATCTTACCTGAAATTTCTTCTATGCTATTTGCACGCATATCCAGAAGGACTGTTCCATTAATAAGGCAGCTCCTTAGCTCAAAGAGACTATGCAGTGAAAGGGTTGCCACATAAGGCTTGCTCCAGCGTTCACCCCCATCCTCAACATCTTCTTCAAATTTCAGCCACCTGAAAGCATTAATAACAACTGGATGCCAAAGACTGATAATGAGGAGTTTTCACAAGAGAATTTTTAATGTAAGCCACAATGAAGATACCTGAATAATTATATCAAACATTATAATTTAATCTGTATATTCAGGGTACATTGATAGGTGAAAAAAGCAGGTTATAAAGCAGCCCAAACTTGAGTACAATTTGATCCCATTTCTATTTAAAGAAATTTTAAAAATGCAAACACACATGTATAAAGTGCCAAATGCTATATTCCTCATTATCCTTGAGGTAGTAGATTTATACATAATTTTCATCTTCCTTTTGCTTATCTTTTTTTTCTAATTTCATATAATGAGCATATATTACTTGTGCAATTAAAAAGATAGATCTAATCTATATTGTTTGGATAGATAAATAAAATGATAATATTTTTCTTTTTGAAAAAGCCTCTGTGTGACCTTTACAAGTTGGCAAAGACAGAATAACAAGACTAATTAATTGCCTTTTCACTTGGTATCAGGGTGATTGGCTTGCTTAATCCTCTCCACCCGTGGAGGATATAGCAAGGATCCAGGAAGAGCTGTTCTAGTGAGAGCTAGAGCCACACTTTGCTAGTTACCCACCTTGCCTTCTTCCCTGAAGCTCAGGTATGCTGACTTTATATCACTCATGGGGCTCACTGATCAATTATGAGAGGAGCCTAGACATGGCCCTGGTGAATCCGAGGGCTCTTCTGGGGTTTGAGCCTCAGGCAAAGCATGAGCTGTAGAGGCTCACTCTACAGCTACCCCAGGAAGCCTGCTGTCAGGCCAGCTATAAATTCCCACAGGTCTCCATGAGGTTGGGCTATCCCCATAAGACGTCTCAAAAATTATGAAACTTCTAGTGACTCAAAATCCAAATGAATTAAAACACTATCATTCACCTGCAGAAAAGTCTTCACCTATGCTATGTTTGCTGGGGTAGGTCCAAACCAAGGTGGCCCATCAGGCATCTTCTAAATCAGATTGGGGAATATAAAAAATAGTGAAAGGGAATAAAGGGGAAGGACAGAAAATGAGTGAAAATATCAGTAAGGGTGACAAGACATGACAGACACCTAACCCTGGGAAATGAACAATAGGTAGTGGAAGGGGAAGTGGGCGGGGGGTTTGTGTGACTGGGTGATGGGCATTGAAGGGTGCACTTGGCGGTATGAGCACTGGGTGTTATGCTATATGTTAGCAAATTGAAGTCCAATAAAAATAATTTTTAAAAATTAAAAAAAAAATCAGACCTATAATATCAAGATAGCCCACGAACAATTCTGGGCCCTAAATAAATGAGAGGACTTCCTAAAGGTTCTGTGTTTCTGTCACCAATCCCAGGCTCAAGGTCAACTGGTATAGGTATCACCAGAGACATCACAAAGAGGCCAAAATCAAGACTTCCCATAGAAGATTCTAGAGTATCAGTCCCTATGTCAGCCATCACTTCTCCCACGAAGAAATAAAAGGCAAGCAGACCTGTCACTTGCTAAAAGGTATACGTTTGCCTACCCAAGCAAATCGTGAATCAGGATATTTTAGGGCCTTACCTAGCTGTCTCCTTCCACTCAGCATCTTCTCCCTCTTTCATACAGATCTCATCCAGCTCTGTGAACAGCTCATGTGGCACATGCTCTTCATCTTCCTCAGTGCCAAGAATGAACTGAACACGCTGAGATGGTGTATCTAGAAAATCAACCACAGAGAAAGGTCTGCTCCTAGCCTCAACTTAGAACAGAAATAGCATTCTGCTATACTTAGCACACCTGGAGGCCTTATAACTTCAGGAACAAAAAACAATCCTAAATGTAAATCAAAAAGATTTATTTATTCTTACCCACCCCCCACCAAAACACTAATCTATGGAAGCAGTTAATGGAAGGAAAAAAATGATGAATTAAGACCACGTGAGGAAAATCCACAACTGGAAATCTGATTAAGTTGATAAAAAAGAATGGTTACTTTTCTGGCAAATGACTTCATTCACCTCTATGGTAATCGATTTGGGAGGCCTGAACTATGAGTTTTTCAGGAAGATATTTGATTCTTGGAGGCATTTCTTCTTCTGGGAAGCAAGCTCCAAAAACTCTGCAAAAGGGCTAGAGAATCAAGACCACCTACGTGATGTCCATCACACGTTCCCTGAGCCTCACCAAGGTCCCAGCCATGGACCCCCGCCCTTCCTCCTGAGAATGTTACCATGGGCCAGGGCCTCTGGGCCTTCCTCTCCTTGGCTGGCTCCTTTGCCTCGCCCTCGTCTGCGGTGCTTTTGGCCATGGGTTCGGTGATGGCGATGGCTCTGCCGGCCCAGTGGCATCCGAACCCCCACATACAAAGTTCTATGACCTGGAACAAAGCAGAAGGTCTGTGCAGAGAATGCCTTTATTTTTATTTTATTTTATTTTATTTTATTTATTTATTTTATTTTATTTTATTTATTTTATTTATTTTATTTTAAGCCTTTATTTACTTATTTTTAGTAATCTCTATACCCAATGTGGGGCCTAACTCATGATCCCGAGATTGAGCTTATACTCTCCCAACTGAGCCAGCCAGGCACCCCAGAGAATGCCTTTCTAAAAGGAAGTGAGCATATTTAAGAGAGAAAAAAATCATAGTTCTCTGGCTGGGTCACAACTCTGCAATGGCAAAACTTCAAAGACTTCAGGACCAAAGACATAGAGATCTTGGAGCTGACGCCCTCCTTCACCCTGCACGTGGCTGCAAACCTCACAGGAGTGTTAAAATCAAAGGAAATAATGTGCGTGAACTTGATTTGCAAGCCCTAAAAGCCAACAAGGATTCTAGTTGCTGTTATGACAATTTGAGCAATTGAAAAAAAGCAATACATTCACTGTGCCAACTGTAGCAAGTCATGGCAGGGAGGCAGTTTGGAGAACTGACTAAATACTCAAGTCAACCTGCCTGGGTCTGAAACTTGACTTCATCATTCGCTAACCATGTGACCTTAAGCAAGTTAGCTAATCTCTCTCAGTCTTTAAAAAATACTACTAAAAGTTTAGTATTTAAACTCAGAGGGTTTTCACGAGCAGCACATAAGATGATGTATACAAAATGCTTAACCAATGTCTTGAATAACTTTTAGCAGCCACTACTTTCTAGGACCAGTTTCTACTACCCTTCTTTCTGCCCTGTAGAATGCACAATCTAGAATAGTAGTGAGAGACTAGTCACAAATCATAAGAAGCATGAGACTGGGGTTACAGGGAGAGATAGTAAGTGTTGTACAAAAAGAGAAGAATGTGGGAAAATAAGTGATCCAAGAGTGTTCCTGTTCAATTCCTCCTTTTCCACTCATTTGTTCCTTCTATAAGCCTTATTTTGTTCTGCTCATGACTGCCATGATACTCTCTCACTTCCACCTGGCTTCCCTTGCCTTGCTGCCAGCCTGAAGCCCTGAACCAGTAGCTTCCAGAATGCTACCACCCCGAACAACTGAGCTTTAGTCTTCCCCCATTGCTGCCCAGTTACTGCTGCTAGCACCCTAGATCTCAGGCTGACTCCCCATTTCTGCCACCACAGAAGTATTCCAGTCTTCAGTTGCTGTCCTCAAACCCACAACCCTGATCCATACTTCCTCCCTCAGAGTAGGTGACCTGGCTTCATATTTTACTTAGAAGACTAAGGCAGTCTCACGTGACCTCCCTCCGTCTCAGCCTGGCTTGCTTTCCTCCCCCAGCTTCTCCTCTTTGCCAGGCTAACGAGTATGGCCTCCCACACCTCTGGGGTCCTATTCCATCAGCTATCCTCAGTCTCTCCTTTTGATCCATCCCTTCCACAGTTTTCTCCTGATCACAACTCTCTCTTACCTTTTTATTTTTTTTTTAGTAAGCTCTACGCCCAATGTGAGGCTCAAACTCATGACCCTGAGATCAAGAGTTGCGTGTTCTACCAACTAAGCCAGCCAGGTGCCCCAAGTCTCTCTTAAAAAGAAACTTTCTCAATCTAGTGCTACTCTCTAAGCTTATACCTGTCCGTTTCCCTTCTTCATCAAACCACTTTCAAGAACAATCTACCCACCTAGCTTCTCTATTCCTCACCATCTCCTTGTTGCCTACCCTCTGCATGCAGCCGCTCTCCACTAAAAGTGCTCTCATTAGGGACCACTTAATCACCAAATCTCTATCATCTTATGTCTCTCTCAGGTCAACTCAAAAGCCTTTCCTGAGAGCCCACCACGTACCAGGCAGAACCCAAATCCATGACTCTTTGACTACGTCCTCCCATTGGTGGTCCAGGGTCCCTTAGCTCCCATACCCATGCCTCCTTAGTTCATCTGCACTCCTTTGACTGACTATGCTTCTCCATCCCTTCCACAATCCAACAAAGGAAAGTTCCCTGGATTTCAGTCCTGGGCCCTTCTCTCTCTTTTATTTTATTGGTATCTACTCTCATGATTTGAAAGTTTTCTTCTACAAATGACCCCCAGATCTTTAACTACAGTGATTCAATATATCCCAAAGCAAACCCATCATCCTCTATCTCAAATCAAGCTCATACCCATTTCTTCCATGTTTCTGTTCATGGCTTCACCATTCTCTCAACTTCCCAGGCCTGAAACCTCAGAGTTACGTTAGATTTCCACCTCTCCCCATGCTCCTTAGTGCTATATCCTACAGATTAAGGATGTCAAGGATTTCTCTCCTCCCACCTTGACAACAGTAGGAGCCTCTTTCCTGCCTTCCACACCAATTCAATCCTACAAATGAATCCTCCTGAAGCACTGCTCTGATCATAGCTCACTTCTGTGCAGTCAGGACCCTTCATGCTCCAGGATGCTCAGACCCCAATCTCCTTTCTAGTCTTTTCTTCACTAGAAAAAATTGTACATTTAATAAGAAAATAAACGGAAGGGCCTCTAGAAGAACTGAGCAATCAGCTCAAGCGAGACTGGGAGGTGGAAATCCCACACGGGCTCACAGCACTTAAACATTCTGGGGGCAGGGGGAAATCTAGAGACGTACACCTTCTGCATCTACCCCAGCAACTCTGTCTCCTCCCCACGGCCTTGGCTGCTCCACCCGCCATCCTCTTCCATTCTTTCCTCTCTCTGAACCAACCCACTATTCCACAAATGTGCCAGTGCCCTCTAGACACGGACTTGGCTCGCTCCCACAAGATTCACAGCAAACACACCTTCCTTCTTGATATTATATCTGATCTCCCCAATCAGATGTGCAACCTCCTACCTCTAAACCCCCAGAGCCCTTGGCTAGCATTCTCTTATGCACTTATTTTACACCTTGAGCTAGAATTAATACCTCCAACTATTCATCATCTGCAAGCTTCTCAAGGTCCCAAATTGGACTCCACTACTTACACGTGAAGTTAATTAATATGCCTTGGAGTGCTGCTCTACATTCCTTCATTCCTTTCTCTATTTCTCTCTCCTTTTCTTTGTCCTCTCCTGCCTTCCAAACTCCCAAGTGATAAAGAAAAACAAAAAGAAACAGGATTATATATACCACATATTATTTATCCATTCATCTATGGATGGACACTTGGGTTGCTTCCACATCTTTACTATTATAAATAATGTTGCAATAAATATGCAAAAAAATGCATATATCTTTTTGAATAGTGTTTTCGTTTTCTCTGGGTAAATACCCAGTACTGGAATTACTGGATCATATGGTAATTCTATTTTTAATTTTGGGGAGAACATCCATACTGTTCTTCACAGTGGCTGCATCAATTTGCACACAAACAATGGAATATTCCTCAGCCATAAAAAAGAATGAAATCTTGCCATTTGCAATAACATGGATAGACCTAAAGGGTACAATCCTAAGTGAAATAAATCAGAGAAAGATAAATACCATATGGTTTTACTCCTATGTGGAATTTAAGAAACAGAACAAATGAACAAAGATGAAAGAGACCAACCAACCAACCACACACACACACACACACACACACACACACATACACACACACACACACACACGTGCACTCTTAAATAGAGAACAAACTAGTGGTTCACAAAAGGGAGCCGGTGATATAGGTGAAGTAGATAAAGGAGATTAAGAGTACACTTATCATGATGAGCACTGAGTACTGTACAGAACTGCTGAATCATTATATTGTATTAACATAACACTATATGTTAACTCTACTTCAAGAAAAAAAAAAAAAGGAACAGAATTAGAGGGAAAGCTGATCAGAGATTTATTAGAAGGTTGAGAGGTAGGAGGCCAAAACATTTAGTATCTGGAGGAATCACACCCCCTATCCTCATCCCATCCTATATTAACTCATGCACATCTCAGGACGTTTCTACTGGCAGATCTCTGAACATAATGTAGTCATCTTGCAACTTTATCGAAACAGAAATACAGAGCCAGAAGAAGTCATCTGCTAAGATGTGGGATTCCAAACCTCTGACATTATCAATGAAAACTATAAAGTGTGAAAATGACTAAATTGAATACCATCTTAATAAAATACCATCTGTTAACTAATGATGTTCCACTCTAGTATGTTAATTAGTTCCCTGTAGTACACCACTGAGACCAACCCATGCTGGAGTCACCTAACTGTGCCAGGTCCTGTCCCAAGGGCTGGGGACGCAGTAGTGAACAGCACAAGGTCCCTATCCTCAAGACACATATTCTAGTTAGTGGAGACAGACATCGTGAAAACAATAACATATTATTTCAAGTACTGATAATTATTATGAATAAAAACATGGTAGGGGCCCCTGGGTGACTCTGTCGGTTAAGAATCCAACTCTTGATTTCAGCTCAGGTCATGATCTCAGGGTCATGAGCTCAAGCATGGCATCAGGCTCCACACTGGGTGTGGAGTCTGCTTAAGATTCTTTCTCGGAATGCCTGGGTGCCTCCAGCGGTTGAGCGTCTGCCTTTGGCTCAAGGTGTGATCCCAGGATCTGGGGATCAAGTCCTGCATCAGGCTCCCTGAGAGGAGCCTGTTTCTTCCTCTGCCTGTGTCTCTGTTTCTATCTCTCATGAATAAATAAATAAAATTTTTTTAAAAAAAAATATTTTCTCTTTCTTTCTCCCTCTCCCCCTGTACCCCCATGCCCCACTCTTGTGCATCGTCTCTCTTTCTCTAAAAAAAATGGTAAAGTGTCTGGGGTAAAGGGTAGGATGGAGAAGTGAGATTGTAGCTAAGATGGTTAGAGGCAATATCTGAATGATGAGGAGAGGCCATGAGAAGAACATTTCAGGACAAGGCAAGATCAAGTGCACAGGCCTTACAGTGGGCTTGTGCGAATTCCAAAGCAAAAGGATGGCCAGGAGGACCAGAGCAAGGTAAAAGAGGAAAGAAGAGGAGGCAAAGGTCAGAAAGACAGGCAGGGGTAGATCATGAAGAACCCACGGACAGTGAAAAACATAATTAGATCCCACTGAACCACTTCAACTAGTCCCTAAAATAGTGACCGAGGCATTGTAAAATCCAGTATGTCTAGGTAGAGCTTAGACTGAAGTGAAGAAAAGCCTCACCAAGGGGTGACTTTAACTCCTCCAATAGAGCCATCCCAACCCTGAGCTTCTTGTTCCCAACAAATCTCCCAGAGGGTTATTGGCCAGGCTAGGACCTATACTTTTTAAGCACATTCCAAATACTTCCAAATACTTCCACTGGGCTGTTGGTATATTGCTAATATTATGTAATTTTAAGTACATTCTAAATAGAAATTGAGGGGTAGTGACTAGGTTTTGGAATCTGTGTTATTAGATCTCTCTTGGTTCATTTGTTCACTGTCACTATTAAAGTAAAACAAGGAGGTTGGACCAAATGACTTCTCACATCTAGTCCAGGTTCTCCCTTAGCCCAATACAGAACTCAATCCCAGGACCCCAGGATCATGACCTGAGCAGAAGGCAGATGCTTAACCAGCTGAGCCACCCAGGCGCCCCCAGTAAATGTTTGCTGAGCCAATGATGTATGGTTTTGCTTGATGCCTAAAATTCCCACTCGGCAAGTCTGAGGATAACGAGGAAGACATCCTTCAGGTGCCTTTGGTGGCTCTGCAGGAAGTAAGGTCAAGTATAAATCTTAGGGAAGGAAGACTCTTTTCCTCCCCCACAATTTTTTTTGGTCCAATCAGTTCTCCCAAACCAAAGGCAGTGCCTGCCTTTTGAAATGCTGGAGACAGGCAGAAATGAAAACAAGCCCCAGCAGGGGTCAGAGCTAAGAAGGACCAAGTGGCTGTCAGAAAATTAGGCCTCGGTTTCTAAGCTGAAGACTCTGAAACAGGGACTTGGGTATTCTGAGTGAAATCTGCAGAAATGATGACAAACAAATGGACACTCGGAAACAAATACGGCATCAATAAAATCTAGACCATTTCACTGGATTCTGGCAATCTGGTGACTTCACTAAACTAATCCTGTGGTCACTTGGCTGGCCATTCAACTGCTCTCCCACTCAGTCTTCTTCCCCCCCATCTACCTGTCAAATCCCCATCCAATTCCTCATTCTTTCTTTCCAGCCATTGTCAAACCTATGCTTTGGGAGCTATCTGTGAGTAAATACAAGTATTCATTCAGTAAAACTTATGGGAGAGATGTAATGCTAGTGTGTATTTTTAAAAATAAGTATGTATGTGCATATAGAGAGCAACCATTAGTGAACTGGGGCTGAATCTTCTGGAGCAGGACAGAAATCACAGCTGTGACCTACCTTGCAGATGGAGACTGGGCCTACCAACGTAGAGTGCATGTCATAAACACTGTTTACCCAGCACACGCGGAGAACTCATTAGCACATACTGAAAATTATTCCGCCCCCCTGGGCTACAGGATGACTCAAAGTCAATAACTGGAGGGGGGAATCTAACATGCAGAGCAGATATAAGCCTTTTTTTTCATGACTTAAAAATAGGATCAAAAGGTTCTTAACCTCTGTTAAAAACTTATTAGAAGGCAACAAACCCAGTCTAAGGTTCCTAAGTCTAATAGTTATTCAGGAATAGTGATGTGCCAGGAAAAAAAAAAAATGGAAAAAACCATTTCTGAAACTAAAACAACCGTTCCATGTCCTTCTGGGAGTGGGAGGGTCCACTGAAGTACATCATGGACTATTGCTCTTTGTGAGTTTATCTTGGGAAATCTGTTCTAATACTTGCTTTGGACGCTTCTCATATGTAAAAAGAAGCAATGTCATGGTTTAATGCACCTTCTCCTACTGATGGAATTAACTTATGCAAAAAGACCCACATTTACAAAAGTCTGTAACAATGTCCAGAGACTAAATCTCTGAAGTAGTTCTGAAAAGGGGGATCGTTACATTATGTGGAGCAGAGGGTATGGAATAAAGGGGAAGGAAGAACCAGGGATTTATCTACAGTCACAGAACCCTATATCATGGCATACACTTTGAATCAGAATACAATCTACTTCTGTCTTCTATCAAAGTGGGACTGACTTTATTTCAACCCTTCAAGAAATGACACCACCCTAGGTACACCTGAGTCCTAGGGCCTCCCTCACAGTGAGTCAGGGTAGAGCCCCCAACATGACCAAGCCTACAGCAAATCCCAGCTCTCCCTCTTCTCCTCCCTGGAGCTGCCCTAGAACCACATCAGGCCTGAGAAGCGGAAACCATTTGTCCTCCATGTGCCAACTGTGCTTTATTTAAAAAGGGCTAACATCAATAAGATTCTAGTTTTCAAAAAGCTCTATGTATGAAGGATCATTTCTTATCCCCTACAAATGACATCATAGACAGCTTTCTTTTATAGCAAAATGGTGAGTGCATGAAGAACAGATGACGCCGTCTTGAAAAGAAGCCCCAGTTGCCAATTACTCAGCTGGCCTCTGTGGATGGAGCCCAGGCCTCAGGACCCAAGAGAACTTACCCATGTTCACTGGCCTACTCCCAAGCAGACAAGAGTGTTCATAGGTGGTTAGTTACCTCCTTGCTGAGGGCAAAGGTCTGGTAGGCCCAGACAATTAAACTGAGAACACCAGTGCCCTCAGGGTGCAGTGAGAGGCAACAGGATGATCAGAGTAGAAGGACGGGTAGGGCAATATGATAAATATTCATATGATGCTTATAGCATATAAAAATGTTCATGTGACGGAGCAAGATGTTGAGGCTGGGTGGTTAATGCCGAGTACTGTCCTCCCTTGCAGGCAGTGTGGGGGAACAGAAAGAACAGAATTCCATCCCAATCTCACCTGCCATTAGGCTAAATGACCATGAGCAATTTCTCCACAGGTAAAATAGGGATGGTACCCACCGGCCCGGGCTGCTGCGAAGATGAAAAAGACAACTTGTTCGAAATGCTTCATCGAATGCCTAACACCCAAGGGGCATTCCATAAATGTTAGCCTCCCACCTCCACACCCTTTCCTCCCTTTCTCCCAGTTGCGGAAACCCACACTGGCTCTTCTTCCATCTGGTCAGAATAACTTGGAAAACTTGACCTTGATCTATCCAAACTCCACTGACCTCCAGAAGCCACCCACAGAAGTTCTCATGGTAACAGACCCAGAGGCTGAATCAGCCTCTACAGCTTCCACTCTCCCCATCCAAAGGACAAGTTTGCTCTGGGGATTATACAACTTTGATGAAAAAACGTCACGAGAACAAGCAGTACCGCGAGAACATTTTACATGCTGTCTCAGTCACTAGAAAGTTGCTGTATCATAGCCATTGCAGGGGATACTGCAGAGATTTCACAAAGGCTTTTGAGCCAAATGTGGGTTCTCATTAAAGCTATACTGGACACGAGCCTTTGTCTAATAAAACTGAGCATCGTCACTTATCAGGAAACCAGGCCCTACGGAAAAAAGGAAAGCAGAAGACAGCACCAATGTGCTGGAACTAAGGGTTGGACAGGGGAAAAGAAGGTCAAGGGAAACTACACAGAGCATATCAATAAAAATGACTCTTCTTTCCCTTCCACTTTCGCTGGGTGTTTTTAAAATACAGCTCTGTGCTACGAATTCCTAAAGAATACGTTACAGGTGTGTGTGTTTTCTCTTGTCTTGTTTAGATGAAAACATCAGGCAGAAACGGGTATAATTAGAATGGGAAGAGCAAATATCGGGGATGGGGTAAACTGAATAATATAACCAAACTGAATATAACAAATCTGATCTTAAAAACTATTTGTATTTTATTCCCTTTTAAAATTGTGTATAAATTTACATTTATATTTGTAGGCAGTTGTCAAGAATTGACAAACTGATCTGAGTACTCTACATTCTCAAGGAATAGATCATTTATTAATATTTATGCCGGACTTTATAGTACCCAAAGCATTGTCTCACATGGTATTAGATCCTAAGAGTGAGGTATTAATATCTCCACTTTTTAAATTGAATTATAACTAACGTACAGTGTTGTGTTCATTTTACGCGTACAACATGATTTAACAATTCTATGCGTTACTCAGCGCTCGTCACAGTAAGTGTAGTCCCCATCTGTCACCAAACAACATTATTACAATATTATTGACTATATTCCCTATGCCATACTTCTCATCTCCACGACTTATTTATTTTATAACTGGAAGTTTGTATCTCTTAATCCCCTTTATCTATTTCACCCATTGCTTCCTCTCCACCTCCCATCCCTCTGGCAACCACCAGTTTGTTCTCTGCATTAATATCCCTACTTTTATTTAATAGATAAGGACATAGAGCCTACGGGGAATGAACTGATTTTCCCCCAAAGTCCTACAGCTAGTAAGAAAGAGAGGGCTCCAACTCAGGCCTTCGGATGGCAAAGCTCTCCTCCCACACCAGGCTGCTCTCAATAATTCTCCCCCGTCACGCACACAAAACCACAGTTCTTACCTTCCAACTCCTCCTTCTCATAGTGAATGTTGAGAATTGTACTGGTCCCACCCTGATCCACCACAGCTTCTTCATCTGGTCTCTGTTAAAACATAATTAAGTAGCCCCAGTAATATTAAGTCATTCATTCAAACATTCATTTAAGTTGCACATGTATGCCAGACCCTTTGGGCAACCCTTGGGGGAGCAAATACCATGGCTTACATATGTTTTTCATTTGAACTTCACATTAACTTTGGGACACAAACATGACAGCCATTCTTTCTCATTTTATAAAAGAGCAGCCTGAGACTCAGAGAAAATGAAGTAATTATTGCTCAAGGGCACAAATGTGGTAAAAGGCAGAGGTGGGACTGAACTCAGGTCTTGTGACTGCAGATCTCATGCCTTTTCCAACTCCCCCCTCCACCTGTACAAGTGGATAATACATCTGCATTTTCTAAGTGGTGCCAACCACATCATTTCATTTAGTGTAAATTGGTCTCCTCAACCTCTACAGTATTTCAGCCTCTTGTCCTTGAAATTCTCCATCTTTTTCCTCTGATCAAGTCTCCCCTCTCTCAACCAAAGGCTCATCTTCTTCCTCTAACCATAATTCCCAAGCAAGAGCACTCTACCTTTTGTTTCCCTCACTTGAGTCTAAAACTTCAACAGTAGCCAGAAACTATTGACTCAGTATTTGATAAACTATTGAGATGGGAACCGCAAGATCCATGTGCCTAAAACCAAACTAATCTTTCCAAAACTAGCACTCTGTGCTCATTTACTTATGCTTACCCTGGCACCATCATTCCTTAGTCCACGTTTGAAATCTCAAGTGTATTTATTTATCCATTCCATGTATATTGAGTGCCCATCACATGCCGTTGGGGAGATCATTTTCTCCCTTATTGAGTCTTCTTTTGCAATTTCTCTTGAATCCACTCTCATGTCTCATCTACTCTAGGGCACTCTCCAGCCCCTTCAGTCATACTGGACATGTTTTCAGTTCTGGAACCACACTTACTTTCTTCCTTGAGTGTTGCTCCCTCTGCCTAGAGCTATCACCCTCTCCCTGCTATCCTCACCTCCACCACCAGCAACCCATACTTATTCATCCTACAGATCTCAGCCTCAATGCACTTCCTTGAAAGACTTCCTTGACTGGCCTCATCTGAACCAAGCTAGGTCCCTCCATTTATATGCCCTCATAGCACACTGTACTTCTCCTTCATAATGAAATGTCTCTTCTCAAGCGAAGGACCCTTGTCTGTCTTCCTCACCAATGTTTCCCCAGCATCCTACACAGACTTTTCACATAGTAGGGACTTAATAATTCTTTGTTAAAATAATGAATATAATGGCACCTGCCTTATCAAGACCCTGAATTATTTTTTAAAAATCTGAACTGATTTTCCCGCCAATCTATTTCTCTTATCAAACCTGCAGTCAAGTTCACCGATCTCATGGGCACTGTGCACATTCACGCTTTCATGCCTTTGTTCACATGTTCTGTCACCTAATGCGCCCCACCCCATCCCCAACTCTTCACTAAATCCGGACCACCTTCTAGATCCTGCTCAAATCTCCAGCTTACTGTCCTAATTTTACTCTTTTTTCCTTTTCAGTTATTATCTATGTCCCCAAATAAGGCAACCCTGAATGTAAAGCAGTCCATTTTCCTAATGAGAAGACTCAAAAAAATTTTTGAGGGCAACTTGAATAAACCAGTTTTTAAGTAAGTAGATGAAAGTCAAATGTCTACATAGATATGCTACTCTTTTTTTAATTCAAGTATATTTCTATTTCTTTTTTTTATTCAAGTATAATTAACATACGTGTTAAATTAGCTTCAAGTGTATAATATGATTCGAAACTTCCACACATTACACAGTGCTCATCAAGGTAAGTGTATTCTTAAATCTCTTTATCTTTTTCACCCATCCTCTTGGCAACCACCAATTTGTTTTCCGTATTTAAGAGTCTGACGTTTTTTGTTTGTCTCTTTTAACTGTTCATTTGTTTTGTTTCTTAAATTCTACATATGAGTGAGATCATATGGTATTTTTCTTTCTCTGACTTGTTTCACTTAGCATGATACCTCCCAAGTCTATCCATGTTGTTGCAAACAGCAAGATTTCATTCTTTTTTATGGCTGAGTAACAGTCCTCTGTGTGTGTGTCTGTGTGTGTGTGTGTGTGTGTATTTTATCTTATCATCTATTGATGACATTTGGGTTGCTTCCAATATTTATAGTATTTTATTTATGAATTTAGTTTATAGATATTTAAAATTACATATTATTTACTACTATGGAATAATCTTCAAGATATAATATCGTTTAAAAAGCAAGGTTGAGAAAATTGCTATAATTTGCTAACTTTTATCAAAGAAAAGGGTGTTGGGAGTACCTGGCTAGCTCAGTTGGTGGAGCATGGAACTCTTGATCATGGGGTCATGAGCTGAAGTCCCATGTTGGGCATAGATCCTACTTTAAAATAAACATATATTTTTGATACCTTTTTTCTTTTACATATATATTATATAGCATATATATAAGTATATATATATATATATGTATGTATGTTACAACATAAGCATCTGCTTATACTTAAAAACATATCAAGGAAGAATAAGCCATGAACAATTGTTTTGAATAGTTACCTACAGAGGAGTGAGGATTTAGGGTAGACTAGGAGACAAGGACAAAAAAAAAAAAACAGATATCTTTGAATATACCTGTTTTATAAATATCACACATAATTTTAAAACAAAACTAAAAAATTTTAAAGCAATTCCTAAGGGCACCTGGGTGGCTCAGTCAGGTAAGTGCCTGCCTCAGGTCATGGTCCCAGGGCCCTGGAATGGCGCCGCATCAGACTCCCTGCTCAGTGAGGAGTCTGCTTCTCCCAGCCCCCCTCTGCCTGGTGCTCCCCCTGCTTGTGCTCCCTCTCTCTCTCTCTGTCAAATAAATAAATAAAATCTTAAAAAAACAAAATAAAATAAAATCAATTCCCAGAAATGAGAAACGAGATGAAAGCAAATGACAAATTGATGATATAACTATTCCAAGAGAAATTATTCCAAGTAATGTTAAGATATAATAAATTGACTGAACATCCATAGGGGCATATACCCTAAAGACGAAAAGAATTTCAGAAGATCTTAAACTGCTTTTTAGTTACCTACTGGTGATAGTGTTGGTGCTTTCACTCTAAGACTGCTGTGCATTGTGAGATAAACAAATGAGTGATTATGTAAACTTGTTCTGTCACTCTCAATGTCACTGAAAACTGGCATTCTCTGCAGGGGTAAAAATACAGTCCTAAGATAGAAGTTAAGTAAAAACCATGTAGTCCTGGAGCACCTGGGTGGCTCAGCAGTTAAGCATCTGCCTTTGGCTCAAGGCATGATCTCGGGGTCCTGGGATCGAGTCCTGCATCGGGCTCCCCACAGGGAGCCTGCTTCTCCCTCTGCCTGTATCTCTGCCTCTCTTTCTGTGTCTCTGATGAATACATAAATAAAAATCTTTAAAAAAGAAAAAAGAAAAGAAAACATGTAGTCCTGAATTTGAATCAGATGTATCAATAAAAACATATATTTTAATCTTTAAATGTCTTTAAACTTCTAAATTTGCATTTTCTAGCTCTGTCCACTCAAAAGGCCTAAAAAAATGATCAGCCAAAAGCAATGAGCATTCTTAGCACCGAGATTGTGGTCTCTGAAAATGCCATTTTCTACTAAGAGGCACCCACAGACAACGAGGGTTGTGTCAAAAGGACTCAGGAGTCAACTTAAAGAGACCCCATGCTTTTTAGGATAATTTGAGTATCAACAAAAGTAGTAACTGCAAAAGATTAAATATATCAAATATGTTGAAATCCATGAGTTCACAATGTCACTCTAAAAATTAATTGGTTACCACTGGAGGATAATGCTAACAAGCCAACTCATTATGTTGAAAACTGCCAAAAATTTATCCTGGCTCTCCTATATAAATTGCACCATAGAGTAATAAGATAGAAGAAATGAGAGAAGTTTCTTATTATAGGAAAGAATAAATTTAAAAAGAACGTTAGAATTAGGACATCACCATTTTGCAATCCCTAATGGACTGCATTGATTTTCAACAGCCACTAACATCACAAAGAGGAACAACCAGACATTCTATGTCTCCTAATGGGAGGCCATATCACCACCCATTAGGTAATCTTAACAAATAAATTGTCCCTGAATCTGATCAAGCCTCTAAATCCAAATACCAATTTACTGACAATACAGTGAAACAGAGTTCCATGGAAAAACACCAGCAGGAGAATACAATCAACAAAATCCAAACTCTGGAAAACTATAGAACAAATCCTCGCCTACGCCTGCCCCTTTTTTAAAATAAATAATTGCAATAAGAGAAAGAGAGAGAGTAAGAAAGAAGGTGAAAGCAGGAATTTAAAAGAGATGACAAATCAATTTCAATGTGTGGACTCTATCTGAATCCTGATTCAAATAAACTGAAATATTTTTTAGTTTTTTTTAAAATAACTGTTTGAGACAATCAGAAATTTGAATATTGACTAGATCTTTAATTATATTAAAGAAACTGCTATGTTTTCCTCAGGTGATACTGTGCTTATTTTTTATAGAATTCTTATCTTTTTTGTATGGAATTGTTGAATCACTATATTATAAACCTAAAACTAATAAAACGTTGTACATTAACTATACTGAAATTAAATTTTTGAATTAAAAAAAGAATTCTTATCTTCCAGAGCAATACACACAGAACTATCTACAGATAACTGAAAGATTACAGATATGTAAAATAATATATTAACTTAGAAATGTTATTTTTTCACATTTTATAATTATTTAAAATTATCCAAAAATCTTCAAAAATATCTTTACCATCAATGGAAAGACTCATATAAAGTAAAAGAATAACATTTAGGCAGAAAAACTTGTCTTTATTTTATATTCATTATTTGTTAATCTAGCTTATCCTTTAGATCATGCATTTCCTGTGGTAGCAGCCACAATTTATCATCTTTATGTTCTTAAAGCCCAATATAGTAGCTTAACACTGTAAGTAGTTTGCACTCTTGTAAGTCCCAGAGGGGAGGTTCTGTGCCTATGTTCACCACTATGTACCTAGCAGCTATATAATGTCCGGTTTGTGTAAGTATCTAAAAATTGTGATGAATAAATATTTATTAGGGTTCTGAACTCTATCATATGATCATATATTTTCCCATAAAACTTCATATATATGTATACATATGAGTTTTGGTTTGTTTGTTTTATGAGTGATTTTTCACGTTGGCTTCTCCGTAGGTTTGTAATATCCAAAGGACAGGGACCCATGCGTTAACAATGCTTAGCACTCTCCACAGATACCCAGCACAGCATAGAACACAGCAGGAATCTGGAGGAAGTGGGTAGGGGAAGAGTGGGATCATTGATTTTATGACTCTAAGAACTATAAAAACAAAATATGGAGAGCAAGGTCAATCATCCCAAATACTCAGGTTGAAAAATCAACTTGTTTCTTTAACTGAGATTAGTTAACCACAGCAGAAATTCACTGAATTGTTCATCCACTTTCTTTGTCTTGCCAAAGAAAACAGAGCCACTGTCAAATACCATTAGCCAAAGCATTTGAAATGTCAGGCTTGAATGTGAATGTGTGGCCCTCATTTGGATGCCTGTTCAAATAAACCAACTGTTTAAAAAATTCTAAGACACTGACAGAAACTTAAACAACTAAATGGATGTTTGATTATATTAAGGAGTTATTGTTAATTTTTAAAAATAACAATAATATTGCGATATGGTAGTTATGTCATTTAAAAGAGTCCTTAATCTTTGGTGACACATACTGAAGTTTTTACTGATGAAATGATATGATGTCTGGGATTTGGAGAATGGATGGGGACATAATGAAACAAGCCAGGTCATGGGTACATGATGAGTTACTTTGCTATCTGCTTGAAATGCTCCATAAATTTCAAGTATATACAAAGTTTATTTAAAATCACAAAAAAATAGGAGCGCCTGGGATGGCTCAGTCAGTCGAGCATCTGCCTTCGGCTCAGGTCATGATCTCAGAGTCCTGGGATCAAACCTGTGTCAGGCTCCCTGCTCAGTGGGGACTCTGCTTCTCCCACTTCTCCCCGCTTGTGCTCTATCTCTGTCGTGATCTCTGTTTCTCTCTCTTGAATAAAGAAATAGAATTATTTAAAAAATGAAAAGAATATCGAGTCTCATGGGTCTGTGCTTGTTGCAGATTCCTCACCAGTTGGCTGTTACTGCCTCTGATACCATCATTATTTCTGGTAGAGAGAATTTCTCATCCACAGATTTCTAGGGTTCCCATGTATAGTCTTCAGGATTATGCGTGTGTGTGCATTTTTCTTGAGCAGGTCCATAACTTTCATCAGATTCTCAGAGAAGCTTGCGACTCAGAAAACCCTGGAATCATGAGAACCTCATTATATAAGTTTAGGAGAAAAAGGAAAGAAGGGAGGGAGGGAAAGAAGAAAGAACTGGAGACAAGGTGGTGTTTCTAAGTCTCCTCTTTTCCGTACTTCCCGCTAGCTCACTGACAACGACCCACCATGTAAATGTGAATTGATTTGGGTGCCCACCTCAAGGACGAGATAAGATAAAAAGAACTAAGGAGGTTAAATACACATTAGAACACTGACATTGCAGGGCACATCTTATTATAAGCCTTGAGAAATGAATGAATTATACCTGAGTAGCAGACCAGATTCTTTCTTACAGTTAATGGACAAATTAAAAGGCAGGGGCAGGGCTGAGTCTCACATAATGGCTCCAGCTCCTGGAAGCAGCCTCAGAGGCTGCAGGGGAGGGGGAAGGCAGCAGAGGGTGGAGCCCACCTTGAGCCCTCTCCCTGACTCATGCCCCCTGCAGCGCCACTCTGGCCCTGCGGGTGGTGGACCTGCCAAACTCAACTCCCCCTTCTATCCTACAGTTAGTCTCAGGCTTTTCACCTCCAAAGACCCCTTTCATCTTTTTTTCCTAAGGATCGATGTTCTCAGAGATTGTACCGTAACACCGTTATAGCCCTCTACCCTCCCATCCTCACCCCAGACAAGAAAGAGTCAAGCATTTATTGAGCTACATCTAACCATTTTTAAAACAACAAATATAGAAGTGACTTCCAGGGCTTCTGATCAGCAAACTGAGTTGATACAGTATCAGGAACAAATATTTACTGAGCACTTCCTATACGTCTGTTACCCCACTTAATCCTTACAGCAATCTTAAATTAAGCCTAAGGAAGATCACACAAGAGCTAAGTAGGATAGGAGGAACTCAAACTCAAGCCTCTCTATATTCTTCTTAATATATGCTAATATTGCCAAAAGCAAAAAACCCAGTTATTTCAGAGAGCCCAGGTCACCTAATCATGCATTAATGTCCACAGCGCGAGATCCACGGTATCACCATCTTAAATCCTTAGTGTGCCAGAACCTGGTACTTGAAACTTGCACTTTGCCTTTCCCTGAGCAGACTTCCAAGAGTTCTCCAGCTCATTCACTTCCATCCTCCTCTTCAGCCAGCAAGGTCTCTGAGTTCTGGGCTCCCTGTACACCCTTGTCAGTGACTCCGGCCCACTCATGCCCATCTGCCTAATGCCCTCAATTTGACTTCCTCGCTGAATTCAGACTGCTTTGGCAGGAAAAAAAAGGTTCCCCAAGGACTTGTGCAGCTGTTCTGGACCTCCTCTCAGTGGCCGTGGGCTCCTGAATACCTGTGAGCTTCCTATTCTGACTCTTTAGCAGCCTTGAAGGGGGCCTCAGATTTCAAAGTAGCTCTGGTTTCTCGGTGATTCTTTTCTTGAACCTCACCTGGAGTCACTCCTGTTCGGTGTTCTGATTACTAGTTAGTACGCGGTGGTACGGAGAATAAATGGCCTCCTGATTAGGGTGGCAAATGGAAGTAAGGTTGCTAATCAGCTGAACGTCAAGTGAGGAGATTATCCTGGATTATCTGGTAGGCTCAACGAAATCACAAGGATCCCTAAAAGGTGGAAGGGGGGCGGAAGACCCTCTCATTCCTAGGATCCAAGGAATACAGGAAGTCCTCAGAGCTGAAGAAGTCACGCAAACAGCCTCCAGAAAGAACTAGAGCCCTGCCCACACTTGGATATAGCCCAGTGAGAGCTGCGTTGGACTTGAGACACACAGAACTAGGAGATAATCAACGTGTGTCGTTTTAAGTCACAAAATCTGTGGTAATGTGCTATGCTGGTAAGAGAAACGAAATCACACATGTGGTTCCCTAACTACCAAGACCAGAGTAAGCTTATTAGTACCTTATGTGAAACAGCCAACCTCTGCATTATCCAAGATTTGTTGCTGTTACCTGGCAGCGGATCTAAGGTAAACATGGTTGCTTCCTGCGTCCTGATCAGTACGTGGTAATCTTGACCGAGAGCCCTGTCTACCCTGCCAAGGCAAACCTGAGCTAAAGCAATTATCTGCAGATTCTGAAGGAAGTAGATTGGCACCCCGAATGGTCCCCCAGACTACCTCGATTCTCCGCTTAGCAGGACAGCCCACATCTCTCCTACTGAAGCTCCCCAGTAGAGCTGGTAAAGCCAAGCACAGAGAATGCTCACAGTTCCCCCCACCCACCCACCCACCCCCCCACACACACACGCGCGGGAAAAGAACACCTAGTGTGTGTTGGGAGACGGTGGAGGAATAAGCATCGTACACTGGAGCGTAGGAGAGGAGAAACTGCTATGGTTGATACTTTCATTCAATCCCATTCAGCAAATGTTTACTGGGCTCGGACACACGCCAGGCATTAGGTGCTAGCGTTCAGGTCTCCTCGGGAAGTCCTGGCCAGGAGTTTTCTCAGGTCCACAGAAGGTATGGAACGTGACTGTCTTCTCATCAGCCGTCATCCCCAACTATCACCCACTTCCCAGGGCTTGGTTTTCTAAAGGTTTCTGTAGAATGTTCCATTCTGAGCAGGCTTGATTCACATAAAGCCTAGGTAACCACCCAAACTCACTTGCTCCCCTCTCCGCCACTGACACCACGCCTCAACGTGCCTGTATCAAGTGCTGATGGTTTGCACCACGCCAGGCTTCTCCTCCAGCACTTCTTTCTGCTCAGTTCTGCAAGTGCTGGTCAGGAGAACGTTGAAGATACAAGATGTCCTCAGCTCCAGTCCAAGCTAGAGGCTCTCCCTAAAGCTCTCTGATCTTCTTCCTCCCTGACCACCTGGCCCCTTTAAGAGCTCGTTGACTCCTTAGCTTTTACGTACCACCTCCAGAGATCTCATCAAAATTGGGTAGCACAGGCCCTCATTGAGACATCCTACCCGACAGCCTCCTAGCTGGCCTCCTCAGTCCAGTCTCCGCCCAACCCAAAACACCCTTTGTACACCTTGCCATACATCTTCCCAAACACTCATTAAGGCTCACGCCAAGCCACACTGGTCTAGGTTTCAAAGACACAAACTACAGTCTTGCAGAGGGATTAAAGGCACATCCCCCGGAGACTGTGGGCATTGGGAGCAGAGAAGACCGAGTGACGAATTCTGACAGTGACACAGAGCCGGACCTTGAAAGCTAAATGGAATATTCTAGGTGAAGAGGAGGGGAAAGAGTTCCCAGCTGGAACACCTGAGCAAAGGCACAGCCACACACAAGGGAGAGCTGTTGTGTGACCAGGCAATGGGCACCTGATGCTCTGTGCTAATCCTGACAAGACCATGAGCTCCTCAAGGAGAAGCACGTCGGCTCGGGAAGTCACTCATTCGCTCACCCAACCGAGCCCCTATGTTGCGTGACAAGACTTCCTGCCTGGCGCTTGTCCCCATACAGCTTCTACTCAGAAAGGTAATAATGAGATGGAACAAGAACACTTCAGGTAAGTCAGAAGAGCCATTACCATCTACAACAGGATCACGTGAGAGAGTGACTGCGGGTGGACGTGAGGGGAAGCCACTCTGAGGAGGCAACACTGGAGCTGAGTCACCAAAGAGCCTGGAGAGAATCATGCCCTAGGCAGAGAGAACAAGAGCAAAGGTCCTGAAGCACGCAGGAGCTTGCCATATTGAAGACACAGGAAGAACCCACAGCAGAGGTGCAGGACGAGAGGCCTGAAGCTCGGGGGGCCGCGCTCAGGCGCTGGGAAGCCTCGGAAGGGTCTCAAGATAGGAACGGGCGTGACCTGTGTTTTTAAAAGCTCTCTGGCTGCCAGGTGGAAAGTGGACAGTAGAAGCAGAGACAGGGACGCCTGGGGGGCTCAGCAGTTAGCGCCCGCCTTCGGCCCAGGGCGTGACCCCGGGGTCCCGGGATCGAGTCCCGCATCGGGCTCCCGGCATGGAGCCTGCTTCTGCCTCTGCCTGTGTCTCTGCCTCTCATGGATAAATAAATAAAATCTTATTAAAAAAAAAATAGAAGCAAGAGAGAAAGCAGAGGAGAGTAATCAAAAGGACGCGAGTAGAGTAATCAAAACCAGAGAAGACAGCCTAGACTTAATATATTTAGACGTGATGCCTAGAATCTTCGTTTACATCAAGTTACACAATCTCCTGGCTTTGCAAGGTCCATCCCCTGCAACAAACACACACACACACACAACCCAGCTGCACACAGAAGGCCTCATCGGTAAACTTCAATCGGTTGACTGTGTGTCCCCCAAGTCATCCCTATTTCCTTTCCTCCTCCTGCCCTCATTTCTTTTCCTCCCTAGATCTCAGGTACCCGCCTGCCCATCACCTGACTCAGCCTTCAAGAGGTCCTACAGCTTCTGCTCTATTCCTTTTCCTCTCCTCACCCCACCACCACGAAAGTTACACGAACTAGATGTGAAGATCATTATTTTTGATTCCACCCCAGAAGCACTCAGGCATCATCACGTTCACGGAGCACTAACAGAAGTTTATGGGTTATTACGATCTTGACAATACAACTGGTACACGTTCTGCATGTTAAGGACACTGTCTCCTCACACTCGTTCCAGCCTATTCTAGTCTCCCCACTGGAGCCGGAGAAATCTTTCACTAGGAGAACTTGATCATGGTCTCATTGGCACTTGCTCTCTCATACTACCCCCCCCCCAACTCTCATGCACTTGTGCTCTCTCTCACACTCTCTCTCTTCCTTCCCCTCCCTCCCTAAACCCCTTACGTGTCCTCCCCTTTTTCTTCAAATAAATCCCAACTTTCTCAGGATGGCCCATAGCGACCCCAGAGCGCATCTCACACCGCTCCCCCCCATAGCTTCCGGTGGCTCCAGGACACTGGCCGCCTTTCAGGCCCTCTACCTAGATGTGCTCCTTTCTGCTATTGTCCTTGTCTCCAATGTCCTTTGCTCTCCCTCTTCCCTCAGTTGACATTTTAGCCCTTAGATCCTTAATTCTCTTCCTTGGCAAACTCTCTTCTCATCTAAGACCAAGGCTGGAACCACTCAGAGCACTGCTTATCCTTCTTTCGAAACACTCTTCACGGTTCCAAATAATACATTTATTTGTGTGATTATTTGATTAAAAATAGTTATTTCTCCCCACCCACCAAGACAGGGAGCTCCAGGGGGGGCAAGAACATTGCCTATTTTTGCTCACGGCTGTATCCCCAACATACATTGAATACACTCAGCGGGTCTTGGGAGGATCAGATACGGAAAGATCTTCCAAAATCTTAGATATGGTTTTCATCATTTTTTGATGGAGCAAACAAACGAGGAATCATGGATCTTCTAGTGGCAAACCACTGCCAGCAAGAAGAGAGAGTCGGTGTCTGATGCCCATTTTGCTACGAACTTGGAATGCTTCCCCTGCCTCCCTACACAAACAATCGCTGACATCAACATGGCCCTTGTTTCCAAGGCCCATCATCCTTTCCTGGGAAGTCCCAGAGTCCTCCTCACAGCCCCCCACTTCTGGCTTGACCTTCTCCCTTCGATCTCTTCCCAGAGCGGTTAACTGGACCACCTGACTGCACAGGAAAGGGGGGGGTGAGAGTTCAATGAGCTGTTGTCACACAGTAAAGCCTCTCACAAAGAGCACCTCGCTTAGCCTTCAGGGCAACCCTGTGAGGTGGGCAAGGCCGCCATCCCCATCCCCATCCCCATCTTACTAGATGGAGAAACTGAGGCTCAAGGAGGCAAGCGACTTCCTCAAGGTCGCAAGGCCAGTGGAGGCAGGTGCAGGATTTGAGCCTTGCGGTCTCTGACCCCTAGTCCAGGGCTTTTTCTGCCACCTGCCACCTGCCACCCCAACGGCTGGGTCACCACTTACTCCCTTAATTGAACACCTGTTCGTGACCTCCCTGACCCCCCCCAGGTTGTCAGCTGTCGCCCCATGGACCCGAGGCAGTGGCAAGCCCCGAGCACACCGAGGGGTCTGGTCCAGCCTCCGCTCTTTCCAGCTCTTGCTCGCAGCCACTGGAGGAAGCAGAAGTCTCCAGAAAGGAAAACAACAAAGAGGAGACGTGCCCCCCGGGAGCACCGTCCGCGGCCACCTGTCCCCGTCCCTGGGGGGGGAGGTCCCCGCCCGCCTCGGGGTGCAGCGAGGCTCCCGCCCAAGGTCACCCGGTCGCGGCCCGCGCCCGCCCCCGCCGCCCGGGGCGCCCCCTGCTGTCCCGCGCGGGCCGGGCCTGGGCCTCGGGGCGCCGCGGGCCGGGCGGGGAGCGCGGGGGGCGGGCGCGGGGCGGGCCCTACCTGGTAGCGGAGGACGCCGTCGGGCTCGCCGCTGCCCGCGGGCATGGCGGGGCGGCCGGGGCTGCGGGGCTCCGGGCCCAGAGGCAGCAGCCCGCGCGCTCCCGTCGCCTCCCAGCCCGGCCGAGCGGCGCCCCCCCCCCGGAGCCCGCCGTCACCCATCTACCGCCGCCGCCTCCATTGCCGCCGGCCCGGGGGCCTCGCCGCAGCCAATGGGCGCGCGGCCTGGGCGGCCAATGAGCGCGCGGAGCACGGGAGGACGCCGCCGGCGGACCGGGGCTCCCGGGAGGGGGCGGGGGAGACGGCGGGGGGGCGGGACCGGGCTGCCGGGAGGGGGATGCGGGGGGAGGGGGATGCGGGGAGGGAGGGGGATGCGGGGGGAGGGGGGACCCGGGCTACCGGGAGGGGGATGCGGGGGGAGGGGGGACCCGGGCTACCGGGAGGGGGATGCGGGGGGAGGGGGGGACCCGGGCTACCGGGAGGGGGATGCGGGGGGAGGGGGGACCCGGGCTACCGGGAGGGGGATGCGGGGGGAGGGGGGACCCGGGCTGCCGGGAGGGGGATGCGGGGGGAGGGGGATGCGGGGAGGGAGGGGGATGCGGGGGGGAGGGGGATGCGGGGGGGAGGGGGGACCCGGGCTACCGGGAGGGGGATGCGGGGGGAGGGGGGATGCGGGCTACCGGGAGGGGGATGCGGGGGTAGGGGGGACCCGGGCTACCGGGAGGGGGATGCGGGGGGAGGGGGAGACGGGCTACCGGAGGGGGATGCGGGGGGAGGGGGGACCCGGGCTACCGGGAGGGGGATGCGGGGGGAGGGGGACCCGGGCTACCGGGAGGGGGATGCGGAGCGAGGGGAATGCGGGGAGGGAGGAGGGACCCGGGCTACCGGGAGGGGGATGCGGAGGGGAGAGAGGAGGGACCCGAGCTACCGGGAGGGGGAGGGGGGAGAGGGACGCCGGGGATGGGGGGCGGCTGGGCTATCGGGAGGGGGACGGGGGTAGGGATGGAGGGAGGGGGGCGGTACCTGGGCTACCTGGAGGGGGCTGCCCGGGAAGGGGCCGCGGGAGGAGGGGCGGGGAGGGGGGGCGGGCGGCGGTACCCGGGCTCCGGGGGACGCGGGGGAGGGGGCGGGGGAGGGCAGGGAGGGGAGGGGAGGGGCGGGCGGCGGTCCCCGGGCTAGGGGAGGGGGAGGGGGAGGGGCGGGCTGGGCGGCCGGGGAGGCGGCGGAGGAGGAGCCCGGGGAGCCTACCGCTCCGGGCCCGGTTGCCCGGGAAACCGCCGCCCTCCCTTCGGGGGCCTCTGGGCGTAAAGGTCCTCCCGACCGCTCGCTAGAAATTGAAAATCTCGTGCTATTTGCGGCCGCACCTGACCCTCGAAAACTGGGAAAGTGTCGCTTTTGTGTCTCTCTGATGTTATGACTTAGGTCAGGCCCCGGGGATTGCAGAGGGAAGCACCTGAGGAGGAGGGGACCGGCCTTCTGCAATTACTCGTTAAACTCGGATCCAGTGGCCAGATGAAAAGGGCGCTGAAGAGAAGCGGGCGGGCAGGGTCAGACCCCCCCAAGCTCACTACCACTCAGGTCTTCTCCCTGGGTCTTAGGTTGGCAGAGAAGAGTCACAAGAGTTGAGCCCAGGTTGATGGCTGAAATCATTCTGCAAGACCGCTTCCAACTTTTCCGAGAAATGATCTAAGGCAAATTATTATCCAACAACAGAACTACTGATCTAAGGCAAGGTTAGGAAATCACGAGTAATGCATTCAATTTGATTTGGACTTGAAAGCAAAGAGAGGCTGGCCACAATCCAACCAATCTTCCGTCCCCAAGAGGAGGCAAGGGGCCTTTTGCTTTACATGCAGTATCACAAAAGCCTGTAGGTGAGCCCATATTATTAGAGGGGGAAAAAACAGTCCAAAGGATTGTTGGCCTCCAAAGAAATTACGTTTGGAGAATATAGTCGGGTACATGGTACATTTCAACCCCTGCCTAGCACAACTTGCATTGGCCCTGACATTTGAAACAAGGTTGTGCTTCAGTGTCCCTGGGGCAGAGCCATATTTCTGATCTAAGGCCCCTGGTCCTGTTTCTGAGCCCAGGGGAGCCTGCTGCAAGACTCTGTCCCGGGACCCAGGGATCACAACCTGAACCAAAGGCAGACGCTCAACCCCTGAGCCACCCGGGTGCCCCTGCCCATCAAAATCTTAACCATCTTCCAAAGTCAATCTCAAAGGTTATCTCTTCCAAGAAACCTTTCTTTATCCCACTCCAACACCTCTTAGAGATATCGTCTCTCCCTTCTCTGAAGCCTCACAGGACTCCATACCTTTCTTATGACAGTTACCATGCTATGGTTATTTAAGTACTTCACGTATATGTTGACTTAACCTTACTATATAATATTGTAAGTTTTTTTAAGATAATTTTTTATGTCCTTCTGTACTCCACAGAGCATCAAAGAATGCTGGGCATATAGAAAGTACTCAATAGGGGATCCCTGGGTGGCGCAGCAGTTTGGCGCCTGCCTTTGGCCCAGGGCACAATCCTGGAGATCCAGGATTGAATCCCACGTTGGGCTCCCGGTGCATGGAGCCTGCTGCTTCTCCCTCTGCCTATGTCTCTGCCTCTCTCTCTCTCTCTCTCTCTCTCTGTGTGTGTGTGTGACTATCATAAATAAATGAAAATAAAAAAAAATTAAAAAAAAAAAAAAAAGAAAGTACTCAATACATATATGTGCTTTTAATTCAATCAAAAACATATTCAACACCTACTAAGTACAGGCCTAAATGGCACTGAAGATGCAGGCATTTAAAATACAATACATGGGGGTCCCTGGGTGGCTCAGCAGTTTAGCACCTGCCTTCAGCCCAGGGCCTGATCCTGGAGTCCTGGGATCAAGTCCTGCATTGGGCTTCCTGCATGGAGCCTGCTTCTCCCTCTGCTCTCTCTCTCTCTCTCTCTGTGTGTGTGTGTGTGTCTCTCATGAATAAATAAAATATTTAAAATAAATAAATAAAATAAAATACAATATGTATCTCCAAAGGGCTTATAGTCTCATCAGGGAAACAGAAAACATGTGAATATGATAACAAGATAATAAAACATAGGATAAGAGCCATATGAGTAATGTAGACAACAAAGATTATAAAAATTCAGAAGAGGAAATGATCTTTATGACTTGGGACACTTCAGGAACATGACACAGAGGACATGGGTTAGAGCTAAATCTGAAAATAATTGAGCCAAGGTAAGGAGAGCAAGCATCTCGACTACTGGACAAAGACTTAATAATAGGAATGGGGGTGCCTGGGTGGAGCAGTCTGTTGAATGCCCAACTCTTGGTTTCAGCTCAGGTCATGATCTCATGATATGGGATTGAGCCCTGTGTTGGGCTCCATGCTCAGGAACTGAACTATCAACACAGAACTTTCCCTCTGCCCCTCCCCTCACTCGTGTTTGTGCGCACTCTCTCCAAAATAAATCTTAAAAAAAAAAAAAAAGAAATCTATGTGGCCCATTCAGAGTAAGTCATGATTTGAGCCAAAGCAAAAAGTCAGAGAGAAAAACAGTAGGAAGTACAAATTGTGGTCTAAAAAACCAAACAGGGTTGCCTGGGTAGCTCAGTCCCTTAACGTCAAGCATTGGACTCTTGATTTTGGCTCAGGTCATGATCTCAGGGTTTTGAGACAGACCCTCCCAACTCCCCCTCCCCCTGTTGGCTCTGGGCTGGGCATAGAACCTGCTTAGGATTCCCTTTGCCCTTTTCCCTCTCCCCCACTCCCCGCACCCTCCAAGCACACACTATGGCTCTCTCTGAAGAACAAAAACAAAAACCAACTATGGCTAAATTATGAAGAGCCACCCAATTAATTCAGACTTTACTTTTCTCCAGGACAGAAAGTAAGACTGCTGAAAGTTTTGGAGAATGCTTCCGTGTACCAGGACCCAGGCTTTGTCATATAAATGCATTGTGTTATGTGATATTTATAATATCTCTATTATATCTCCATTTCACTGGTAAGAAAACTGGGGCTTAGGCAAGTTTAGCAGCTTTCTTCAGGTCAGGCAGTTATGAAACTGGGCTTTGGTCATTTATTAATTCAAAATACATTTCCTAAGGACCTTTGTGTTCAGGCCCATGTTACATGTCAGGGAAAGAACAATAAAACAGGGTCTTGGGGCACCTGGATGGCTCAGTCAATTAAATATCTGTCTTCAACTCAGGTCATGATCCTGGGGTCCTGGGATCAAGCCCCAGGTCATCAAGCTCCCTGCTCCGTGAGGAGTCTGCTTTTCCCTCTCCTCCCCGCTGTCCTCTCACTATCTCTGTCTCTCTCTCTCTCTCTAAAACAAACAAAAAACACAACAAACAGGGTCTTGCCCTATTGGGCCTTACAGTCTAGTGGGGAGACAGTAAGTAAGTAAACAGACAACAGATTATGATGGCTGCTAAGAAGTCAATAGCAAGGTCATGTGATAGAGGGTAATTAGCATGGGGGGTGAGCTCCTTTAGATGGGGTGATCATCGGTGAGAGGTCCTCTGAGGAGGTGAGTCAAGGATGAGTCTGTCTGACTCTTGAGTTCTTGGCCACCATGCAATCCTGCCAGCATCTGCCGCTGGGGCCTGGTGGGTTACAGGAGGTGAAGCTGGGGCAGGGGGTCAGATAGAATGACTCCGGCAACCTGGTAATTCTGGAGAGGCCAAGGATGCTGTTCAAGGGGAAGATGTGCCCCGAATTCCCCACTCCCCAAAAAGATAGCTCTGAGCCAGGGGGTGGGACAGAAGAAGGGAGAGGGCTAAGGAGGCAGAGAATCCCTGGGAGCTCTGGCGGCTCTATTTTCCTCTTCTTCAAAGGTGGAAAAAGTCAGAGCCTCTGGCCCTTGACTCCAAGGTCAAGAGCCCCATCTTCTGGTCCATTGTGCAAATTACAAAAGAAATGAGGCCGCAGCGCCAGCCTCTGAGGCTACGGGAGCAGCGACTACATGAGGTGCTGCAGAAGACAGGCTCTCCTCTGGGCAGCACTGTGGTGGTCTCTCCTTCCTGAAGGAGGCCGGCTCCTTGGCTCCATGCCTCAGGCTCTAGGATTCTAGCCTCTAATGCTTCCTAGGCTGCTTGGAATAGTGCAAATACGCAGCTCTCAATGTGGCCAGCAAACAGGCTCTAGAGGAGCTGGAAGGAGGATATTCAGCTGAGGACACGGCCTCACAATGATTATTTGTTCTAAAGAAAGCAGAAAAAACAGTGGAGTAGAATGCAGAGCTTCTTGAGGCCTGCACAGGGTGCTTGGCCCAGAAGGAGGCCTACAATGCGCAGGAAAAAGCGAAGTGCGCATAAACAGAGACTACACGCAAGAGCCCACACACACCGACAAGAAAGCAAGGAGGCGTGCTCGGACGACCTCAATGCTTGCATCAAGTTCGTGGGGTAGGTTCTATCAGCCCATTCTAAAGGTGAGAAAACTGAAAACTGAGGCTTAAAGATGTAACTTGCCCTTGTCACACAGCGCGGTTAAAAAATAAAGACACAGGGCTCTGAGCTCGGATGTATCTGATTCCAGAGTACACATGCTTACCCGCTCCCTGCCTCTCCCATGGGTCTGTCTGGGAAGAGAGCATGTCTTGGACCCCCTGGGGACATGATAAAATCAGTGGGACTCTCTTTTCAGGTAAGTACACAAAGCCCCAAATTTCTCATTTCATTGTAAGGGAGTGTTCACAGCCTTCCCAGGGAAGCACCAGGCACCTTACATGTATTATCTTTAAATATTGGCCGAAAAATAAATAAATAAATAAATAAATAAATAAATAAATATTGGCTGAAAAACATTAAAATTCTTTTATTCAAAAACAAAAAAAGGCAAAAACACAAGAAACTCAGAATGTCTGAGCAAATGCTCTCACATAATTGCAACCAATCTTTTCATCAAAAGCATCTTAATTTCCCTATCATGTTACCATATCCCTTGCTCCCTTTAAACTGCCAAAAGAGCCACCAGAACCGAGATTCTAGTCTTTACTTGCTGTTAAGTAGCTCCCAATTCCCAGCTGTGCCGTATACCTGATTCTGTCGCCCCCCCCCCCCCTTCCTCTTAATCACACAATCTAAACCCAAGGACGGGTTAGAGGAAAAGGTGTCAGGATCCAAGGAAAGACTTAATTAGGGCTTGGTGGTGCTGCCATCTGGGAGCGTTTCCTGTGAAGGGAGGGGGGGAGCCAGGCTTCCTTGTCAAGCTGATGAGGTTGTGCAGGTGCATGGCCTGCCTTCAGCCCTTTGCCAAGCGTGCGTTCAGCTTCTCCCTGCACAGCGAGCGTGCTGCAGGCCGGGACGCTACACGTCGAGGGAAGAACAACGAAGTGCCACAAAGACTGACTCCTGACTGGCAAATCCTGCCCCCTCGGTTGGTTGTCGTCAACACCATCCACGGAAATTCCCAGGCTGTGCTCCTTGACACCCTGCTTGGGACTAAGGCTATAGTGGACAGAACCCACCTACGATGGCAAAAACCTACCCTCTGCGTTTTCTAGAATCACAAGGAAGTGGTTTGGGCCGAGGCAGAGGCCAGGGAAGGGACCAAAGAGGAAGCAGAGCACAAGAGGAAGGCAGGCCTTTGAGGAAAGAAGGCTTGAGACTTCCAGATGCAGGTGGGCAACCACTCAGGGATTGGGGAGAGCTGGGTGCTCACCGAGAGCCCTTTGCCAAGTCCTTGATATCAGATCCAAATACATTTGCATTAATTAAACACATCCGTCTTCTCTGTTTCTAACTAAGCCCAGTCCTGCTTCGAAATCGGGTGGTTTCAGGCAGCCCCGGTGGCCCAGCCGTTTAGCGCCACCTTGGGCCGGGGTGTGATCCTGGAGACTCGGGATCGAGTCCCACGTCGGGCTCCCTGCATGGAGCCTGCTTCTCCCTCTGCCTGGGTCTCTGCCTCTCTCTGTGTGTCTGTCATGAGTAAATAAATAAAATCTTTAAAAAAAAAAAAAAAGAAATCAGGTGGTTTCATTCCACATCTTACCTGCGTGGGGATACGACCTCTTGAGCTTGTTAGACTACCTACGGAAACTCTTGCTCCACTTTTAGCCGACGTGCCTAGGATATCCTTAAGGTGGCAGCACATTCAGTACCTCACATTTGTATAATCCTATATACTCAACCTTCTTTTTATTTTTTAAAGATTTTATTTGTTTATTCATGAGACACACAGAGAGAGGCAGAGACACAGGCAGAGGGAGAAGCAGGCTCCATGCGGGGAGCCCGATGCAGGACTGGATCCCAGGATCACAAGCTGAGCCAAAGGTGCCCCTCAACCTTTTTTTTTTTAATCACCTTATCTCATTTCTCTTCAATGGGTCTGTAAACGTACACAGAAGCATGAGCTTGACTAGACAGCTGAAGTGTGGCTGGAGTAGGGACTTGCCCAGGCCAGTTAATAGCAGAGCTCGGTCAAGAACTACTAATGCTTTCCACTTCACTGTGTGGCTTCCTAGAAATATAATTCCACTCAGCCACTTCCTGCACAAAATTGAATTTATTTCAAGTGAACAGCAAAAATGAGAATCAACTTGAGAATTGACATGAACTCCCCATAGCGAAAGCCCAGAGTCCCTCCCCGGCTACCCCTTTCCTATCAGATGACAGTTTCATATAATTTCCACCTTGGGAAGCTTGTCAGTGATACCCATTCATTAGTTTACTGAACAAACTCTAGTGAACTTCTGGAAATAACTCTTAACTGCTTCTTATCTCTAGAAGCACACGTTAAGTAACAGATATAAATTCAGTCCAAGCTACTCTTACTCCTGGAGAAACATCCCTTGAGGTCTTTCATTTTGTAGTTAATAAAAAAGAGACCCATTCAGACATTTGCACTGGGGCAAAATGGAATAGACATAGATTTTGATTTTGAATGTATTTCCCCGATTTATCCTTTTCTACCTTTAATCTTTTGCCAAACTGAAAAGGCCAGCCTCCTCCTTAAAGAATGCAGAGTTTCTCTGGTCTTTTCTTATAAAATGTAAGAGGGAGTATTTGCTAGCTTTACCAAGAACAACCAGACCTATGAGATGGGAAGCCAATGAATAGCAGAGAAAAAAGTCCTTAAAACAGATATAGAAAAAATCAGCGGGGATCCTTGGGTCACCTTCAGCCCAGGGCATGATCCTGGAGACCCAGGATGGAGTCCCACGTCAGGCTCCCTGTGTGGAGCCTGCTTCTCCCTCTGCCTGGGTCTCTGTCTCTCTCTCTCTCTGTATCTCTCATGAATAAATAAATTAAATATTTAAAAATAAATAAATAAATAATTTTAAAAAGAAACAATCAGCTTTGTGTGGAATATACAAAATGAACTAAGGATGAGGCGCCTGGGTGGCTCTGTCAATTGAGTGGCTTCCTTTAGCTCAAGTCATGACCTCAGAGTCCTGGGATCAAGTCCCACCACCGGCTCCCTGCTCAGCGGGGAGCATGTTTCTCCCTCTCCTCCTGCCCCTACCGGCCCCACTCATGTTTTCTCTCTCTCAATAATAAATAAAATCTTTTAAAATTGAAAAAAGAGCAATATAGGTATAGAAACAGATACGCCTAGATAGAGAAGAATAAATACGGCAAGATGTCAACAATTGTGGAATCTAGTGAAGGCTTTACAGATGTTCATTGTCCTTGTTTTTCATATTCCCTCTGTGTTTGAAATTTTTCATAGTGTATATAATTCTTGAACCACTCTGTTGTACACCTGAAACGAATATGTCCACTATAGTTCAGTTTTTAAAAATGTTAAAATCATACTGTTCTCTCTCTTTTTTAAAGATTTTCTTTTTCAGTCATCTCTACACCCAACATGGAGCTCAAAACCACAACCCCAAGATCAAGAGCTCCATGCTCCACTGAGACAGCCAGGTGCCCCCAAGGTGTTATTCCTTAAAATAAAACAAAACAAAATTTCCTTCTGGAAAAAAAAAAGTTGAAAAATAGAGGGCCACAAAAGGCGGGGGACGAAAGTGAAATAAAGACATTTTTGAAAACACAAATAATTAAACAAAAAAAAAAAGACCTCCATCAAACAGGCAAATTCCCAGTCCAGTAGGCACTACTTTAGGACATCTCTGCCCTGAGCTGGCCAAATGCCAAAAGTACAGATTGTCCCCCAAAATATAAGAATCATGCCTAAAGCAAGATGACTCAGTGAGTTTTAAAGATAAAGGATGGACAAAAGCATGTCATATAAGTGAAAGAAAGAAAGGGGCCAGGAGAAGAGGAAGAAAAGAAGGAAGGAAAGCAGGAAAGCATGATCTTAGCTTCCGGCAATTCAGATTTCAAAGCAAAAATTACAGGCACTTTATAACAATAAAGATTTACTTTATTGTGGGGATCTAACAAATTCCTGTGCAGCCAAATAATATAACAAGAAAGTTTATTAGAAATACAAGAAAGAATCAACACATGTATCATTAGAAGAAGAGTTTCTTTTACCCCTCTTAGACTGTGACAGAGCAAGATAAAAATTAAAAAATACACTTGAGTAATACAATGATGATTGATCTGATATACATTGAATTCTATATTTTGAAAACAAAAACTATATCTTTTCAAGGGCTTATGGAAAAGTCACCAGAATTGATTATTAGGCCAAAAGAAAACGATATAAACTCTATAGAGTAAAAGACATTCTATTACGATGATGTAATAAAACTTGAAAAATTGTTTTAACTCCACTAAATAGAATTTTTTAAACTCTTAAGTAAGTCATTCATAAGAAATGAAATTAGAGGGGCACCTGGGTGGCTCAATCGGTTAAGTGCCCAACTCTTAATTTCAGCTAGGTCATGATCTTGGGGACGTAAGATGGAGCCCCTCAAGGAACCTCACCTTGGGCACTGCTGCTCCATGCTCAGCACAGAGTCTGCTTGTCCCTCTCCCTCCTCCTCTGATCCTCTCCTCATTCTCTCTGTCTCTAAAAATAAATAAATAGGGGCACCTGGGTAGCTCAGCATCTGCCTTCAACTCAGGTGGTGATCCTGAGGTTTTGGGATAGAGTCCCACATCAGGCTCCCCTGCAGGGAGCCTGCTTCTCCCTCTGCCTATGTCTCTGCCTCTTTCTGTGAATAATAAATAAATAAATACAATGAATAAATAAATAAAATCTTAAAATAAATAAATAATCTTTTTTTTCTGGAGGGGGTAATATCCAAAATGTATAAGGAACTCATACAACTCGATAGCAAAAAAAACAAATGATCCGACTTAAAAATGGGCAAAGGACATGAACAGATATTTTTCCAAAGAAGACATACATATGACCAACAGTTATATGAAAAGATGCTCAATATCATTCAGAGAACTGCAAAGCAAAACCACAATGAAATACCACTTCACACCTGTTAGCATGGTTAGTATCAAAAAGATAAGAAGTAACAAGCATTGGTGAGGATATGGGGAAATGGGAACCTTTGTGTACCGTTCATGGGAATATAAACTGGCATAGCCACATGGAAAAGAGTATGGTGTTTCCCCAAAAAAACTGAAAATAGAATTACCATGTAACCAGCAATCCCATGCCTGAATATACACCTAATGGAAATGAAATACTTTTCCAAGAAATATCTGCATCCCTGTGTTTATTGCAGCATTATTCACAATAGCCGAGGCATGGAAATAACCTAAGTGCTCGTAGACAGATGAATGGTTAAGAAAATGAAATATATATACATACACATACACACACATAGGAATATTATTTAGGCATGAACAAAGAAAGGAATCCTGCCCTCTGTGACAAAGTGGATGGACCTGAGGGCATTACAGAGTGAAATAAGTCAGACAGCAAAAGGAAAATACTATATAGTATAACTTATATGTGGAATCTAAAAATGCCAAGCTCATAGAAACAGAGTAGAATGGTGGTTGCCAAGGACTGGGGTGGGGGTGGGGATAGGGAGATGTTGGTCAAAGTGTACAAAAGTAAGATAAGTTCTGGGGACCTAACGTACAGCATGGTGACTATAGTCAGCAATAATGTATTGCATGCCTGAAAGGTATGTGAAGTGATGGATATGTTAACTAACCTTATTGTCCTAATCCCTTGGCAAGCCGTCCAAGTCATGTATCAAATCACCACATTGTACTCCTTAAACTTGCACAAAGTTATACGTCAATTACATCTCAAAAAAGCAGGGAAAAAAATGTACTCAAAACTAATTCTTGAGGCACCTGGGTGGCTAAGCGGCAAAGTAGCTGCCTTCAGCTCAGGTTGTGATCCCAGAGTCCTGGGATCGAGTCCCGCGTCGGGCTCCCCACATGGAGCCTGCTTCTCCCTCTGCCTATGTCTCTGCCTCTCTCTCTGTGTGTCTCTCATGAATAAATAAATAAATATTTTTTAAAAAAAGAAAAGAAAAAAGAAAAGAAAATCCAAACCATGGATGACAGTGGGGAGGCATAGGGACAACAAGAAAGTTTCAAATACTCTCCATTAAAAGGAGAATGAATTCAAGCCCAGAAGCTTTTGTGGGCGACTCTAACCAGAACAACCCAAGCCACCTTATTCTTAGCAGGAAAACACTGCAAGTATTCCAGTAGTCAGAAACCAGTTAAGAATGATCACAATCACCTCCATTACATAATGGATAGGAGGGGGTTAGCCAATGGATGTCGGTAATAGAAAAATAAAATTAGATATACAAAAAAATCAGAAAGGAAGAGACTGTAACTGTAAGCCTAGAAAACCTACAAGAATCAACTGAAAACTATTGCAAACAATAAGACAATTCAGAAAAGTGGCTGGGCACAAGATTATTCTACAGAAATCAATACCTTTCCTACAACACAACGCACAACTGATTAGCTAATAGAATGAGAGAAGATTCCGATTACAGTAATAAGCAAAGAGAAAAAAGGTCTTAGCAAACAAGCAACATGCGAGAACTGTATGAAAAAAAATTGAGCACTACTGAGTGGCCCAAAAATCTTGAATAAATCGCAAGACACACCCTCTGTTTGGTAGGAAAACTCTATTTTATTAAAGACGTTAATTCTTTTACTCTTCTATAAATTTTAAGACAACACAATAAAATTATCAACTGGATTTATTTATTTTGAGGGCAGGCAAAAATATCCAGGGAATCTTGAAAAAAACAAAAAGCATTATACTGGGAGCTTCGTTCCTTAAAGAACAGCTGGGAAAGGGCCCTGCAATGGCTCCCTTGACAGGAACACAGCTCTATGCCTCCCTCCAGACCCGCAGTGCTGCTGTGGCTCTAGCAGCCCACACCTTCCCCCAGCCACAATCCTGGGCAGCCTTGGGTCTTTAAGTAGAGACGTAGGGACGCCTGGGTGGCTCAGCAGTTGAGTGTCTGCTTTCAGCTCAGGGCGTGGTCCTGGGGTCCTGGGATCGAGTCCCGCATCAGGCTCCCTGCATGGAGCCTGCTTCTCCCTCTGCCTGTGTCTCTGCCTCTCTCTGTGTGTCTCTCATGAATAAATAAAATATATTTTTAAAAAAAGCAGAGACATAAACACCATGTTCCCACTTCAGAGCACTGGGAGCTCCAGTCCTTACCGTCTGAAAGCTCTGCCACACATCTGAGAGATGCTGTTCGCGGTCTAACTGGGCCCTCTGCACCCTGCCCCAAAGATGTTGAAATCCTAAATGCGCCCCCCCCCCACACCGCCACTGCTGCCCCATACCTCAGAATATGACTTTATTTGGAAACAGAGTCGTTGCAGGTGTAATTATTTAAGATGAGGTCATAGTGCAGTAGAGTGAGCCCCTGAGCCGTGTCCTTTTAAAAAGAGCCATATGAAGACACAGAGAGACTCGGGGCGACAGCCATGTGGACGACAAGGATTGGACTATTCTCCTCTCGTCTCTACAGTCCTAGAAACTACCAAGACTGCTGGAAGCCATCCAAAGCCAGCAAGAGCCAAAGAAGGGTCCCCCACAGGTCTCAGAGGGAGCCCTGAAGATTTCCCAGGACCGTGTGACAATACATTTCTGTTTGAAGCCACCTAGTTTGTGATATTTTGTGATAGCAGCCCTAGGAGACTAACACAACATCTATGAGCAGAATCTTTTTTATTTTTTTAAAATTTTTTTTCTATGATCAGAATGTGTGCGCTGCATACCACTGGGGCAGGACACTGAGCAGCTGGCTTTGGGAAAACAAGAGGGTTTTCAACGGAGGTTTCTGACCAGTTCAGCTAGGAGTGTGCTTTCCCAAGCAAGGAGCCCAGGTTGAGGGACACACCCTCAGGGCCTGACATGGCCCCGTACCTTTGTCCTTTCAAAGGCCTCCAGCTCACCCAGCTTCCGCCTAAGGACTGACAGGTCTGGGCTCCCGGCCCAGTGCTACAGCAAGCCTGTTGAGCCAGCACCACACTGGTTCTGTGGTTACTCAACACTTGTAACCCCAGGGTTCCTGGGGAGAGAGTGCAGCCCCACGGGACCCCAGACTGGACTTCTGGATCTGATATCACTGCAGATAGGGCCTGGAGCACGAAACTCGGTGGACTAGCTGGGGCATGTTATTTGTACTCCAGATTAGGAGGGCCACCGAGGTCACACACTCTACCTGCACCTCTCCCACTCACCCGCCTGGCGAACTTCTACTCATTCTTCACGAGCTACGTCATGTCACCTTTTCCTCCAGCAGATGAAGTCAATGGCTCCCTCCTTTGTGGTCCCCCCACCCGACCTCCTACATATGTTCCTCTGCTCCTGTTGTGATTCTGTAAAGCTGTAAATACACCAGGGCAAAAGGAATAAAAATAAGAATCAAGTCTGATGAGTATCTGTCCTGCAGAAAGGCGTACACAAAGGAATGAAGAACCCCAGTGGGGAAGAACTACTGGGGTAAGTAGGGGATCAAGACACTAAGGTCAAGGAAGAAAAGGTTTTTGAGGAGAAAGAGGCCAGTGGGATCACTTCTTATGGCCTTGCGCTGTGGTCTCTGTGGCTTCCCTCACTCTCTTGGACATTCTAAGGAAATCACAACAGAACAGAAAGAAAGGGTTCGGTAGATAGGGACTCTATATGGGAGGGAGGGACTCTGGTTCCCATCTCGGGCTCCCTAGCACATAGCACTGTACTCCCTACTTACTCCATAGTGGTCACGCTCTATGGCTTCCACGGTGCTTTCAAATGCATTATAACCTCTCCAACGGCGGATAGAATGCTAGAATGTTCTTGCTTATTCCAGGACAAAAATCTCTCACCTGAGATCATTTTATTTGTAGCTGGTGATCTCCCTGATTAAACAAAGAGTTCCCCAAGAGACATGCTTGTTCTTTGCCTTGCTCTGGCCCTAACTCCATTTACACTGGAACCGCCTTCAGTAAATGCAGCCACCGCGGCTGCCACCACCACGGTTCTTACTTTCAAGGAAGCACCCTGATAACCCCATTACTTCTCTCTGGTGCTTTCTATCCCATTTCTCCCGGGAACCAGGCACTCCAATTTGTTTAATGCCATGTGATCGGCTGCATCCACAGCACACTTTATGGCCTTAATTTAATTTATTATAGACATTGTGACAGGAGTCTGTTTTTCTGAAAAGCAGGTCACCTCTTACTTATTTGGCCATCAGCCGTCTCCTAGTTGCCAAGGGTGGAAACTTTATACATCTCTTTTCTAGTAATGGATAATATTTCCTCCTGGAATAAGAATCAAAACCTTAATAATGTCCGTAGCCTTTGACCCAGCAAGTTCCACTCCTAGAAGCTGACCCTAGGAAAATGGCCAGAGCTGTGCATAAAGGGGATTTACAGCAGCACTATTTACAGGTAACAGTGGAGACCCCAGAGTGGGATTTGGGTATAACCTTCCCAACGTGAAGGACATGTTTGGCCATAGAACATTAACAGCCCTGAGCCCAAGGTTGAAATGAAGTAAAGAAATGGTGATGTGTCCCGCTGAGCCAGCCCTAACAAAGACGGAGGTACGGCAGGCCCTGAGAGGCTTGGAGATAGGCCAGACATTTGACCAGACTCTTGACTCTCTAATCTTGGGGGTCACCTTGTCTCCCAAGGGGAAGTCCACCGGTTCCCCTGGTTTCCCATGTATCTGCAAGTCCTACCAAGGAGATGGTCTGGTTCAAAGGCATCGTATAGGCTAAAGCCTGGAAAGATGAGTGATCCATCCTTCCCACTCGGATATGTCCTCACCTCCCACACTATGACTCACCACTTGGCTCCCCTTCTCTGCTCCCTAGAGATCCAAAAGCATCATTTTCTAAGTGTTTCCTGAGAGTTTCTCTTGGCTTCTTCCCTGCCAGGCTTGGTTTTAAGTGAACACAGACAGAACACTTTCACCAGATCCCCCTAGCAATAAGTTAATTCACCAGATCCCCCTAGCAATAAGTGTATATACTATTTATTGGTCCGGTTCTTTGTTGCAAATAACAAAAACACACTCAAACAATTTCACCCAAAATAAGAAGAAAAGAAGAAAAGGAAAGGAGGAAGGAAGAGAGAGGAAAGAAAAAAAAGTTGAAAAGGGAGATGTCTAGGAATAAATGGCTTCAGGTACAGCAGGATCCAGGAGCCCAAAAGTCATGCTCTTTACCTTTATGCTCTGCTTTCTCAGTGTTGGCTTCATGCTCAGGCTGACTCTCCTTCCTCATGCTATGGCCAGGATAGCCATTAGCGGCTCTCAAATGACATCCTCTTCCCAGCTGATGATTCCATACTGGTTGTGTGGGTGAGGCATAGGAGATGTGGGCAGGGGGAAGGGGATCCTTTTTTTCCCTTTTTCCTGCTAGTTCTAGGAAATATCTCAGAGAAGGTTCTGAGTGGTCTGGCTTGGGGACTGGGCCCAACCCTAAACCAATCCCTGAGGCTAAAGGATCCCGGGTCCACCGTCAGTACTGGGGAGTAAGTTGGGCCCCATCCGAACTTCATGGACTGGGAACCAAAGAGAGGTTGTCCCCTGATGATGTGCTAGACAAGGAAGGCGGTCCTTTGCGCTTGTCTGTCCCAACCCCTCGTGCTTGGTTAAGCTCCCCAATCTCTCCTACATTTGGTGAGGAGTCAACTTCTAAAGATTGGCAATTTTATGCTCAAGCGGCGGCCCCGGGTTCCAAAGCTGTCATCAGGCTGCAGGAAGCCCCCGACACCAGATTTGGGTCTACTCTTAGAGAAACAGCAACAGCAGCTAAGCAGTAAGAGTCCTAGGGTTTGTCCTGCTTCCCTTAGCTACCCGAAGACACAGACCACTACGGCAGGCCCCGGGCAGGAATGGGGACTCCCGGGCCCTGAGCCCTGAGCTGGCACATGTCATTGTACAGCTTGTGTCCTGACACAGGTCTGCATCTGCCCAGAGGAAAGGGGGGCCTTTTAACAATTCATACAGCTTTTAAGAATTCGTGAGGCTTCTTAGGAGCTAATGGCCACTTACACGCAGCTCGGGTACAGACAGGGGGTGCTAGTCCCAAGGCTGACACAGGAAGAACTTCAAGTTTGGACTTAGACCTGAGTGACACGGCTTGAGTATCAGCATGATTGCTTTATGAGGTGTGTTTGTGTTCCTGGGTACGACGTGGCTGGGCTGTAAAGGTAGCGAACCCGCAGTGCTGCGCAGCTCTGGTCCTGCAGGCATCTTGCTCCCCATCGACTGCCAACGCCTCCAAACTCTGGGGTGGGCGTGTCTCTGTGAACTGACGCAGGAGGCCGAGGGGAGCAGCCACCACCCACCTGGATGTACCTTTGTCTCCGTTTCTATCCTGTGCGCTGCTTTCAGTGGCTCTGGGAGTAAACCAAAATGAAAGAACTTTGAGCCAGGATCCAACTGGTCATTCTTGCCTAGCCTCAAACCCAGACCAAACTTCATGGGTCAGTCAAGTTCATGGAGCTGCAAGCCTCCTGCCCAGACTCTGAAAATGAGTAAATAAAACTTTCAGGTGGAGTTACAGATGCATACCAAGAAGCCTACACGTTGACCCTTTTAGGCTTGAGTGGCCCCAGCACATTTAGTAGAGTTCAATGGCTCTCCTGGCGGGGGGAGAAGAGTGGCCTTGGGTGCCTGTGTTGTTATTGTTGTTGTTATTGTTGTTGTTGTTGTTGCTGTTGAACACAGAGCGTCTATCATCTCTGAGCAAGTAAGTGATTTGCATATATAATCTCCTCTAAAATTCACGGCAGACCCACATCATCTCTGAGGTTAAACAACTTGCCCACACGACAGAACTGCCAGCCCCGGAGAGAGTCCACGCAATCACCCTCTGACTCTTCAGAAAGGAGGGTTGGAAAGGACTTGGAAGCTCCACACCTCTTCCACACACCTTGCCCTACCCACCTCTTCCTCTTGGCTGTTCCTAAATTATATCCTTTGATCACAAACCAGTAATCTAGTAAGTAAAATGTTTCTCTGACTTCCATGAGCTCCTCTAGCAAATTAATCGAACCCAAAAAGGGGGGAGTCTTGGGAATCTCTGATTTATAACTAGTCCGTCAGAAGCACGGGTAACAACATGGGTCTGCAACTGGCATCTGAAGTCGGGGTGTTGGGAGGGGGCAGTCTTGTAAGATCGACCCCTTAACCTGTGAATCTGATACCAGCCCTGGGCAGTTTCAGAACTGAGTTGAATTGCAGGATAGCCAGCTGGTGTCTGAGAACTTGTCGATGTAGGGGAGACTCCACACGGGCACGCACGCCCGCGCGCACACGCCAGAAGTGGGCCCAGGAACAGGACTGTGAAAACAGGAGTGTGTGTTCTTTCCCTCACCAAGCATGGATTTTTCTTAGTACCACTCCTCACCGAATACCAACTCCCCTGTCTGGCAGCAGGTCCCACCTCTGAGAAAACCTGTGCACATCCCCATTGTGTCCAACTGTTCCCACCACCTGTGGGGAGTTGATGCGGCCACACTGATAATCAGTAGTTGCTTTTTTTTTTTTAAGATTTTATTTATTTATCCATGCGAGACACAGAAAGAGGCAGAGACACAGGCAGAGGGAGAAGCAGGCTCCATGCAGGGAGCCCAACGTGGGTCTCGATCCCGGGTCTCTAGGATCACACCCTGGACCAAAGGCAGATGCTCAACCGCTGAGCCACCCAGGCATCCCTAATCAGTAGTTCTTTAAAGTGTTTCCGTAAATCTCTAGTTTTAAATACCAAAATCTATTTTAACCTGCTCTCAGCAAACATGAGCCACACTCCTTTCATGGAGAAAGAAAAGCTTATTCTAGTTTACAGTTTGCTTCCTTTTCAGTCTCTCCTCCTGATCTCTGGGTGTTCAGAAATCACTGAGATCACAGCCCTCTGGATTTCTCTGCAGCTCCAGGTGGAACCAACCCAGAAGAGAACAGAGGGATGGTTCTTGGCTCTGTGCGTCCGTCCACCCTCCCCACCACATCTGGGCAGGAAGGACCACTCTGTACCCACACCCTGCCTTTGGAGAGTGCCTCATTTTATAAAGGCTGGATTTAAAAATCAGACATCTGGTAGCTGGAAGAGCCAGGATTCAACACAGGTCTCGCTCCAAAACTGTTTCCACTTTGCCAAAATTCTATGTTGTTGACATGTCTGTCTACCTAGAAAGCCCAAGAGAATCCATCAAAACCCTATCAGGGCGACAAAGAGAGCTCAGCAAGTTGACTGCGTTTCAAATAACTTTAACCATTTCAGACAATATGATGAAACAATTTACTCCTTAAGGTACCTGCTCAAATCGGGGTGACTCCTTCTCTGGGCTATGTTTCTAGAATCAAAAGAAACCAGCAAGGGTGGCTGCCCCTGGGGAGGAAACTAAGTGACGGGGGAATGGGAGTAGGAGGGAGATTTACATCTCACTGTTCAACGCTTGATTGTTGTGCCCTATGAATATGTTACCTATTGAAAATCAAAATTCCGTGGGATTAATAAGCGGTGAGGCAAAAAGTTCAGGATATCAGAGCATCTGGCTGGCTCAGTCGGAGCGGAGGAGCATGTGACTCTTAATCTCAGGGTCATAAATTCGAGCCCCACATTAGGTGTAGAGATTACTAAAATAAATAAATAAATAAATGTAAAAGGATATTTAAAAGGATATTTAAAAAATGTTCAGGATATTAGCAGGGATATTAATGGGACATTACACATCAGGACGTTAGAACTACTGTTGAGTTATTCTATCACCTCTGAATAATTTTCAACCTAAAAGAATATTAAACAAGATTTAGATGCTACTAGGTACAGAGGTAGAAGCCTCTCTAATGAAATTTACTGTTTTTTTCAAATGTCTAAAAAGATAGGAACTCCCCCTCCTATTTTTTAGGGATAGATTAACAAAGGTTTTGCTGTTACCTGGAGGTTACTTTGCTCCAGAGGATAGTTCATTACTCCTTTTATTACTTCCCTCTGGATAAAATGACTGTCAGGTTAAGATCCAATTACCTCTGTCTCAGAAGGTTCAATGTGCATTTCTCTCTCTCTCTCTCTCTCTCTCTCTCTTTTTTAAAGAAAGCTATTAAACAATAAGACATCATTAATTTGAGGCAGAAAGAGTTCTCACAACAAAACCTTAAGAGCATTTAAATGTTTTATTCTAATAATTAAAGTTCTCTCTTGCAAAAGGTACACTTAGATCCAGGGCATCTCGAGTGCTTTTATGGAGAGGAGTCCATGGTCACAGTTCACCAGTCCCATGAGATTTTCCAAAAGAGGAAGAACTATTCGTTGTAACATAGAAGGAGGCTTCTGTTATGTAGAAGAAAAACTGACCAAGCGTCCTCTGGAATAGATAATATTTACATCAGCAACCAAAATATAAAATACCAAGAGATCTTTTTAAGAACTGCACAGATCTGGGAGGGAAAACACCAGGAAAAAAAATTTCTGATCATCATAAAATAGGGACTTGAATAGATGGAGGGATTTGCAGAAAGTAACGACAAAGACCTCATACCCTGGCGTCACAGGCACCTGCTGAGCCTATAGACAGACAGCTCACTTGTAAAAATGAGGTGCCTCACAGTACCTGCTACAGCAGTGAACATCAGAGAGATGCCTGCAGAGCGGGGCACTGGTACCTGTGAGGCGGTCTGTGTCACGCTGGGTTTCACAGAGGATAAAGATGCCAGCATTTTCCTCAATCAATGGGGCAGAGGCCTAGACAAGTTAGGTTTCTTGACAAACTGTATTTTCTTTTTTTAAAATTTTTTAAAGATTTATTTATTCATGAGAGATACATAGAGAGAGGCAGAGACACAGGCAGAGGGAGAAGCAGGCTGCACGCAGGGACCCCGGTGTGGGACTCGATCCCAGGACCCTAGGATCACAAAGTGAGCTGAAGGCAGATGCTCAACCACTGAGCCACCCAGGGATCCCCTTGGGCAAGTTTCTTAACCTCTCTGTTTCCTCCACACAACATGAAGGCAACATCTGCTTTCAAGGACTGTTGTGAGGGTTAACAGGTGCCCCCAACAAGCTGTATTTTCTAGCGGATTCTCCAATGTCCACAGTCACACCTCCTGCACGGCTGCCGTGTTAGTCAGATTCTCTAGAGAAACAGAACAAGTTATGCAGAGAGAGAGAGAGAGAGAGAGAGAGAGGTTTATTTTAAGGAATTGGCTCATGCGGCTGTGGGGGCTGGCAAGTCTGAAACTAAACTTGCAGGGCAGGCCAGCAGACTGGAAACTCAGGCAAGGTTTCTATGCTGCAGGCTTGAGGCAGAGCTGATTCTTCCCAGGAGATCCTATGCTTTGCCCTTCCAGCCTTCAAATGATTGGATGAAACCCACTCATGGGCCCCCCCGGGTGGCTCAGCGGTTTAGCGCTGCCTTCAGCCCAGGGCGTAATCCTGGGGTCCCGGGATCGAGTCCCACATTGGGCTTCCTGCGTGGAGCCTCCTTCTCGCTCTGCCTGTGTCTCTGCCTCTTTCTGTGTGTCTCTCATGAATTAAAGAAAGAAAGAAAGGAAGAAAGAAAAGAAAAGAAACCCACTCATATCATAGAGGATTATCTGTTTTACCTAAAGTCCACTGACTATAGATGTTAATGACATCCACAAATACTCTCACAGCAACATCTAGACTATCATTTGACTAAACAATTGGGTGCCAAAGCTTAGTCAAGTTGACACAGATATTGATCATCACAGCCACCTCCTAATACAAGGGGTTCTCCTGAACCTACCACTCAGACTATTACCTCCTTCCAGGAGGTGTCCAGGCAGGTAGCATTTCTCCTTTGAGATTCCCCTAACACAGAAGGAGCTGTGGCATCTCACTTTCCTATGGCTAGATGACTACTTTCTGTGGTCCCTCCCTGCCTCCCAGGGTAGTTATCACATACACACACAGACACCGACACACACACACCTACTCTTGGAGGTAAGGAGCTACTTCAAGCAGAGGTGAAGTATCCCACAAATACCCACCAAAGTGGCTTTCTGGCTCCTGTCACCCTTGAGGAGCCAAAAAGAAGGAAAGAAAAACATGTACAGATTCAACCTCCAGCTACACATAAAAGAAAAAATTTTTTTAAAAAATGAGCCTTAGTGTCCTGCAATAAGGGGTTGGCTAGAAAAAAAAAAAAGACTTGTCTACATAACAGACCACTATGCAATGATTAATGATCTTGCATGAGATTATTTCATCACCTCACAAAATATTGAGAAATACTTAGTCAGAAAATCAGGTTATAAAACAGCATATTCAGTATGATCCCAGCTTGTAATATGCATATAGTAATTACATACATATGTAACTCTGTACATATATATATATAACTGCATGACTATTTATATAGTTATTTAACATAGATTTGTAATACAAATTATTATTTTATATACCAGTAAATGAAACATTGCTAATCAAATTATAACATCATCATTTGTAGATACATCTTGATCTCCAGGTGCCTGGATGGCTCAGTCTGTTAAGCATCTGACTCTTGATTTCTGCTAAAGTCATGATCCCAGGGTCATGAGATGGAGCCCAGAATGAGGCTCTGTGCTCAGTGGGGAGTCTTTCAAATTCTCGTCTTCCTTTCCCTCCACCCCTCCCTGCCTCACTATGCGCACTCCTTCTCTCTTAAATAAATAAATCAATCCTTAAAAAAGACATGCTGATCTCAAAAGTGTAAAAAAGTGAAAAAAAGAAGCATCTCAGAATTGATGAAATATATATGTGCATGTGAATTATACATAGAAAAAGCCAGAACATATTATACCAAAATTGTAACAGTGGTTATTTTTAGATGTCCTAATTATGAATAGCTTATTTTTTGCCTTTGTGATTTTCTGTGCTTTCTAAATTTTGTATGTTGAACATATGACATTTGAGTAGTTAGAGAAAACAATAAATAAACAATATTACCCACCCCTGCAACTCTTCTAATCCTCTTCTCTCTTATGCCCTGCTCCATTCTCTTCAGGTTCTCTGTCCAGCCCCCAATCTCAGGCCACGCTGAGCCACACGGAAGCCTGTGGGAAAAAGAAATTGGCTTTCATGCAAGCAGACTTATCAACAATATTTTTTAAATCTAATTCCTTGCTTATTGCACTTTCCAGCGAGACACTGTCATGTTTGACAACTTCTTTTAACCAAGTGATCATCTCAAATAAAAAAATTTTTAAAAGATTTTATTTATTCATGAGAGACAGGGAGAGAGAGAGGCAGAGACAGGTTAAATGTTTAAACTGAAAATAAGGTCCTACTTCTCAATTTTTCAATAGTTTCTCAAAGACTTTAACATTCTAGAAAAACGTAACACTGACAAATAGAGTTTAAAATATATATGGGGTACATGCGCCTTTTCCTTTTGCCTCAGGCTCCCACAGGGCTCCGCAGGGAACTAGGTGTTTATTTTAAACTGTTGATATTTTGGGGCACCACCAAGATGCCAGCTTGTCACTCTTCTCTCACAACCCCTGACCTGACACGACATTCACTGGAAACAAGGCACCGTGGCCTATCCGAGGTCAGGCCAAAGGAGCTGCCTTGACAAGAGGGTAGAGACATGATGGCTGATGCTACCCATTCCTTCAGGCCTTGTCTTCTTCAGAAACTGATGGAACCTCCATATCCATAACCCTACGGTCGGAGTGTAGGATGAAAGTCCAGAAGCACAGCTCCAAAGCCAAGGTGGGAGAGGCAACGGGCTCACCAGCAATCACTATTTTGCTCATGCCCCGAAAGCCTGGTTTGCTACGCCACGCAGCTTATGCCAAGCTGGCATGCTGAGGGCCCCCTACGAGCAGCTGAGGCAAGAGGCGGGACCCAGCCTCAGGATGTTTCTTACCCTCAAGATGATCCACCCAGCAGGTGGTGGACCTGCTTGGTAAAGAGCCTTTAAGGATCTGGACAGTAAAAAGGAACCCGAGCAGACACCATCTCCACAGCCCTGGGCAGCATTTTATAGCAAGATATACACAGTTCTTTGCTTTTATTTGATAAAGTTTCATA